>NW_022436943.1:19048902-19110127 GCF_009761245.1 Sapajus apella | reverse complement strand
TTGTGAACAGAGAATGATGACACAGTCTTTTTTTTTTTTTTTTTTTTTTTTTTTTTAAGAGGGGGTTTCACCGTGTTGGTCAGGCTGGTCTTGCACTCCCGACCTCAGGTGATCTGCCCACCTTGGCCTCCAAAGTGCTGGGATTACAGGCGTGAGCTACCGCGCCTGGCCGACACAGTCACTTTTATGGCTCTTGCTGCAGGAGTAATATTTCGGGGTTTGAGGGAAATTTTATGTTGGTTGATCACAAATGTTTGGAAGAGCTTCATCTTCATTTCTGGAAATTTTTGTTACGGATTTTTAAAGTATCATTGCCATCTTTTATGAAATTGCTATCATGACTATGGAATTCTCAGTGTGCCTAAGGGGTGGCAGGTTGATGAATACGTAATCTAGTAGGAACAATAAAATTGTTAGAAATTCTAGTAGCTTCTTGAAGTACTAGTAGAAGTTCCTGAAGCAGGACTTCAAGACGTGAAAATAACTGCTATATCTCTCTAAATCTCAAGTTAAGTATGGGCATACCAAAACTAGTCTTGATTACTATAAGTAAAATATATTGAATTCTTACACACTACCTTAAATCATCAAAATTCAGAAGAGACTGCCTTTTTTTTTTTTTTCTGAGACAGGGTCTCACTCTGTCACCCAGGCTGGAGTGCAGTGGTGCTATCATAGCTCACTCTAACCTCGAACTCCTGGGCTCAAGAGATCTTCCTGTCTCAGCCTCCCAAGTAGCTGGCACTACAGATATGCACTACCACTGCAGTCTAATTATAAATAAAATTTCTTTCTGAAGAGACAGGGTCTCACTATGTTGCCAAGCCTGGTCTCAAACTCCCAACCTTCAGTGAGCCTCCTACCTTGGCCTCCCAAAGCACTGGGAATGCAGGTGTGAGCCACCACACATGATCCAATTCATCATTTTTCAATAGAACATGTATCTGGCAAGGTCACGTACCTTGTTTACCAAGAAAATTTCTTCCTAGTGGATAATCTACATAACAGGCCAAATTAAAGATCAGATTGTTTGATGAGTATATAACTGAAACAAAGGAAACTGATATTAATAAGTATCTGATTTAGTCACTTCCTTGCATAAAAACCTTTCAGTCTTCCCATGCCTTTGGGATAAATTCAAGAGTCTCGCTTTGTTGCCCAGGCTAGAGTGCCACAGCATGATCTCAGCTCACTGCAACCTCCAGCTCCTGGGTTCTCATGCCTCAGCCTCCCAAGTAGTTGGAACTACAAGCCCGGGCCACAACACCTGGCTAAATTTTTGTATTTTTTGTAGAGATGGGGTTTTGCCATGTTGGCAAGGCTGGTCTCAAACTCCTGACTTCAGGTGATCCACCAGCCTCAGTCTCCCAAAGTGCTGGGATTATAGGCATGAGCCACTGCCCCCGGCACCTCTCCTTTCTTTTCAAACTTCACCTCAAGCATTCTAGTCTCAACACACTGAGCTACTTATTATTTCCTTACTTTTGAAATAAATTTCCTTTTATTTTGACGAAATTCACATTTGTATCTTAAAATCCTGCTTGAGGATCTATCTTCCCTCACAATTCAGTTTGATTTTTTTGTTGTTGCTTTTTGTTTGTTTCAATTTGATTTTTCAAACAAACAACAGTCATTCTATTCATGTTTCTTTGTTTTTCTTATTCTCTATGTTTCTATAGCTATTTGTACATACCTCTACCGACACTTAACTGTTGTAGTTACCAATGTAAAATTTCTCCCTGAGTGAAAGGTGAGTTTCTTTCAAGTTGGGACAATCCTATTTATCAAATACTAATTTTGGGCAAACAGTAGAAACTCAAAAAATGCCTTCCAATTGCTTGGTATGTCCATAAACTAAGTGGTAAACTGGCTGTCTCCATTCTTCAATGATTACAGAACATTCTTTTCTTTTTACTTTGAGATGGAATCTCACTATGTTGCTCGGCTGGAGTGCAGTGGCAGGATCTCCGCTCACCACCACCTCTGCCTTCTGAGTTCAAGAGATTTTCCTGCTTCAGCCTCCTGAGTAGCTGGGATTATAGATATGCACCACTGTGCCCAACCAATTTTTGTATTTTTAGTACAGATGGGGTTTCACCATGTTGACCAGGCTGGTGTTGAACTCCTGACCTCAGGTGATTCGCCCACGTTGGCCTCCCAAAGTGCTGGGATTACAGGCGTGAGCCACCGTGCCCCATCACAACATTCTGTATTATTAAATATTCCCGCCGGGTGCAGTGGCTCACACCTGTAATCCCAGCACTTTGGGAGGCCAGGGTGGGCAGATCATGAGGTCAGGAGATTGAGACCAACCTGGCCAACACAGTGAACCCTGTCTCTACTAAAATACAAAAAAATTAGCTGGGTGCAGTGGTGTGCTCCTGTAGTCCCAGCTACTCAGGAGGCTGAGGCAGGGGAAACACTTGAACCTGGGAGGCAGAGGTTGCAGTGAGCCGAGATCGCTCCAATGTACTCCAGACTGGCAACAGAGCAAGATTCTGTCTCAAAATAAATAAATAAATAAAAATAAAAATAAATAAATAAAATATTTCCCTTTATAGTCATTTAGATCAGCAGTGTTTTCACGGTTTTGAATTTTGTGCTTAGAAGAATTTCAAAACATTTTGGGGAGCAACAATGAATATTAAAACTATAATCCATAACATCATAATTTCAAAAAACATATATTAAGTCTAAATATATCTGAGAGTATATAATTTCAGAATGGGGCAGCCTTTTAAGTTGAACAAATTTACCTTTTAAAAAAATTATCTAGATTTTCTTTATTTTTCATTTCACCACTAATTAGTAAAAGATAGTATCTGGAAATTACTGAACTAGACTAGCATCTTCCCTAAAATAATTTTGAAAAACTATGTTTGGAAACATTCTTTAGTATCTACGATATTTCATGGTATGTTCAAATTGTTGTAGTGAATGTCATTTCTAGCAGGTTGTAAACACTACAAAATAAAATTATGTCATCTTAGAAAATCCACTTGATGCAATCTCTATATACGATAATCATTTGATAGCAACCACTATTAATTTAAAAATACATTAACAAACGGAAAATTTACATTGTTCTTTTATTTCCACTCTACTTCCCTACAATATGTCATAATACATTTATACTCTAAAGTCTAGTATCAATCAACTTAAATTTAATCTAAAAAATTTCTGGCCAGGTGTGTGGCTCAAGCCTATAATCTCAACACTTTGGGAGGCTAAGGCTGGAAGATCCCTTGAGCCCAAGAGTTTGAAAACAGCCTGGGCAACATACTGACATCTTGTCTCCTCAAAATATTTTTAAAAATTAGCCAGCCTTGGTGGCACTGACCTGTAGTTCCCCTACTTGGGTGAGTGAGGTAGGAGGATCATTTGAGCCTGGGAATTGAGGCCGCAGTGAGCTGTGATTGTGCCACTGCACTCTAGCCTGGGCAACACAGTGAGACCTTGTCCAAAACAAAAAAGAAAATTATGACTATAAATGTTAAAAAAAATATTGAACCGGGTAATCATTATAATTGTTAGTGCATGTTTGATCAAAACAACAAAAATAGATCAATACATATTGATATTAAACATAAGACATACACATTTATTGGAAATGTATTTCATAGCTGATTTTTTTCCAACTAATGATTGTGCCAAAGATGTGTTTGCTAGAGTAAAACAGGGTTTGTCATATATTTTATTCGCTTTTTTTCTTTTCTTTTGCGTATGTGCTAACATTTGTTCACAAAAAATTATGCACGACAGGAATAGAAGGAATTTTGTTTGAGCTATGTCACAAAATTCTTTAAACTCCTTTCAAGCTCTTCTCAAATAAAACCCTTCAAAATCATTTCTAACGATCAACTGACACTTCAATAAGGTCCTTCTTCAGCTAGTTGAAAGTAAAAGCTGGAAAACCATCAGAGCTGCAAAAGTGTTGCTACCAAGTGATTAGGGACATTTAGTTTCTCTATTTGTCCCTGGTGTTCCTTTTCCATCCTGGGACAATGTATCACAGTAAGACCAGAGATGGCATGCCTATATGGTGAAAGCATGACTTTTTTGGTAGAATGGGAGAAGAGTGATTGTGGAAGGAGGTGGAAAAGGAAAAACAGCTAGACATGAACGATCTCCAACAGTTTAGTTTTGGGGGAAAAAAAGGCCATTTGAAAGTGGAAAGCCTGAGAACCAGTTCTCTTAAAAACAGTTCATATGCTCACGCACTCCTTAAAAATTCTTTGTGTACCTCCAGAGCTAAGCATACTCCAGTCTGAAGAACATTGGACTAGATATGAAAGTATCTGAGCTTTCTTTGAGGAAGTTACATTCTAATCCTGGGATGTGCTCTCAGTCTTAAAAAGATGACAGTCACCCCAATCACATCTTTGGGATGGCAGAGTTCTTTTCTTTTCTTTTTTATTCTTTTTAATTTTTTTTTTTTTAAAGATGGGGTTTCACCATGTTGGTCAGGCAGGTCTTGAACTCCCGACCTCAGGTAATCCGCCCACCTTGGCCTCCAAAGTGCTTAGATTACAGGCGTGAGCCACTATGCCCAACCGGCAGAGTTCTTTTCTGAAGACTGATCTCATGATTTATGCTGATTCCATTTATCTTTAGTTTTCAAAGTGTGGTATTTTCTCACCTGGACATTATCTCCAAGATCTGGGGGATGGAAGTCACCCTATTTGTACCTAAAGCCTTCTATGAAGTTTTTACATAAAGTTGTATAGAAAGCTCTGTTTATGGTATTTCTTCATAGCACTATACCATTATGGCCTTGGCATCTTTCCCTTTTCCACATTTCCTCACTTGATCCTTCTGAAGGTAACTGGTTTGCATTGTAAACTTGTAAGAAGTGGATTAGTGGCCGGGCGCGGTGGCTCAAGCCTGTAATCCCAGCACTTTGGGAGGCCGAGGCGGGTGGATCACGAGGTCAAGAGATCGAGACCATCCTGGTCAACATGGTGAAACCCTGTCTCTACTAAAACTACAAAAAATTAGCTGGGCATGGTGGCACGTGCCTGTAATTCCAGCTACTCAGGAGGCTAAGGCAGGAGAATTGCCTGAACCCAGGAGGCGGAGGTTGCGGTGAGCCGAGATCGCGCCATTGCACTCCAGCCTGGGTAACGAGCGAAACTCCATCTCAAAAAAAAAAAAAAAAAAGAAGTGGATTAGTGTGAAATCTGTGGCTACCGAACAGAGTCGAGTTAACTGATTTAATGGAGAAATCAGTCTGTGAACCAAATAGCATCTGTCAAGTAAATATTTGGGATACGTCTCCTAATGAGCAGAAATCAGTAATGTGGTTTTATTATTACTTTTTTTTTCTTCATATGAGCTGTGGCTTTGTTGTATATTATTACTTTCAATACAAATAAATATCAGCCTGTATTCTATTGTTCCCATTCTTTGGAGCCCATATAAAAATCCATATTGTAAAAACAATCTATTTTGGCCAGGCACAGTGGCTCAAGCCTATGATACTAGCACTTTGGGAGGCCAAGGCAGGTGGATTACCTGAGGTCAGGAGTTCAAGACCAGCGTGGCCAACATGGTAAAATCCCATCTCTACTAAAAATACAAAAATTAGCCGGGGGTGGGGGTACACACCTATAATCCCAGCTACTCAGGACGCTGAGGCAGCAGAGTTGTTTGAACCTAGGAGGTGGAGATTGCAGTGAGCTGAGATTATGCCACTGCGCTCCAGCCTGAGCAACAGTGTGAGACTCTTATCTCAAAATAAATAAGTAAAATAAAAACGCAATGTAAATATTATCAACATTTAAAATCTACCATGTTTCTGTTCTACTGGCTTAGTCAGCAAAATTCTGATCTATGTTTTGTCTTTTACTCAAAGTTCAAGGTTCTTGGTACCTATAGTGGCCACAAATTTGCATATTTACATATTTCTTCATTCAACAAATCTTTACCGATTGTCCACTATGTAACAGTTTCTAGCTTCCGAAAACTCAATATTGAGCAAAACCAGCAATGGACCCTGCCCTCACAGAATTATCAGTTTAATGCAATAATCGATGCCCTAAGGAAATAATTATAGAAGTGTAAAAACTGCAATTGTGACAAGGACCGGGAGGATGAGTTAAAGAGTGCTGGGATAATCTGTATTGAGATATTTGAATATCTGGGGCTGTGGGTGGTCAGAGAAAGCTGCCCTAAGGAAGTGATCTAAGGGTGAATATGTGTCAATTAGGAGAAGGGAGGAAAGAGTTTTACAGCAGAGAACAAGGGCCTGTGCAAAGGCCAGAAAGTTCTCAAAGCAAATGTGAAGGAGAGGAGGAGAGTGTTGGGAAGATGAGGCTGGAGCAGTAGATGGCCACCAAACCTTGCTGGGCTTGGTAGGCATTTAAAAAGTGTTTTGACATATGTAGTAGACCAACATAAAATCACTGAAACCTTGAAGGGTTTTAGGCAAAAAGGGATTAAGAATCATGAGTGTGGGTGGGGTGATAGGATCAGATTTGCATTTTGAAAAGATTACTGGCTTCTGTAGAGAATGGATAGGAGGGCAGGGCCAGAATGTATGGCTTATTGTGACAGATGCTTCTCTGAAAATATGCATGTAAATTTAAGCTCTTGTAAAATAAATAATGTTTTAAAGAGATTGGAATTTTCTAAGAAAAGAAATACCACGGTTTGAATCTTTTGTGTTTATTTTGGGGGGCAGGCCCAAACTGGTTCATAAGTGGAGAAAAATAAGAATGAATAGTACTTTTCCCTCAAAATCCTGGGGAAAACTACATCATAGATTTTGTTTGTTTGTTTCTTTGAGACAAGGTCTTGCTGTGTTGCCTAGGATGGAGTGCAGCTGTGTGATCATAGCTCACTGTAGCCTCAAACTCCTGGGCTCAAGGGATCCTCCCATCTCTACCTCCCGAGTAGCTGGGACTACAGGTGTGAGCCCATATGGGTGTGGACCCGGCTATTTTTTTTTTTTTTTTTTGGTAGAGACAAGGTCTCAATATGTTGCCCAGGCTGTATACCATTGATTATTGATGTTGTTAACCTTCTCCCCAAACAAAAATAGTTTTATTGACATTTTTGTATGTTCAATATAAATTACATTTTTAATATAAGACTACAGGAAATGTATCAATAAAGTTTTTTTAAAAACTAAAATTCTCACTGGGTGCAGTGGCTCATGCCTGTAATCGCAGCACTTTGGGAGGCTGAAGCAATCAAATCACCTGAGGTCAGGAGTTTGAAGCTAGCCTGACCAATATGGTAAAACCCTGTCTCTACTAAAATTACAAAAATTAGCTAGGTGTGGTAGTGTGTTCCTGTAGTCCCAGCTACTCGGGAGGCTGAGGCATGAGAATCACTTGAATCTGGGAGGTGGAGGTTGCAGTGAGCCGAGATTGTGCCACTGCACTCCAGCCTAGGCAACTGAGAGAGACTCTGTCTCAATTAAAAAAACAAAACAAAACAAACAAAAATTCTTCTTCCGAGATTATTGCTTCCATTCTGGTGAACATCAGTTTAAAGTTCTCTCCATGTTTCTGTTCATATATGGATTTAATGTATAACTCTAGGAACAAAGGCTGTTTTGTTCAGCAAAGAATATATGCCCAGGGCTTAACAGCATAGACGCTCAATAAATACTAATTGAATAATTATCCCTATATTTTAGTATGTTGCTTTTATTCACTCAACGTAAGCTTGATCTTTCTTATTTTTTATTTTTTGAGGCGGAGTCTCGCTCTGTCATTTAGGCTGGAGTGCAGTGGTGCAATCTCAACTCTCTGTAACCTCTCTACCTCCCAGGTTCCAGCAATTCTTGTGCCTCAGTCTGCTGAGTAGCTGGGACTACAGGCATGTGCCACCACGCCTGACTAATTTTTGCATTTTTCTTTTTTTTCTCTCTTATTTTCTAACTAGAATAACCAGCATAAAATTTTTGTATTTTTAATAGAGATGGGGTATTGCCCTGTTGGCCAGGCTGGTCTCCAACTCCTGATCTTAGTGATCTGCCTGCCTCAGCCTCCCAAAGAGCTAGGATTACAGGCATGACCCACCACGCCCAGACAAGCTTGATCTTTTCAATCAAAAGATTGATCTTTTTGGCTGGGCTTGGTAACCCACGCCTATAATCCCAGCACTTTGGGAGGCTGAGGCAGGTGGATCACCTGAGGTCAGGGAGTACCAGATCAGCCTGACCAACATGGCAAAACCCCGTCTCTACCAAAATACAAAAATTAGCTGGGCATACCGGCATGCGCTTGTAATTCCAGCTACTCGGGAGGCTGAGGCAGGAGGATTACTTGAACCTGGGAGGTAGAGGTTGCAGTGAGCTGAGATTGTGCCATTGCACTCTGGCCTGGATGACAAAGCAACACTCTAAGATTAATCTTTTAATGGCTGTTCAATAATTTATTATAGCAATGTACCATAACGTATATAAATAGAATAGAATGGAACAGAATAAATAGAAGGTCAAGGGGTCTTGATCCTGTTTTTTAGGCTTATAAACAGTGCTGCAATAAACATTTTTGCAGATAATTTTTTTTTTTTTTTTTGACACAGAGTTTGCTCTGTCATCCAGGTTGGAGTGCAGTGGCACGATCTCAGCTCACTGCAACCTCTGCCTCTCAGGTTCAAGTGATTCTCCTGCCTCAGCCTCCCAAGCAGCTGGGACCACAGGTGCCTGCCATCATGCCCAGCTAATTTCTGTTATTTTTAGTAGAGGCAGGGTTTCACCATATTAGCCAGGCTGGTCGTGAACTCCTGACCTCGTGATCTGCCTGCCTTGGCTTCCCAAAGTGCTAGGATTACAGGCGTGAGCCACTGCGCCTCGCCTTGAACGGACATCTTAATACATCTATCTAGGATAAATTCTTAGTGCTGAAACTGCTGGGTAAAAAGTTATCTACACATTTTATATGTTGATACATATGAGCAACCTAGCAGAAAACTTGTTCCTATCTATATTCCCACTATGATCATTTTCCTATAACATGGATGAGTTAAAAAAATGACTTATCAATGGTGACTTTTATGCAAATTTCTGATTACCAGCCAAGACTGCACATCTTTTCATATGTTTTCTAGTCACTTGTCTTAAATCTGTTTGGACTGCTATAACAAAACCACAAACTGGGTACTTTAAAAACAACAGAAATGTGTTTCTCAGTTCTGGAAGCTGGGAAGTCCAAGATCAAGGTACAAGCAGATTCAGTGTCTGAAAGAGGCCTGCCTGTTCCTCATGGACGGCACCTTGTCACTGCACATAGTGGAAGAGCAAACAAGCTCTTCCACAAACCTCTATTATAAGGGCTCTAATCCCATTCGTGAGGGCTCTGTCCTCATGACCTAATCACCTCTCTTCTTCTTAATACCATTACCATGGGGCTTAGGTTTCAGCATATAAATTTTGAGGAGAACACAAATGTTCACGCCATGGCACTTGTATTTCAGACCGCAGAACTTGTGTAAGATTTTCTAATACATGTCCTCTGCACATTTTTTTCTTCCACTATCTTTGTGTTTTTTAAATTGATTTATTAGAGCTCTGTGTACATCAGTGATATTAAGCCTTTGTCTACACATATATCCCAGATTTCTTTTGCCTAGTTCACTTTAAAAATCCTTTGTTTATAAAATGTTCATTCCCTCCTTCTGAATTCTTTTATCAAAAAAAAGAAAAAAAAGTTCATTCCCTTTGCCACAAATTCCCCTTTTTAGAATTCACCCAGAAGTAATAATATTTACAAAGTTTTATTTTCAAGGATGTTCACTGAAGGTTTATAACCACAAAAAAAAAAAAAAGAAAAAAAAGAAAATCCCACAAAACCCACCTGTAAATAATGAAATGTTCAACAGTAGAACACTGGTTAAATCATTTTTTAATCTTTTAAAAAGTTATTAATTTTTATTTTTTGAGATGAAGTCTTGCTGTGTTGCCCAGGCTGGAGTGCAGTGGCACGGTCTTGGCTTACTGCAACCTCCCCATCCCAGGTTCAAGCGATTCTCCTGCCTCAGCCTCCCAAGTAGCTGGGACTACAGGTGCACACACCACCATGCCCAGCTAATTTTTGTATTTTTAGTAGAGACAGGGTTTCGCCATATTGCCCAGGTTGGTCTCAAACTCCCAACCTCACGTGATCCCACCCGCCTTGGCCTCCCAAAGGGCTGAGATTAGAGGTGTGAGCCACCATGCCTGGCCACTCAATACCTTTAAGAAGAATATTTTTGTACTAAGCAAAACAAAACAAAACATATAAAACAAACGGTTGTCTACCAAATTTGACTGCAAGGGAAGATACAAAAATTATTCAACAAACACTGCTTGCCTACTATGTGCTGGTGGGGTTGGGATGGAGGTGAAAGACAGTCCCTGTCCTCACATGCTTCATTTTGGTGGATGACTCCTGTCAATCCCACAGACAGAAAGGCTACTATCCCTAGAACCTAAGAGGCAAAGTACCTCTACCAAGGCAGTGAAGGACAATCAAGTTTGCCCCTCAAAGATCAGCTGGGCCAAGTATAGAAGCTAAGCCCCATTACAGAGATATGGTGAGCCAGTATCAAGTGTAACCTACAACTGTTTTATGTGGGGTAAGATGAAATTAGGGGACAAATTGGTTGGGGATGCCCCATTCTTAAGGGGTTCCCCTGGTAAGCATAAGGGGGAATTCCCTTGAATATGGTAGTACCCTAACAATAAGTATAGGAGTTAGAGGGGGAGAACACATCCCTCCTTGCTAAGAGACTGGAAGGGCTTGGGGAATTCCTAAAAACTCCATTCACAGCATAGGAGATCCCCTTCTGTTACTCAAAGTTCCCTTCTTACGGAGTATCATGAGATATTTGTGATTACTATCCCTTTGAGCTTTGTTTCTGATTTCTACCTTCCTTCAGAGTTTAGAGGAAGACAACTGAACACATACATATATATACGCACACACACAGACATGCATACTCAATCACACACACACATACATCACACTGATACTATTTGTTAGTTCAGTGGTCCTAGAGTTTAAGTCATTTATTTGTACCACTTGAATCTAGTGTCATTCATTCCTAATTAGTCCATATTTAAACATAACTTCAGACAGAAGACAATGTGGATTTTATAAAACATAAGGTAAGATACATGTTTGAGAAAAAGGCAGTTCTAACACAACACAATTATGGATTTAAACGTTTTTGGTTGACTCTGGCACTACTAGAAAGCAAAAATATTAACATAAACTTATATAGTGCCTACTATGTACCAGGGATATGACATGAGAAGCAGCAAAGATTTGAATTTAACAGTTTTGGAATGAAAGTAGGGTTTAGAATTGAAATAAAAATTCTTAAGTCCATTTTTCACTTCCCATCACCTTTATCCTAGGTAAGTAATTAACTTCAGTAACTCTTCCCTCTTTTTGGGGGGTGGAGGCTGTGGTGGTTAAAATATAATAAATGTATTTATTTTCAAAATGCCTAGAATGAAAAAAAACAAGCATTAAAAACAAATGGCATTCTTCCATATGTGGCACATATTATATACAGCCACACTAGGCAGAGGTCTTATTTCTTAAGGGTACAAATTAGGTCAAGATCACAGACTCCACTGTCTTAAAACTTCCCAGCAACTAAAACAACGAAGGACAAAACAAACAAAAACAAACAAACACCCTACAACTACACCCACCTGAGGAACTATATCAGAATTTCAAGCTCTTGACCACTGGTGGCCACATGACAATATGTTTACTACTGGAAAAATAACTCAAAGACAAAATCCTTTTGTGAGAGGCCAGTAGTATTCTTTACATTAAAATTACATGTAATCTGTAAGATAGAACCAATGTTTTTTGTTTGATATACAACACCGCTCATTTACACAGGTATTAAAATTACAGTTAATCAAGTGAATGTTGCTTTGAATAAACCTATACAATCAATATATGAGTCTGGATGTGGATTTATGTGTTTAGTCCATTTAAAAAACATGAAGACAAATGGTATTTTATAATACGTTTGAGAAGACTCGTTTATTTAAATATTTAATTATTTTTAAAAGACTAATCAAGTGGAAGTGGGGAAAGAGTGGCACAAAGGGTAACCAACTGTGAATAACCGGTTGAGAAAATGTACTACCTTGGGACCAGCCAAAGCTTGCTTTTTAAAGTAACCTTAAAAAACACACCATCTTTTACATTATACAAGACTTTACGTACTGCTCTTAGTTCTGAAATCTAAAAATTTTTTTGAAGAGAACAAGAATCATATAACTAGAGGGTCTAAAAATTGTAACACCTGCTCTTTACAAAACATATATAACTTTATTTACACTAATATATATTATGTAGGAGGTTCAAGCGTCTAACATAACCCTTCCCATTAATGTATAACTATGAAGAGTTCATGTATAGTTCTCATTTTATGCACATATGTATTATTAAAAAATTTGCCCTGCCATATATTCGTTTCTAGTGAATAATTATCTTAAGCATTTTATTAGTTTGTGATTCAACTTCTAATATATGTTACTTAACAGTAAAAGGTCCCTCCATAACTTTCCATAACTTGAAAGCATCTTTTTTTTAACCCGAAACAGGCTTAAATTCTCAAGTCAGTAGATGAGTCTAAACACTTTAGTATTTGCTAAATTTAGCATATTAAAAATTTTTTCAAGGAGTATAAGGGCCCTAAATTGGAAAAAACTCTACTATGATTATATTTGTGGGATTTCATTTCCAGTTCATTCTATTGGAATCAATCTGAATTCCATACAATGTAAACAGTTCGAAAAAAATCTTAAAAACGAACTGTTGTCTTTAAACACACAACCTTCGGAGCGGCTCACAGCGTCCGTAGAAGCAGACTCCTCCCCGCTCCTGGGGAAAACCCTGCCTAATATTTATAACGTTATGACATACTGTAATACTCACAAGGTGGTTGTAGAAGTATAAACATGACTGGAGTTATCTGATTGGCTGCTGGTGATGTAACACCCATGTCAATACTTCCCAGTGAACGCACGTGTTCGACCTTTTATTTAAATTTCCATTTCATCACAGCAATAAGACACTCGGGGCGGTGCATTTTCTGTGAAATGATTATTGCCATGGGCCCGAGGTGCTGCCTCGCACAATGCATCAGAGGAGGTGGTGTCCGTGGTCGTAACCTCCTCGCGTGTAAGGCAACGCCTGGTCCAGTCTTTGTGAAGGAACAAAATAAGTTCACTTCCTTGGGCACCGACACCCACCCTCAGCAAATGACAAGGCTGGAGCGCAGCTCCCACCGCACAGTTATTTGCAAAGTCCCAGGTGAACTCGTGGCGAGAGAAGGAAATGCGCGTCCCGGGCGCGGGTAGGTGCGTGTGGGCAGCGGGGAGGCGGCCAAACCCTGACACTCGCCAGCTGTTTGTCCTCCGCGTAGCCCGGCCCTGGCCGCACACGCCCGCCCCCTCCCTGAGACCCCCAGCCCGCCGCCCGGCCTTTTGTCCCCCGCCCCTCGGCCGACTTCCTTCCCTGCGGCCGCACCCCCGCCCCCAGGCCGGAGGCGCGGCCCAACCCCTTTCCCGGTCCCCTGGCGCCCCCACCCCACCCCTGCCCAGCCCCAAGCCCAGCCCCCCTCCCCCAGCCCGGCCCCCACCCTTTCCCCCTCCAGCGGTTACTGCTACCCCGGTGCATTGTGGGCGCACGGTCCGTTGTTCATTTGCCATTCGACCTCCGCCAGGGCCTGGTCGGACGGAAACGCTCCGCCGGCTTTATTGTCGCTTCGTTATGTGGCGGAGCCGAGCAGCTTAGCGTGCCTCTCGCCCTCAGCGCCTGCGAAGCCGGCGGCGGCGGCGGCGTCGGGACTCCTCGGCGCGCGGAGGAAGGATATCTGTGTGGAGGGTCGGTGTGTGCGCGCGGCTTTAAAGAGGGGGCAGCGGAGGGTCTCCCGCACTCCGCCGCTCAACTTCGAAGGCCTCGCGCGTCCCCGGTTAGCTCCTCACCTCTCCGCCGCCCGCCCCCTTCTCCGCGCGGGACGCTGCCCGTAGCGCGGCGGGGCGGGGGTGGAGGACGAGAGAGCGGTCGGAGGCGGCGGCCCGGTAGAGGTAGCGGACGCGTGCAGCAGCCCCGGGAGCGAGCGCGAGCCGGGCTGCCGGGCGGGAGGGCGAGGCCGAGCCCCGCGAGACCGGAACGCCGGGGGCGGGGGCGAGACGGAGGGGGAGCCGCGGGGAGCGCGCGGGACGCGGCCCGAGGCCGTGCGCGAGCCGGGGCACCGGGCGGCGGCGGCGGCGGCGCGCGCCATGTCGTTCAGTGAAATGAACCGCAGGACGCTGGCGTTCCGAGGAGGCGGGTTGGTCACCGCCAGCGGCGGCGGCTCCACGAACAATAACGCTGGCGGGGAGGCCTCAGCTTGGCCTCCGCAGCCCCAGCCGAGACAGCCCCCGCCGCCAGCGCCGCCCGCGCTTCAGCAGCCTAATGGGCGGGGGGCCGACGAGGAAGTGGAATTGGAGGGCCTGGAGCCCCAAGACCTGGAGGCCTCCGCTGGGGCGGCCGCTGGCGTCGCCGAGGAAGCCAAGGAGTTGCTCCCCCAAGACGCGGGCGGCCCCACCTCGCTGGGCGGCGGTGGCGCTGGGGGCCCCCTGCTAGCGGAAAGGAACCGTCGGACTCTGGCCTTCCGAGGAGGCGGCGGCGGCGGGGGTCTCGGCAACAATGGCAGTAGCCGCGGTCGCCCCGAGACTTCGGCGTGGCCCCTGAGGCATTTCAATGGGCGAGGGCCGGCGACTGTAGATCTGGAGCTGGACGCGCTGGAGAGGAAGGAGTTGATGCAGGACGGCGCGTCCCTGAGCGACAGCACCGAGGACGAGGAGGAGGGGGCGAGCCTGGGCGACGGCAGCGGGGCGGAAGGCGGCAGCTGCAGTAGCAGCAGGCGGTCGGGCGGCGATGGCGGGGACGAAGTGGAGGGCAGCGGTGTGGGAGCTGGCGAAGGAGAGACTGTCCAGCACTTCCCGCTCGCGCGGCCCAAGTCTCTAATGCAGAAGCTTCAGTCCTCCTTCCAGGCCTCCTGGCTCAAGGACTTTCCGTGGCTGCGCTATTCCAGGGATACTGGCCTTATGTCTTGCGGCTGGTGCCAAAAGACCCCTGCGGATGGGGGAAGCGTAGACCTTCCCCAAGTGGGGCATGATGAGCTTTCGCGAGGGACCCGCAACTACAAGAAAACCCTTCTCCTGAGGCACCACGTCTCTAACGAGCACAAACTCCACGCCAACGCCCAGGTACAGTACATCCTGCTCCTACTTTCTTGGGATCTTAGTAGGGAACGATTTATCATTCCCTCTCCCCCCCAAAAAAAGAATCTCAAAACCATTTTCCTGGGTGAAGACTTCGTTCCAGTTGAGAGGTGCGGGGAGCTTACGCGTGGGGGCTTAGAAAACCTGGGAACGAGTTTTGAAAAGTTGTGTGTGTGTTGTGGGGGGAGGGGATGGAATGACAATTGTCTTATCGTAGCGCTGGATATTCCTTTTTTATGACTCAGATTTCTTTGCTTATCAGATTGAATCAAAAAGAAAGTGAGGTTGAAGGTTTTAACCTAAAAGCCTGACTTGCGGTAACAAATTTTATTAGCTGCGATTTTAAAGAAGCTGCTGTATGCTTATAGACGTTTAGTGTGCTGGTCGAAGGGGCAACTCTTTGAAGAGTGGATTAAGTAGTTTTCCTTTACTTTTAAGGCTACCCCTTTCAGGAAAATGTCCAGCCGAAAAAGTTCTTTATGAGAGTATGGGGTCAAGATAATGTGAAATACGAGAGCTGTATGTAAATGTAGAGAGTGCTATTTGGAACGCCTTGCTCTTGTGAATAATTTAATTTTACTAAATTAACCTCTATTGAACTTTCTTTCCAAAGCCTGGTTTTGGTAAATCATTGTAGTTTTTGCTTGTTTTCTTTTACTCAGATTTCTTCCCTGAGATTTTTTTTATACTGTTCCTTTTCAGAAAGTTTTTTAAATGCAGTTTAGCATTAGAAATGTTTAGTGTGAAGTTATTTGTATCAAGCCGTGGATTTAGATTAGTATGGAGTTTATTTACCAAACACCATGAAAGTGCTTACAAAACAAGTAAGCTGTACTTTAGTTCTTAGTCCTTGTTTTAACATTTCCAGTCTAGAGATAGTAAGCCTTACTATTTACAGATGTTGATCAGTTCTCCCTTTTTGACTTTAGGGCAACCTGTGGTGGTGGATGGAATTCATTCTTTTGTATTGGTAGCCAGCCAGTCGTTGATCTTATAAAGTTAGCTCTCGGATGGTAGTCTGTTGATTGGAATGATTCTGCCGTTCAGCACGCTTACTCTGGAGTTAATTAGGCACACCAATAACCTCAGACACAGCACCCCGGTTTCTCAGAAGTTAGGGCTTTAACTTTAAAGCACAGGGTGATTTCCCCCCGCCCCCCGCGTCCTTGTGGACTAAGTAGTAGGGTTGTTGTTGTTTTGCACACATTTTAGTTGCCTAAGCCCTAGAAGGAAAGTCACTTAAATATGTAAGGCCCAGAAAGGTTAAGTAAATTGTCCTAAGTCTTCAGAGAGTCTGGGGTGACAGAACTGAGACTAGAGAATGTCGTAATGGAAAAAGAATGGATTTGAAGTAAGTCTGGGTTCAGAGCCCAGCTTTCTGCAATTACTAGCTTTGTGAGCTTGGGCAACAGAATGAGATAGAACAGTTCCGTGTCAAACACAATTATTTTGCAAAGTATTTTTGTTCCCATTTTACAAAGGAAGAATCTAAAGCCTTAAAGGGTTAAGTAACATTTCTGAAGTTATGTAGCAAGATGATGGAGATTTGAGGGAATTGTGAAAATGGAAATTTAATTTTCCAAATAGGGCTAGATTGGTTACTTAGAAAATTTTAAATGGAATGAATGTAAGAAAATTTAAGAATCTACTGTGGACCAGTCACTCCTTGTCAGTGTAGTCTCTCCCTGTAGGCAGACCTGAATGGGAATGCAAATTATAATTAGCTCCTTAAGTGAACCTGAAATCCGAAGAAAGGGGATTAGTTGGATAACGACGTAGCCTCAGCTTGGATGTATTCTCCTCTGGGCATATATCTGCATCTTGGAATTCCTAGGAAAAACCTTTCTAAACTTGACCTGAAGTATGACTCTTTTTCTCTTCACTCCTTTAAATTCCTCCGTCAGTGCAATCTGCAGGCCATCTCCTTTGTTTGGGACGTTCTATACAATATGCATATACTGAGGACTACAGTTTTGTTAAGTCCTATGAGTCCTGGGATTTTATGTTGGTCACCTTGATTGGATTTTGGGTGTTTTCACTTTGAATTGATCCTAATCATTTCTTAGTTTCATTATAACTAATCTTGAGGGGATATCTTGTTATCAACCCCAGGTACCACCTATGTGTATCTCTTTGTCTTAACATGAGTGACAGGTTCCAGATCTGTTTTATTCCTTTGGGCATAATACAATCATTTTTTTCGTTCTTCTGCAGCCTCCAATTACCTGTAGGAGGCAGTATAACACAACATGTAACGTAAGCACCTACTTGGGCTTAAGGTCAGGGGACTTTGCTCTTAAATCTCCACTTTTTGGGAAAGCAAATTAGTTAACTTCTAGTTGCCTTATGTATGCAAAGTATATGTGCCAGCAAATAACCACTTAGTGCCATTATTTGTTATCATGATTACCGTTTTGTTTTGTTTTGAGACAGTGACTGTTGCCCAGGCTGGAGTGCAGTGATCAAGGCTCACTGCAGTCTCCTGGGCTCAGGCATCTTTCCGAGTAGCTAGAATTACAGGTGTGTGCCACCATGCCTGGCTATTTAAAAAAAATTTTTTTGTTGGGGGTGGGGGTGTCTCTCTGTGTTGCCCAGGCTGGTCTCAAGCTTCTGGGCTCAAGCGACTCTCCCACCTTGACCTCCTAAAGTGCTGGGATTACACGGGTGAACCATGGAACCTGGCCGTTATTATTTATTTTGATCACCAATCAGTTCTATTTTATACCGTCAGAGACTTTGTGGCCATCAGTTTCTTTGAACATTCTGAGCCTATTTCTCGTACATGCACTTTTTCTCAGCTTCACAAAGACACTCTTGAATGTGTCTTAAAAACATAAAAATGAGAGTTCTAGAATTCTTAGGTAAGAAATCAGTTTGAGGCTAGGAGTACTAAACTGTTTTCCCTATTATTTCTCTCTTAGAGAGTCCCATTTCTGAGAGGAATTTGGCCACATCTTAACACAGCCATGTACTGCATAATGAGGGTGGAGTGCATATATGATAGTTGTCCCGTAAAGTGGTAGCACACTTTGTTTTTTAAAATTTAGTGTAACTTAAGTGTACAGTGCTCATAAAGTCTACGGCAGTGTATAGTAATGTCTCAAACCTTTCATTCACCACTCACTGACTCACCCAGAGCAGCTTCCAGTCATGCAGCTCCGTTCGTGCTGAGTGCCCTGTAAGGTGTACCATATTTTTACTTCACTTTTTTCATGTTTAGATAGATTAGATAGACATACTATTGTGTTAGAATTGCCTGAAGTGTTCATTACAGTAACAGAGTGTACAGGTTTGCAGTCTGGGAGCAATAGTCCCGACCATATAACCTACATGTGTAGTAGGTTATACCATCTAGGTTTGTGTACAGTATGACATTTGCACAGTGACAATTGATGGATGTCTCAGATCATATCCCTGTCGTTAAGTGATGCATGACTGTATGTTGTGAAAGTTTACTTTTCTTACTTTAAGAAAAGTCCCTTTTATTAATCCTTTGGTAGTTACCGAAAAGTTTAATTCTTTTTTTTTTTTTTAAAGGTAGAATTTTATTTTATTTTACTTTTTTTTTTTTTTGAGAAAGAGTTTTCCTCCTTTTAATCCCAGCTACTCAGGAGGCTGAGGCGGAGTTTTGCTCCTGTTACCCAGACTGGAGTGCAATGGCGCAATCTCGGCTCACTGCAACCTCCGCCTCCTGGGTTCAGGCAATTCTCCTGCCTCAGCCTCCTGAGTAGCTGGGATTACAGGCACACGCCACCATGCCCAGCTAATTTTTTGTATTTTTAGTAGAGACGGGGTTTCACCATGTTGACCAGGATGGTCTTGATCTCTTGACCTCGTGATCCACCTGCCTCGGCCTCCCAAAGTGCTGGGATTACAGGCGTGAGCCACCGCGCCCGGCCCCGAAAAGTTTAATTCTTCTGTTAATTGGACCTTGGTTATTATGGAGTTTTCGTGGAAGAGTCTTGTAATACATGCTTTCTGAGTCTGTTTTGAGCCTTCTAATTCAGAGGTATCCCTGTATTATAAAGATATGAGGGAAAATTAATAGTTTTATTTTGAGTAACAATTGACTATATCGTCAGAGTCAGTTCAATGATTAGCTCATTCAGTATCTGACTATTTGGCCCAGAGAACTTTAAAATTACCTTAATAACAGTGATTACCACTTGTTCTTGGTTTAGATCACTTTCTACCCAGTTGTGAAATTTTCATAGCCTAAATCACACATCCTGAAAACTCTTTCCAGGAGAAACATGCACCGAAATTTATTATTGTTGTAAATTTAGTTAACCTTTACAGAAATTAAATAATATTCAGACCAGTGATCTGATTGAAATTTCCAGTTGGAATATATTGATGTCAGTAGCTGAGGAAACAAAGAATGAAAGGCAGATCTACCAGCCTAATTTGTTTTTGGCAGAAATAAGGCCTGAAGGTTGATTGGTTGGTTGGTTGGTAAGTTGATTTTTAACACCTGAGAAGGAAAATCTGAAAGCCCTTTCACTGAGGAGAAATCAATTAAGTTAGAGTTAAGCCTGTAGCCCATTCAATTCCATTATTATTTATATATTTTACATTACTTATTCTTTGTGTTTTATTCAGCAACAGTTCATATCCCTTATGCTTTTCAAACTTTCGGTAGCAGTGTCTGAGTACATCTTATTGTGTACCTAGGATTAGCTTTCTTCTCCATCTTAAATTTACCTGTATTAGGTTGATGCAAGACACTAGAGAGAAAAATCCATAAATAAGATTTCTGCCCTCAAGGAACTTTTCGTAAAGAGAGACAGACATGACTGAAAAAAGATGCAGGTTTCGGCCGGGCGTGGTGGCTCAAGCCTGTAATCCCAGCACTTTGGGAGGCCAAGGCAGGTGGATCACGAGGTCAAGAGATCAAGACCATCCTGGTCAACATGGTGAAACCCCGTCTCTACTAAAACTACAAAAAATTAGCTGGGCATGGTAGCGCGTGCCTGTAATCCCAGCTACTCAGGAGGCTGAGGCAGGAGAATTGCCTGAACCCAGGAGGCGGAGGTTGTGGTGAGCCGAGATCGCGCCATTGCACTCCAGCCTGGAAAAAAAGAGAGAAACTCCGTCTCAAAAAAAAAAAAAAAAAAAAAAAAAAAAAAAGATGCAGGTTTCATGGTGGCAATATAATCAGGGTACATTGAAGATTTTTTTTTTTTTTCCTTTTTGAGACAGAGTCTCCCTCTGTTGCCTAGGCTGGAGTCCAGTGGCGCTGTCTCAGCTCACTGGAACTTCCACCTCCCGGATTCAAGCGATTCTCCTGCCTCAGCCTCCTGAGTAGCTAGGACTACAGGTGCATACCACCACACCTGGCTAATTTTTGTATTTTTAGTAGAGATGGGGTTTCACCTTGTTGGCCAGGATGGTCTTGATCTCCTGACCTAGTAATTCACCTGCCTTGGTTGGCCTCCCAAAGTGCTGGGGTTATAGGTGTGAGCCACCATGCCCTATCTGAAGATTAAGGAAGGGAACAATCAGTTCTGCGTGCAGAGGTTGGAAGAAACTTGTACAACAGACTCTTGAATTTTAATTGCATTAAATGAATAGATGTGACCAGGGTGGGGAAGGCATTTAGTCAATGCAATTAGATTCACACCGGTAATCCCAGCACTTTGGTAGGCCGAGGCAGGTGGATCACCCGAGGTCAAGAGTTTGAGACCAGCCTGAACAACATGGTGAAATTCTGTCTACTAAAAATACAAAAATTGGCTGGGTGTCTTGGCCCACACCTGTAATCCCAGCTACTCTGGAGGTTGAGGCAGGAGAATCGCTTGAACCTGGGAGGTGCTCCGCTGCCCTCCCGGCTGGGCGACCAGTGAGACTCTGCCCCTGGGGGAAAAAACAGCCTGAGGGAAGTGGAGAATATACCTTAGAGAAGGCAGTTTGGTCCCTGTACCCGATGAAAAATTAAGTTTGAATAGATAGGCTTGAGGTCATGAAGGATCTCCTGTCACGCTAAAAACATTAAATTTTATTTTCTTAACAAATGGGCAATAGACTGGGCGTGGTGGTTCACACCTATAATCATAGCACTTTGGGAGGCCAAGGTGGGTGGATCACCTGAGGTCAGGAGTTCAAGACCAGCCTGGACATCATGGTGAAACCCCATCTTTAAAAAATAAAAATAAAAATAAGGGGGGCAATAATACAAATTTTAAGCAGGAGAGAATTATGACCAAATGCGTATATGCTGCTGTTTAGAGGTAGTGTGTATGTGGGTTTAGAGTTTGAGGAGAGAACTGGTTGGCAGGATGTTATAATAACCCGAATAACCATTATCTATCTGCTCTGTAACACTTAAAGGATTTGAATTTCTGAGGATAGTACTTAAGCGACCAGAGAGGATGCTGTCACTCAGATATCAGAGGTGATCAGAAAGCTGCAAAAGAGACCTTCTTGTCTTTTTCTCTACCAAGTATTATAATTTGTCATTGCCACTAGCATGTATTTATTTGACACCACATTTACTATGGCCTTGTCTTCCTTCTGTAAAATGAATTTGTTCTAAAATTTGTATTTGGAAGTAGAAATTACTGTTTTTGTTCTTTTAGTATATTCCATTGGGTTGTTGCAAAGGAATAAAGATTTTGATGTTTTTAATGCTTTTAGTTTAATGTTTGTGTTGGAAATGTCTTTTCTACTAATTAAATTATTGGAAAAGGGCTGTAATTGAGTAGGGGAGTAAATACTAATTGCTTGTTTTTTAACTGAATAGCATTTTCCGATATTAATGGATTGACTACAGGTGTGCTGTTTGACATTTCTATTACTTGAAACTGAAGTTAGCCTCTCCTACACCCATGAAAGTGTAGGAGACTGGGTGATGATCTTGTATTCTCTATAAGTTGGTGGCATTATAAAGAATGCTGATGACCCTATGATGCTCTCCCTCCACTCCTTAATTACATCTGTTTTACATGCAAGTTCTGATGATTTTTTAGACTATTTTTCTAGGCTCTGCTTCACACCTCATTGACATCTATCTTCCTAATTAAAGTCTTCTTTTGTTGCATGTATGTTGCCCTGTTAATAGTAGGTTTCCAGAGGGTATGTGGCTCACACCTGTATTGCTAGCATTTTCGAGCCGAAGCAGGAGGATTGCTTGAGCCCAGGAGTTCGAGAGCAGCCTGGGCAACACAGGGAGACTCCATCTCTACAAAAAATTTAAAAAATAAATAGCTGGGCATGGTGGCACATACCTTGTAGTCCCAGCTACTTGGGAGACTGAGACAGGAGGCGGATCCCTTGAATCCAGGAGGTCAAGGCTACAATGAGCCACAGTCGAACCACTGCACACCAGCTTGGGTGACAGAGTGACACTGTCTCAAAGTAGTAGCTTTCCAGCTGGTCACAGTATATGCAGCCTTCATTCCCTGATAATAAGTCTCCACCTTGCTGCCATAGTCATCTCTTCTGTTTGTTATTTCAAATACATCACTGCTTCTGAGGTGAGGTGTCTATGGCAATGGTTCTAATATTTGGAAGGGGGAAGGCAGTTCACATCTTTTTTTTTTTTTTTTTTTTTTTTTTTTTTTTTGAGATAGTCTCGTGTTGACCAGGCTAGTCTTGAACTCCTGGCTACCAGCCATCCTCTCACCTTCCAAAGTGCTGAATTAACATGGCCCTCTTTTATAACCTGGTCAAAATGGGTGGACATTTATCTCTGAAATGTGCCTAAGTGCATATTTGCTTTCCATAGGACTTTTTAAAAAATCACATTTAAGTTCTTTTCCAAATATGAACTTCTGAGGATGCTATAGTTTTTTTTTAAATGCTTGGATCCTTAAGCTCTACTCATGGCTTGTTTCTTCTGAAAAGTACGCTTTCAAAAAAAAAAAAAAAAAAAAAAACCAGAACACTGGATTAGATACACCTGCTTTCTGCTCTTATAATCCCTTAAGAATCTTGCCCACCAGCAGTAACTTCAAGTTAGCAACTTAAAGCACTTTGGTTCCCAGTATAGACCCTGACCAAAGTAGGCATTCATTTGATGCTTATTAAATAAATGAGTAAAGTTAGGACTTTTCGAGTGTCTTCCTTTGAGTAAAATATTTACTATTTTGTAGGCTTTGTCTGGAAATAATAAACATCTAGATAATAGGTTATAAGGATTTTAACTAATGGACTCTTATCTGTGTTTTCTATGGAAGATTTGATATTGAGGTCTCATCTAGACAAGTTTTACTTAAAAGGGCATCTTCAAATAAAAAAATTCAAGATTTCATATTTAGCTCTGAATGTCTGTTTCTTTAAAATCTCCTTGTTTAGCCAGTTTAGACTAATGTCTGAGCTAATTGTGTTTGCCTTTTTTGGAGAGGTTAGAAAAGGTCACTACATTAGAAAAGACCAGTTGTGGAAATAGTAATTTTTTAAAATATAACTTAATAGTGACATCTGATGTTGTTGGTATACTAAAAGTGGACATAGACAGTTAAAGGAACCAAAGAGGCAAAGAGGAGTTATTAGGAACCTACTGTAAGATTTTGTGTCGAGCACTAAGAATTTATTAATTTGTTGAGTTCAGCAAATAATACTGGCAGTTTATTTTAGTGTTTTGTGCTTATTTAGCTCTTTTACCCAAATATTCTAATAATAATCTCCTTGGAGAGTACACATACTCTTTGAAATGATTCATTATTTCAAAGGGCGTATTTATTTGAGTTTTTTTGAAGGGCATATTTAATAGCTGCTGCAAACATATGGAGTAGTGCTTTAATCAGTGGTGAAAAAGAAATTGCTGTTGTTGGCTATAAAAGCAAGGAACATTAATGTTCTTGTACCATAGTAATTAGAAAAAAAAAATTGGTCAAATAGTGTTTAATTTGTAGTTTGTGTCAAAGTAGAATCAGATAATTTGGATAGGCTTTTGTCTTAGTTAAAAATTAGGACATTTGGTATGATAAAGACAGAAAATTCAGGACGCAATGATCGTAGCCTAAGATGACTGCTGCAGTAGGCATAGCCACCTCCTAAAGTGTTTTCAGCTGCTTGATATATGAACTTTAGGCAGTCCTTGACTTGTACATGCTTCCACAAATACTTTGTGGATACATGCTGCCAGAGAGTCATTGTTGGAAATTTTTACGTCTTCCAAATTTTCGTACAATATTCTTTTACTGCAATCTCTATTAGATAGAACATTGAAACAAATGAACTTGGGTTCAGGTACAGCATGTGTAACAAAGCTTATTGTTGGGTGTGCACCAGAGCAAGAGTCTTCCTCTTCATTAGGAATTTCTGTATGGAGCATAGGCAAATTAATAAAATTTACTCAGTCTCAAAAGGGAAACCAAGTAAACAGAATGATTCTTTTGTAGAAAGTTACACTGTCCAAGTAGGTGTTTTTAGTATTTTTCCTTACATTTTCACACAAGTCCTAAATAGTTTCATTCCCCTTTGCTAAATGATTTAAGATTTCACAACATCACTTTTTTTTCTTTTAACCAAATATTTGCAACAATCCAATACAACATACTAGTTTAATGCAAGAGCTTGGCCGGAAGCAGTGGCTCATGCCTGTAATCCCAGCACTTTGGGAGGCCAAGGCGGGTGGATCACTTGAGGTGAGGAGTTCTATCTTTACTTAAAATACAAAATTAGCTGGGCATGATGGTGTATGCCTGTAATCCCAGCTACTCAGGAGGCTGAGGCAGGAGAATCGCTTGAACCTGGGAGGCAGAGGTTGTAGTGAGCCAAGATTGTGCCACTGCACTCCAGCCTGGGCAACAAGAGCAAAACTCCATCTCAAAACAAAACAAAACAAAACAAGAAAGAGCTTAGATTGAATAAGTCTCATTATTACCTTACTTTGTCGTTACCCAAAAAACAAAAATAAGGGTGTTACTCATGAATGGATTTGTTTTGATTACTTGATCTGTGACTTAAGTTTTTGCAGAATTGGGTGTTTTGGTAGGAGAATATACCTAATTTAGAGCGTGGAACATTATGATATGGTAGGGGGAGCATGGGTGAGAGATTTTTAGCATAAGGGTGTTATGCATTTGGCACTAGAAGGGGACCGGGAGGCTGCCAAGGATCAGTCGAATGAGGAGATTTTTACTTTTCGATTTTCCACACTATTCCATTTTCACAGTGAAATAGTTGAAGCCTTCCCTGGAATCTTAATTTTTTTTTTTTTTTTTTTTTTGAGACACGGTCTCACCCAGCCTGGAGTGCAGTGTGTGATCTCAGCTCACTGCAGCCTCAGCCTCCCAGGCTCAAGTGATTCTCCAGCCTCAGGCTCTGGAGTAGTTGGGATTGCAGGCACGAACCACTACCGCCCAGCTAATTTTTGTGTTTTTGTTAGAGATGGGGTTTCACCATGTTGGCCAGGCTGGTCTTGAATTCCTGACCTCAAAGTGATCCACCCACCTCAGCCTCCCAAAGTGCTGGGATTGCAGACATGAGCCATCATGCTTGGCCGTGTCCTGGAATATTAATATTTTGGTTCTTTCAATTGACTTCTCATACTTGGAAGCAGCACTTAAGATTTTAGATGGACTGGGTTAGTTTCTGAGAATTGAGATGAGAGTGTGTGTGGCCTCCTGTGACATGGATGCAAGTAAAGCTAACATTTCATGATTTAGCCATGCACATGATTGTATTGTCACATTTGTGTGACTGTTAAGAGATACTGTGTTTTAGATATTGTTTGGGAGACTTCTTTTGCAGTCCTGTCATCTCTACACCACTTTTACACCAGTTTTTCTTAGCATGTCAGTCCTTTGAGCCTGTTAACACTCTAGTATGAATCTCCCCATGTTTTTCTCCATGCTTATAAAATCATAAATCATGTATGTGTGTATCATTTCATAGAAATGGCCTATGTTTAACTTAATATTTTGTATCAAAGAATTGACACTTGAATAAGGTCAGTATTTTCAGTTATCTTTTCTACTAGAAATGGCCTAAGTAGTTTTTCTCTTGGGAAAGAGATGATTACTTCAGTTGTTTAGCAAAGTGTGCCAGGCACTAATCAAGGTGCTGGAGGGATAGTCAGCTCTGCCTTGAGGGAGCTTACCCACCTAGCCACTGTATGAGGAAAGTCATAAAATTATAACCAATATTTGTAATACTGATTTATAGTTTAAGGAAAAGTGTCAGGGATAGTGACTTTCCAAGGACACACACAGTTAATAGCTGGTACAGACAGCATTCTGAATTCTAGATCATACTCTTATTCTTAGGATTATATCACACAATCTTAATTATGATGCCAAGTAGAACTATAATGAATACTGGTATGATAAACAGAATTTCTAAACATTAAGAATTGTCAATATAAGAATTTTAATTTAATTTATGACCCTAAAGAGGGAAGTCGTTTTGAAAGTAGATAGGAAATCATGTAACTAGATATTTCTATAATTGAAGCAAATTTTCTCCTTAGTGTCTTACCTTTATCTGTAGTTAGATTTAATTAACTTCACTGACCTAAACTGTTTGATTTTAATGTTTTCCAAGACTTAAAATTTACCTTTTTATTGATGGTAGATAGGGTGATATGCCCAGCATAAAATATAAGTCAGATATTTTAAGTTCAATCAGGGGAGACTGCTGCTTTCCTATTAGAGATAAAGCAAACTCATTTAATTCCTATAAATGAAATTTTCTTTCTTTAAGAAAATAATTGCTCTTTTTTAATTTTAAGAAATTCTCAATTCATGTTCTTAGCTTGTATTTGAAACATATAACAGGATATTATTTTTAAAATGAAATCCTGCTGATCTTCAGATGTGGTTTTTTTTTTTTTTTTTTTTTGAGACGGGAGTTTATCTGTCACCAGGCTGGAGTGCAGTGGCACGATCTTGGCTCACTGCAACCTTTGCCTCCTGGGTTCAAGGGATTCTCCTGCCTCAGCCTCCTAAGTAGCTGGGACTACAGGCACACACCACCAGGCCCAGCTAATTTTTGTATTTTTAGTTGAGATGGGGTTTCCCCATGTTGGCCACGATGGTCTCAATCTCTTGACCTCGTGATCCACTCACCTTGGCCTCCCAAAGTGCTGGGATGACAGGCGTGAGCCACTGTGTCCCGCTGATTTTTTATTTTTATATATATATAATAGCAGTGGGTTGCACAACCACTGTACACTCCATTTCTTGATTACTTACTAGTTAGTATATTTGTTTATTGCTTTTTGAAAACTTGACATTTGTTTTCCTTGGTTTGGAAGTTTAATATTAATTTTTTTTTTATTCAATTACAGGAATCAGAGGAGGGTTACTGTGACTTTAATAGTAGGCCACATGAAAACTCTTACTGCTATCAACTTCTGCGACAGCTAGATGAACAGAGAAAGCAAGATATTCTTTGTGATGTTAGCATTGTGGTAAGCGGAAAAATCTTCAAAGCTCATAAGAACATCCTGGTTGCAGGCAGCCGTTTCTTTAAGACTTTATATTGCGCTTCAGACAAAGAAAAACCTAAGCAAAACAATACTACCCATTTAGATATTGCTGCAGTTCAAGGTTTTTCAGTCATCTTGGACTTCTTGTATTCTGGTAACCTGGTGCTCACAAGCCAAAATGCCATTGAAGTTATGACAGTGGCCAGCTATCTTCAAATGAGTGAAGTTGTTCAAACTTGCCGAAATTTCATTAAAGATGCCTTAAATATAAGCATTAAATCAGAAGCTCCAGAGTCTGTAGTTGTGGACTATAATAATAGAAAACCAGTTAATAGAGATGGCCTGTCTTCATCACGGGATCAAAAAATTGCCAGTTTTTGGGCAACACGGAATCTTACCAATTTGGCAAGTAATGTAAAGATTGAAAATGATGCTTGTAATGTCGACGAGGGCCAAATAGAAAACTACCAAATGAATGACAGTAGTTGGGTCCAGGATGGATCTCCTGAAATGGCTGAAAATGAATCTGAAGGTCAAACAAAAGTGTTTATTTGGAATAATATGGGCTCCCAGGGAATTCAAGAGACTGGCAAAACGAGGAGGAAAAACCAAACAACAAAAAGATTTATTTATAATATTCCACCTAATAATGAAACGAATTTAGAAGATTGCTCAGTGATGCAGCCACCTGTTGCCTATCCAGAAGAAAATACACTACTCATCAAGGAAGAGCCAGGTAAATATAAAGGATGCTTCTGTGTTCACCCTAATTCTAGTTGGATAATCTTGAAGTACATTTTTAGTTGAATTATTTTAAAGTAATACTAAATTTGTTTATAATACAAGAGGGGCCATCATTCAAATGCATATTTGATATATTTTCGTTGTCTTTTTTCAGTGCATATGTATGTGGGTTTATCAGAAGATGTGTTAATAGCCAGGCATTTAATATATTGTTAAGGAATGTGGACTCTGCTAAATGTACAGGTCTTTGACTTTTCCTCATCTTTAGCCTCTGTACTCACATTTATACCCAGTGCGAAAAGATAAGACTGTTTAGTTGCAATATATAATCACATTTCAGAGACCTTATTTATTTATTTATTTATTTTTGGCTGTTGGAACATTTAAGTGTTTAAAATAATTTTGCCATTTATGAGATTATGGTATTCTAATTTGTTTAGGGTTAACTGTTCTTTTTTTTGAGTCAGAGTCTCTGTCACACAGGATAGAGTCTCACTGCAGCCTCCACTTTCTGTGATCAAGTGATTCTCCTGCCTTAACCTCCCAAGTAGCCGGGACATGCTACTACACCCAGCTAATATTTGTATTTTTAATAAAGATAGGGTTTCACCATGTTGGCTAGGTTGGTCACGAACTTCTGACCTCAGGTGCGCTGCCCACCTCAGGTGCGCTGCCCGCCTCAGCTCCCAAAGTGATGAGATTACAGATGTGAGCCACCACACCTGGCCTAGAGCTACTGTTCTGTTCTCACCATAGGAGCTGGAATATTTTGTTTGCCCACTGTCACCTGATTTTCATTCATCTTTGCATTCATTGCAAAGCCTCTGAGGCTTGTCTCTTCAATATATTTCCCTCCAAAAGTTATATAGGAATCTTAGAGAATCACATTGATGGTGGGGATTTTATAAAAGAAGACCATTGTTAAGTCTTTAATCTGGTTGTGCGTATCTTTATTTGAAGATGCACACTCAGTGGGTTTGAGGTTTCCTATACATACCTGAGGCTTGTCCACCGCTGTCAAAAATTATTTAATGCTTGAAACGCTAAAACGGTTCAGTGTCTGATTTATATGATCATGATCATCTGAGGATGGAGTATTTTCTGTGAAAAGAATCACTATTTTTAGTTGCCAGAGGGCAAAATGTCGTAGTAATCATGTGAAATGTTCCTCTGGCTTTTTAGATTTGGGTTAGTTTTCAGTGGATGGATTTTTTTTTTTTTTTGAAATTTTTACTGTGTGAAAATCGTCAGGTGTGTATAATGGATACTATTTGCTGATATTTCTTGTACTTCATATCAAGTTTTAATAATAAAATCCCTGAGACAATTTAAAGTATTAAGGGTAGATAGACTCCTTAGCACTTTGTTTTGTCTTAATAATGTAGAAGACCTTGACAAATTTCTCATTAGAGATACATTGTCTTTCCGCTGCATGGATTGTTCCTATTTAACAGTATGGTGGGAACCCTGAATTTATTTGTTTTTTTTGAGACAGTTTTTCTCTTGTTGCCCAGGATGGAGTGCAATGGCACAATTTTGGCTCACTGCAATCTCCGCCTCCCGGATTCAAGCAATTCTCCTACCTCAGTCTCCTGAGTAGTTGGGATTACTGGCATGAGCCACCAGCCCGACCCTCCCCTGTAGTGTTTTTGAATATACACTCAAGCATGTGAGCACACGCACACAGTTTTCCTTGAAGAAATAAGATCTTTTGGGTATAGCAGTTGTCCGGTGGCAACTAATCAGTAGTAACCCCATTTAAAAAACTAATACATATAATTGGAGTGATTTAAAGAAAAGCATTAATGATGAACCACAATGCATACTTTCAAAAATAACATCGCTAGCAGTGTTTATCAAATATCTCCTAGCCATGGTTCTATCAATGGACTAGGTCTATCATAAATTAATTGGTGGTGGTCTAATATGCTTTATCTCTTACCTACATCTGTTTTTTTTTTTTTTTTTAAAACGGAGTCTCATCTGTTGCCCAGGCTGGAGTGCAGTGGCACAGTCTCGACTCACTGCAACCACTGCTTCCTGGGTTCAGGTGATTCTCCTACCTCAGCCTCCCAAGTAGCTGGAATTACAGGTGCATGCCACCACACCTGGCTAATTTTTGTATTTTTAGTAGAGACAGGGTCTCACCATGTTGGCCAAGCTGGTCTCGAACTCCTGACCTCATATCCACCCACCTCGGTTTCCCAAAGTGTTGGGATTACAAGTGTGAGCCACTGTGCCCAGCCATCTCTTTTATCTTAAAAAGGATTATTTTCATGTTATTAATACCACTTTGGTATCTGAAACCTTGCTTAACTCACAAATTTGGTTCTATCAGTGCCACCAATGTTATTTGCTGGCCAAAAAAAAAAAAAAAAAAAAAAGGCGGGAGAGGGTGGAGGGTGGGTCTTAAAAGAGCCTTATGGTTAGGGTATAATGTGATATAGAGCCAAGGACTGGCAAATTTTTACTGTAAAGGGCTAAAACAGTGTAAAAAAAAAAAAAGACTTTCAGCTTTGTTGGCCATAAAAATCAGCTCTGCCACTTGTGACATGAAAGCAGTCATTTATGATATGTAAACAAATGAAGGTGTGTTCCAGTGAACCATTTCCACCCTTTGGTATATAGCTGTGGCTCTTAATCATGGCTATGCACTTTGGGATCACTTGGAAGCATTATAGACCGTAAGAGGTCTCTCTAACTGTGGATTCCAATTTAGCTGGTCTGCAGTGTGGTTTGGATGTGGAATTTTTTTTTTTTTGAGATGGAGCCTTGCTTCTGTCACCCAGACGAGTGCAGTGGCACCATGTTGGCTCACTGTAACCTCTGCCTCCTGGGTTAAAGTGAATCTTCTGCCTCAGCCTCCTGAGTAGCTGGAATTACAGGCGTGTGCCATGATGCCCGGCTTTATTTTTGTCTTTTTTTTAAGTAGAGAGGGGCTTTCGCCATGTTGGTCAGGCTGGTCTCAAACTTCTGACCTTGTGATCCACCCGCCTTGGCCTCCCAAAAAGTGCTGAGGTTACAGGCGGGAGCCACTGCACCGGGCCAGTTTTTTTTTTTTTAAAGTTCTACAGGTAATTCTGTGAGTCAAGGTTGAGATCAGCAAATATTGTTGGAAAAAGCGCAAATTGAGTCAAACATAATGAATTTTAAAATAAGCTATGCCACTTACCCGCTGTAGTCCATGATCAAATTAAGTTCTTCAGTTTCCTCATTAAAATATTGTGTTGATTTTATAGGATTATTATGAAAATGAAATGACAAATATGAGATAACTCTGTTAGTCACCGCAGTCCTTAAAGTTAGAAAACACTATTGAAGTTATTCATATCAGTTTTCCAGTGCTGTGTACTTTCTACCAAATCTGGCATTTGGTAGAAAGTACACAGCACTGGAAAACTGATATGAATAACTTCAATGGACTTGTAAAGACATCCTTAATTAAGCAGCTTCCAGTGTAGGCTGATTATTAGGTAGTCATTTTAAATGTAGCCAAAGTTTGCTTCTCTGTAGCTTCCTAATTCTGTTGTTGGGAATAGTATAGTTTACTTTTTGTAAAATTTATTAATTTACTTTTAAGAGACGGGGTCTCCCTCTGTTGGCCCACTGCAACCTCTGCCTCCAAGATTCAAGCAATTCTCCTGCCTCAACTTGGTAGCTGGAACTACAGGCGTGCATCACTACACCCAGCTAATTTTTGTATTTTTAGTAGAGACAGGGTTTTACTGTATATTGGCCAGACTGGTCTTGCACTCCTGACCTCAGGTGATCCGCCTGCCTGGGCCTCCCAAAGTGCTGGGATTACAGGTGTGAGCCACTGCTCTCTGCCTGGAATAGTATAATTTAAACCTAACCTAATTTCCACTCATCTCCCTGATAACGCTTCAAATGTTAGACATTTCAAGAATTCCCCCAGAGTCCTGTTTTTGCAGGTTAGGTGCTCTTCCGCCCACCTTGTGATGAATACACAGAATTCACTCTTAACTTTCCAGGGAAGATCTGACCAATACAGAACACAGTGGGCCTGTGTTTACCAAGCTTAAGGCCTTCCCAAGGTCATTCAGCTAATAAAAAAGTAGAAAGAGGCAGGTTTCATATTTTTAGGATTATCCTGCATTATTAAAGCCTTGCAATTAATTAACCACTAAAATAGTAGAGTCCTGTCATTTTAAAAAATTAGTTTCTTTTAGCTTTAAAATATTTTTATGATCCCCTTCATCATTATGCTTTAATTTCCATTTATTGAGACAACAAAAAATTTTCCCTTAAATAATGCCTTTAAATACATTTAAAGTTCTATAACAAACAACTGAAAAGTCTTAGTGAATTGTTCAACCTGCAATGCTTGGTACGTGTGGATTTGTGGGTCTATTGTTGCAACTGTGACTTCCCCCAGGTCTTCAGTCCACAGTTTGTAAGATATAGCCCTAATAACACTGTCTTCTGGTATGATGTTGAAGCTTTTGTTGGGGTGCCTTTTAAAAATTGAGATAAGAAAGTATACCCATAGCTGCAGGGTTTTTATTCAGATTTTTTTTTTAATCTTGAAATTAACATTTGTTGTTTGAGTCACTACTGGGATCCACTTCAGATTATTACTGATATAAGAGAATACTTGAAGGTAGACTCAAGGTAACTCACGAAAGTTAGAAACTTCTGTCCTAATAGAATACTCACATGCTGGGGTTATGGAATAATAATTAAAACTGACAGCAAAAACTAAAATCTGGGTAATCAAATAAGGGTAGAAATGATGTCATGAATGAATTGCTCTGATAATGCAAAAATCTCAAAATCCTTGTCTTGCTAATTTGCAACGAGGAAACACTAAATTTTAGCCAAATAAGGTAGATGACCTGAGATTAGAAATGGAATTGTAGAAATACAGATAACTACTGCCTAAATTTGTTTTACAATGTATATTCACCCATGTTATGTCTGATTTAATTAGAATAAGTCAGGTGTTAATCTCATTTTTTAAAACTACTTTATTCTGTGGGCTCATGGAACCTGGTTTTCTGAGCCTAGATTTTTAAGTTTATGCTAGTCATACTAGCAACTTCTACCTATTATAAATAATTTTACTCTACTCTCATTCTGTGTTGCATGCATACATGTTGTATTTTGAAATGACAGAAATAAATTGGCAAAATAAAGTAAAATTGGCAAAGAGTGCTCATCATGGATATAAACGTGGTTGCCCTAATTAAGCTTTTTTTTTGAAGGTAGGGTTTCACCATGATGGCCAGACTGGTCTTGAACTACTGACCTCAGATGATCCATCTGTCTCGGCCTCCCAAAGTGCTAGGATTACAGGCGTGAGCCACCGCGCCTGGCCAATTAAGCTTTTAATTGGCTCTAAGATACTAAAACAGCCTTACTCAAAAGAGAAAAATAACACCAGTTCTACAGGATGACAAACTTCCTGGGACTGACTTCTGAAAAGTGATTTCTCCAGTGGGATTTGGTTTTATGTAGTTGACACCAAGTAATATAATGGACAGTTTCTTCAGGGATTTTCTAGTAAATGCCGAAGTTGATTTTATTTTTTAATCTTTGCCAAAATCTGATGTAGTTCTGTGTCAGTGATTTTTTTTTTCCCTTAATGCCATATGAGTATTCAAATGTAAGGTAATTTTCGTTGATCAAAAGATAGAATTTAGGTATCTTTTAAATAACCTGGAAGTTTCTCTCACCTAGACTATTGATGGGAAAATAGTTTTGCAGCATTTGTAGGATTATATTCTTACGAGTAGAGTTGAAGTCATGTTGAAACTTTGCATTTTTTATTTGTGTAATTGCTTTTTTTGGTTAAAAAAAAGCATATGATTTGGTGCTTAGAATACTATTTCCAGAAAAGAATATTCAAACTAGAGAGACTTAAGAAATCCCAATAAGGCATATATTTGAAATAATGTATTATTAAATTACAGTAAACTCTATAATTAGTTATCTGCTAACCAGAAATTCTGTTCCTCTGTGTTTTGTGTGATAATTTATTTAACATTCATATTATTTTACAAGTGTGTGTGTGTGACAGAGTCTTGCTCTGTCACCCAGGCTGGAGTGCAGGGGCATGATGATGATCATGGCTTATGGAAACCTCAACCTCCTGGGCTCAAGTGATCCTCCCACCTCACTCTCCCCTAATGAGCCCCATAGAACTTGGTACTGTAGGCATGCGCCACCATGCCTGGCTAATTCATTTTTATTTTTAGTAAGGATGAAGCCTCACTTTCTTGCCCAGGAGGCTGGTCTCAGGCTCAAGGGATCCTCTAGCCTAGCCTCCGAAACTGCTGGGATTACAGGCTTGAGCCACTAAAGAGACTTGGGCTTTAGATTCAGTTCTGCGACTTCACTACACTAGCCTTGAGTGTATCCCAAACAGCCACCCTAATGGAAAAGAAGTAAAATTTCAACCTTATAATAATTGTGAGTTCTGAAGACTCAAAAGCTTTTTCTTAATCGTTTTGGCGACAAATCAGCTATTTATATTTTTCTACTCCTTAAATGTGAATATTCATGTTTTTTTTTGTTGTTGTTTTATTCTTGTTTTTGTGAGACGGAGTTTTGCTCTTGTTGCAACAACCTCCGCCTCCCAGGTTCAGGTAATTTTCCAGCTTCCGGCTCCTGAGTAGCTGGGATTACAGACATGCACCACCACACCTGGCTACTTTTGTGTTTTTAGTAGAGGCAGGGTTTCTCCATATTGGTCAGGCTGGTCTCGAACTCCTGTCCTCAGGTAATTCACCCACCTTGGACTCCAAAGTGCTGGGATTACAGGTGTGAGCCACTGCGCCCGGCAAGTATTCATGTTCTGTGGAAATATTCATGTTTTCATTATAGGGTGCTACTCCAGACCCCATATGGGATGTTAAAGTCATAGCTATAAAATCTGAAAAATTCTGCATTCTATGTCTTACCCCAAGGGTCTCAACATAGCAGATTTATGGACCTGAATTAGTTTTTATTCTCTTAGGAGATTCCAGATGTTTTGCTAAACCTTTCAGGCATCCTTTGGTATGGAGTACACTATGAAGGATGAGCTACAAGTCAGAATTTAAGATCATTTTTCATTAGTAATTTTGGGGTTTCTAATAATTGGGGAGAGGTGTTGAAGGCCAGATGCTTATTTATTTTTATTTTATGTTTTTAAGAGAAAGGTCTCCCTCTGTCACACACCATGCTGGAGTGCAGTGATCATAGCTCTCTGTGGCCTCAAACTCCTGGCTCAAGTGATCCAATCCTCTTGCCCCCACCTCCTGACTACCTGGGCACACCTACAGGCACGGGCTACCATGCTTGGCTAATTTTTTTTTAAATTTTTAAAATGGAGACAGGATCTCATTATGTTGCTGGTCTCCACTCCTGGGCTCAACTCTCTTCCGGCCTCAGCCTCCCAAAGTGCTGGAGTTGCAGGCAAGAGCCACCATATTCAGCCCTGATGCTTATTTTTAAGAATAAATAAGAGTTAACGAGCTATATGGTATACTAATGCGTAAGAGTCTTCAGTATTTAATTTTAAAAGGTGATAGTAGGCAACCATATGGTAGTGGAAATGGTAGTCTGCCATTTTTTCCTCTTTTGCTCTGCTTAGTGTTGTTTTCCTTCCCTGTACCATTCTTGACCCAAGAAGTGACCACACTGGTGATTATTACCTGTAAGCCAAACTCTTAAGTGGTCAGAGTAAAGCGCAGAGCTGAGGAAGCCTTATGCATTTTTGTGACTTCCTGCTGAAGGTGTTAAGTTGTCTCAATCATATAAATGTGAGTCCCTGAAAGTTTTTTATAAACTGAATTTTGGTTTCTGATGCAGCCTTAATATAATAGGGTGACCAGATAGTATAAATTTTCATTGAAAGCTTTACTCTTCAGATATAACTTCTGGGAACTCCAAAATTGCTTAAACTGAATTTTTGATTTCTGATACAGCCTTAATATAATAGGGAGACCAGGTAGTATAAATTTTCATTTAAAGCTTTACTCTTCAGAAGTGTTATAACTTTCTGGGAGCTCCAAAATAGCTTTCCACATATAGTAGGAAATCTAGAAATGTTTTTATTTAAAATCTAAAGAAATTGAGCAGTAGACCACAAAATGTTAAGATTGAGGAGTCCCTTATGTGGAACTTGTTCACAATAGGTGACTGTGGGGTAGAAACATACCCAGTGCCATGTGATAAATGTTAAAATTGAATTATTTACGAAGCATGAACAGTGTGCAATGGGACAGTCCTAACTGCACAGAAGAATTGGAGAAAGCTTCATAGAGAAGGCAGTGTGAGTTGGATCTTTTGTTAAATAGAAGTTTGTTAGGAGGGCAAGAAGAGCATTCATTGACATGCAAGGTGGCAAAGAAATTAGAGTAAGTCGGTAGAAGAATGGAGAGGGAAGTGTTGTGGGGACATCTCCAATTTCCTGCGACCTTGTCTATAGGTATGACTACTTTTATATTGTAATAAATTGTGACTTGTTTTACAGACTCTGAAGCAATGAGTGGTTTATATCTAGAGATTTGATCTGCTTATATTGCATTTAAGATTAAAGTTTAAGCATTTTTCATGGATTGGAGTTGGGTGTGTACTTGGGGGGACCTATTAGGGAGAAATAACAGGACATTTGAATAGTGCAAGGAAAAAACAGTTGAGCCTAGTCCAAGTAAGATGGGGCAGTCACTTGTGAATGAGTTTGGGAGTGAAAGGGAAGCTATTTTGAGTTTAAAAGACCACTACAGGAAATGTAAATAGTGGTTTATATAATATGTTTGCAACTGAATTTACTCTCCACTGAAAGGAGAAAACTAAAGAGAAAAAATCTCTACCTGTTTATGGAGGGGGGTGGGAACGGACACATTTGCTTTTAGTTCTGAAACTGTCACCATAAGAGAAACTTGTGCTAATAAGTATTTATATGAAAATGAAAGTTGAATAGAACTGAGTTTTTATACAACTAGTTTAGCTGTTTCTTTTAAACTTCTTTCCCAGTGTCTTTTCTCATATCTTTTCAAGAGTATTTGTGTTCTAAAAAAATCTGGATTAGTCTGCACTTGCCTAATGGTCGGAATATTGGGGACCACAAGGAAATGGCCAGGGAAACCTTTCCCACTCAATCTTGTTTAATTTAGCATTCACACCAGGTGCTGTACTAATCACTTCCCACATGATTTGGAAGGGTTGCTAGCCCACTGTCGTCCAAGAGATGCCTGTCATGACCAAGACACCAAGATTAGTTTTACTTTAATGATACTTTGTCTTGTACTTTGCTCAATATTTTCATTTACTAATGTCATTGGTCACCGGCACATTTTTTGGAGGTAGAGACTGAGATTTAGACCAGTCTTTAATCCCATCTCATTCTTTTTCAACTGCTTGTTAATCAGATTTTTTTTAATCTATGGTAATATTTTCATTTTTTTTTTTTTTTTTTTAAGGAGACAGGGTCTTGCTCTTTCACCCATGAAGGGAGTGCAGTGACGTGATCATAGCTCGCTGCAGCCTTGAACTCAAATGGGCTCAAGGGATCCTCCTACCTTGGCTACCTCCCAGAGTACTGGGATCACAGGCATGAGCCACCGTAACTGTCCTTTCATGAATAATACCTCTCATGAAGATATTAACTAAAATTGCAATACATGGTTAATTAGAGAAGTTTATAAATGTGAATTCTAACGAAGAGATTGCTTTAAAGTAGACAAAAAGTGTAACTGTAAAGAGCAGTGATAGCTGGTACTTTGGTATCCTTAAGGTTTTGGAGTTGGTATTTCTTTTTTTTTTTTTTTACTTCAGTGAGGGAAGGAGATGATGTAGTGTTAGGTAAAAGGAATATAATAAAATGGATGCTGGTTTAACAGAGTGGCATTAATGTTTATTTTTGTTCATTTCACCAAAAGAGCATATCAAGTATCAGTAGCAAAGTACATGTGAATATACTTCTGCACTCATGTTCCCGGTATTGCAAATTGTAGTTTTTGATTGCCTGCTTATGTGCCAGGCCCTGAGGCTTGGCGCTTGCAATAAATTATCAGGAAGCAATGTAATATGGTTACTAAACAGTCCAGACCTCTGCCACTAGCTTGTTATTTAACCTTCCTTAGCCCTTTTCCTTACTGATAAAAAATTGAAAGCTCTTACTGCTGAATGTGTAAAATTTGTGTCTGTTATAGGGGTTGCTATTACCTGTTTATTGAGAAAAGACCTTTTTAAAAATAGAAGAAATCCTGGGTCAGGTGTGGTGGCTCACACCTGTAATCCCAGCACTTTGGGAGGCCGAGGTGGGCGGATCATGAGGTCTAAAGATTGAGACCATCTTGGCCAGCATGGTGAAACCCCATCTCTACTAAAAATACTAAATTCAGCTGGGTGTGGTGGTGCACACCTGTATTGAGGCAAGAGAATTGCTTGAACCCGGGAGGCAGAGGTTGCAGTGGGCCAAGATCGCGCTACTGCACTCCAGTGTGGTGACAGAGCGAGACTCCGTCTCAAAGAAAAAAATAAAAAGAAGAAATCCTACATGGTTTATCATTTAGCTCTGGTGTATTTGAATATTATATACCACACCTGTACCTGCTACCATTCAGAAAAATAGCTGTCATCTTGTGAAACCAGTGTGGTGTTCGTGTGTGTGGTTCTTTTTTTTTCTTCAGACAAGTGCAGTTGCGAGAAGAGGGGAAAAGAAACTAATGTTTGAATCAGTCTTCAGAAAGGTTTTGTGCTGTTTGCAAAGAAGTCTTTGTCCTTTTTTGCTGCTTATAAATGAAGCATAAGATTCCCATAGGAAGATATTGAATATCACAAAAGCAGGTGTATTAGAGTTTATTTTGTAATTCTTAGTTTTAGAGAAAAAGATGATTACCAAGAGTTGCTATCATGCCTCCTAATGAAGCAAAATTCATTTGTGTCGAGTAAATGGTTGATTGTCTGGCTTCTATTCTATTCACATCAACATCTCTTATAATGATTTGCTAGGTGGTTTGGCTGGTTCTGAATAAGATAAGCAGTGACATAATACATTGCTTCCTGGATGTTAAGCACACTATTGTCAGAAGGTTGTCAACTTGGGAGAACTCACCTGTTTTGAGATTTGTTTTTGATATAAAGAACTAAGTAGTTGGTGCCTTTCAAGAGACACAAGACAAATATACTTGCTATTTATTTTGTAAGATTTTGGCTGAGGAGGTCTATACTTGTTCATGTAGAATTAGAAATCACAAGTTCTAATATACTTACGGGGTAGGGTAGGAGATAGGAAATGCCTGTTAAGAACTGGCTGAGGAAAGCTTTCAACAATTCACTGTATAGAATTTTGCATAAAGAGAAACCTGTATTTGAAAACCCACTTGGCAGAATTGTAAGAAATGTCCTTTGAACAGACTGCATTTCAGAATGACTTTTTAAAAAACATTGAGAAATCTAGCAAAATTGAATAATTGCATTTTTTCTTTTCTTTTTCTCTTTTCTTTTTTTTTTTTTTTTTGGAAGATGGAGTCCCGCTCTGTTGCCCAGGCTGGAGTGCAGTGATCTTGCAACCTCCGCCTCCTGAGTTCAAGTGATTCTCCTGTCTCAGCCTCCCAAGTAGCTGGGATTACAGGCGCATGTCACTGCGCCTGCCTGATTTTTGTATTTTTGGTAGAGACAGGGTTTCATCATGTTGGCCAGGCTGGTCTTGAACTCCTGACCTCAGGTCATCTACCTGCCTTGGCCTCCCAAAGTGCTGGGATTACAGGCATGAGCCACTGTACCCAACCTTACTTTTTATTTCAATTTTGTTGAGAGAGGGTCTCACTCTTGCCCAGGCTGGAGTGTAGTGGTGCAGCTGTAGCTCACTGCAGCCTTGGACTCTTGGTGTCCAACCATTCTCTTGTCCTAGCCGCCTCTGTAGCTAGGACTAATGCATGTCCAGCCAGTTTTATTTTTTGACTATTGAAATACATTTAACTTTAAGAAAACATTAAATTTTTAGTTGATATTTTCAGTTCCTGATAGGTTTTAGTTTAATTGTAGACCAAAAAACCAAATTATTATTCAGATACCATTAAAACTAAACTTTGTTTAGTGATACAAGTTTAAAAATACAGACTATTCAAGTAAACATGTAACTGTAATATATATGTGTATATATATATATATATATATATATCTCCCAAAGTGCTGGGATTACAGGCTTGAGCCATCATGGCTGGTAAACTATTTTTAAAAGCCTTCTATTTATCATTCATTGTGATGAACACTGGGAAAATAAACCTAAGCAGTATCCTGTTCTCAAGGATTGTGCAAAGGAGTTCTTTATCTATTTACTGTTCTTTCTGCATTAAATACTTGCTCATTCTTCTGACTTGCAACCAATTTACTGTAAGCAATAATGCCACATTCTAGTAATTTCACTTTATATAGAGAAGAGAAGCCAACAGCCTGGTATAATATCCTTAAGTTCTGACTTTAGCACTCTACACTGATGGTTTCCGCTGTCTCTCTTAAGTACCCAGACTTGTGCTCCCGGAACTCAAGAAACCTTAGGAATCTTACACAATGGATAATTTCTTCTCTTCACTGCAATATCTTCAGTGTCTTTAACTTCTCCCTTCGGTGATTCCTTCCTGTCAGTATTTAAATACGTAACTTTTGGCCGGGTGTTGGAGTTCATGCCTGTAATCCCAGCACTTTGGGAACCCAAGGCAGGAGGATTGTTTGAGCTCAGGCATTCAAGATCAGCATGGGCAACATGGTGAGACCCTGTCTCTACAAAAAAAATTTAGCAAGGTGTGGTGGTGTGCACCTATAGTATCAGCAGTTCGGGAGGCCGATGTGGGAGGATTGGTTGAACTTGGGAGGCAGAGGTTGCAGTGAGCTGAGATTGTGCCACTGGACTCCAGCCTGGGTGACAGAGGGAGACCCTGCCTCAAAAATAAGGAACTTTCACTTTCTTAAAAAAAATCGTTACCCTATTTCTCATACTTACTTTTTTTTTGCTAGATTTCTCAAAGATTCTTTTCTTAATTGATCATCTCTTCACAACACCGACCACTCTTACTGTTCCTGCTTGCCCTACCTCCTCACTAGCATTGTTCAGCAAGATTCTTGAATTGACAAAGTAGACTTGGAAGCATTGACAAAGGGGACTACTTTTCCCTTAAAAGTTTTTTCCGTGTTTTTTTGTAGCTCATTAAATGCTAGGATTCTTCAGTATACTTAGTCTTTTCTCACTGTCACATCCGTTCATCCCCATGGTTTTATTTGCCATCTGTATTCTGTATTCTGACATTCAAACTTGTTTTTTTGAGACTGGGTCTCATTCTGTTGCCCCAGGCTGGAGTGCAGTGGTGTGGATTTCAGCTCTCTGTAGCATCTGCCTCCCAGGCTCAGGTGAATCCTCCCATCTAAGCCTTCCAAGTAGCTGAGACTACAGGTGTGTATCACCACACCTGGCTGAGTTTTGTGTTTTTTCAGAGATGTGGTTTTTTCATGTCAGCCAGGCTGACCTGGAACTCCTGGCCTCAAGTGACCTGCCTACCTCAGCTTCCCAAAGTGCTGGAATTATAGGTGTGAGCGACCACTTCCAGCCTAGCAATTCTAGCTTTAATTGGTCTTCTCCACTTGAACCAATACAGATATACCAACAATGTGTTTTATACCTCTAATACTTACTAGTTAGTACTAGTAGTGTTTTGAGCGTCAAGTACCATAATTGTTACACTTGGCTTTTTATATTATCCAATTAGATTCCTAGATTACATCTATGATATCGTTGGATGTAAATTAGGGAGAAACTAAGGCACATGGTCATATAGCCTGTAACAGAAATAGGAGTGGCACCTAATTCACCCTGGTTCTACAGCCCATTCCTAACCAGTACACTATACTTACTGTACATGTCTTAGGCTTCTGTGAGCCTTGTTGTATTGAACACAGTAGGTAATTTAGTACTTACAGATGGTACTTTTTATTAAAGAAACACTTCCAAGGCCAGGCATGGTGGATCACGCCTGTAATCCCAGCACTTTGGGAGGCAAGGTAGGTGGATCACAAGGTCAGGAGTTCGAGACAAACCTACCCTGGCCAATATGGTGAAACTTCGTCTCAATTAAAAAATATATATATATATATTCCAAGAAAGAGTGGTGTTTTGGGTGGTGGCTATGGTGTGGTTTGTAGATAAATTTTTCTGTCTCCTTTTCAGATTTAGATGGTGCTCTACTCTCGGGGCCAGATGTTGATAGGAATGTGAGTGCAAATTTATTGACTGAAGCTGGCACTAGTCAAGATGGAGGTGATGCTGGTAGGTACAGTAAGATTTTAACAACAGTACCTTAAAGATTGGGAAGTGTGTTACATCTTACCTGTAGCCTACTGTAATCTCTCTCCCTTAAGAAGGTTCTATTATAGGCCAGGCGTGGTGGCTCACGCCTGTAATCCAAGCACTTTGGAGGCCAAGGCGGGTGGATCACCTGAGGTCAGGAGTTCAAGACCAACCTGACCAACATGGTGAAACCCTGTCTTTAAAACAAAAACAAAAAAAAGAAGGTTCTATTATGTATGAATACCTTCAATCTATGGTAGATATGTTTATGATGACTTTGGAAAATTGGTAAATGTAAATGATGTTTCTGGTTCTGCGTGTTTGAGACAGTCATTTATTTAGGTTTAAAAACTCTTACATATAAGAAGTAATTGAGTTAATATGTCTTACGGCTTCCTACTGATATATAGATATGGAACGGAAATGGTAATTATGATAATGGTTGAATTTATTTTAATTTTTATGCAGAATGATGTAGTTAATGGTTATAGAAAATGTTGATTAGTTCTGTGTGTTATGAGCAGTATATTGGAGGAAGCTTGATGACTATAAAGAAAAAGAATCCACGAATATCTTATGAATAAAATAGAGTAAAAGGGAGGAGGTCCTTCTTTATGAAAGAATGCCAAGCCTAAGAAAAATTATCGAATTGGAAAAATGCCTATTTCACAACCCCCACAGGAAATAATTCAAAATCATCAGTGGATGTTAAGCCACTGTTAATGGGCTTGTCCTCCTATGATTGGGTGAAAAGTTGTTGGGGAATATCATATTCACATGGGCTCAAATTAGCATTCCCATAGATGATTTCCACTTGCAAAGGGGAAAAAGGTAAATTTACAGTAAGGAGATCTGAGGAAGATTGTCATAACCAAGTGATTAAACTTAGCATCATTAATAATAGAACAAACTAAAATTAAAGGCTGGCTTATTTGATGTACTGCCTGGCACACAGCATTTCTTATGCAGTATTCTTGAGAAATTGTTTAGCCTGTGTCTGATGACAAAGGAAAATCCAGACGTGGATGTATACAACAGGTAGACCAAACCTGTCCCAACTCTGAAATGTTAATGGTAATAGGCAAGTGGGGGCATGACTAGATAAAGGAGATCAAGTAAAGTGCAGCATGGAGATCATGGGATCAAAACATGTTTACAGGGGACATTTTGGGGACAGCTGGAAATTATAATATGTGTTAAGTGATAATCAGTTGTACTGTGGTTATCTACCAGTGTTTTCTAGAAGATGCATTTAGGCTTGAAGTTATGAGCGTGTATGTTTTCAAATAGTGCATAGAAAGCTTGTATGTGTGTACATAAAAAGGTGACAACTAGTGTTTGTTGAAGATAGATATGGATATTTATTGATTGTTTCAGTGTTATTAGCTCTGGAATTCTTTTCAAAGTTGATGAGAACAGAGACAAAGCGCTTCTTAAAAGTATTCATGGGCTCTGAATTCAGTATGTACTGACCAAAATAAAGCCATTTCTGAAGAAACTGCCTTAAGGTGCTTGCCCCTGACTGTTTAATTTACAAAATAAGTTTTGAAATTAGCAGTTTGTACGTCAGATGTGTTGAATTTTAAAGATTTTATTTTTATTTATTTTTTTAAATAAGACAGGGTTTCACCATGTTGGCCAGGCTAGTCTTGAACTCCTGACCTCAGGTGATCCGCCCGCCTCTCCAAAGTGCTGAAATTACAGGCATCAGCCACCGCTCCTGGCCTGAGTTTTAAAGATTTTTGCTTGCACAGAAAATTGCTGATGTACTTGCTTTCTTGGTTTAGAAATCTAGTCCAAGAATGGGTTTAATTAGGGGTGTGTGAATTAATATGTAAAAATTTAAACCTGTAAACCTTTGATAGAGAGTTATTGCTCTTAAAGGGGACATTTTTATCCATTAGTATTTTGCATCTGAGTTCAGCCTTTGCTTTATGACTTTGATGTTAAAAACCTATATTGCTTTTTCCTTAGTTTGCTACTAGGGAATAATGTACCCAAGAAGGATATTACTGATCAATCAGTAAGCTCCATTTTGAAGTAGATCTATAATGACCTTAACGATTCTTAAGTGTATTGAGTTACAACGATAGTACCTTTATTCAAGAGTAAGAATTACTCTTGTAATTCTTACAAGTATTCTCTGTTAAAATAATCAGGAGAGGTGAAATTTGGGGCAAGGTTTATTTAATTTGAATTACCATTTTGTATTCTCGATAGAGTGGAATGAATACCAAGGAATGAATTCTATCCATTCTTTGGAATGATGGATGTTGAATCTTGGATTTTCAGTTTATGAATTGTTTTAGGGATATTCTGTTTCCTTTTTCTGTTGAGATGGGGCCTCGCTGTGACACCCAGGCTAGTCTGAACCTCATGGGCTCAAGCTGTCCTCCCACCTCAGCCTCTAGAAGTACTGGGATGATAGGCACGAGACACTGTGCCTGGCCTATTTCCTTACTCTTAGATATTGTGAATAATATTTAATTGTAGATATTAGAACATCTAACATGTCTTTTGATACTCGTTTTCTAAATATTTTGAGCAAGTCAGAAGTACATATTGGCATTTTCTAGATAACATTTATTCCACAAGTAATTGGAGAGCAGCATATATGTCTTAGACAATAGAAAAACAGAGGCGAGGAAGATAAGCACAGTTCTTGCTCTCTTGGAGTTTAGCTTTGTACTGATTGAGACAAGAAATATGAATCATAAAATTGAAACTTTATTTAGAATTGTGAAACTAAAAGTAGGTTGACCTCCACAGGCTACCACCTCCATCCCATTCTTTATCCCACCCACAGAAATTTAGGATTCTTAGTACTTACTCCCAAACACTAATTAGGTGCAACTATAATGAGCTGTAGTTGAATTACATGTTACTATGGGTTCAGGAGGCCTTCTTTACATCAAAGTGGTGAATGTATTCCAAGTACAATACCGTTTACGGTAATAATAATGATATGCTTTTTTTAAAAATGGAGTTTCGCTCTTGTTGCCCAGGCTGGAGTGGAGTACAATGGCACCATCTTGGCTCACCCCAGCCTCTGCCTCTCGGGCTCAAGCCATTTTCCTGCCTCAGCCTCCCAAGGAGCTAGGATTACAGGCATGTGCCACCATGCCCAACTAATTTTGTATTTTTTTGTAGTAGAGATGATTTCTCCATATTTGTCAGACTGGTCTCAAACTCCCAACCTCAGGTAATCCACCCACCTTGTTGCTAGGATTACAGGCGTGAGCCACCGCGCCCAGCCTCTGATGGACAGTTTTAAAATACTTTAGAGGCATTTTTACTTTGTTGGGTATTAAGACTTTCACCAAAAAGGAATCTTTTTTTTTTTTTTAAAGCCAGTCGAATTTAGCAGTGGGGGGTTGTATACCAAATTTAGTGACACTAATGTTAATAAGTTCTGATAACCCACTACCATCAGACCAGCCAGAATCTTTGTGAGACGGAGTCTTGCTCTGTCACCAGGCTGGAGTGCAGTGGTGTGATCTGTGCTCGCTGCAAACTCTGCCTCACGGGTTCAAGCGATTCTCCTGCTTCAACCTCCCCAGTAGCTGGGACAACAGGCGTGCAACACCATGCCCAGGTAATTTTTGTATTTTTAGTAGAGATGGAGTATCACCATGTTGGCCAGGATGGTGTCAATCTTTTGACCTTGTGATCTGCCGCCCTCGGCCTCCCAAAGTGCAGGGATTACAGGTGTGAGCCACCGCGCCTGGCAGGACTCTTAAGTTTTCTTAATTTTTAAGAGGAACAACTTGTCTGGGAACATGTATGTGAAATGATTCTTAGGAAATCCATTTGGGTAAACATTCTTTTACCTTTAAAACCATTATGCCCACGGGAGGAAAAATGGGTTATTGCTGCTTGAGTGAACTATGCATATGTCCTGGCAAGGAGTGTTTCAGGCAGAGAAAAACATAAATGCTTTGAATTGGGAGCATGTTTATCATGGAGGACTAGCACAGAGGTCAGTATGGTTGGAATGGAGTGACTGAAAGGGTGATCGGAAGTCATAGTTCCACCAAGTGAGGCTTTGGAGGTCTTCCACCTTTTACTTTGAGGTGGGTAGTCTTTGTAGCCTTGTAAGCTGAGTGGTGACCTGCCTTAAGGTAGTGTTTTAAAAGAATCTGTGACTTCTCTGCTGAGAACAGAGCAGGGAGATAAGTTGGTGGTGGCTACTGAAAACAGTCCAGGGAGTAGAGCCCATGATTGATTGGATCAGGGTGGCAATAGTTGTGGAGGAGTCTGGATATATTCCTATTGCCAAAACATTCCTGGTCCAACGAATTACATTAAAGATGGAGTTAAATTCAGTGGATATGATTCCTACCCTTGCTAATCTGAAGATCCTTAGGGACATCCATTATTCTATTTTCATTCTATTTTCTGCATATTATTTCATATAAGGATGGAGTTAGAAAAAAAGAAGAATATTTTACCGAATACTGAAAGCATTCAGTTACCTTGCCCTAATATGTCTGAGACAACAAGGATCTAGTAATAGAACTTTAAATTTGTAATTATCCTGTATGTATGCTTTATTCCCAGTCTGTTTTTCTGAACCAATTAATCTTAAAATTATGTGCCTATCCTGGGTTTGTAATAAGGAGAATATCCTATTTGACAGCTGATCTTCAGGGTGATAAAATCTCGAATGATAGTCAGAAAAAGCAACTCTTAGGAGTTATGGTATGAATATACCCATCCTTTAAAAGGGTAATTTCTTGTGGCATCTACATGATTAAATGATATTCATGTTACTTTCTCTCCCCCCACTTCTTATTTTTTTGAGTCAGGGTGCCACTATGTCACCCAGGCAAAAGGGCAGGCATGATCTTGAATCACTGCAACCGCTGGGCTCAAATGATTGTCCCAAGTAGCTGGGACTTAGAGAGCATACCACCATATCCAGCTAATTAAAAAAAAAAAAAGTTTGTATAGATGGAGGTGGAGTTTCTCTCCATTGTTGCCCAGGCTGGTTGCAAACTCCTGGGCTCAAGCGATCCTTCTGCCTTAGCCTCCCAAAGTGCTGGGATTACATACATGAGCCACTGTGCCTGGTTCAGGATTTGTTTTTTAACTGAATTTCTTCTATAGTTGAATAGTATTTTGTTTTATTGTGATAATAAAGTAGGAAGACTTCTCAATGTTAGACTAAAATACAGTTTTATTTAACTCATTATGAAGTTAAAATGCTCATAGGATAGTTTTCTGACTCTAATGAAGAGACAGATACCTATTACCATTATTAATTCAGAATTCTTACTTGTACTAGGTACTTCACATGATTTCAAGTATGGTTTGATGCCTGGTCCTTCAAATGATTTCAAGTATGGATTGATACCAGGTACTTCAAATGATTTCAAGTATGGATTGATACCAGGTGCTTCAAATGATTTCAAGTATGGATTATTGCCAGAATCTTGGCCAAAACAAGAAACTTGGGAAAATGGCAAGTATCAGTCAACTAAACAAGTACAGAATTACTAAATAACTGTTAACAATTAAAAGCTTGCATATTGTGCATTTTTAAAAAGCCAAATAGCAGTAGCTCCATGTCAATTGCTGTTCTCAGGGATAGAAATCAGTTTTGATAGCAAGTTTTCTATTTAATGTATAATAAGCACTTTGTTTTTTTGTTAATTCTCATAGGTGAATCATCTCTAATCATGAACAAGTTAAAATGCCCTCACTGTAGCTATGTAGCCAAATACAGACGAACACTAAAAAGGCACTTGCTCATTCACACAGGAGTGAGATCATTTAGCTGTGATATTTGTGGAAAACTGTTTACTCGAAGAGAACATGTAAAAAGACATTCCCTGGTAAGTAACTTTAAATACAGCTGATCTTTGAGATAAACTATATTGATGTCAGTGAGGTTTAAAGGGATTTAAACAGTTAATTTTGAATATAAGGAAAATTGTCTCTTAAATTGCTTTAAACAAAGAGCTTGACTTAGGAACTGATAATGAGCTTTTTACAGAGAAACAGTGGTATTTACTCATTAAATGTGTGGTTTGAGTGGGTCAAATGCATTCTATTTTATGTAATAGCCTTATATTGGATTTTTCCCCCCTTCAATTAGGTGCATAAAAAGGATAAAAAATACAAATGTATGGTGTGTAAGAAGATCTTCATGTTAGCAGCCAGTGTTGGAATAAGACATGGATCTCGACGTTACGGTGTTTGTGTAGACTGTGCAGATAAATCACAACCAGGAGGGCAAGAAGGTGTAGATCAGGGACAGGATACAGAATTCCCTCGGGATGAAGAATACGAGGAGAATGAAGTAGGAGAAGCTGATGAAGAGCTAGTTGATGATGGAGAAGACCAGAATGATCCCTCTCGATGGGATGAATCCGGAGAAGTTTGTATGTCTCTAGATGATTAAGTGACCTACTCTACTCCTCAAGGATGCTGCATTTGGACCTAATATGAATCGACAATTTGGATTGTTGAACTTGAAGGCTTGCAAAATAATGGTACATGCTGGATAGTAGTTATGTTGCTGTGAAAACTGTAGGGTCAAAGCCTTATAGCAAAAAAAAAAAAAAATTTTTTTTTAAATATTTGCACAGGACTATACAGCAGACAACCATGTGGTTGGATTACATGGAGTCCCCACATACTCAGTCAGTTATCAAAGTAAAATATTTTTTATTTATACGATATACAGTAACTATTTGGGTCCTACGAAAATAATCCTTAAAGAGCTTACATTCATGTGCTACTTTAACATGAGTGGAGAAAATCCATTTATGGAAGTACAGTGACAATTGACCCAATCACTTTGTCCATCAAACCACTCAGGCTAGTTTGTACTAGTAGAGTTTTGTTTCTATTTTTATTTTTATTAATTTTATTTTTTTTAATACAGATTTTCAGTGTGGGGCTTTTTCAACCCCATTGGTTCTATTTTCTTGTATTTTTCCATTTTAATTTGCTTCATAACTTAAACCAAGTCTCTTCTAGTCTTAGGTATTATTTCTCAATTTTGTGCTGACGGTCATGTTTATAAGAACTGGAGAGGTAATTTATTGGAATGAATTAACTGACTTCCTCCGTTTCCCCCCTTCCTTTCTGACATGAATTTTACTACTTCACAAATGAAGAATGATGTTACGAAGTTACCGTGGCGAAGTTGACAAATACCACTAAAATGATTATGATTTAGAAGTAACTTTTTCTGCTGCTCTAATCTGATAAATGGTTACTATAATGTTTTCTGACATGGTATTCGGTTTTGGGTATCTGTTACTTTGGCACTATTCTTGTTTGCCTCTTTATTTTTGCCAGTGTACTATACCTCAGCCCTATTTGAAAGGCCTAATTAAAAGAAAAATCATAGAAATAATTAAAATGATTTGTTTTATAATTTATCCACCATGTCCAGTTTGGTTAGCTTGTTATGCAATATGAGTGAAATATCAGGTTTTTACCCCTGTGTCTTTTTTGTCATTAAAATTAACACAAAATGTGCATTCTCTTACTGTTTTATACTTACTGGGATATTGTTTGGAAATTATGATCAATAACTTATTCTTTTCTGTTCCTTGAAGTCACTCACCTTGATATAGTCTATAGTAGTCACCATGTCTCAACAGTCTCAGAAATCATACAAATAAAATACTGAGAAGCTTTATTATTCTCTAAACTAAATTCTTCAGGGTACAAAGGGGTGACATTGAGGTGAAATTGTCAGATTTACTTAGCCTGGTGACATGAATTAGCTGATTGTGGAGCTCTCAGCAGCATTTCACATATTAACATGTATGACATTATGAGCATATTGTATATTATATAAGATTGAGGGATGTCATATTTTCAGCTTTCTTTTAAATAAAAATTGAGTATATTTTCCTATTTTATATCAGGTAACTAAATTATGCTAGTTATGTGGGAAAAAAATTGCAAAGATGCTTTGACAGATATATAATCCCTTTGGTGCTCCATCTGATCAAAGTTGAAAAGTTGATGTTTTTTAAGAGACAAGCTTTATCATTGTCTCTGATTTCAGTGGAATAATGGTTTATTGTTAGACAAGGATGTTTCTGCTTGGATAAATCAAAGATAAATTACAGTTACATGGTTAGATGCAGCTTTTGTCATCTGTATTGTAGTTTCTACATAACTGTAAACCTGACAGACACAAATAGTTTCGGTTTGATTTTTGTTTAAAACGGATGAGTACATCTTAATGTTCTAGACAAATGAGTAAAATGTATTTCTGGTAGAAATTAGTTGGGCAAAGATACTATGAATGAAAAAGTATTTTAAACGTAAAATGTTCTTTGTGAATATGTAAGTATAGTATAAAGACTTCTTTCATCCCATTTATCCCCTTCCTTTAAATAAACTAGTTTACAATTGGTAGATCTGTCTATATATAAATATATATTAAAGAAAAAGATATATATCTAAAAATCACTTAAATCTGCTTTATTAGACTACAGTTCACTTATTGCATTAGAAACTGGACTTGGCTTTATATTCTTAATGTACTTTTACTTTTCCTCAGAATATGAACTTATTCTCTTGAAACTGAATTTCTTTTACTACTTAAATCATTTATGTATATCTGGTAAATTATGACCAAATTTTTGTTAGATTGCATACAGTAAATTGAAATACACACTTGGTACACTACGGGATTGTTGTGCTTTTGTTTGGTTTTAGTTGGAAATAAGATTTGATGTAGATGGCTTGTTACTGTTAATTTAAAATATTCTATAATTGTCCATTACCTTTTATGTTGTGTTGTGACAGATTTGGCTATATTTTTAGTCAATTGAAATATGATACTTTAAAAGTTTGTTTTTTTTTAGGTAATCCAAAGGAAAAGTGTTTATACTCTTGAATATATTAGCCTCAGCCTATTAAATTTCTTTGAAGTAAACATTTTACCAGAAACAGAATTGACAGATTTTTCTACTTGCTGACTGCCTAACTTATTTTGTTTCATGATCTTGAGGGACTGCCTTTTCCCATCTAGATCTTTTTAAAAAATAGTTTTAGTACTAAGGTATACTACTGGACATTTCTATTTTTTTAAATATATTCTTTTTCTGACTTACAGTACAATTTCAGGAAGTTGATAGATAACAAGAACTTAAGATTGGTCTCAGAGGTAACAATGGAATACTCATAATTTTGTCTGTGGATCTCTGGCAGAATTATGTTAACATTTGGCGAAGTTGTCTCTTGTAATTTATATTTCAAATGAAAGTATTTTAGAGCTTTTAATTTTAATGAAGGAGAAGAGTATAAAACTTTCTTTCATATTAACTGTAGTTACAGACTATCTTATAAATCAAGATCGTGCATTATTTCTTAGAGTTCTCAGAGAAAGATACCTCCGTATGGAACCCTGTTCATTTTTGTTATTTACTAGATATTTTGCTAAATTTAGCACACTAGGAATTAAGAGTTTTAAAATGAAACATTATAGGAAGGGTAAACTGAGCAGTAATGAGTAGCTCTGAAATTGGGGGAAAACACTAGCTGGATTAGTCAGAGCCATCCTAATAATGGAGAAGAGTGAGCTAAATGAGTTAATTCATGTAAAGTGCTTAGAACACTGGTACATAATAGGTACATAACACATCTTAAAGTTGTTTAATAATAAGAACCAAGAGGAAAAAGAAATGATAAAAAAGGGGGGAAAGGAAGGAGGAAATGGGAAATGAAAGGATTGGGACTTGGGCATTTATATGAACAGAAAATGGTATAAACGGCCTGAATATGACTGGAGTAGTATCTCATGGGGGAATGTGTGATGGAAAATAGGTTTTCAAAAATCTTAAATTTTGAAACTTAAGCATTATTTATTTTTTTTTTTTTTAGGATTTTCTGAACATAGCATGAAGGATTTAGATTCATTTTTCTGTAAAATGACCTAAAAAATTACCAGTCTTTTTTTTTTTTTTTTTTGAGTGCCACAGTTGCCGTTGTGCTGTATACATGATTTTACCTTAACTTTCTATAAGGTAGGTGCTAATTGTCTCCATTTTATAGAGGAAAGACTCAGAAATTCAGAAACTTGGCTAATTTAACATAGCTGTGATAGAGCTGGGATTTGACCATGTGTGATTCTGCACTTGATCTTAGCCAAAAGGCTGAGAAGCGATCCATGTTTGATTCTGAAGCCCGTACTCTTTCAAGGAGGCTCTATTGCTGCCTCATAAACAACTCTTGTAGAATTTCAGCTTTTAAAGGAGTCTGTCTATGGATTTATATATTTCCTATAAGACAGCTGTGTTTAGAATTTTGAGTGTCTTTTTCCTCCCCCCAACAAATTTCCTTACTACTACTCTTTCCTCATAAAGCAGTTGTTTTGTCACTTTGACTATATTAAGACACATCAGTGTAGCACATGCTCTTAACCGGCTGTGGTATTTTAATTTTATAAAAGGATGGTTTTTTATCTGAAGAAACTAGATATAAACCCCAGTTTTTGTGCCGTTCAGTCACCCAGATCCTTAAACTTAACTACGGTACATAATTTCCACACTTAGAACTAACAGGTGTTTAGTCACTTTAGGACTTAAAATGGAAAGTTTTTTTTTTTTTTTTCCTGCTGTAGCCCTGCTTTCAACTGAAGTTGAAGAATCCTAGGTAGTTTAAAATGTGTTAGGGATAAGCACACTTCAAAAGACGTTTTCTAGCCCTGAATTTTATGACATTGGGTACTTAAATTTGAAGTACACTAGCTATTGAGAACAGTATTTTGGGTTGAGAGCAATGGTTGAGGCCATTATGTAGTGCGAGAATCAGCATTTTGAACACTGTAAACATAAAAGAACACTTCTGCCTGCTGTTGTAAAAGCTCTTTGGGAAGATCTTTTACGAAGACCAACTTTTTAAAATGTAAATTACCTACCTAATATAAGTGTCCTAAGACATGTATGTAAACTTCCGAAACTGTTTTGTTTGTGTATTTAGAAAATACACAGGAATCTTTATCAAACCTAAAAATATAAACTTGTGAGCACTAAACTGCTTCTGGCTTTGTGAATTTTATTGACTGACATTTAATTCAGACTTCTTTGCAAGTGTACTAATTTAGACTAACTGGGGTAAGGGGAACACCTTGAACTTTGACTTACCTATAATTCAGATATCCTTGTACTTCAGGCTTTTACAAGTTTGAATTATAGAATAAGGGTTTTTTTGTTTATTTGTATGTTTTTATATGAAAATAATGTAAATGACAAACTACCTCCAAGTATTCCTGCTTTAATTAATGGTGGTGATTTGTAGTCAGTATCTTTTAAGATTCTCTACAAGTTTTAGGAAATATAAAAAATTCCTCTGTAATTTACATTTGTGCATAATCTTGGAAATGGGTTGAAAAGCAAAGGTAAACTGCTTCATCCCATGTTGTATATTTGTGGACTGATTGACTACAAGTAATTCTGTGATGTTATAAAGTCTTTGAAACTTTATTAATGAAGAGAAAACATAGCTTTTTAGGTTATTTCAAAGTTAGAGCAAAGGAAATTAGAAGTGGCCAGATATTCAGACTTTACTTAGAAAAATAGGAGTTCTTTGATTTTGTTTGGAGAAGGGCACAATAAAGGGAGCCCCCACAGCATTATAATGCCTAGTATCTTTAAACATGGGAAGAGCCGTCATGAGGCATGAATAAGTAAGAGTACTTACTCTGTGTTTCTAAGAGGTCATGATTGGGACCATTGGCTCAAGATTTAAAACTGGTTTTTAATTATCCAAAGATGAAATGGAGCTGCTTCAGAAAATGGTCTACCACTCTACATAAAGTGAAAGAGATTACTTAATCGTTTTGGCTACAGCAGTATTGACCAAACATTTCTATTTTAGAGTTGGGTTTGTGTTTAGTTCTTTAGGTCTTGGGACCCTTGTAGTTACTTTTTGTTTTGCTTAGTCAACAAAATTCTAAAATGATAAAATTTTGTATTTATAAGTACTAGATGAAGGATGTTTTGACACTAAAAAGGACATAATTTAGGAAATCAAGAATTTAGATACCAAGTTTAACTTAACAGAAAAAATCACTACCTGAGCTACTTTTTCACAACAAATAACCACAGACCATTGTTTGGGAACAGGTGTAGGAAATGGAATTATTGGATCTATGTTTAGGTAAGGAAATTAAAGGTACTTCAGAGTTTAGGCTGTGACATAACTGTCTTTCTGAAGTTTAAAGAAAGTGAACTTTAGGAAATCTATTCAGCTAATTATAAAGTGAGTGAAAAATATTACAGATTGGATAACTGCATGGCACCTTACCTGCTATTAATACTGCCTTCTTAACTGTCAGCCAGATCATTTTTTTCCCTACCACGACCAGTCTTAAATTTGGCAATAAGAAAAAGCTAATCTTCCAAGTGTAATTAGGTATGTGTTAGAATCTTTGTGGAAGCTAAACGAGACAGTCTTAGCACAGGCCCTAACGGTGAGATAATACATAAAATGGTTTCAAGATTACTGTAGAATTACTTAGAATGAGAGAGGTTGTAAGAGACTAATGAAGCATACCCAGAGAGGCTGCTACAGTGACTCCAGTCAGTTTTAGGACCCAGGGGACTCCTGAACTTCCATTTCAGTATTTTTCCTGTACCAAACTCATTCAATAAATATTTGAGATTAGGGAAAAGTTTGAGATCAGAAGATTCCAAAGTACACTCAAATAGTATTTGGCACATAGCTTCTGCTCAAAAGTGTTTACTAAGTGAGTTACTAAAGGCACTAGCAACTTGGATTTTTCATGTTACTATCATATGCATATAGCTATCAAGTCAGTTTCATTTAGTTATTTGACATTGCCAAGCATATGATACATGGTGTTACACGGAGCCTTTGGGATCCTTTCCCTGGATACATACCCTAATGATGTTTTACTGCAAGATGTAACGACCACATCAACCTAGTGCACATATTACTATAGAGATCTCAATGCAAAAGTGGACTTTGTGATTATTATTTTTTTTACTTAAACTTTCCATAACAGAATATTTAGTGAGAATTATTAGCCATTTGCCGCCAAGTATTTGTTTTAAAATGTCTGGCATATACACCACTAACATTTAAATGTGTAACATTCAGTCTATATTTGAAAAAACTAGAAGAAAAGCCCTGTTGGAGTGTTGATGTAGAGTGCAACGATACATCAATAAAGATATTTTAAAATAACCTGATGTTTTAGTTGCCAATACGATTTTTGTGAAGAGAGACTGAGTTTTGGCATTTATGTTTTGCCATATGAAAGATGTATTCATGTAAAAGGTAATGTGAAGCTAGTATCTCTGTCCACCTGTCCCCTGTTTTCAAGTAATCTCCTTGGATATTTGTGGCATCTGGATTTCTAAACTGGAATGGTGGCATTTATGTACAGACATGGATAATTCTTTGAAGCAGATCTTGCCACACTAGTTTTTCAAGTAGTTGTCACCTAAATTATTAATAAAACGTGCCCATTCCAAATAATAGGAAATGGAGAAATTGAATCAGCATCCCAGAATAGGAAATTTGAAGAAAGTATTTTAAGACTTTACCTAAGGCGAAGTCTAAAATTTTACATATGTAGGTACGGTTTTGGTAGTCGTATATTTGCCTAAAAATAATAGGTTTAATTATTTCATAGGCATAAAGATGTTTTTACTAAAATCTCACATTAGACTGAAGGCAGTGTTTTAGAGCCAGGATTCATTCTAGGTTTTTATCCTGTATTATTTGCCTTTTGAAGGTGGCTGACTCTCTGGCACCCTGGTCTGTGCTGGTCTTTCATTGCTCCTGGTGACTTGTACCACACTCAAATGTGAGCTCCTATTTCATTCTGTGGACTCTTCCTCTTTGGTCATACATGCATTCCACAGATACACATTGAATACCCACTTGTGAGAAAATGGCTAGGCCCTTTGATGGATAATGAGACCATAGGGTATATAACGGTCTCAATTATTACTGTACTGCAAGTCAGTTGGGATGGGGAAAGGTGAAAAATTAGACAAATAGGAAATTTTACCAAAAAGGCCCTTTGTATCAGCTTTTTTTTTTTTTTTTTTTTTTTTTTTTTTTTTTTTTTTTTTGAGATGTAGAGTTTTGCTCTTGTTGCCCAGGCTGCAGTGCAATGGTGTGATCTCGGTTCACCGCAACCCCTGCCTCCCAGATTTCAAGCCCCCGGCCTTGTATCAGGTCTTTTTACAAGCAGGAGTGTGTGGGAGGGGTGACAGGTAGCAGGATAAAGATTAATATAAAATAGTGCAGATTAAGTTAAGAATGCATACAGACAGCACTTTACATTGTCCCCCTTCAACATAATAAAAGGGGAAATAATACTTTCACCTTAAAAATGCACTACATCCTTTTGGGAAAAAGATGTTAATTTTGGCATGTGCTTAACATTTTGATATTAATTGGCAAGCATAGAAAGATGTTAATGTTGGACAGTTACATCTTTTTCTAGGATAAGAATATATTTCTTAAGTGCTTCTTGTTTCTGTCAGCGATATTGGATAAGTGTAGAACTAGAAAAGCTCTTCTTAGAAGACTTGGTGTGTACTCAGGGAAAGTGACACAATACAGTCTACCTACCATTTTAGGGGTGTAGATAATGGAGAGTGTTTAAAGAGCTTTCCTGTCCAATAAGGCAGTTCACTAAAATTGCAGGTACTTAATGTTCATTTCACACTTTTTTTCAGGGGAGTAGAGAAAAATCACCTTACAGGATGAAATCATAAGTGTCTGTAAGTATTTGCAAGGAAAGTGATAGCCTAAGTATCTGCATTCAGTTTTTTTCTTTCTGTATTAAATTTTAATGTGTTTTTGTTTTGTTTTGTTTTGTTTTGGAGATGGAGTTTTGCTCTTATCCCCCAGGCTGGAGTGCAATGGCACGATCTCTGCTCACTGCAACCTCCACTTCGCAGATTCAAGCGATTCTCCTGAGTAGCTGGGATTATATGCGTGCATCACCATGCCCGGCTAATTTTTTATTTTTAGTAGAGACGGGGTTTCACCATGTTGGCCAGGCTGGTCTTGAACTCCTGACCTCAAGTGATCCTCCCGCCTCGCCCTCCCAAAGTGATAGGATTACAGGCGTGAGCCACCACACCCGGCCTTAATGTGTGTTTTTAATTTAAAGAAGCATAGCATATTTACACCATCCAAAATTAATCTCCTAATGTATCAAATGTTAAATAAGTGTTTAAAATTCCAATTGTCTCACTGTTTGGAATATATCATTCTGGATATATTTCTATTGCTTATCAAATATGTGATGTATTTTGCTTTTTAGAATTATTTGATGTATGTAGGAATTACCAAACTTTCTGTAAGGGACCAGATACTTTTTGGTTTGGTGAGCCATAAGGTTTCTATGACAACTATTTAACTCTGCTGTTGTGGCACGAAAGCAGCCATAGACAATATGGAAGTGGATTGTAAGGCTGTATTGTAATGTTTATTTACAAAATTAGGCAGCAAGCCACAGTTTGCTGACCCCCGATCTATAGGTTCCCCTTCCCCTACACCTTGTCCCTGTAATACATACACTGAAGAATGATTTGCCTTCCTAACATCAACGAATTATTCCTTTCCAGAGTTACAAATCTTGAGTTGCAGAGATTTTAATGGCAAAATTTTAGCTGCAAAGGATAAATTACCTTACCATTTCAGCTTGAATTAAACAGTAAGATCTTAATAGGAATTTAGTTACACCATATCTCAGTATTCTCCCTCCTCGACACCCTGTTCCTAGATGTAAGAAATAAATAATACATCTTACTCAGAAATAACCAGAACTTTATGAGAGGAGACTTTCACTTGCTGATAAAAATAATTGGCTAATTTAGACCCTGTTGTTGCCATATTATGTTAAAAGAGACTTTCACTTGGAATCATGCTTCAACCTTGAGCACTAACATATGGACTTTCTGTAGCCTTTCAAAACTTGGGTATCTTTGATTAATATTTACATTCATGAAAAAGGGTCAATAAATAAGATTTGTCAGTCATCTTGGGCATAGCTTGAAAATGCTAGGTTTGTGAGTCAAAATAGCTGACCTGAAAAATGCTTTTCATCAAGCCCCCAATAAGCTCCAAAGACTAAAGACCATCAAACTGAATAATAAACTTTTATGTCATTGTTTCAGACACATTGATTTCCCAATGTAAGCCCTAATTGAGGACCTTCTTGTAGTCGTTGTGTTGCCCACTCAGGTGCAACAGTAGATTCATTAAGTACATCCCAAACGTTCAAATTGAGTGCTGAGCACAACTCTTTAGTCAGAAAATTTCTATTTAAAACACAAGTTCAACATTGGTCTAAATTGTTCAACAGTTTTCCCATAATATTAAGGCTAATATTAATCAGAAGTAGTTTGATTATAAGGGATGTAGAAAAGGTTCTATTTTTCCTCTTTAATGAGATCCTGTCCCATCAGGAATGTCAAATATAATCAGGAAAGAGATATAACTCTGAGGAAAACATAACCACTTAAGATTATGTGGGCATTCCATGCACTGTCCAACCCATAGCAGTCTAGATTCTGTCTTCAATATTTTAGTAAAACTACCCTTCAAAAGGCCCCTAGTGACTAATCGTTAAATCCACACCCCACTCTGCAGCATTTAGCATTATTAATGACTAGTTTCCTTGAGATAACACTCCTCTTATTTGATCCTGAAAGCATTGATATACCCCTATTTCTTTGTTGGGCACTCTTTTTTTTTTTTTTGGAGATAGGGTCTCACTCTGTCACCCAGGCTGGAGTGCAGTGATCTCCGCTCACTGCAGCCCTCGCCTCTTAGGCTCAAGTGATCCTCCTGGCTAGGCACTCTCCCATTGTTCTTTCCATTGGTGTTATTCCGTTCCATTGATCACAGTGGCTCAAACTCTGGTAACTTTTATCCCTGATCTCTTTGGAGCTTGCAAACATGTAAATGATACTATGCACTGTTGCTTTGTGCATGATGGTTATTCAATCACAATCCTAATTTGGGTCCCAGTTCTTTAGTTTTTGTTAGCGGTCCTCAAGGTCTTTAGATTTACATATTACTGTAGGGAGTCTCACCATGGGCTGATGTTGCATAGTAAAGTCACTTTTAGAAAAATTATAACCTTGGTTTTTCTGAAGATATTTAATGCATGCCAGCCATGTGAACACTTTGATGAGGTGATGTCCAGCTGACTTCGTCATATCTCACCAACATGTATGTGTCTCTGTTAACTAAGATCAATAGTTGTAGAGCAGAAGGAATGTTAGAAACAAATACTCTGTACTTTATCTAGCCTCTGCTTGAACTCATGCAGTAAATGTTCACCTGCCACTTACTACCTCATCTAACAGGTCATATTATATTGCAGTCCTATTAGTTCTTCCCTACATTGAGGCAGGTGGAAATCTGCCCCTCTACAACTTCCACTCGATAATCATTCCATCCCCTGAAGCCCCTCAGATTAAGCATGAGCCTACCACATAATGGTTTTATGTAACAGTGGAGATAGGAAGAAAGAGAGAGAAGTGCTTAGGATCTTAAAATTTTTCCATGCCTAAAAGACAATACTCTAGGTTTTCTTTCTTTTGAGAGGATCTTGCTTTTGTTGCCCAAGCTAAAGTGTAGTGGCTTGGATTGTAGCTCACTGTAGCCTTGAACTCTTAAGTTCAAGTGATCCTTTTGCCACAGCCTCCTGAGTAGCTGGGACTGCAGGCATGCACCACCACTCCCAGTTAATTTGTTTTTTTGTAGTGACAAGGTTACACTGTGTTGTCCAGGCTGATGTCCAACTCCTGACCTCATGCAGTCCTCCTGCCTTGGCCTCCCAAGTGCAGATGTGAGCCACCACACCCAGTAAGAATAATGTGAGAAACCCATGCTGTTAACCCTTTTTCAGTTGAATGTTTTACTTTTTTTTTTTTTTTTTTTTTGAGTCTTTTTTTTTTTTTTTTTTGAATCGGAGGTTCACTGTTGTTGCCCAGGCTGGAGTGCAGTGTTGTGATCTTGGCTCACTGCAACCTCTGCCTCCCAGGTTCAAGCCATTCTCTTGCCTCAGCCTCCTAAGTAGCTGGGATTACAGGCAGTCACCACCACACCCAGCTAATTGTGTATTTTTAGTAGAGACGGGGTTTCTCCATGTTGGTCAGGCTAGTCTCGAACTTCAGACCTCAGGTGATTCGCCCACCTTGGCCTTTCGCCCACCTCGGCCTTTCAAAGTGCTGGGATTACATGCATGAGCCACAGAGCCCAGCCTACTTTCCATTTTAAGACTAAGAATTGAGGCCGGGTGCGGTGGCTCAAGCCTGTAATTCCAGCACTTTGGGAGGCCGAGGCGGGTGGATCACGAGGTCAAGAGATCGAGACCATCCTGGTCAACATGGTGAAACCCCGTCTCTACTAAAAATACAAAAAATTAGCTGGGCATGGTGGTGCGTGCCTGTAATCCCAGCTACTCAGGAGGCTGGGGCAGGAGAATTGCCTGAGCCCAGGAGGCGGAGGTTGCGGTGAGCCGAGATCGCGCCATTGCACTCCAGCCTGGGTAACATGAGTGAAACTCCGTCTCAAAAAAAAAAAAAAAAAAAAAAAAAAAAAA
>NW_022436943.1:18877916-19048802 GCF_009761245.1 Sapajus apella | reverse complement strand
AAAAAAAAAAAAAAAAAAAAAAAAAAAAAAGACTAAGAGTTGAATATTTGATATGAAAAATTGATGCCCAAAAAGAGATTTTAGAGAGGCAAGTAGAATTATTTTTTATAGACTAGGATATTAATTTGTTGGCACTGGTATAACACTTATCTTGGAGAAGCAAGTTTAATCCTATGTTAAGATTAAGTTTGTAGTTTGATATAAAAATTTAAATGTTGCTAATCTCAGCCTTTCAAGAATTTCATAATTGACTTAAGGCAGTGTAATTTTAACATTCATACATTTAATTATGCAATTCCTTTAGAAAATGTATTATGTGGAAAATGAGAGGCTTTAATTGCATTTTAGATTATAGTCTAAAAGAAATGAGGACTATTTCAACATTTATTTATTATAAAACTTAAAGTCCCTCAAGTCCAAGTCATTTGTCCTCTTTAGCTAAAGCAGGATAGTTTCATAATTATACTTTCTTATTTTTATACTGTCCTTATTTTGAAAAATGTGAGTATATGTCTAGTGCATTTATGTCACTAAGATGGAAGAATTTGAATATTGTCATTAGCTAATTTACATCCTAAAAGTTATTAATGCTCATTAGCATATTTTTTAACTTAAAATATGAGTCAGGAAATTCCTTAATAATAAACATGCATATGCTTTTTATTAATGTTTTTCTTGATTTTAAGAGGGAGTCTTGCACTGTTGCCTGGGCTGGAGTGCAATGTCGAGATCTCTTCTCACTACAACATCTGCCTCCTGGGTTCAAGCGGTTCTCCTGCTTCAGCCTCTCAAGTAGCTGGGATTACAGGCATGTGCCACCATGCCCAGCTAATTTTGTGTTTTTAGCAGAGACAGGGTTTCTCCATGTTGGTCAGGCTGGTCTCAAATTCCTGACCTCAGGTGACCCGCCTGCCTCAGGCTCCCAAAGTGCTGGGATTACAGGCTCGAGCCATCAAGGCTGGCCGCCAAATGCATTTTATAAGGCTTATTGTGTGCTGTTTGAAAGCTACCACCATATATGTCCTTATTCTATTGGTGTAAAATCTACTATGAATGTAAGAGAGCTGAGAATCCTAAGACCATCCTGCCTGTCTAGATGATTCATTTTATTGCCATTTTCAGCAACTGATTGATACTCATGACAAAGGAATGTTTTTACTCTTTAAGCATTTATCACTCAGTAGCATCATGCCAATTTGCTATAAGTTTTATGTTTAATGTAAGCCATTTCTTTATAGTATCAGTGTGACTCAAGACTTCTAAATGTTGGGAAACTAAGTGCAAATGATGCAGACATGCAATCTTTTTTGCAAGCAGAAAATTTATAAATATGCATTAGCTGGTTTACCACTGTAGAAGTTTCTTTTCTGCATTTATGATGTAAATAACTTGAAAAATCAGATTTGACAATGTTTCCAATATATTATACTGTAATTAATGTCCTTTTTAGTTGCATAGTTTTAAAAGTAGTACCTCCTTTATCACCATAATTCATTGTTGGAGATGACTAATGAGGTAATTGCAAATGCAGAATGTGGCATTTATATATGCTATAAAAAGACTCACTCTTGTTGCCCACGCTGGAGTGCAGTGGCATGATCTCGGCTCACTGCAACCTCCACCGCCCGGGTTCAAGCAATTCTCCTGCCTCAGCCTCCCGAGTAGCTGGGATTACAGGCATGCACCACCATGCACAGCTAATTTTGCATTTTTTGTAGAGACGGGGTTTCTCCATGTTGGTCAGGCTGGTCTTGAACTCACATCCTCCACCTCGGCCTCCAAAAGTGCTGGGATTATAGATTTGATCCACTGCACCCGGCCTACTCAGTTTTATTTTTTAACCACATCCACTCATAGAAAGAAAACCTAATTGTACCATTAAAGAAAAATCGCAAGCAATTGAAGCTAAAGATTGATGTACTGTTTAATTGAGTCCCATCATAATAATTTAAGTATGTTTAAAGCATTTTTATTGTGGAATTTATAATTAGAACATGGCATATATTTAAGGCCTTTATATTTCAGTTTCAGAGATGAAAGGTTTTAAAGACTTCTGAGAAGTCGTAGTTATAGCTCATGAACGTGACTATCATGGACATTGGAGAGGGAATGTAGGGGATTCTCATGAGGCGCAGTAGATGGAAAAGATTTCTGAAGCAAAAGTTGTCATGATTTGTAGATGTGATTTAGAACAGTTTCAGAATAAACTACAGCTTCATGTGAATTGGCCTGACTTCTTTGAGCAGGTAAAGTTGGTGAATAATTGGATAATTTTTTCTTTAGTATCTCCAGAACACTATATTGGTATCATTCAGATCATGTATATTTATTTGGCTCTATTAGAAACCTTTTGTTTTTTCTTTAGTAGAGAGCTATCTAAATAATCTAGTTAATTATTGATAATGTGAATTTTAAAAGTGAATGCATTGTTTGAGCTTTTTATTTTCCCTTTTTGCGTTTGTGCTTGACGAGTGTTCCATACATTCTTTGCCTTCATCTCTGAGTTCCTACTTAGTCCTTTAGCTTACTTTCTTCTGATTTTTGGCTAACTCTTGGGAGTTATTTTTCTGGCTAAATTCTTTTAACTAAATCTAGCCATGTTTTAGATATAAAGACAAAGCTGAAAGACTCACTGTATCTTCAAGATAACCTAAAATAAATTGGAATCCTATTTTATTTGCTAAAAATAATCTCGATGTTGACATTGTTATTCTAATGTTAACCATACAGATTTACTGCCAGATTTTGAGTACTTTATTTACAGGAACAGCTTCTTCATAGTGTATTTTCCTCTGCCTTAAATTTGGCCATTTTGCCCTGACTATGACCTTTCTTATTTAAGCCTAACTGGCTAACAAATGCAGCGCGAACCTCAAAAGAAGAGCATTGTTTTCACTTTTAAATAACCTTCTTCAGGGGTCCTAGGGGCTCTTTGAAGATGCCTCTCTGGGCTGTCTGGAGCAGAGTAGGTGGGGCCCTGGGCTTCAGCTAAACTTCAGCTACAACAGCTTCACTTTTATCTTGTTAGGCTTCCAGGGTTTAGTGCTTTAAAAAAAATTTTTTAACCATTAACTTAATTTAAATATAATTATTTTTTTCTTAATGACTTAGCAGAAGGGCTCTGATACAAGCTTATTATCATTCATGAATGATAATAATAGTAGCACTAGCTTTTGTTTTTAGAGCACATATCTTGTCCCAGATCCCACTTAAAATATTTTGGAACATTCTTTTTAAAAAGCCCTGTAAAATTAAGTACTTTCATCATCCCTGTTTTACATATTAAGAAACTGAGACTTAAGGATAAGAAGCAATTTGCCCACAGCATTATAGCTGCTAAGTGACAGATTTTGCATTCAAATTTGGGTGTCTCAATTAATTACTGTATTAGTTTAACCTAGGAATGACAAATACAGGATAAGTGTGCCCTTGCCCTTATTCCCACCCCTGAGGCAGACAGAACTGAAAACAGCCTTTTTCACTAATCACCAACACAGCCTTAGAATCTTTCTCAGCAAGGTGCTACGGGCCCTCACTCCAAATCTATTGGTGTTGGCATTAAATGAGGCCTATTTACTTCCCCTGCTTTAAGGTGAGATATTTTTGGCCCCACACTTCCAATTAGGAAGTCTCTTCAGCTCTAAAAGTGTTTGCCAATTGATTGTTTTGATATTAATAGTAGAAAAACACCAACTTTTCTTTGATCCCAGATGTACTTTTTCATAATGAAGTTATTTTATGAATTAAAATCCCTCACTGTATCATCTTCATTCTGACCAACTTCTAATAGAGAAGCTTTGTTTCTGTATTTATATATTTATAATTTGAATAATTTATACATTGATAATTATAAACACCATATAATCCTCATAATCAGGATCATTAGGGGTTTAAAAAGAAAACATTCACTTTGAGTAGCCTAGTGCAATAAAGACCTAAAGTAATTTTTATTCTGAGACCTAATATTTTAGCTGTGGGGTGGAGGTGGTGAGGGAGAGGGTGGAGGACTCATGCTTGGGGTAAGTCAGCCGGTTTCCATATAGCTGGGAATGGTTTGAATAACATTCACTGTTTCCACTACCAGCAGGCCCTGCCCAAGAATGTCATAGCCACAGGCTGGGTGAATGCCCAAACATTTTTAAAAAGGAGTACACACAACCAACCCCCCAGCTGATTTTTTTCAACTGCTCTTGCCAGGAGGGAACCAGTAGTTCTTGGGCTGTGCCCATTCTTACCAGGGAGAGCTGGGTGCAATTAAAGTTTTTCCTGTTAGGTGCAAGACTTTTTGAATGACTCATCATAGTTCCAGCTCAAGACGTGTCAAAGAGGCCCAAGGCTATATTTAGGAACTTACTATGAAATTGCCTGTCAGTTTCAACCAATTTTTCCAATATAGTATATATTGAGAGTTAGTAGGTTAGTAGCAAGTAATTTTAAATACATGAAAAGGCTTTTGTTGTCATCTTTTGTTGTTGTAAACTGGTATTGAAGATTTTCTTAAATGGATGGACATTCCTTCCATTGTGAAATGATTTAACACCCATTCGGCATACCCATGGCTATATTGGAATGACGCTCATGTGACCATTATCATGGAACCCATTAAATTCTTGTTTAAAAAAAAATTTGAATATGTCTTAAAATGTTCTCTATATGAATAAAAAGGATCTTCCTAAAAGCTTTTTCTGATGCACTCTTTTTTGTGTGTGTATTTTGTTTTGTTCTGTTTTTGAGACTGAGTTTTTCTCTTGTTGCCCAGGCTGGAGTGCAGTGGCGCAATCTCGGCTCACTGCAACCTCCATCTCCCGGATTCAGGCGATTCTCCTGCCTCAGCCTCCCGAGTAGCTGTGATTACAGGCATGCGCCACCACGCCTGGCAATTTTTGTATTTCCAGTAGTGATGGGGTTTCTCCTTGTTGGTCAGGCTGGTCTCGAACTCCCAACCTCAGGTGATCCGCCCACCTCGGCCTCCCAAAGTGCTGGGATTACAGGCATGAGCCACCATGCCCAGCCTCTAATGCATTCTTTTGAGTATTTTTGTGAAATTAGAGATTGTCGGACAGTGCTAAGAAGAATGAATCCTAGTGATTGGGTCCAATGACACTTGGATAATGCTACTAAATACGAAATTCTTTTAAGAGTTTAAAGCACCAACTCCTGCTGATGAGAGTGTTGGAAAGCTCTATGGTTGCTGTGTAAGGTCAGCTCCACATGCCTCCTCGTTTTTGCTTTTGTTGAGTAAGAAAAAAGAGTAGCCAATTGTAAGTGGTTGTATTCCTTGTTGATCAGGGCTTCCTAAAAGACTATCAAAGCCATTGATTCAATTACCGTAGGTGTAAGAGTTCAACTAGATTAGTAGCCCACATGAAGTAGAAATAGAAAGGCCAACCAAAGAACTCGTGATTCTAAGGTAAAATTTCCGGAAATCTAAAAAAAGAACACTTACGATTGGAGATGATACCAGCTTTATAGTAATGGTGATTAATAGCTGTTAAGGTTTGATGAGAGAAGCTCACTTATGTCTCTTTCAAAAGTTTGTTTTCCTGATATTTCTTTTTTTCTATTTCTTTGTCTTTCTTTTTTTTTTTTTTTTTTTTCTTTTTGAGACAGTCTCACTGGGTTGCCCAGGCTGGAGTGCAGTGGCGTGATCTCAGCTCACTAAAACCTCCACCTTCTGGGTTCAAGCAATTCTCCTGCCTCAGCCTCCCAAGTAGTTGGGACTACAGGTGCCTGCCACCACACCTGGCTAATTTTTGTGGTGTTAGTAAAGAAAGGGTTTCACTATGTTGGCCAGGCTGGTCTTGAACTCTTGACCTCGTGATCCGCCCGTCTTGGCCTCCTAAAGTGCTGGGTTTACAGGCATGACCTGCTATACCCCGCCCTGTTCCCATGATAATTCTAAGTCACTGTTTATTAAAGCATCTAAGCCTAAGCATAAAAGTCAATGTGTTTTTTTTTTTTTTTTTTTTTTAAGAGACAGGATCTAACTTTGTTGCCTAGACTATAGTGCAGTGGCTTGATCACAGCTCACTGCAACCTCAAACTCCTGAGCTCAAGTGATCCTCCAGCCTCAGCCTGTGAGTAGCTGGAACCATAGGCACACACTGTCATGCCCAGCTAAGTTTTTTTAGTGTGTGTGCATGCGCTTTTTTGTTTTCTTGAGACAGTCTTCCTCTGTCCCTCAGGCTGGAGTGTAGTGGCATGATTGCAGCTCACTGCAGCCTCAACCTCCTAGGCTCAGTCGATCCTCCCACCTCAGCCTTCTGAGTAGCTGGGACTATAGGTGTGCACTACCACACCTGACTAATTTTTTTTACTTTTAGTAGACAGGTTTCGCCATGTGGCCCAGGCTGATCTCAGACTCCTGGGCTCAACCTATCCACTAGCCTCAGCTGCCTAAAGTGCTGGGATTACAGATGTGAGCCACCGTGCCTGGCCAAAGCTATTATTATTTTTTTAAAGTAATCATGTACTGCAGTTACCTGATACTACCGCATATTAACTACATGAAAAATATTCCATAGAAGTGATCGTGCCACTGCACTCCACCCTGGCCGACAAGAACGAAACTCTGCCTCAAAAAAAAAAAAAAATACCCTAGGAAACTACTGTGAAGCAGAGATGACTTTCATAAAAGGATGTTTTTCAAAAGTTAATTTATAAGCCAGAAAAAAACAAAAACCCCTTACATATATTAATACATACATTGGAAGAAATATGGGAAGAAATAAGGTATGATAGATCCTCATAATTAGGTACCCATTAATGATAATATTTTCAAAGAATGATATATTATCTTGTTTTAATATTAAGGAAAAACTAGCCCAAAGCTATAATATGCTTTCAATTTTGTATAAAAAGTAAAATAAATCCATCAGGGCCAGGCACGGTGGCTAACACCTGTACTCCCAGCACTTTGGGAGGCTGAGGCAGACAGATCACTTGAAGTCAGGAGTTCAAGACCAGCCTGGCCAACATGGTGAAACTCTGTCTCTACTTAAAATACAGAAACTGGCCGGGCGTGGTGGCTCATACCTGTAATCCCAGCACTTTGGATGCTGAGGCAGGTGGATCACAAAATCAGAAGTTCAAGACCAGCCTGGCCAGCATGCTGAAACCCCGTCTCTACCAAAAATACAAAAATTAGCCTGGCATGGTGGAGCGAGCCTGAGTCCCAGCTACTCAGGAGGCTGAGGCAGGAGAATTGCTTGATTCAGGAGGCAGAGGTTGCAGTGAGCTGAGATCACACCACTGTACTCCCCCCTGGGCAACAGAGTGAGACTCCATCTCGAAAAAAAAAAAGTGAATTAAAAATACAAAAATTAGCTGGGCGTGGTGGCACATGCAGGTAATCCCAGCTACTTGGGAGGCTGAGGCGGGAGAATCGCTTGAACCAGGGAGACAGGTTGCAGTGAGTCAAGACCAAACCACTGCACTCCAGCCTTGGCAACAGAACAAGACTCTGTCTCAAAAAAAAAAAAAAAAAAAAAAAAATGTGACCACGTACTATGTGCTCTGTTGTGTAATCTGCCCTTTTGATTTAACAATGCAGTAACATCTTTTGTTGTTAATACATGAGTCTACTTCATTTTTAATAACTGCATTGAATTGGTGTGCTTAGGAAAGCCTTCTTCATTTTAAAATTACTAAAATAGTCAAATATATTACTTTCCAGTTAAGCTTATCTCTATCTCAGTGGTCAGCAAACTTATTCTGTAAAGGGCCAGACAGTACATATTTTTGGCTTTGTGGGCCATACAGTCTCCATCACAACAAATCAATTCTGCCATTGTCGTACAAAGCAGCCGTACACAGCCAATACCTACACAATCCTTAACTTATGCACGCTGAAATTTGAGTTCCATACAATTTTACATGTTATGAAATATCTTTTAATTTTTTTTCCATTTAAAAGTATAAACTCATTTTCCACCTTCTTAGCTCACTAGTTATACCAAAACAGGTGGCAGGTTGCACTTGGCTCTCAGGCCAGAGTTTGCTGACCCCTCTAGCAGAATGCTTTCCTTCAAAGCTTTCAACTCCTGCCAGGAAGCCTCTCAGTGCACACCTAAATTTCTTTCAGTTGGATGCTAACCTTCTTGGAATATGTTCTTTTGATGGTACAGAGATGCCCTGGGTTGTAAAGCGAAATATCACACCTCTGACGTAGCTTGTGTTTTTGTCACGTTTCTGATCCAAACCGTAAAAGGATAAAATTCAGAGGTTGGGAGAACAACTTCATTTCTATTTTAGAAAACACAACGATTTGAGCATGTTTATTGAAAGCACAGATATATTTTACAAATTCAGTTTTTCCTTTCTTTTCTTGTAAAAGTTTCTCATTGCTTTTATACTTTTACTAAGAAAACATTGCCTTAATGTTGAAGAGGGAGACTTCTCTTACTGTTACCCTGTGGAAGCCATATTCCCAAGCCGCATCATATACTCCTTTTTCTTGTTTTGTTTGGACATGGAGTCTCGCTCAGTTGCCCAGGGTGGAAAGCAATGGCACGATCTCAGCTCACTGCAACCTTGGCATCCCAAGTTCGAGCAATTCTCCCACCTCAGCCTCCATAGTAGCTGGGATTACGGGCACCCACCATCATGCCCGGCTAATTTTTGTGTTGGCCAGGCTAGTCTTGAACTCCTGACCACAGGTGATCTGCATACCAAAGTGCTGGGATTACAGGCATGAGCCACCACACCTGGCCTACTCTTTTTAAAAATAATAATAATAGCCGGGCGCGGTGGTTCAAGCCTGTAATCCCAGCACTTTGGGAGGCCGAGGCGGGTGGATCACGAGGTCAAGAGATCGAGACCATCCTGGTCAACATGGTGAAACCCCGTCTCTACTAAAAATACAAAAAATTAGCTGGGCATGGTGGCGTGTGCCTGTAATCCCAGCGACTCAGAAGGCTGGGGCAGGAGAATTGCCTGAACCCAGGAGGCGGAGGTTGCGGTGAGCCGAGATCCCGCCATTGCACTCCAGCCTGGGTAACAAGAGAGAAACTCCGTCTCAAAAAAAAAAAAAAATAATAATAATAATAATAATTTGTACTGCTTAAGTACTGCAGATATTTTTCTTAATTGACGGCCACCAAGGAATAATGAGTATCAAATATTCTTCTAAAGGCCCAATGTGCATTATCTCATGTAGATATCCATGTCAGCCTTGTGTGGTAGGTACTTATATTTATCTTAGTTTATAAAAAAAACTGTGAGTCAGAAAGGTAAATAACCTGCCTAAGATCACTCAGCTAGCAAGTGCAGGATGGAATTTTTTATTTTATTTTATTTTTTTAATACTCATTTTTGTCCTGTTATTTTATTTTTGAGATGGAGTTTTGCTATGTCACCAAGGCTGGAGAGCAGTGGCACAATCACAGCTCACTGCAACCTCCGCCTCCTGGGTTCAAGTGATTCTCCTGCCTCAGATTCCTGAGTAGTTGGGATTAGAGGCGCCCACCATCATCCCTGGCTAATTTTTGTATTTTTACTAGAGATGGGTTTTCACCATGTTGGTCAGGCTGGTCTTGAACTCCTGACCTCAAGTGATCGACCCACCTCGGCCTCCCAAAGTGCTGGGATTACAGGCATGAGCCACCGCATGTTGCTCAGCCTAGGATGGAAAGTCAAACCTAGATTTGTGAGTCTTCAAAGATCACCAGTGCTCTTGAGCAGTGCTAGCCTGCTTCTCTGTGATTTGCCATTCTGAGGAAGTGCAATTTTTGGTATTCAATAAAAACCTTGTGAAATGCTATTTTGATGTAATAGCAAAGGCTTGTTTCAACAATATCCATCTCCCATTCAAAAACAAATTAAAAATTAGTTGGCCAGCATGATTAAAGGCTCAGAATGAATTAAGCCCCAACCTAATTATGTTAAAAAAAACCCTGCATTAAAAAAGGGTTTTTTTTTTTTTTTTTTTTTTTTTTTTTATCTACTTACTTTCTGCTACATAGGTTAGTTTTTTACATAGTCAAATCATTTTTGTTTTCTTTATGGTTTCTGCTTTTGGTGTCTCTTATGGAAAAGACTTTCCCAATCCACAATTATTAAAATGGTCATCTATTTCCCTTGAAGTAAACCAGTCTACAAACTGTAAGACTGTTTGGCAGTTTATTTGGAAGAAATCCATGTCAGAGGATCCAAATTTAATATGCTTTTGCTTTGATTTCAGTACCAAAAAGTTAAATAATTTTACTATGACATTATCTTCTCCTTTACAAGTCTTGATTTCTGAATTTACCATGTTCGAACTTAACCCCACTTTTCAACATATGCAGTTACCTATGAAACTGTGTATCATGTTTATTAACTGCAGAGAAGCCGGTAGAAGAAAGCTATTCCTACGGATTAGGCCAGTATTACTATCTAAATAACTAGCCCACCATCATAAATGATTTCTTAAATGGTCTCTTATTAATTCCCCATGAGACAGATAATTTAATTTAGAAATTGCTGGTTGCGTAGCCTATCTGCGCACTTATGACCCACAAATGGATGACCCATATGTTGCTTTGTGAAGCAACTGGCTAAAATTTCAATCTCCTCAAAGACTCACTAAATAAATTTTTTATCTCGTCATATAATTGAGATTTATAGTCTACCAAATGAGCTCTATTGGTTTACAGCTGGGAGTTGGCTATTATAACTCAATAATATCTTTTAAAAAAATATTTTCTCTCTGATTCCACAGAGATATTTTGGTCTGCAGCCTTTCTTTTCTGCTTTTCTACAGAGTAGCTTGTGAATTTATGTTCACTTACATTTCTTGCTATGCGTTTTTCTGATTAGAAATGTAAAGCCACAAGATTTTAAAGGTAAGTGGTTAGAAAAAGCAGTGTACAAAATTGACAGATGTTATACATTTTGTTATATATTCACAGAAAGAAACCTGGACAGATCATAATGTTTGCAGTGATTATTCCTGAGTGGTGGGATCAGGGATAATTTTCAGTTTCTTTGTATTTTGGTTATTTTCAGACTTTCAATAATGAACTCAATTACTTTTACATAATTACAAAATATTTGGGGACAAACATTCACCTATTTCCCTTTTATGAAAACTTATTGGAATTAACATCATTTGAAATAGTAACTATTTCTGAGTGAAAAACATAATTAAGACTGCAAAATATTACCATAATTAATAAGCCATTGGCTTATTCTATAGCACTGTGTAAGCACAGCATAGAATCAGAAGATGAAGATCCCAGAATGTGGGAACAGAAAGCTGACAAGTGATTGAGGAATGGTAAGAAGACACAGATTCTGAGGACTGTTTGACATCCTTTCCCTTTTGAAAGAAAAGCTGTTATAATGAGAGAAGAGTCATGAAAACCAAAAGGTTTCTACATTTAATTCACTATTTAGAGGACTGAATTTACTCTTTGATTACAAGCACTGGTGGTTATATTTTATCTATTTTGTGGAAATGAGTTAGCACGTGTAGAAAATGCTCCGAAAGGGGCTGAAATGAAGCCATTAAGACCAAAATGTACTTTAAAAAAATCAAATCCAAACGTGATTTATTTCCTGATCTTGGTGATAGTTATATGGGTGTGTTCACTTTGTAAATATTCATCAAACTCTTGTGTACTTTTCTGTATGCCTGTTATACTCCAATTAAAAAGTTTACTTGAACGAAAAAATCCCATCACAGCCCTGCTGCTTTTTGCAATGCACGGTAGTAGCCACCGTGTTTGGTTCCCCAAAACATTTCCTCCCTACTCCCACCTCTGGATCTGGCCAATCACGGCAGCTCATTTCCTGCGCTCCAGATTGGTAGGTATCAGCCAATCAGTGTCCTTCCCTGGGTGCCTTTGCGTGAAAGGAGGAGAGAATCTAGGTGGTGTAGTTGGTGTTGGTGTGTTAATCCCTGAACAATACTGTGACAGGGAAGGACAGTGGTTGAGGTGTTTCTCCCAGCTGGTAAAGAGAAGCCACAAGCTTTGCAGAGGTTGACCTGTCATCTCTAAGTTGGATTTCTGAGTTCCTTGATACGTGAGTCAGCTGCGGCAGTTAAACAAGGTGAATGCCTTTTTTTCCCCTCTGGATTAAATGACAGCTAAATTGAATTACCCTAAACCAGTGTTTTTCAAAGAGTGCATCAGCGTCACCTGAAACTTATTACAAATGCACACCCTTGAGCCACACCCAGACTTACTGGACCCACTGTGATGGGTCCGGGCGGGGCCCCAGCAGTTTGTGTTGCCGTAGGCCCTCCAAGGGATTCCAATGTGCTCAAGTCTAAGAGCCACTGCCCTAAGCTTGCAACAGACATCGTCTCATATCTCTATACCACACATAATATCTCTACCATAAATTCACCTGTTGAGAAGTCTCTCTTTTTTTGTTGTTGTTGAGTTCTAACCATGTATGCAGAATCCTAGGGGGAGAAAAACATACAAGAAGCCAAGGGAGCTTCTCCTTACTTTCAGGTGCCAGTAAAAGTAACAATAGGAGATTTAGTTAGTAGGTAAAACATTGTAAGACAAGAATTCATCATGCTTTTAATTGTAAGACTATAATTAATTCCTGATTAATTACCAAGTAAATGATGCAGAGGAAGAGGGAGATAACCTTTGTGGTTAAACAGGACTGTAGAATCCTTTGTCCCTGGCCTCAGGCTTGAAAGCTGGAGAAGCTTCCTCAGGGTTTATGCACCTCTTCCCCAGTTTGTCATAGTGTGAACAAGTAATTAATATATGTGGATTCTTTAATAACTTGCCAGTGCCTATTTACTAATATTTCTATAGAATATGTATGTTCACAGAGGGAGTGCTTATAATATTGGGTCTAAATTATGGCTGATGCTGTCTTTTTTTTTTTTTTTCAATCTGAGACTTTAAAAAGTGAAAATCAGGGAGGGACATTGGGGTGGGGTAGGGAGTTGGGGAGGGATAACATGGGGAGAAATGCCAGATATAGGTGATGGGGATGGAGGCAGCAAACCACATTGCCATATATGTACCTATGCAACAATCCTGCATGTTCTTTACATGTACCCCAGAACCTAAAATGCAATTAAAAAAAAATATATATATATGTGTGTGTGTGTGTGTGTGTGAGAATCAAGAAAAAAGAAAAAGACTGGCATGGTGGCTCACACCTGTAATCCCAGCACTTTGGGAGGCCGAGGTGGACAGATCACCTGAGGCCAGGAGTTCGAGACCAGCCTGGCCAACATGGTGAAACCCCATTTCTACTAAAAATACAGAAATCACAGGGCATGATGGTGCACGCCTGTAAACCCAACTACGCAGCAGGCGGAGGCACGAGAATCACTTGAACCTGGGAGGTGGAGGTTACAGTGGACCAAAGAGACCATCAAATTATGGTGGTCTATGCCATATCCTTCTATATTTTATAAAATTGACCAAGTTTCCTTTCCAGTTCAAAGCCCTTTATTTAATATTGAGCATTAACATTGCATCCTAACCCCTGGGCTATGTGCATCTCCAAATGTTTATTTGGTGAGGTTAATAATTATACTTTGTACAGGCAGCAACTTGGATAAGACCATTACAGCTCCTATGTGCCTGGGTTCTTATAACTATTACTATTATTAGGATGAACCACATGGCCCAGAAATTTGAAACACTCAGTTTGATTTGTAATCCCTTGTTGCAACTAGGGAGTGTTGAAGAGTAATTAAGAGATAGTTTATCCAGCTTTCTTGCTGAAATAGTATTTTTCGAAACATACCAAATTGTTTTACTATAGTTAAAAAAAAAAAAAACAAAACATAACCTAAAATTTAGCACCTTAACCTTTTCTTTTTTTTTTTTTTGAGACTGAGTTTCGCTCTTGTTGTCTAGGCTGGAGTGCAGTGGCGCAATCTCAGCTCACGGGAGCCTTCACCTCCCAGGTTCAAGCGATTCTCCTCTTTCAGCCTCCTGAGTAGCTGGAATTACAGGCATGCACCATCATGTCTGGCTCATTTTGTATTTTTAGTGGAGACGGAGTTTCTCCATGTTGGTCAGGCTGGTCTCAAACTCCCAACCTCAGGTGACCTGCCCACCTCAGTCTCCCAAAATGCTGGGATTACAGGCATGAGTCACTGCACCTGGCCACCTTACCCATTTTCAAGTGTGCAGCTTAGTAATATTAAGTATATTCACATCGCCGAGAAACAGATCTCTAGAACTTTTTCTTCCTGTGAATGTGAAACTGTCCCTCTTGTACAGCTACTTCCTTTTTCCATCCCCTTGAAATATCTTTGTAGGGCTTCTGTGGACAATGTTTGCAGAGTTCAATCCTTTTCCTCGAAGAGGTCTCTGAAAGCACAAGAAGAAAATAGTAAAGCCAAAAAGAATTGGTGTCTGTGTTTTCCTATGAGGCATTTTACCCTATCCTGCTGTCAAAATTACTGGCTGTCAGCTCCCTGAGTAGTGTCAGGCCTTTAACAGATGACTCTGGCCCTGAGTGGTGCCAAGGAGTCAGAATGTATCTTAGTCTGTTTTGTGCTGTATACCAGACACTGGATAATTTATAAAGAGAAGAAATGTGTTTCTCACAGTTCTGGAGGCTGAGAAGTCCAAGGTCGAGTGACCGGCATCTACAGGGCCTTCTGCATCACAGCACATCAGAGGGCATCACATGTTGAGAGAGAGCAGGGACATCAAACTGGCTTTTATTATAAGCCCCCTCTTTCGATAACAAGCCACTCCTCTGATGGCAGCATTCATCTATCCATGAGGGCAGAATTCTCATGGCCTAATCACATCTTATTTTTTTTCTTTGAGCCAAAGTCTAACTCTGTTGCCCAGGCTGGAGAGCAGTGGCATGATCTCGGCTCAGTGCAACATCCGCCACCCAGGTTCCAGCAATTCTGCTGCCTCAGCCTCCCAAGTAGCTGGGATTACAGGCGTGCAGCACTGTACCTAGCTAATTTATGTATTTTTAGTGTTTCACCATGTTGGTCAGGCTGGTCTCAAACTCCTGACCTCAAGTGATCCACTCACCTCAGCCTCCCAAAGTGCTGGGATTACAGGCATGAGCTACCGCGCCTGGCCTCTAATCACTGCTGAAATGTCCCACCGCTCAAGGCTGTTGCATTGGGGATTAAGTTTCCAACACATGAACTTTGGGGGACACATTCAAGCCATAGCAGCATGCCTTTTGCTTGTTTGTGTGTTTTGGGAGGACTTGTAGAAATGAGTTCTAGGAGATTAAAAGGCCATACAGCTGTCAGCTCCTCCCCCACCCCCAATACCAGCATCCTCCTGAGCACAGCGCAGATAATGATCACATGGCCTACACTTAACTACCTCCAATGATGGGCCTATCACTGCACCTGAGGCCAATGTTCCCTCATCATCTTCCCTTTATGATTACTACAGGTCGTGAGAAAACTTCACTAAACTGGTCTCTTAGGTACTTGAAAACATTTAGAGTTACCTGTCTGGTCTGATTCCATGTCTTTTCTGCTTCAAGCTGCTTTCATTCTTCTTCTTTTAAGAGACAGGGCCTCTGTTGCCCAGGCTGCAATGCAGTGATAGGATTGTGGCTCACTGCAGTCTTGAACTCCTGGGCTCAAGCGATCCTCCCACCTCAGTCTCCAGAGTAAATGGGACTATAGCTGTGCACCACCAAGCCTAGCTAATTTTTTTACTTTTTCTGTACAGATGGGGTCTTCCTATGTTGCTCAGGCTGATCTCAAACTCCTGGACTCAAACAGCTTGCTGTAAGACAGACCCTGAAAGCCAGGAAATCTACTAGGGAGATACCTTTGTTTTCTTTATTTTTTCAAGATCTCTTTGATGTCATCCTTCCTCCCATTCGAACCCACCCCTGCCTTTGCGGGCAAGCATGTCATCCAATAATGTTCAGAGTACACTGTACCCCGACCTTGGTGGTGATGTAATCCCTCATCTCTAGCTAGGGCTCTGGGAATTGCCTCTTGCCAGATATGGTGTCCAGAGAAAGATCCAATAGCAGGTTCATAATATAACTTTCAACTAAAGTGTAGCATGGTCAAAGAGAATCAAAGTGGACAGATCATAATAAAGGTCACCCACTCAATCTGACTGGAAAGAAGTATATGAAATTAGATAAATGATATAACATAAAACCAGGCTGGGCTTGGTGGCTCATGCCTGTGATCCCAGCACTTTGGGAGGTTAAGGTGGGCATATCAATTGAGGCCAGGAGTTCGAGACCAGCCTGGCAAACACAGTGAAACCCTGTCTACTAAAAATACAAAAAAAAAATTAGCCTGGCATGGTGGCACACACCTGTAATCCCAGCTGCTCAGGAGGCTGAGGTAGGGAAATCGCTTAAACCCAGGAGGCAGAGGTTGCAGTGAGTGGAGATGGTGCCACTGCACTTCAGCCTTGGTGACAGAGCAAGACTCTGCCTCAAAAAAAGAAAAAAAAAGAAACTTTAAAAATAAAATAAAAATACAAGCAAGTGGTATTTCATTATGAAACTGCTAATGAATTAAGAAAATGTAGGCTGGGTGCTGTGGCTCACGCCTGTAATCCCAGCACTTTGGGAGGCCGAGGCGGGTGGATCACAAGGTCAAGAGATCGAGACCATCCTGGTCAACATGGTGAAACTCTGTCTCTACTAAAAAAAATACAAAAATTAGCTGGGCATGGTGGCACGCGCCTGTAGTCCCAGCTACTCGGGAGGCTGAGGCAGGAGAATTGCTTGAACCCAGGAGGCGGAGGTTGCGGTGAGCTGAGATTGCGCCATTGCACTCCAGCCTGGGTAACAAGAGCGAAACTCTGTCTAAAAAAAAAAAAAAAAAAAAGAAAATGTAAAGGCAGCTCCAACCCTGAGAAACATGTTGAAAGAATTGAGAAACAAGCGAAAATATTGCAAAACCTTATCAAATTCCACGTATATGCTTCGAAATATATTAAAACTCGATTTTTTGACAAAGAGAAAGAAACAGTGCATGCTATTTCTGCAATGAGCCCTGTGTGATGTGTTTTTGCCACAATTGGTACTGTAACACGTTCTAGACAGATGATTTATCTTCCACTCTTTCAAGAAAGATTTCTGGACATTTCAAAGTGAACTGTGCCTTTGAGTTGAAGATTAACTTGTTTAGAAGACTTTGTGCTGCCAAAAATACCAAAAGATAACAAAAAATAATAAATAAGCAGCTCAAACTTTGCTGATCTTTATGATAAGCTAATTCTCTCCTGGTTGTCTGCCTTTTGAAGCGCCATTAACTCTATCCCTCACAGGCTGCTAGGGCAGTAGCTTTCCAGTTTTTTGACGCTGACATACATAAGAAATACTGCAAATAGAAATCTAGAACAGACATTCGGTATCCATACAACTAAGAAAATGTTGCATTAAATATTTCTTTCTCTTACCACTTGCAATTTACTGATATTTTCTTTCCTTTTTCATTCCATTCCTTTTCTGTCTGAAATGCTGTTCTCTTCCTCTGTTTGTTTTGCTCTATCCTATTATATTTTTTTTTATGTTTAACTTTTATTGATTGATTGATTGATTGAGGCAGGGTCTTACTCTGTTGCCCAGGCTGGAGTTTGCTGGCATGATTTTGGCTCACTGCAGCCCCAAATTCCTGGACTCATGTGATCTTCCCACCTCTGCCTCATTGAGCCACTGGGACCACAGGTGCTTGCTACCACTCCTGGCTTCTTTTTTTTTTTTTTTCTTTTTTGGTGGTGAGGGAGGTCTGGTCTCCATATATTGCCCAGGCTGGGCTCAAGCAATCCTCCTGCTTCGGCCTCCCAAAGTGCTGGGATTACAGGTGGGAGCCACCGTATTTCATTTTTCAATCTCAATTGTGACTCACAAAATAGTTTCAACTTACTAATCAGTCTTAATGAGTAGTTTGAAAAATGTTGCTCTAATCTAAAATGTGGCAAAAGGTGAAAGCTAGAGATGTCCTCTCTTCACCAGCCCAAGAACCTTTGCTAATCTACTTCATATTCAGTTTCTATACTTCTTTTTCATTCATTCATTCATTCCTCATTTCACATATTAGAGGAATACCTGTGAAGCGTCTGCCATGGTCAAGCACTTGGCCAGACAGTGGGAATACGGGGTGAGCAGGAGAAATGTGGTTTCTACTTGTCCAGCGTTTACAGGACTAACCAACTTTTTTAAAGTTACCAAACTTCCCTGTTGGGTGCACAGCAGAGGTCTGTCTTAGGATCATAAGAGACCTAAACACCAAGGGAGGCAGTGGTGGAGTGAGAAAGGAGGCAAATGTGCTTTTTTTTTTTTCTTTTTTGAAACGGAGCTTCGCTCTGTCTACCAGGTGGGAGTGCAGTGGCGCGATCTCAGCTCACTGCAACCTACATTTTGTCCTGAAACTACTCCCTAAATTACACGTCCTCTTGCTTCATCCCTTTATTTCTAAAACTACAGTATCTTTTGTCCCATGGCCCCCCCTTTTTTTCTAACTTGTAATGGAAGAAGAGTATATATATTAAAAAATACAAACATCAAACTTGTACAGTTTGATGAATTTTCATGAAGTGAGCACATCTGTATGTAAATTCTACATCTACACACCGAAACAACATTACAGCATCATGGAAGCCCATCATTCCCAGGAACCCTTTCCCCATCCAAGGGTAACCGCCGTGCTAACTTCTAAAAAAGGGTGCACTTTTACAAGAGAAAATAAGCTTTCCACTAGATAAATCTACAAGCAAGAAGGTATTTCTTTAAAAGCTGTCCAAACAAGGAAGCCATTTTCAACCTGTTCTTAGCTGTTTACTCAAAATATTTCTATCACTCCCATATTGTTTGCCCAGTTGGAGTAAAAGCAGAGTGAAGAATAGGCCAATCAGGAGACTTCTGTCTGGAAGACTCCCCTTTGGAACAAACATTTTGAAATGAAAGGGGAAGTAGAATTAAAACCAAATGTGAACCAACTTATATAATAAGCAACCTGTTTCTGGCTATCTTATGCATCTGATGCATTGATATCTTTTTCTTTTTTCTTTTTATTATTTTTTTGAGATGGGGGTCTCACTGTCACCCATGCTGAAGTGCAGTGGTGTGATCTTGCCTAATTTTTGCATTTTTTTAGTAGAGACAGGGTTTTGCTATGTTAGCCAGGCTGGTCTTGAGCTCCGGACCTGAGGTGATCCACCTGCTTTGGCCTCTCAAAGTGCTGGGATTACAGGTGTGAGCCACTGTACCCAGCCTGATGCACTGATATTTTTTTTTAAAAAACCAGAATCTATTTTTTATATTACTTACAAAATAAAATTTTGGAAAATACAGAAAAGTCAGAACAACCCACAGTCCATTGCCCAGTGACATCATTGTTAATATTACTGTATATTTCCTTTTTGTATTTCTTATTGATTAGATGATTTATTGAATGCATATGCATGGTCCTTGTGACATTATTTGTAATAGTGAAAAAATGGAAACGTTTTAACATCCATAAGTAGGGAATGGTTGGGTTATGGTACAGACATAGCATCATGACATGTTAAAAGGGATCAAGTGGAACTGTGTGCACTGACATGGGAAGATACCCATCACCAATTTGTAAGTAAAAAAGATTCAGAATCACTTGGATATGCAAAGTTTACCTTACAAAAAACAAAAAACAAAAAAAGAAAAAGATTCAGAACAACATTTATAAAATGATCTCATCTATGTTTAAAATACATAGATGAAAAAGGATTTGGACGTTTACTTTTTATCCAAATACGTCTCTTTTGGTCTCACATAGACATGGCTTGTTTTAGTAGTAATTAAGAAACATTTTGTATTTGAGAGCCAATGCATTTTGAGAACAATGGCAAATAACCATTTATTCAATACATATTTATTGGTAAATAATTGTTTGGAAACCAAAACCCAATTGTCTCCTGGAAATCTGTCAGGTATTTAGAATTATCATGATTATAATATTTCCTGTTACATACTAATTTATCATTTTTAATGAGTGATTTTCTTTTGTGAGACATTAAAGGATCACTGAATCAAGCATGACTTACTAAGGTACATCAGAATTTGAACTCAAGATGCAACCAGAATATTCCAAGTGGAAGGTCGTTTATTTCCAATTGCCTTGAAGTTGGTGTCTGTGTTAGAAATATGGCTGTGAAGTATCCTGTTCCTACAATATAAATGATTTCTCCCCTTTTTTATTACCAGAATTTGAAAGAGCCAGCATAAAGGAGTCTTTCTCTATGAAGGCATCTATGTTTCACTCAGACAGAATGAGATGCAGCTTTCTTTTCAAATATATGTCAATACTTATCCACCTTATTGCATTTATCACATGTAATTTTTTTTTATTTTTTAAATTTCTTTGAGACTGAGTCTCACTCTGTCTCCCAAGCTGGAGTTAAGTTGTGCAATCTCGGCTCACTGCCACCTCTGCCTTCTGGATTCAAGCGGTTCTCCTGCCTTAGCTCCCAAGTAGCTGGGATTACAGGGTGCGCCACCATGCCTGGCTAATTTTTTATATTTTTAGTAGAGATGGGGTTTCACCACATTGGCCAGGCTGGTCTCCAGCTCCAGACCTCAAGTGATCCACCTGCCTTGGCCTCCCAAAGTACCGGGATAACAGGAGTGAGCCACTGCACCTGGCCTATCATGTATAATTGTAACTATTTACTGAAGGATCTCTCCCAATAGATTATATACTTCTTAAGAGCAAAGCTAATGCCTTTTATTTTTGGACCCTAGTGCCTAGCATAGTATTCAACACATATGAGTACTATCCCTGAGATACTGCAAGGTTTATATAATGATATGTAAATACCAATGGTAATATCTAAATATCTAGGTAAACAAATACCTTCAAAAGCAAGTCTTTTTCAATGAATATTTTCCATCTGACTGATTTATTTAGCAACTGTAGGTTTTATTTTTCAAAAATGGCCACGATAATATATTTCATTCCACATGCTACTTGTACAATGAGGTGACAACCCTCCCATCAAGTAGTGTGGCTTATATCCCCTCTGCTTATATCTGGGCAGGTCTCTGTAACTGCCTCGACCAACAGCATATAGTTGGAAGTGATGCCATATGACTTCCAAAGATAGGTAATAAAAATGCCATTGAGGCTGGGCGCGGTGGCTCATGCCTATAATCCCAGCACTTTGGGAAGCTGAGGCCGGCGGATCACGAGGTCAGGAGACCAAGACCATCCTGGCCCACATGGTGAAACCCTGTCTCTGCTAAAATACAAAAAAATTAGCCTGGCATCGTGTTGCACATCTGTAGTCCCAGCTACTCAGGAGGCCAAGGCAGGGAAATCGCTCGAACCCAGGCGGGGAGGATGCCGTGAGCCAAGATTGTGCCACTGCACTACAGCCTGGGTGACAGAGCAAGACTCCGTCTCAAAAAAAGAAAAAAATGCCATAGATTCTACCTTATCCTCTTGAGAGACATTCTTGGGATCCACACACTATATAAGAAAGACAAGCTCCAATATGGAAAGGCCACATGCAGGTGTTCCAGCCAACAGCCTCAGATGAAGTCCTAGCCATTCGCCAGCATCAACTACTAGATGTGTGAGGGACTCAGATGGTTGCAGCCCTAGCAGCTGAGTCACCAGCTGACACTGCACATAAAGAAATAGGCTGTCCCTGCAGAGCCCTGCCTAAATTGCAGACACATGTGCAAAATAAATGATGGTTGTTTAAGCCACCAAGTTTAGGTAGCTTGCTATGCAGCAAGAGATAACCAGAACAGGTCACTGTGAGTTCACATGCCAGTGGCAGTGGAGGGAAGGGCTAGGGGCTCAGAGTCATTCATTCTATTTCCTGTTCCTTAATCCTGGTGCAATGAGAAGCAACGTGGTCAGATGGAAGCAGGATTAGAACAAGAAGAAGGACCCCAAATGGACCCTGAAAAATTCATTAGAACCTGCTAATTTAAAACAGAAACATTAAAAATGTATTTGTGATGCACAGAGATTATTTTTTGAGGAGCAGTTTATTTTTGAGGAGGCAGAAAAAATCTTCTAAGTGATTACAGAATGGCTGTGGCAAACACTTCTAATACACACACACACACATACATATATATATATATATATATATATATATATATATATAGAGAGAGAGAGAGAGAGAGAGAGAGAGAGAGAGAGAATCTGTCTCTGTTACCCCAGGCTAGAGTGCAGTGGCATGATCTCAGCTCACTGCAACCACTGCCTCTTGGGTTCAAGCGATTCTCATGCCTCAGCTTCCTGAGTAGCTGGGATTACAGGTGTGTGCCACCACACCTGGCTAATTCTTGTATTTTTAGTAGAGATGGGGTTTCACCATGTTGGCCTGGCTGGTCTCCAGCTCCTGACCTCAAGTGATCCACCTGCCTTGGCCCCCAAAGTACTGGGATTACAGGCATAAGCCACTGTATGCATCCCTAATATGTTATTAATGTGTTTAGAATCAAGTGTGGTGGTTACATGGATGTGCCGTGGAACAAAAGAATCAAGGACGGGAAGTGTAATTATCTAATGCTGGTGATTTGTGAATTTGCGATGAAGGACCAATTATCTGCTGCAGAATGACTTCAAGATTTGCCTAAAGATTTGCCCAAATACATGGTGGCACGTGCCTGTAATCCCAGCTACTTAGGAGGCTGAGACAGGAGAATTGCCTGAACCCAGGAGGCGGAGGTTGCGGTGAGCAGAGATCGCGCCATTGCACTCCAGCCTGGGTAACAAGAGCAAAAACTCCGTCTCAAAAAAAAAAAAAAAAAAGATTTGCCCAAATAATCAGTGTGAACAGAATGTGGTTACCACCCTTATCAATGCTTTTGACACAGCAAGTCATACTGTGATGAAAAATTTATGCAGGAGCAAAATGCACACTGTAAGTGTAGATGAGTTAACTGGCTGGTTCGTGGACGCAGGCTGCTTTCTTTCCTGGAAAATTACTTGTGACAGTTAAATTAACCTTAAGGGACTTGGAGATTGGCAAAGATTTGCATATTTTTTCCCATTCTTTATGAACTGCCAAGTTCTTTTGCGAGTACAACAGTGCACTTTTATATTAACAATGAAATACATTATTTGGGAGGAAACGAAAAATGAGATTGAAGAGACCAACTTTGAGCTATCAACCCTTTCAATCTATGAACACACTGCAGCATATAACCTTGAATAACATTGTCTTGGTTCTTTAATGAAGATTAAATGTAAAGTATTTTTTTATTAAGGAGAAAAGGCTATTAGATGTGAATTCCCCCCTTATTCCCTTTTAAGCCAAACTACCTATTTTTTCTTTAAAAATGACATCGGTCAAGTTCGCAATAGTCTTTGGCTTAGACTAACAAGAGTGCATTCCTTTAGATAGCCAAATGAACAAATGCTAGCATTTCTACCTGCTTTCTGACAGTGGGATAACCCTCCTATATGAAGTTGGAATAAATGGACCTCAAGACAAGCCTTGTCCTATTGCTTGAGTCCTGGAGGGCTAAGATTCATTAAAGAAAATTAGTAAACCCCAAATATTGATAAAGTATATGCAGAAAGATATTCATCACAGTATTGTGATTTTAAAATGTCAAAAAATTAAATATTTCAAAAATATTGGATTATGCATAGCTTATAAATTATTATTATGAAGGACGTTTGGCAACAGGGGAGATCTTTAAGTTGACGGAAAAAGGAATGAAATGTATTAAAACCCTAACAAAGTTTACTTTAGGGTAGCAGAATAAAGGGTGATTTTATTTTCTTTTCTCATTTTTCTCTGTGTTCTGTACAGGTGATTATATTATTATTCAAAATTATTTAAAACAATTACCAGATAATTAAACAATTACTAGGTACTTAATGATGCCTGAATCTAGCAGCAGAGAACAGAGATCATTTTGAGCTATAGGCTGAAAGGAAATGACACATAAATATGGAGAAAGTCTTGATGGGGGGGGTCTTTCCTTCACTGTATCTATGCAGATAGAAGAAGTGGTGTCTGGGTGGACACAGCCCCTCACAAACAAGCTCTACTCCCATTCCTGTTTTTCATAAAAAGACCCTTTGCCTGAATTATCCATCTAACTTCTTCAAATCCTCAACTATTCACCCAGTGTGGAGTTAATAAGAAACATTTGTGTATAAGTAGAAGTGAATAATATTTTACTTTTTAAGTTATAAGATAGCAAGGCTGGGTGTAGTGGCTCACACCTGTAATTTCAGCACTTTGGGAGGCGGGCAGATCACGAGGTCAAGAGATTGAGACCATCCTGGCCAACATCATGAAACCCTGTCTCTACTAAAAATACAAAAATTAGTTGGGTGTGGTGGTACATGCCTATAATCCTAGCTACTTGCGAGGCTGAGGCAGGAGAATCACTTGAACCCAGGAGGCAGAGGTTGCAGTGAACCAAGATCGTGCTACTGCGCTCCAGCCTGGTGACAGAGCGAGACTCCGTCTCAAAAAAAAAAAAAAAAAAAAAAAAAGATAGCAAATTCACATCAGGAATTGCAAACCTGTTTTTGAGAAAACGAGGATCCAGTTTACATGAAGAGTTGTGAGGAATAAATGAAGACGGGTTGCCATCAGAGGTGGGGTAACCCTGGTTTTACGGGGAAAAGCTTAAGACTAGCGAAGGAAGACCAGTAAGAAGGGGAAATAGAATTTGCAAAATAGAAGTAATTGAGCCATAAACTTTACAGAAAAGTGTGGTATAGAACAAAAGTTAGTTTGTGAATAAAAGATTGATTAATCTGGATGGGGGTGCCTAGCAGGAAGGTGTTGGATAAGTTATCTTTATTTTCTAAATCATTCTGGGTTTTCAGAGTGGTCTGGAGTTGCATACCTGCAGCCCTTTTGGCTTGCTCTTCTGCCATAAGCATGTTATTAGGCTATAATTTTTTTTTTTTTTTTTCTGAGACAGAGTCTTGCTGTGTTGCCCAGGCTGGAGTGCAGGTGGCACGATCTCGGCTCACTGCAACCTCCAACTCTCAGGTTCAAGCAATTCTCCTGCCTCAGCCTCCCAAGTAGCTGGGATTACAGGCATGTGCCACCAGGCCTGGCTAATTTTTTTGTATTTTTAGTAGAGACCAGGTTTCACCATGTTGGGCCAGGCTGGTCTCGAACTCCTGGCCTCAGGTGATCTGTCTTCCTCGGCCTCCCCAAGTGCTGGGATTACAGGCATAAGCTACCGAGACCAGGGATTATTAAGCTGTAATTTACGTCTGTACTTGAAACACAAATTCAGATTTTAGAGCGTATCAAAAGTTCTTGTTTTTCTTACCTTGCTTTGACAAGTATAACCCTGGATGATGTTGGCTTTCTTCCTTTTTTTTTTTTTTTTTTTTTTTTGGGATTGAATTTTTCTCTTTTTCCCCAGGCTGGAGTGCAATGGCGCGATCTCGGCTCACCACAACCTCCTCCTCCTGGGCTCAGGCAATTCTCCTGCCTCAGCCTCCTGAGTAGCTGGGACTACAGGCACGCGCCACCATGCCCAGCTAATTTTTTGTATTTTTAGTAGAGACGGGGTTTCACCATGTTGACCAGGATGGTCTCGATCTCTTGACCTCGTGATCCACCCGCCTCGGCCTCCCAAAGTGCTGGAATTACAGGCTTGAGCCACCGAGCCCGGCCGATGTTGGCTTTCTTCTATACACACTTTCATTTAAAAGATTATTCTAGTTACAAGTAACTACTAATAGGTTGATGCCAAATTTATTTAAAATGGTGTCTTTTTATTTATGTATTTTTTTTGAGACAGAGTCTCACTCTGTCGCCAGGCTGGGGTGCAGTGGCTTGATCTCAGCTCACTGCAACCTCCGCCTCCTGGGTTCAAGAGATTCTCCTGCCTCAGCTGTCTGAGTAGCTGGAAGGGACTACAGGCACGCACCACCACACCCAGCTAGTTTTTGCATTTTTAGTAGACATGGGGTTTCACCATTTTTACCAGAATGGACTCGATCTCTTGACCTTGTGATCTGCCCGCCTTGGCCTCCCAAAGTGCTAGGATTACAGGCGTGTGTCACTGTGCCCAGCCTGAAATGGTGTCTGATAATGTTCTTTTTGCCTTCTATCCAGCATACATCCAAATAATTCCATCAAAAGTTTATATTTCTTTCTTAAATATGAAAACCAATATCTTGAAATTCTGGCCGGCATCTTTTGGGCTTATCAGTATCATTATTTGCATATATTTGGAATAAAGACAGGGGGCAAATAACAGCATCTGTGCCTTCATTGAAGCCAATTTTTTTCCCAAAGGTGTCATTAAAAGTATCATTTTATTAACAAATCCATCTTATAGTCCTTATACGTGACTGTAATAGTTCTTTGTTAATATAGTTAGAAGAAATTATTCACATTAAAACAATCAGAAGTGTTATGACTCCTTTAGAATTCATCTAGCAGGTTTCCCAGTGACCAGAAAATTCTCTGCTAAAAAAAAAAAAAATCAGTTGGCTATAATAAATCAGTTATCCATTTCTCATCCCAGAATCATTCCTTTCTGACAAAAAAAGTATAGGAGAGTTGTTTGCAGAACATATCTTACTTGTTAATGCATCTTTACTGCTTCTCTCAGGGCACCATGGCTCATGCCTGTAATCCCAGCACTTTGGGGGGCTGAGGTGGGCAAATCACCTGAGGTCAGGAGTTTCAGACCAGCTTGGCCAACATGGTGAAACCCCGTCTCTACTGAAAATACAAAAATTAGCCGGGCATGGTGGTGGGCACCTGTAATCCCAGTTAATCAGAAGCCTGAGGCAGGAGAATCGCTGGAACCCAGGAGGCTTCCAGATTTTTCCAACAGTGGTTCCCATGATGAGAATTCTGTAGTGTAGGGTTTGCATCAATTATTTCCCTAATAACATCTAGTGAGTACATGTTTGTCATTCAACTGTTATATATGATCCAAATATGAACCCAGGGTGCTTTGGGTATGAGTCATATATGTCAGGTGCTTGATTCACACCTACTTTTCTTTCGACAGTAATCCTTGTTAATGCCCTAATTTTATGATGTAATTTTTTGTGGAATTAATCTTGAACAACTCCAAATTATGTAATTAATTACATTCAGCTTCAATGACAATTACTTTTTAATCTCAGCCTCCCAGCCTGACGTCCCAGCAGAACTCCTGTACGTACAATGGCAGTGACAGGTGGGTGGGAAGAGCTCTCCAACTTGCTGATATGTATGGACTCACTAATTATATAAATTGCATTTATTTTTGCAAAAAAAAAAAAAATCTCAGGGATTAGTAAAGTGTATGTCATTTTCTTGGACGTAAGGGCTTAGAGAAGTTAAGGGACAGAGAGTGAAAGAAATTACCTTTAGCAGCTCCTGATTATTTTTCCCTTAACACTCATTCTCAAGGGGTATAATTGACATAATTAAAAAAAATTCTTGTGGTCACCTAAATTTGGTTTATGCTGGATTTAAAATTAAATAGGTTTCTTTATTATAGAGTTGCTTGTTCTTTGTTCTTTTTTTTTTTTTTTTGAGATGAAGTCTCACTCTGTCACCCAGGCTGGAGTGCAATGGCATGATCTTGGCTCACTGCAACCTCCGCCTCCCGTGTTCAAGTGATTCTCCTGCCTCAACCTTGGGAGTAGCTGGGACTACAGGCGCTTGCCACCACGCCCAGCTAATTTTTTGTATTTTTAGTAGAGACGGGGTTTCACTATGTTGGCCAGGCTGGTTTTGAACTCCTGACCTTGTGATCCACCCACCTTGGCCTCCCAAAGGGCTGGGATTACAGGCATGAGCCACCAAGTCTGGCCTTTTATGTTAATACAATGTTGTGACTTCCCAAGAAGTGGGATATAAAATGTTTCCTAAACTCTTTTGAAAAGAGAACACCCTTTCTTTTTAAACAAATAGCAACTTTATCGAGGTATAATTTATGTGCTGTGAACTTCACTTGTCTTAAAGGTACAATTAAATGATTTTTAGTGTATTTACACTTTTGCAACGAGCACCGAAATCCAAGTTTAAAACATTTTCACCACCTCAAAAAAATTTTGTTTCTATTTGCTATCACTCGCTATTCCCTACTCCAGCCCCAGGAAGCCACTAATCTACTTCTGTCTTTATAGAGTTCTCTTTTCTAGAAATTTTATGTAAATGAACTCATACAATAGGTCTTACTCTGTTACCCAGGCTGGAGTGCAGTGGTACAATCACAGCCCGCTTCAAGTTGGAACTTCTGGGCTCAATCGATCCTCCCGTCTTTTCCTCCCAAGGTGCTGAGATTACAGGCGTGAGCCACTCTGCCCCGACACTTAGCATAATGTTTTTGAGGGTCATCTATTTTCTAGCATGTATCAATACTTAATTGCTTTTTATTGCCAAATAGTATTCCATATAAGTATACTACATTTAGCTTATCCATTCATCAGTTTATGGACATTTGGATGGTTTTCATTTTGTGGTACTGTGAGTAACATTTGAGAACAAGTCTTAGTGTGGACACGCATTTTTATATTTCTCTTAGGTATATACTTTGGAATGGAATTGCAAATCATGTGGTAAACTTATGTTAAACTTTTTTTTTTTTTTTTTTTTTTTTAGAAGGAGTCTAGCTCTGTCTGTCACCCAGGCTGTAGTGCAGTGGCATGATCACTGCTCACTGCAACCTCCGCCACCAGGTTCAAGTCATTTTTCTGCCTCAGCCTCCCAAGTAGCTGGGATTACAGGCAAGCACCACTACGCCCAGCTAATTTTTGTCCTTTTAGTAGAGACAGGGTTTCACCATGTTGGTCAGGCTGATCTTGAACTCCTGACTTCGTGATCCGCCTGCCTCGGTCTCCCAAAGTGCTGGAATTACAGGCATGAGCCACTGCACCCGGCCAACTTATGTTAAACTTTTAAAGAAACTTCCACACTGTTTTACAAAGTGGTTGCACCATTTGCATTTCTACTAACAGTATATGAGAGTCCCAATTTCTCCAGGTCCTTACCACCATTTGTCATTGTCTTGATTCTAACCATCCTAGTGGGTTTGAAGTGGTATCTCATTGTGGTTCTATTTGCATTCCTTGATGACCAACAATAAGCATCTTTTCATGTGTTTATTGACCATTCATATAGCTTCTTTGCCCAAAGGTTTATTAAAATTTTTGCCCATTTTAAAATTGGGTAATTTTCTTATTATTAAGTTGCAAGAGTTCCTTCTATATTCTAGATACAAGGCCTTAATCACATATGATTTGCACATATTTTCTCAGTCTGTGGTTTTTCTCTTCATTTTCTTAATAGTGTCTTGTGAAGCACAAATGTTTTTAGTTTTGACTAAGTCCAATTTATCAATTTTTTATTTTAGTGCTTGTGCATTTTGTTGTATCTACAAAGGTCACAAAGATTTATGCCTATGTTTTCTTTTAAGAGTTTTACAGTTTTAGCTCTTACATTTAGATCTATGATTCATTTGGAGTTAAATTTTGAGTATGATGTGGGAGGCAAAAGTTTAAATATATTTTTTGCATGTGGTTATTGAATTGTCCTAGCACCATTTGTTGAAAAGACTATCCTTTCCCTATTGAATTACCATGGCACCTTTGTTGAAAATCAATTAAGCATAAATTTAAGAGTCTTTAATATGTTAATGTATGTTGTGAATCTCCAACAGGGAGGATATAAAATGTTTCCCAAAATGTTTTTAACAAGGAATCCTACTCCCTCCCCCAACCTTTTTTCTTAAAAAACAAAAAACAAAAAAACACAGACTTTCACTTATTGAGATTCACAGAACAAGCTTTAGGGAAGCTAAATTGTTCTCATGCTTCTCTAAATTATTCAGGGATCTAACTTTTTTGGGGGGGGATGGAGTCTCGCTCTGTCACACAGGCAGTGGCATGATCTTGGCTCACTGCGACCTCCTAATCCCAGGTTCAATCAATTCTCCTGCCTCAGCCTCCTGAGTAGCTGGGATTACAGGCGAGCACCACCACGCCCCGCTAATTTTTGTATTTTTAGTAGAGTCAGGGTTTCACCACATTGGCCAGGATGGTGTCGAATGCCTGACCTCATGATCCACCTGCCTTGGCCTCCCAAAGTGCTGGGATTACAGTCGTGAGCCACCGCGCCTGGCCCTCAGGACTCAAATTTTTACTGCAACTTTGTTTAGACTCTAGGAGGCTAACTGTTGTATTTGAACTGCAAAACCAAAGGCAATTTCTTTTAGTCTGCTTATTGCAAAGATATCTCATTATGCAAAAAATGTATGCAATTTTGGAAAGTTTATGGATGCAAATTTGGAAGTATGAACAATTTTGCAATTGTGTCTTTTACATTTTTAGGGCAAGGCAAAACTTTAGCCATATCTAGGACAGTTTTAAACGCATAAGGCCCCTCCCACTCTTTGTCAGAGCATTCCGTCTAGTTTTGAGGCTTGATAGTTCTAGTCCATTTCCATTCTCACTATACTTTTTTTTTTTTTTTTTGAGTCGGGCTCCCACTCTGTCGCCCAGGCTGTAGGTGTAATGGTGCGATCTCGGCTCACTACAACCTCCGACTCCCAGGTTCAAGCCATTCTCTTGCCTCAGCCTCCCAAGCAGCTGGGATTACAGGCATTCGCCACCACGATCGGCTAATTTTTTTGCCTTTTTTTTTTTTTTTAAAGTAGAGAGGGGGTTTCACCATTTTGGCCTGGCTGGTCTCGAACTCCCGACCAAAGGTGATCCGGTGATTCCCCCGGTCTAGGCCTCCCAAATTGCTGGGATTACAGGCGTGAGCCACCGCGCCGGCTTCTCACTATACTTTTTAGGTAACGTAAATGTTCATTTTAGTTTAAATCTCTTTTCGCAAATGGATTTTACTAATTAGCTAATTTGGGAAAGTTGTCTGGTAGTTTTTCTTTGTTACCTGAAACCTTACTTGGTATTTGCTCAGCATTTTAAGATCTCTTGCCCCCCACCCCTCAGGCTACTTGGAAGCTTCCAGGCTACTTCCTTAGGGAGCAGTTTACAGATTTTGTTTTTAGAGGCCTTTAGTTTACCGTGGCCTGCGTGGGTGTTCTCTTCTTTCCTCCTATCGTATGTTACAGTTACCTGCAGAAGCTGTCGTCGAAGGAGAGGTGCTTATGCGAGGGTGGCCCCAAGTTAAACAGTGACAGCCTCTGCCCTCCCAGCCCCCAGGCGCGTGGGGGCGGGCTCGGGGCACCGGTTGCACTTCCATCTCCAGGCCTCGCTGTGTAACGGGGCCCGGGACACCACACAAATACCAGGGCACCCATGTTTCTACCCTGGGGAACTCTCATGTCAGCGGGGCCCCTAGTTCTGCTTAAGGAGAAAACAAAATTCCCCTCAGCTGGGGAATTTGACGCAGCTGGGCAGTTTGAGAACTCGTCGCGGTAGAAGGCTGATCATGCAGAGCCTGGTGCAGACGGGAAGCAATTGCCCTGGAACAAGAAATGAGGGGCAGGAATTTGCATGTCTTTCCCAGGAGTATCAAAGTCTGGGAGAGTCTCCTCCTCAAAGTCATCTGCTCCAAACTAAACTAAAAAAGCTGCCTCCCAGGGGCTCCACGGGAGCAGGTTCCCCTGTAAGGGCCAGAAGAATTTGGATAATCTGGGAAGGAGACTGCAATCAAGGATGGGAACTGGAGATTACACACTCAGCTAAGATTCTTGGGAGAGTAAAGAGGGACTGGAAATTAATATATTTGGAGTCGTATGTAAATCTGACGTTGTAAAATGCAGGGAGTTCTTACTCTGCAGTGTAAGGTCAATCATCACATCGGTTACTCCTTGTGTTCTCTTTATAAAACTCTGATTTAAAGAACTGCTGTTTTTTTGTAGATGAGTGTCTGCGCTGATGGAACTCTGACATCATCTAAATAACCATTAAGCTGTTTTTTAGTTTGTTTACCTCAATGCTACACATTGTACATGCATTAACAAATATCACCAATGAATGATGATGGAGGTATCATCATTTACTTGACAATCTGTAAAGTACCTTCCAGGTAACTGACAATATATTCCTACTCAATTACTTGCACTCTTCACATCTCAGTTCCTCCTGTTTACTTTGCAAAGAGAAAAGCCCTTTGAACCCAAACATTTGTCGACCCCAGTCCCTGACAAGTCACAGAATTTGCCAGAGGGAAGGCAGATCTTTTAGCATCTACTTCTAGTAGACGAGGAATTGCAGAGAGTGACTGCTCAGGAGCAACTGAGCAAAATTGGCAATTTTCCCCACAGAGCAAAAAGATTTGATTTGAAAAACATCATGCAGCCATTCAAATGTAAGGGCCAATAAATTTACCACATCTAATGAGTGATTTTTGAATTGTCCACACCATGGCTTCCTTCCTATAGATTGACTTTAATTACTTGAAATAAATTTGTAAGTTTAAATAAAAAGGAGGAGTAGATGGTGAAATGAAATGAAATTGAGTCACAGATCCTGAAAGTATAATAGTCTGGGAAATTTTACAGAGGGAGGTGAGATTAAATGAAAGCAGGAAGAGTTCCCATGCTAGGTTAGTTTACGTGATGTCTTTTATTTGCCTACATTTATTTGGGGTGAATCAATTGATAATTGATAATTTTAACTTTTTTTTTTTTTTTTTTTTTTTTTTTGAGACGGAGTTTCGCTCTTGTTGCCCAGGCTGGAGTGCAATGGCGCGATCTCGGCTCACCGCAACCTCTGCCTCCTGGGTTCAGGTAATTCTCCTGCCTCAGCCTCCTGAGTAGCTGGGATTACAGGCATGCGCCACCATGCCCAGCTGACTTTTTGTATTTTTAGTAGAGACGGGGTTTCACCATGTTGACCAGGATGGTCTCGATCTCTTGACCTTGTGATCCACCCGCCTCAGCCTCCCAAAGTGCTGGGATTACAGGCGTGAGCCACCGCGCCCGGCGATAATTTTAACTTTTAAAAATGTGGACAGAAATGCTTCTACAGATTAGAAAATAATTTTTTTTTCCACTGGAAGTGGAACAATATTTCTAGTAAATAAATACTAGAAGTAAAATACATCTAGTGGAACAAAATATTTAAAATAAATATTTAAAACAAAATACTTAAAAATAAATATTTAAAATAAAATATTTAAAACTACACTTGAAATTTCAAATGTGTACAATCCAGAGGATAAAAAATCTTAAAAAATCATAGACGCAGGGTTTAGGAAGCCAAAGGCTGTGAATGTCCCTTCTCACCAAATCCATGCTTTATTTTGCATCCTTCACAGGTAAGTAATCAATGCCTGTTCTGCTGTGGACCAAAAGCAGCCCCAAGGAGCTGATCTTCAAAGAAATGGAATTTACTCTGGCATACTCTTATGTATGATACCTTTCCAAAGCCAAATCCCAAGATACTAACAAGTGTAACTTTAGGCAGTGATCCAAATCTTGGATTAGCTGCTAAATAACCTTGGCAGACTAGTCTCTGGGTGACGAGCATGCTTACAGGAGAAAAGGCAGTGTACTCTTGCAGAAACTTCCTTCTTGACATCCTCTTATAATGTTTAAAATCTCTCCTCTGTGGATGTGCAGTTTTGATTTTGGATAAAACAACAGGCTCTGCTTGCTTGGTGGTGGTAAATGGGACGTTTTTCTTGGTTTCCATGAATAGACATAGAGGCCATGATGACTTCGTGTTTGCTTTCTTTTCGTCTTCTTCTTTTTTTTTTTTTTTTGAAATGGAGTCTTCCTCTGTCCTCCAGGCTGGAGTGAAATGGCATGGTCTTGGGTGCCTGCAACCTCTGCCTCTTGATTCAAGTGATTCTCCTGCCTTAGCTTCCCGAGTAGCTGGGATTACAGGCAAACGCCACCATGCCTAGCTAATTTTTGTATTTTTAGCACAAATACTAAAATTTTGTATGGCCAGGCTGGTCTCGAACTTCTGACCTTGTGATCTGCCCTCCTCGACCTCCCAAAGTGCTGGGATTACAGGCATGAACACCAACACGCCTGATCTGTGTTTGCTTTTCTTTCAGTTGAATATGCTTGGCCTACTCCTTGACCCAGTGTTGAGTGTCTGTTACATGCCAGGCAAGGGCATGCACAGACGTGAAGAAGAATAAGACAAAATCACTGCTGAAGGATCTCACAGTCTGTGGGGGGTGTCCTTCCAGGCCGTGTTCCTGGCACTGCCAAGCTGAGCTCGCCTCCTTCCTTGGTGACTGCCACAGCTTGGACTGAAAAATAAATTTTAATTTCTAAGAAAGTAGAGAATGTGAAAGCGCCTTCAAAGTGAGGTTCATGGTTGTGAAACTTGGATTTCAGAGTGTTGTTTGAAAGGCAAGTAGTATTTATATGTACTCATGTGTACATAATTTTATAATCACTTACAGTGTGTCTGAACCAGCTCCTGACCTCAATGTTGTACTGCTCTGGGGAAACGTCACACTTTTTCTACCCAAGGAACTGAAGTTTACCCCAAAGAATAGTAAATAGATTTTGAAACTCTCAAAGTGTTTATTCTGCATAGAAAACTAAAAGGAACTCTCCTGTTTGAGAACTCTCCTGTTTAATCATTGGGAATGATTTTAAAAGACTGCAATTTTTTTTTTTTTTGAGACAAAATTTTGCTCATTTCTCAGGCTGTAGTGCAGTGGCGCAGTCTTGGCTCACTGCAACCTTTGCCTCCCAGGTTCAAGCAATTCTCCTGCCTCAAGCAATTCTCCTGCCTCAGCCTCTCGAGAAGCTGGGACTACAGGCATTCGCCACCATGCTTGGCTAATTTTTTTATATTTTTAGTAGAGACTGGGTTTCTCCATGTTGGTCAGGCTGGTCTCAAACTCCTGACCTCAGGTGATCTGCCTGCCTCAGCCTCCCAAAGTGCTGGGATTATAGGTGTGAGCCACCATGCCCACCTTGCAAATACCTCATCACCACCCCCGACCCTTCAGAGGTGGAATTTGGCTTTGAGACTGCTTAATGAATAGAAGGTGGCAGAAGTGGCACTTTGGCAGCTCTTGCCTTATGCTCTGAGAAGGCCTGGAAGTTTCCATTTTCCATCTCTTCTGGGACCCCCAAACTACCACACAGAGAGACCACATGCCCTGCATTGGAGACGGAGGAGGCTGGCCTCCTGGTGAGGCTTCCTGTTGCCTCTAGTTCCAAGCCTCTTTTGAAAGACACTGAGAACTGCCAGCTGAGCTATCAATCCACAGAAGCTAGAAAGCAAACAAAGTGGTTGTTGTTTTAAGCCACTAAGTTTGGGGCAATTTGTTACACAGCAATAAATAATTGAAATAGAGAGCAAGCCATTCACTGTCACCTAGAACTCTTGGTTAACAGGGAATGGCTTTGCTTTACTGGAAAGACAGTTAGACTTGGTTCTCTAGATTGAGTTTTGACTGACGATTTATTGAGTTGCAGAGGGCACAGGTAAGGGTCCTCTAGTTAGAGAATATAGGGATATATGGTCAGAAGAGATGATGAGGAGTTGTGTGGTGAGCAGGCGGTGCGGTGTGACCTTCAGGGCCTGGCGGGTGGTGGCAGACATGAGGACCCAAATAGAGGCTGTGAATAGAACCAGTGATCCCAGGCAGACGGTGGTACCAAGGCTGTCAGTGTTGAAGGAGAGAGTGGGGAGGAATGATAAAAATAAAAGCATAATTATTCAAATAAAAATGTTTATTCATATGCCACATAAAATTATCTACCCTACTACACTTTTGGAAACACTGCCTAGAAATAACACCCTTTTCATACCTCATGGCTCCTTCTGAAGGAGTCCTTCATGAGGAAGTAAGTAAATAGAGATTTTCTCTTTTTTGAAAAAGTGAGATATTTTTTCTTACATAGTGAAACACAGGTCTTTCTTCATTACTCCATGCGGTGATCACACTTAGCCCCATCAGCACAGTTATACAGACACATTCACACACCGAGGAACAGTTCACACACACACACACACACACAGGGACACAATTCTTGAACAGGATGTTTTCAAATTGGCAAACACGAAGAAAAATTTTCAACTTTTGTACTTCCAAACTTCCTAAAAATAGATGAGTCTATTTGATAGCAATTTTGGCGTTTTTGAGGGAAATAAGTTTACTCATATTTTCAAAGATGTAAGCTTAAACTGTATAATTAAATAATTTGATATCATCTTTAATATAATTAATTAATTTTTTTGAGATGGAATTTCACTCTGGTCACCCAGACCCAGGCTGGCACCATCTCAGCTCACTGCAACCTTCACCTCCCGGGTTCAAGTGATTCTCCTGCCTCAGCCTCCCAAGTAGCTAGGACTACAGGTTCGTGCCACCATGCCTGCCTAATTTTTGTATTTTTAATAGAGATGGGTTTCATTATGGTTGGCCAGGCTGATCTTGAACTCTGACCTCAAATGATCTGCCTGCCTCAGCCTCCCAAAGTGCTGAGGTACAGATGTGAGCTACCACACCCAGCACTATTTTATTGTCTTAATATTTAACTACATTAAATTTGCAGTTTCATCCTTAGTTTTTTTTGCATTTTTGTGTTATTTTTAACTTTTTATCATTAGCTTTTAAAAAATCAAAATGAAAGTATTATTGGATACAGAAAGCTTCCCTTGATTTCAAAACATTCCAATTTTGTCTACTGCTTGAAACCTTAGGTTATGGTCTCGTGAGCATGGTATTTCACATGGTATCTCAAAGAAATGAGATCCATTTCTTTGGATTTCAATGTCTTCATATGTAAGATGGGTATTTTTCTGCCCCAGCACAGTATTGTTACCATGAGGTAATCCACGTTTAAGGGTGTCATAGGAGGCTGGGCATGGTGACTCATGACTGTAATCCCAGCACTTTGGGAGGCCGAGGCTGGTGGTTCACGAGGTCAGGAGTTCAAGACCAGCCTGGCCAATATGGTGAAACCCTGTCTCTACTAAAAATATTTAAAAATTAGCCAGGCGTGGTGGCACATGCCTGTAATCCCAGCTATTCGGGAGGCTGAGGCAGAGAATTGCTTGAACCTGGGAGGCAGAGGTTGGAGTGAGCCAAGATCACGCCACTGCACTCCAGCCTGAGTGACAGAGTGAGACTCTGTCTCAAAAAAAGTAAAAAATAAAAATAAAGAGTGTCATAGGAGGCAGAAGGGAATCACTTGGCTGTGTCCTAAAAATTTAATATGTAGAGTTTTATTTTCATAATTTAAAAAACAATTTATTGTTGATAGTGTTTCATGCAGCAGTCGTAAGATCATTTTCTTAAAATTTTTAAGCCTTTAATTATTTTTTTTAAAAATGCCTGAATTTTAAAAATTGCATTTAGCCTGAGGACTTACCGTCTGTTTCGAGTTTATTGTCTGATGAATTTCTTCTGTTATATCTATATACTTATGGAATCCTGAGAATTCAAAGCTATGAGCCATCATGGAAGTGGCTTAGTTCTTGCCCAACCATTTTATTTGATAATGGCGGCTCAAAGTCAGTTGAATAGTGGTTCAAAGTCACCCAGTGTCTGTTCATTTGCTTTTGTCTGGATGAATTAATATTTGCTTGAGACTTCTGAGAAAGATCCCATTTCTTTGATGGAACAGCTCTTCCAGCAGAATAGGGTTCATTGTGTCCTCAAGGTGGGCAGCAGCTGAACACCAACACTGGGCTTTCTGGTGAGCAAGTCCTCGCCAGAATGCACAGACTTAGCTAAGTCTTTCTTCTAAGACCTGGTCATCCAAAGCCCTGTCCCCTGGAAACATCTGTTCAGTGATGTGCTCATGCCAGACTGATCCCATCTGTGAAGCTTTTTCCGTCTGAACTGAGACATAGGTTAGGTGAGATTCCTGCTATGTCTTTCCTTATATTGTCCTGGGGTCCCAGACACCCACTTTGGTAGGAGGCAGCACTTTACAAGCCTAAAAAAACCCCTGTACAGAGGGTCCTGCCACAAATGTATGACCCTAGATAAGTCACTTAACATCTCTGGTTTGTAATAGAGTGAATTAGATGATCTCTAAGATAAATTAAGGGGGAAAAACAGATGTTTAATTGAATCCTAAAAGGAGACTAATTTTTCCCTTCTATTTGTGTTTATTTTATTTTTATTATTTTATTTATTTATTTTTGAGATGGAGTCGTGCTCTGTTGCCCAGGCTGGAGTGCAGTGGTGCGATCTTGGCTCACTGTAACCTCTGCCTCCTAGGTTCAAGTGATTCTCCTGCCTCAGCCTCCTGAGTAGCTGGGACCACAGATACATGCCACCATGCCTGGCTAATTTTTATATTTTTAGTAGAGATGGGGTTTCACCATGTTGGCCAGGCTGTTCTTGAACTCCTGATGTCAGGTGATCTGCCTGCCTTGGCCTCCCAAAGTGCTAGGATGACAGGCGTGAGTCATCGCACCTGGCCTATTTATTCATTTATTTATTTGAGACTGAGTCTGTTGCCCAGGCTGGAGTGCAGTGACACAATCATAGTTCACTGCAGCCTCAAACTCTGGACTCTAGTGATCCTTTTGCCTCAGCCTCCTAAGAAGCTGGGACTACAAGTATGTGCCACCACACCTAGCTAATTTTTTTAATAAAGTTTTTTTGTAGAGATGGGGGTCTTGCAATTTTGTACAGGCTGGCCTTGAACTCATGGCCTCCAGCCATCCTCCTACCTCAGCCTCCCTAAGTGCCTGGATTACAGACATAAGTCACCAGGCCCAACCTTTGCTTTTATTTAAAAAATAATATGCTGTACTTGATTGCATTGGAATAATTCATCCTTTCTTCCTGTTTCTTAATCTAGAAGCAAGATGACTAGAGCAGGGGATGATGGAAGAACAATGTTACATTCCACAGCAGAACAAAAGAGTTGTAGAGCTGGGGCTGGGGAAAGCAGAGAACACATTTTATATTATTATTATTTTGAGACACAGTCTCACTTTGTTGCCCGGGCTGGAGTGCAGCAGCACAATCTTGGCTCCCTGCAACCTCCGGTTCCCAGGTTCAAGAGAGTCTCCTGCCTCAGTTTCCCAAGTAGCTGGGATTACAGGCACAAGCCATCACACCCAGCTAATTTTTGCATTTTCAGTAGAGGCAGGATTTTACCATGCTGGCCAGGCTGGTCTAGAACTCCTGACCTCAGGAGATCCACCAACCTCAGTCTACCGAAGTGCATGGGCCACTGTGCCTGGTCTATTATTATTTTCAAAGTCATGGTAGTGAGTAGCAGTTAACATGGAATAAGGATATATTTTAGAGAATCTGGAAGTCGGGTCAGGCGTGATGGCTCACGCCTGTAATCTCAGCACTTTGGGAGGCCGAGGTGGGTGGATCACCTGAGGTTAGGCGTTCAAGACGAGCCTGGCCAACATGGTGAAACTGTCTTAAAAAACAAAACAAAACAAAACAAAAAAACAGAGAATCTGGAAGTCAAGATATGAAGAGCCAAAACATGATGTGGAAAGTCACAGGGAGTCTTTGGAGACTGCCTGCTTACCTAGTGCAAGGAGAAATCCCTTCCCCCTTTTCAAAATCAGCTATCTAAAAATCAACATTCTTGACTACAGATGATTGGCTCAGAGGTGTACACTTGACTGAGGTGGAATCAGTCAAACTTTTCTGCCCCCATATTTGGAAATGACAGTCAGGATGGCCAGTTAGTGGCATACCCAGAACTGAGGTGATAGAAACTATTCTTTTCTGTGATCACAATTGATCATGTGTTCAGAGGAACGCAAAGTTGGTCTGCAGAGATGGAAAGTTAGGAAGCTTCATGAAGAGAAAAAAAACAGACAAAAAGCAGAAGTGGGGAAGGTGTTCTGCCTCTTTCCTGCTAGCTTTGGGGATTTCACCTAGTTCCTTCTGAGACCAGGAGATGCACTTGCCCTTGGGCACGATGAAGAATGCCTATGTCCCTGAATCCCAAAAATAAACTCCCCCGGTAAAGGCATCAAATAAAAAGGGGCAGGAATATGCTTGTCTAGTGTAGGCTAATGGGCAAGATGAGTTTTCTAAGAAGTATGGTTCTTAGAAAAGAGAAAAATGGGCAAATTCCAGGGAAATTGAATGTGTGGGCCTCACAGGTCCTTGCACCAGCCAAGCTGCTCCGCCCCTCCGAGAAACCCCTTTCTCCACAGTGCTTCTCAAGATTGGCCCCTAACAAAAGAACAAGCAGTTAAAAAGTCGCTTCCTAAGGGAAGCCTTCCCTACCTAGTTACTATCTCTCTAACCCCGACTTTCCCTCAGGCCATAAACAATGAGGCCAGTGATTTCCAAATTAGTAAATTCTACAAAAAGACAATTCTTCAATTACATAATAATAACAGTATTGGCCAGGCACGGTGGCTCGCGCTTGTAATCCCAGCACTTCCGGAGGCCTAGCTGGGCGGATCACCTGAGGTCAGGAGTTTGAGACCAGCCTGACCAACATGGAGAAACTCCATCTCTACTAAAAATACAAAATTAGGTGTGGTGGCGCAGCTTGTAATCCCAGCTACTTGGGAGGCTGAGGCAGGAGAATCGCTTGAACTGGGAGATGGAGGTTGCAGTGAGCCAAGATCACGCCACTGCACTCCAGCATGGGCAACAAGGGGGAAATTCCGTCTCAAAAAAAAAAAAGTAATAGTATTGACATTGTCTTCCATCTTTATTTCAAGTTTCAACTAATCAATTGGCTAAGGATTTTTGTCTCCCATTCTCCTTCTACTCATCTTACCAATGGTCACTCTCTCAAGATGAATTAGCCAAAATTTCTGGTTCAAAACCAAGAGATGCGGTCAGCCTCTGGATATGTCTAAGCATACCTGGATGCCTCTGCTTTCCACCAAACTAAGGGAAAAGGAGATGGTGTTATCTAAAACTTCAGTCTACAAAGAAAGTCAGCAACTTTCTTTGAGCTCAGAGCCCCCAGCTGTGAGCCTTCTTCCAATGACACCAGTAAGTAACACAAAGTAGGTGAAGGCAGCTCTAGCTGAATGGCTAAATGTGCTTGTCCAACTGTACTTTTCCTTGGGTGTTTGGGAAGGCTCCCCTCTATCCCCGACTAACTAATCATTACCATGGGAAGATGAAGAGGGAGAACCCAGATGGAGTTCCACCTTTGCCACTGACAATCTGGGTGTCCTTTAGGTTCATTACTGGGCCTCCCTAATTCTCAATCTCCTCCCTGTGAAAGGGTTAGAATACAGTGTACAGATGGGTGTCAGAGGCTCAATGTGAGGACTGCAGGTCGTATGTGTAACTTCACCACCCACATTTCATACAAAGGAACCATGCACCACATCTTGCTCAAAATAATGTCAGTTGTTCTATCAGGTCAGAAAAATCCAGTTGGGTGTTTCAGTCTGTCACTCCTGTCCCTGTTCAGACTTCTCTCCTGGGATAGCTCTCACCCCTAAGTCCTGTCTTCCATCCCTTGACACTATCACTGTTTCTGATAAATAATGTGTCCTGCCCAGTGAAGTTATTTTCTCATGTAGTGGTGTCATGGGTCTCTTTTTATAAGGCTCTTTTTTCCTTACCTCATGCTAATCAGGTCCAGATATAATATTGTTGCTTTTTCTTTTTCTAAGAAAATATATTGCTTCCTTTCTATGTAAACAGCACATGTGCTTAGAATTATTCGGTGATCAATACTAATTAGGTATTCTGTTCAGTAGATGTTTAATGTTTTAATTCTAGGCTTTCATCTAGTTACTTTGAGTTGATTGATTTAAACTCTATATTGATTAAATTGTCTTCTTTTTGTTTGACCTCCTCAGTAAGGGGGAAAAAATCATTCAGTTGTATTCCTTCAAATTTCAGATCTAAAAATGAGTCTATAGGTATAAAAAGAAAAAAAAAGTCATACAATAATATTACTGCAAAATGCTGCTTATGAATTCAATTAAAAGGAACTCTTGCTGAAATGAAAACTGAAATCCCTTGAAAAATTTTTAGTCTCTCTCTCTCCCTCCCTCTCCAATCTCTTCATACCTATTTTCTAATAAATCTTATTTAGACTGGAGACCCTCCTGGGAAATTTCACTTTTAGTTTTGGGAAATGTCAGTTACCAATGATGGGAATATCAGAATATTTAAGCACAGAAAAAAAGAACCTCTTCTCTCTCACATGTGTTAAAAATAGTCACACGGTATTTTCCCTTCTAAATGCTGAAAAAGGGAAAAAAGTCACTTTTTGGACTTACATTAATGAGGGAGTATTTTCCTAAAGTGAAAACCTTTTTAGAAAATTAGAAGAAACAAAAAGATTTAAAACTGGAATCAGTTCTAGCAGAAGGAGGGGTGGGTCAGAAGGCATCTTTCAGCCCCCTTATTCCCTGGCTCCCTCCCTCTGGACCGTAGCACAGGGCCACCAGGAGAATGGCTCTGTCTGCAGGCAAATACCCCCTTTTTCCCCCTTCAGATTGTCAGTGGCAGGAAGAGAGCAGAATAAGTCCCTGCTCTAAAACTTCCTGGGGGCCTGGCCTCTTGAACCTGCTTACCTTGCTGGGGTTTTACCCTACCCCCAGTCAAGTCAACTGAAATTCAAGCTGGCTCCTGAGCCACGCCTAAAAAAATGTCTTCTTTCAGTTTTCACCTCGTCTCCCTATCTTGCCCTCATCAGCCCAGCCCTTGATGAGCTCCTGGCCTTGATGACTCTGCTCAGGGAGAAGCCAATCTTTTGGCCACCTCTGTCCCAAATGTTCCCATTTTGTTTCTTTCAATCTCCCTTTCCTCAATCAGCCACTGCTGTGTTGTTCCCTTAGCCCAGGCCAGGAAAGGGTCACAGGACTGACTGAGATTGAGGAAAAGATGCAAAAGCAAACAATTTTAAGGGTGGATATATTCGTATTATTCATTTACAGAGGCCAAATTCAGCAGATGACTCTCAACTCCTACTTGACTGAATGTGCAGACAAACATCAAATGATGCTTAGTCTATTCCTCCTAATTTGTAGTTGCCTAAGAATTTAAGGTTGTGGTCAGACCTTTGATGGAAAATAAAGAAACAAGTCAATGTTGGCCGGGCGGGGTGGATCACGATGTCAGGAGTTCGAGACCAGACTGGCCAACATGGTGAAACCCCATCTCTAAAAAAAGAAACAAGTCAATGTTATCCAACAGGATATAACCAAGTTCTAAAAAGATGGCTTATGAGTGAATTCAGAATATGTATTTTAAATATTGTTACAGTTCTAAATAATCATGTGAAGCTACACTAAAATCTGTGCAAAGAATCAGTAATAGTATTAATGTAGGGAAAGGCAGTATCCCATGTCTTTATTTAAAGACTTTTTTACTTACTTCATTTCTTTCTTTTCTTTTCTTTTCTTTCTTTTTTTTTTTTTTGAGACAGTCTCACTCTGTCGCCCAGGCAGGAGTGCAGTGTCTCGATCTTGGCTCGCTGCAACCTCCTCCTCCTGGGTTCAAGCGAGATTTTCGAGCTTCAGCCTCCTAAGTAGCTGGAATTACAGGCGCTCACCACCACGCCCAGCTAATTTTTGTATTTTTAGTAGAGATGGGGTTTCACCATGTTAGCCAGGCTGGTCTACTTGCTTGATTTCTTAAAACAAATGTACTCTTATCTCTGCCATTTTGCTATATCAAAGTCAATGTAATGATTATCTTTCAAAGGCTTTTAATAATATTGCTATTACACAGTTTTCTGACTCCTTAAATGAAAAAGGCTTGGATAATAACAGCTGAGGAACACTTAGAAAAATAATGATTCTTGAATTTACATGTCTGTCTACTGCCAGAAAAATTGGACAAAAGTGAGCGATTCAATTAATCCATAAGTATTTTTTTTGCTCGCAGTTATCGTCCATATTATGCTAGATGAGATTTGAGGGAGGTTCTGCTCTTGTGAAATGTGTAGTCAGGAACAAACTAACTGCTCAGAGATGGTAGGTTTCGGGTCTTCAACCCAACCCTGTTGACTACTATTGTGCAAATCTGGGCAGATTTTATGCCCTTTCGAAACTTCAGTGTCCTCATCTATCAAATGGAATAATAATAGTACCCATCTTCTAAGTTTAAGACAATTTAGTAAAATGCAGATGTCTAGAAATTGCTTAGAACAGTGCCTGAAATGCAGCGAACTCTCACAAAATGCTACGTATCAACTAGTTGGGAATCTAAGACTAGAAGTCATGCATGTCATGTGAAAATAAGTGAAGATTTAGAGTTTTATAGATACACTAACAGTTTACAGAAAAATGTAAGAGTCTGCTTACAATTTTCATTTTTTCTTTTTGGTCAACGACAGAGTTGAAACCAGATGGGATATCACACAATTACAAACCCACGAGTTTTCCTGTTACTTTAAGGTAGGTGCCTAATTTGGGAGTATGTGGGTAGAAGAAACCAAGAAAATGTTCCTTTGGATAATACCTGAAAACAGGGGTTACCGATTTGGATTTTCTAAACAAACAGCAAAACAAAAGCCCTGGCTTTATCCACAGAAACAGTGCTCTTTAGGGCTTCCGAGGATTCTTTGACCTTTGCTTTAGGAAACATGGACAGCCTTACATTTGATTGGTGAATTTTCTGCTGGTGCTTTTTTTTTTTTTTTTTTTTTCCCCCCTGTTCCCTGCCTGAAAGCTAAACCTATTTATGGTGAGCGATGTTTTTTCAATTAGGTTTATTTTCATTTTCCCATAGGCCATGTTAGCTGAGAACTTCCAAAAGTTTATTTTTCTTCTCTTTGCTTTTTATAATGTTTTTAAAAATAAAATATTCAGCACTTATCTGTAGATTTTCTCTGGAAATACTTAAGTCTGAAATAAGCTCCCCCCCCCACACCTTTAACACTACGTCATACGAGCTATTCAAAAATGCCTTTCTAAATGTAATTGTTGTCCATTTCTGTGGCAAACTCTTGGAGAACAAGGATCGCGTCCGGTTGGCCAGCTTTGTGAAATGTCTTGTGCAAGCTGGCGCTTAACAAACAGTACTTAAGAATGATGATCTGTTTGTGACTCGGCTTCTCCCAAAAATTTTCAGCTGGTTATCAGAAAACACTGTTTAAAATTCCAAGCTTCGCATTAGTAATATGGTTTCCCCACGAGGTCCCAGATTTGGGGTGAGGGTGGACTGAAAACGAAAACCCACATCACCTTTCCAGTAGTTGTGTAACGGAAAATATTCTCTGGTGAAAGCACTCCAGGCGAAAGAGAGCCTTGCTTAGCTCGGAATTCCCTCCGGGGAGGCTCACAGCCCGTGGGGACGGGGGTCTGTACGTCCCCGGGCGACTGAGGGCTGCTCTGCGTGAGATGGGAAGGTGGGTGCCGCTGCCGAGGGGCTCCTTCACCGAGGGAGAGAGCCCTGGGCCCGCTCCGGGGGCGCTGCTCCTCCGGGCCTGGGGTGGGCGGCAGCGGCGGCGGGACCTCGCCCCCTCCCGGCCGCCCGCGCCCGCACCTCCTCCCAGCGCCCGGGGTCCCACGGGCCCGCCGCGGTCCCCGCCCGCTCCGGCTCCCGCGCCTCCCTACCCCAGGCAGCTGGGGCAGGAATTCGGCTGGAGAATCTGGCCCGGGCACCCGGCCCTGGAGGGCTGGACGGGTTCGCTCGGGGCCGCGCCCTCCTCCCGGCTCCTGCCGGGCTCCCTGCCCGGCTCCCTGTCCCGCGCCCCTCCCCGCTCCGGCTCCCCCACTCCTTCCCCGCTCCAGCCGGCGCTCCCCGCCTCTGCTCCTCTCGCTCCCCCTCCAGCGCTCCTACTCCCTGCCCCCCACAGAGACCGCCGCCCCCCGGCCTTTCTTCCTGCCCCAGCTCCTCTCCTGCGCCCCTTCTCCCTGCTCCCTTCCTCCCCTCTTCCCCTCCTCCCCTCTTCCCTTCTTCCCCTCCTCCCCCGCTCCTCTTCCCGGTTTGCGGAGCTCCCACGCTGTTGCTATGGAGGCGCCCGCGGCTGTTCGCGGCCAGGCTGGAGCGGCCCTGGGGCCCCAGGGACGGAGCAGGGACTCTGACCAAGGCTCGGGCGCCTCGCCCCATAGGGGCCCAGGAACAAAGCGCGCCCTCCCCCACCCCGGGAGTGCGCTGTGAGACCCGCAGGCCTCCCGGGCCTCGAGGCTTAAGACCACCGCGAATCTGCTCGCCCCCAACCTCTGTGGGCAGGACCCCTGGGGCCGGGGTGACAGCTGCGCTACCTTCCCGGCCCCCCGAAGATCACTCCCACTCGCCCCATCCTGGAGGTGTCACTGGGGCCGAGGGACGGCCAGATGGCCCCATTTAACAGGACTATCCCTTTTGTTGGGGGCCGAAGCAATGTCCAGGCCAATTTACATAGGAAAATGGGGTTTGTGTCCCCAATTCAGTGCAGTGCCCCGACAGCTGGTGGCTCTGTCCTCATGTCAGGACCCCACAGCATGATGTTTAAAGTGGCTTTATGTGTGCATATGTGTGAGTGTGAATAGCAATTGATTGGGAACCAGTAGCTACTAGGTCTGGCTTGGAGATACTAAGCGTTCACAGAGGAAAGTTTATCAGCCCGGTCATCGAAGAGCCTCGACGGGAAAAGTCCTGTTGAAGATTTCTGATGCTCTCCTACAGACCTGTTAGCTTATCACTGTATTCAGAAATCTAAAAAGCCAGATTGTTTGGGTCTGAAGAGGGCTTTGAAATCCTTACTATTTACAGCTTGGTCATTGCTTGTAAAAGTTGTGAGGCTGAACATAAAAACTTTAAGGAGGATTGCTAAGACTTAAAGATAATGATGAAAGATCGAATCTAATTCATTTTTTTTAACTACTTTGACTCAGCTGGTTTGTGTCCAGAACGATAGCCTGTAATATGCTGAAAGTTATCATTTGTTTAGTTTGGAATCAGTAGCTTAAACATGTGTACTTAAATTGCAGAATGTTAGAACAGGGAGAAACTTTCTTACTTTATTAGTGAAGAATTTGAGGCTCAGAGAAGTTAAGTGATTTTCCCAAGATCACACAACTCTGTGAAATATGTTCTCAACTGTTCAAATCTATAACAGATAGAGGACGCTTGAAAGACAGTAGTTTTAGAAGCCCTTGAAAATACTTCCATCAGGAAGCTCTGAATCTGTAAGGGGTGGGGATTTTGAAGCTACCAAAAAAAAAAAAAAAAAAAAATTCTTCTACTATTGCACCTTTCCCCCAGTACGCTGGAGCCACCAACAGGTAACTCCCTAGAAGACAAGGGATCCAGAAGAATTTTTTTTCCTGTACCTTTATACATTTATCATCTTTGGCTGAGACTGTATTGGAACCAATGCTAGTGACTAACATTTTCTAGATCTCTGCACTGGGATTAGTGACTTTGTTTCCATAGAAGCAATCATTTTGTAACAAAGATGGAAAGTATAATATGTGTTTAGGATTTGTAGAAAACAGGAAATTGAAGCTGGATTGGGACCCTTTTAGTCCCCAGTTCTAGGTAGGAGGACACAATGACTATTATGAACCTGCATTCACCTTACCAGAGGGTAGGGTAGTTAATTTGGAAAGGCTTTTTTGTTTGTTTGTTTTTTAGACAGGGTCTCACTCTGTCACCCAGGCTAGAGTGCAAAGGTGGGATCAGAGCTCATTACAGCCTTGAATTCCTGGACTCAAGTGATCCTCTTGCCCCAGCCTCCCAAGTAACTGGGACTACAGGTGCTCACCACCACACTGGCTTACTTGGGAAGGGATTGGAGCTCCCCAGAACAACAGCACTATCTATCTTTACAATAATTTAAAAGAATCTTTGAAAGATGGCCTCTTTACAGCAAGAGATGTAAGAGATGTAAGAAGGAAGCACTCTATTGTCTAAACTTCCCAATAGATTTCTATTGGCTAAACCCCCTGCCTTTAAACCCTAAATGAGTTTATAGTAATTTTGGAAAGACTGCCTCTGGGGAAGCTTTTAATTGAGCTGTAGTGACCACAGGATGCCACATTAAGAAGAGAATATTTGAGTTTACACACTGCACTTCAAAAATGAGGAAGAACAGAGATGTGTAGCTGGATTGGAACTGGAGAAGGGTGTTAATTTCTGCTCTGCTTCTCACACCAGAACACATTAGCAAGTTTTTTTCCCCCTCATATTTTTTTGGGTCCATGTAGTACCTGGATGAGAGTACCAAATACATAATGGAGATGCCAGGTAATCAACATAAGAACCTCTCAATCATTGGAAACGAGAGGGATCTTTAGAGTCACTAATAAAGTGTTATATTTTTAAAATAACTGTATACAAGGAAAGTATTTGAAATTGACCCCAGCATCACCACTACCACAGTACCCTCCCCCCCCTCCCCTGTTTTTTTTTTTTTTTTTTTTTTTTTTAAAGCATTGTGGCTGGGCATGATGGCTTACATATGTAATCCCACCACTTTCGGAGGCTGAGGCAGGTGGATCACCCGAGGTCAGGAGTTCAAGACCAGCCTGGCCAGCATGGTGAAATCCCGTCTCTACTAAAAATACAAAATAGCTGAGCGTGGTGTCACACACCTGTAATCTCAACTACTCGGGAGGCTGAGGAAGAAGAATCGCTTGAACCTGGGAGGTGGAGGTTGCATTGGGCCAAGATTGTGCCACTGCACTCCGGCCTGCATGATGGGAGTGAGACTCCATCTCAAAAAAGAAAAAAAGCAGCACTTGTATTGGTTAACTACCAAGGTGTAACAAACAGCTCCCAAACTCAACCTCACACAATGACCATTTATTATTTTAGCTCGCGCATCTGGGGTCCACTGTATGCCCGCAGATCTAGCCTGGGCACATTGGGTGGCTCTGGTGATGTTGGCTGGGCTCATATGTGCATCCGAGAGTCTCCTGGGGCTCTGAGTAGGACTGAGGAAGCTTCACTGAAGAAGCTCTGCTCTGTATCTCTTATCTCATTGGACCAGCAGATCAGCCTGGACATGTTCTTCTCACAGCAATGGCAGAACAGCAAGAAAGGCCTTGGAATCATGAGAGCCTCTTGTTTCTCTAGAATAAATAGCCAGGAGCAGGCATGCTGTCATTTCTACCTCATTCTGTTGGTGAAAGCAGGTCGCAGGCTCAAAGTCAAGGGAAAGGGGAAAAAGCCCCACTCACTGCAGAAAACACAACAAAGGGAATGGAGAGAGGGAGAATGAAGAGTTAGGGTCATTAATGCAATCAACCGCAGCACTTGCCATCTAACTTACACATTTTGCTTGTGTTTGCTCTCTTGCTGCTAGAATCTAAACTTCCTATTGATAGGGACTTTTGAAGATATTGCTATATCCCCAACACCCAGAACAGTAGCACGTTATAGATGTTTAATAAATATGGAATGAATCAGTTAGGAGGATTACATTAATTATTTTGGCTTATGCAGGAAACCAACACTCTTTAAGATGGAATGTACGTTTGTTAATGTTAGTTTATCCTAAATCGATGGTATAAATCTTTTTTTTTTTTTTTTTTTTTTTGACAGAGTCTCACTTTGTTGCCCAGGCTGGAGTGCAGTGGCACAATCTTAGGTCACTGCATCCTCTGATTCCTGGGTTCAAGTGATTCTCTTGTTTCAGCCTCCCAAGTAGCTGGGATTACAGGCATGTGCCACCATGCCTGGCTAATTTTTATATTAAATATTTTTAGTAGAGATGGGATTTTACCATGTTGGCCAGGCTGGTCTCAAACTTCTGGCCTCAAGTGATCTGCCTGCCTTGGCTTCCCAAAGTGCTGGGATTACAGGCATGAGCCACTGTGCCTGGGTGATGCTATACATTTCTGATTTAAAGATTATTACCCATATTTGTAGAAAGTGCTGGCTATTTAGAATAAACATTTCTTAAAACAAGTCTAGATTTCAAAATGGTTTAACATTTCCCTAGAACATATAAACAGGTACTATATAAAAGTAGGTTGGTTTGATGGGCAGAAAATTAGAAGTCAGGAGAGGGGGAATTTTATACATATTTCGGCAGAGAGTGTATTGCTTCTTCCTATGTGGAAATAATACTAATATAATCTCAAGCTTTCCGAATTTGAATCTGAAACATTCTCAAGACTTTTTGGATTTGAGCTATTCCAACAGGTGTGGGATACAGGATATTACTCACCCAAATAACTTTTTTTAGGCTTTTTGGGTCCACAGAAATTCATTTATTTCTGTCCTCTCTCTGTCCCACTTTACCTAATCCAGAAGACAGCTCAAAGGAGTTTTCTTCAGGTCATGCTTTCAAAGGGAATTCCTATGCAATGTATGTTTTAAAAAATTCCCTTGGAATTTGAATATGTGCTGCCATTTTTTGACTGTGACAGATGATGAGGGAGGAGATGAAGTAGGCGTTAATGCTCCATTACATAAAGGGGAGCTTTGTGTATGTCCATACTTAGCAACAGGCTAATTTGGGACTCCAAGACACCCAAGTCTTGAACGCTGGAGTATCTGAAGTTCCAGCATGCCAAGTAACTAACCCCTCAGCTGGGCATCTCTTATACCTGAAAGCTGGGTTCCACGTGGATATATTATTTTGGATAAAAGGGGAACCTGGAAAGTTAGGGGCCTGGACACACCCTGAGTTCTAGTCCTTTCTCTCTCTGCAGACTACTGAATAGAAGCCCTACAAACAATGAGTATTGCAAGTTATACATTTAAAAGATTGTAAACATTTCTCAGAAAGGTTTCATTTACCAATTTACATGAACATACTTGCCCTATTGTTATTAAGACCCCCAAAGAGTTTAATTCATTTATTTTAACTTTAGTCTTTTGGGCTGGGGGTTTGGAGAGGGTCTTTGGTTCATTCATTCAGCAATCATTCATTGAGGGTCTACTGGATGCACCAAGTGCAATTAGACGGAACACTTTGCCCTAAGACACTCACAAGTGCCTTAAGATTTAAAAGTCAAGGGGCAATTTCAGCACAGGTGGATAAGGGCTAGACTGGAAAAAGGGTGCTGTGAGAGTTCAGAGGGAGAGGTGCTTAGGGACATCATGGGAAGCAAGGAAAGTAAACTAACATTAGTCATTGTTTGATGCCTTCCAATGTGCGGAAGTCCTTTCTCTTCTCTCATCCTGACACTAGCCCTCCCTGCAGGCTAGGGCAAGGTATCCTTCCTATGACCCTAATATTTCTGTGTTAGGCTGAAGGGTATACAGCCTCAACGCTCTACACTTTGTAAGGGATTTAGCCTGCATTCACACCTGGGTCTGTTGGCAGAAAGGAGCCTGGTGGATCTTGGGCAGAACAGCTCCTGGGCTCTGGAGCTGGTGTTGAGGAGATGCCTACCTGCAGTGTCAGGATGAAGGTAGGTGGAGCCAGACAGGACATGCTTGAGGCCTGTGTCACAGTGAACCCCGTTTCTCTTCAAAGAATCAGTGTGTCAGTATGCTCAGCTCTTTTATTCTTTAATTCTCTATTTTAAAGTTTAACTTCCTTGTAATTCCAGTAAACAGCCTTCTCCACCAGTTTTAATCAGTGGTTCACATCTGTTTCCCTGGCCCCTGGCTGCATCCTGATTCATCCCCACCACCTGCTCCAGTCACCTTCTTTGACCTAGGTCACCCCTGGCTACCTGCTCTGACCCGCCCGTAACTGTCCTTCCTGCCAAAACACCCACCCTTCCACTCCAGGTCAGACCCCTGCTCTTTTTAAAATAGCCAGTCGGGATTAGTCTAGCTTGTGTGGTATAACTCTAGCCAATAGGGGAATGACACAGCAGGAGGGACGACTCCTGCCAGGCATAAGTACCCCTTCCCCCTTTGTCCAAGCATACAGCCACCGTTGCTCTATCCGTACACCGAACCCTTCTATAGAAGTAAACTGCCTTGCTGAAAGGATTTATCTTCGAGTCCTATTTCTTTTGCAGCATTGAAATTTTACTTGTAACACCTGGGAAGAATAAGCCAATCAGGACAGAGGTTTAGGATTGGCTGCAAAATTTGTTCTCTGAACAACAAACAAACAACAGTAAAGGGAGACCAAAGGAGAAAGAAAGAAGAAAGACAACAGGGCCTATTGAAGAACAGAATATGCCAGTGATGTCAATGTGCCAGTTAGGTCAAATTCTCAGGCAAAGGCAAACAGGAGCAAATTATTCATCACCCCAATTCTCATTCGCAAACTGGAGATACCTTTCTAACAGAGCAGGTGTGAGGATAAGTGGCAACAAAATTAAAGCCTGTGTGGTAATGTCATCTCAGATGCTCAGGAACTGTGACAACTGCTAAATGTAGATGTGGCTGTTTCACTACACACAATAGAAAGTAAAAAAATACTTCTTTTTTGGGGGATCAATTTCCAAGGTATGTGTATTCTTTGGGTCCTGGAAATGAAATTTTGAATATGGCAGCATTTCTCTTCTCAGTTACATGTGAGTCCCCTGGTCCCACAAGGTTATGTAAGGCCTACAAAGCAGTTACCTACAAAATTAGGATGACAGATTCAATTCCCAAAGTAAGTGATTTTACCATCTCCCAAGTACAGCAAGAGCTGTAGCTGGACTCAGACTCTGGTTCAGAGTTTGCTGTGTGCACACCTCGTGGGGGTCAAACATTGATTAGAATGGGTGCCTTTGGTGATCCTCAGGGCTATCCACAAACATTCTGGTTCTTTCCTTCCAAGCGTGTGGTAGGATTTTACTTTTTATCCCCTTAAGGCTAGGCATACCCATGGGATATCCTTTGGCTGATGAAATGTGTTTATAAGTGATTTGTGTCACATGTAAGCAGCCTTTCGTTAGGAGCCCGGCCACAGAAGCCATGGAGCATTTTTTGTTTTAAGACGGAGTCTTACTCTGTCAGCTAGGCTGGAGTGCAGTGGCATGATCTTGGCTCACTGCAACCTCTGCCTCCTGGGTTCAAGTGATTCTCCTGCCTCAGCCTCCCAAGTAGCTGGGACTACATGCATGTGCCACCATGCCCCGCTAATTTTTGTATTTTTAGTAGAGACAAGGTTTCACTATGTTGGCCAGACTGCTCTCAAACTGCTGACCTTAAGTGATTTGATCTGCCCGCCTTGGCTTCCCAAATTGTTGAGATTACTGGCGTGAGCCACCACGTCTAGCCCACCATGGAGCATTTAGAGATGGAGCCTCTGTCAGTTTGGCTTCCTGGGTGACTCAGATGGGCAGAGAGCCCCTCGCACCTGCATCACACACATAGCAGATGCAAGAAATAAATCTTTTGCTGCACTTCACTGCTATGATTTCCAGTTGTTTCTGCTGAATATTTTGGCCTATTTTGACTGATACATTTGATATTCTAGAGCTGGTTTTTTTTTTTTTTTTTTTTTTTTTTTTTGTGGGAGGAGTGTACCGTTTCTGGAGGTACTGCAATACCACAATACCAGGTTGATGCATGGGGTAGACAGAACAAGCGCTTTATCCCATCTCCCTGCTGCAGACATCCATTTAATATATTGTGCTTAGATAGAAGACATATCAGATATTCACTGATAAGAATAGATACTATACTTGATTTTAGCCAAAGGGTCAAGAAGCAATGAGGCTTTTTATTTTTATTTTTGAGATGAATTCACTCTTGTTGCCCAGGCTGGAGTGCAATGGCGCAATCTCGGCTCATTATAACCTCTGCCTCCCAGGTTCAAGCTGAGATTACTGCCTCAGCCTCCCAAGTAGATGGGATTACGGGCATGTGCCACCACGCCTGGCTAATGTTTTGTATTTTTAGTAGAAATGAGGTTTCACCACGTTAGCCAGGCTGGTCTTGAACTCCTGACCTCAGGTGATCCACCTGCCTTGGCCTCCCAAAGTGCTGGGATAACAGGCATGAACCACCTCTCCTGACTGAGCCTTTTTTTTTTTTTTAAACTTAAGGAGGAGAAAGTTTTTGTTAGTTTCTCTTGCTTCTTTTGTTGAGGAAATAGGAGGACAGAAAGGCCAAGAACAGTGGAAGGAGATAGCACGTACCTACCCTCCATCTGGGCCCTCAGTCTAGTATGAAGTCCCAGTGGATAGTCAGCAGTGACAGCAGGAGCAGGCAAACATGGCTGGATTTGTTTCAGGACATGCCTGAGACATCACTCTGGAGACTCCCAGAAATGTCCAAGGGAGATTTGGGAAGATTGGCTGAGGTCCTGGTGTTACCCTGGAGGTGCTAGGAGCCACTGTCATTTGGAATTAATATTAATGTGACCTTATGTGTATATATAGGCTCGGGAGGTATGAGGTCAGTGAGTCAGATAATAACTCAGCTGCTTTGGTTCATCAATGCCTGGAGCCTGTCTGCAAACTTGTGACAATATACACCTATTGATCTTTCTGATTGACTGTTGCCTTATGCTCTGTCATTTGTCCATTTGAACTACTTTTATCTGGCAGTATGGATCAGTGTATATTTTCTTTAGCAGTTAAACTGAATGTACAAGTATTAATTTTGTGAGGAAGAAAACAAAAATGTTTAATTAAAAATCTGGTATAATTTCTAGACTTCATCATGGGGCCAATTTTTCTTTCTTTTTTTTTAAATAAAATAATTTTCATTTTGGGAGACAGTTGTGAAGTGACTTTTTTTTTTTTTTTTTTTTTTTTAACTGAGACCGAGTTTCTCCCCCAGGCTAGAGTACAATGGGGCGATCTTGGCTCACTGCGACACTTACCTCCCAGGTTCAAGCAATTCTCCTGCCTCAGCCTCCTAAGTAGCTGGGATTACAGGCGCCTGCCACCACACCTGGCTAATTTTTGTATTTTTAGTAGAGATGGGGTTTCGCCATGTTGGCCAGGATAGTCTCAAACTGCTGACTTCAGGTGATCCGCCCACCTCTACCTCCCAAAATGCTGGGATTACAGGCGTGAGCCACTGCACCTGGCTTGAAATGACTTTAAGAAAGCCAACAAACTCTCCCCAGGTAGATTTTATAAGGGGTGAAGAATGTTGGAAAGGAAGAAATAATAGAGAAACTGTTATGAAAGAAAAGAATAGAAACATTTTTGTTATAATGAAACCTATTGAATTGCAGGAGGCTTTCATTCTCACACCTTGCCACAAACCCACAAATTCAGTTGTGCTACCCAGGAAATGTTATTTACAGTTTACCTTCACCTTAGACTCTCTGACCCTTGAAGACACTTTAGAGGATTGATTGCTCCTTTCTCTCTCCTCTAGTTTATCATCTTTGCCTCTGTCTTTAGACAGCAGCACAGAATTTCCTGGTGACACCTGCTTGTGACCCCAGCTTTGAGAATCCATTAATTCTTTTCCATCTGCTAGGATCGATAGCTACGGCAACCCTGGGCACCACAGTTTTGTGCACAGCAGAATGATCCATTTTTCTCTTGAAAAATCATATAAAATGGAGAACAATGTCAACATACAAACTAGAATTTCTTCTTTGGATAGTCAATGGCAAATTATTTTTGTAATTATTACATTTCTTTAAAATATTACAACTTAAAAAATGTATAAAGCCCTTTCAAATGAAATGTCATTTTTTTTTACCCCAAAATGGTAAAATCCAATTAAATATTATTATTCCTCACTTTACTGACTAGGAAGCAATCTTGCTCAAGGTTGCCAGTAGGTAACAGAAACGGAACTCACTCAGAATGTTACATTTTTTGGCCATCTTCCCTTTTCTTCATTTAAGGGTTATTGTGTTTTTTTTTTTTTTTTTTTTTTTTTTTTTGAGACGGAGTTTCGCTCTTGTTACCCAGGCTGGAGTGCAATGGCGCGATCTCGGCTCACCACAACCTCCGCCACCTGGGTTCAGGCAATTCTCCTGCCTCAGCCTCCTGAGTAGCTGGGACTACAGACACGCGCCACCATGCCCAGCTAATTTTTTGTAGTTTTAGTAGAGACGGGGTTTCACCGTGTTGACCAGGATGGTCTCGATCTCTTGACCTTGTGATCCACCCGCCTCGGCCTCCCAAAGTGCTGGGATTACAGGCTTGAGCCACCGCGCCCGGCCTAGGGTTATTGTTAAATAATTATTTTAATTCTTTATTTATTTGTTTGTTTGTTATTGAGATGGAGTTTCACTCTTATTGCCCAGGCTAGAGTGCAATGGTGTGATCTCAGCTCACTGCAACCTCTGCCTCCCGGGTTCAAGTGATTCTCCTGCCTCAGCCTCCCGAGTAGCTAGGATTACAGTATGCACCACCATGCCCGGCTAATTTTTTGTATTTTTAGTAGAGATGGGGTTTCACCATGTTGGTCAGGTTGGTTTCCAACTCCTGACCTGAGGTAATCCACTCGCCTCAGCCTCCCAAAGTGCTGGGATTATAGGCCTGAGCCACTGTGCCCAGACTCATTGTTAAATAATTAAAGGGTGACATTTTATACAATATTTTACAGCTTCAACACTGTTATTTTGCTTCTATCCAAAGCAGTAAAGATAACACTTCCACTTTGAGGAAAAGTACAATGGAGTGCTCCTCATGCGTGAACTGCTACATTTCCCGGGAAAAGAGCTGTCTTTCTTTCTCACATTGGCAAAGCAAGCCTGTGCCTCTCTGAACCACCTTACAAATTCACCCAAAGAACTAGCTGCTGAAAAGAGTGTGTGTACCAGCAGATATCTGAGACCTGACAGCTTAGGATACAAATATTAATCAAAAGAAAAGTAAATATTATATATTACTTCATCGAAATGCTACCTTATTAGCTCCAAAAATAGCAGCAGTAAAATATTAGCAGCAACCATTTACTGAATGTTTACTCTAGGGCCAAGCCAAGCAGGACACTGAGCCCCATGTCCGGCCACTGTCATTTGGTGCTCAGTATAAGCCTGCGATGCCAGTGCTCGCCTGGCTTTATTTGACTGATAAGGCACTGAGGCTTACGGAGCCTAGGTAAGTTGTTCAGGGTTTACAGCAGGCAAGCAGCTGAGTGATGTCTCCACTCACACCATTGACTTTATTCTTGTCCAAGAGGAAATCTCATTTCATAAAAGAAAAAGTTTCCCGCAAATAAAATCAAAATTCATCCAACCCAGAAATCAGCTGAAGAAGTTGAGAGGTCATCTAAGAGAGCTATGCTTTGCTCATTGGAAATTGGCTTCAGGGAAGACTTGTTAATCTTGTCAGGTTTCCTAGAAAATTAATCTGCATTGCAGCAAAGCCTTAGGACTGTGTGTATTAAATGCTACAGCTAAGCTAGACCCTTCAGCTAATCACAAACCATTCAGTGAAGAGGGGGAAAACAGTGAATTAAGAGAAAGCAATGGGAAACATATTTCATTGAAAGAGAAGCGAGCCACATAATATATGATTATTTTCTAGCTATGGGTCTTGACCCTTTGGAGATGTTGAAAGGAATAAATGGATTGATTGAGGAAAGGGAAAAACAGCAACTTTAAAAAGCTTGCGGCAGATTAGACGGTGTTATGATGCCTGCTCCTGACTTCCTCCTGCCAAAATGAGATTCATTAAAGAAAACTCTTAAGTAAATTAAAGCTCTGCTCGCCAATATCCTCCCCTCCAGATGTTAACAGCCAGCTGTGGCTCGTTCGTCGACATGGCAATCAGTAGAAACATATCTATTAAGAGGGATGACGAGAAGCACTGGGAAATATTTTATGTACTTTTAACCAAAAATGACCAAACAGCTGACTGATTGGTGACTTCTGATATCAGGAACCCGAGACGCTGTCACTGTGTGAGCAATTGCTCATGAGTTCAGTCTGGCCATTCCCACACTTACAAGATACTGTTATTTCCTGACTTTTGTCTACGATGAAAAGGTGGCTTAGAGAGCAGTGATAGGGAGGAACCTTGGTGAATTGTGGCCTTTTCTGGACTAAACACCAGGGTGGCGTATGTTCTAGGATACAGCAACAGTTCCTCCTGTGGGCATTTCAGTTTATGGTAAATGGCAGAAAACAGAACTGCCTATGTCAAATTAGAATAAACTTCCTGTCCTGCTGCGTGTGTGTGTGTGTGTGTGTGTGTGTGTGTGTGTGTGTCCATCTTGTCTATCTATCTATCTATCTATCTAATCTGTTTATCCAGCTATTTCTATAATGGAGATGTATCTCCATTGGAACAGCAATCAAAGGTCACATCTGGTCAGCAGGGTTATTAAATGACACAGTTACTTCCTGGTGTGGTGGGTGGGGCTTGCACCAGAAGAAGGCAGAGTAAGTCACACACCTGTTTTCATCTCCCTAATGCTGAAGGGAAGTTTGGAGTGCCTGCTTCCATCACCTAAATTTCAGAAAATAGGAATTTTGATGTGAGTCAAAGGAGTATTCATTTGCTTTAATCTTTTGCCAAATTGTCAGTGCCTTAGAAACAGGGACTTGTTAGTTATATTTGCAATCTGTAGTTGGGTGCTTGGATCGTAATAGGAGCATAATAAATATTTTAAATGAATCAATAAATGAATGAGTTTAGGCCTGATTTTGAAAGGGAGGAGGTCATCTTTTTCACTTACTTTGAAATGCTCTGGTCAGACAGGGTTCAAGGGTGCTTCCTGTGGGAGAAATGTCCTCCCCTAGAAGACCAAGTGTATCCAGGGTGTGCACAAGAGGGAGGAGAAGTGGATGGGCTGCTTTGCTCAGTCTGCTCTGGGTTTTAGGAGAGAAGGGTCCCTTAGGGAAAAAGCAGCTAATTTGTCCTGAAGCTGAGCAGAGGCTGAAGCTCCAATTCAGTGTTCTGAACCATCACTGGACCTTAAATCTACTGGGAGTATTAAAAAAAAAAACACCAGGATCCCATCCCAGACTAATTCAATGAGAACCTGCAGCTGGTGATACCGAAGGGAATGAGGACTTAAAAAATTCTCTAATATGCAGCCAGACTTGGGGGCCGTGGCTCCAGTTCAGTGGCTCTCAGCTCTTTGATATGTCAGAATCACATGTTAAAAGTGTGTGTTCATAGATCCTATGCCCCACATCCAGAGGTGGGATTTAGGGGGTCCGGGGGGCGTTCACGCTTCTGTATTAACACAACATTTTGAAGACTGTCGGGATTGAGACAACACTTTGGCTCAGGGTTTCACCTTTCAACGAGCAATCTAGGGTGCTTGTTAAGAACATAGATTCCTGGGTTTGCCCTAAATTTACTGAATCAGACTCCCAAAGAGAGAAGCATGGGAATTTGTAGTTTTAAAAGTGTGATTCTTATGATATGGGAAACATTACTAGCTCGTGTTTCTTAAAGTATGGCCCCAGGCCAGCAGCATTTGCAGCACCTGGGAATCAGAAATTCGGGGTGGGACCCAGCAGTCAGCTATTGAATGAACCCTGCAGGTGATTCTGATGTCCACTCCAGCTGGAAAACCACTGCTTAGTTCTCCGTTTTTCAAGGTGTGGGCCCCAGACAAACAGCACTGGCATGACCTGAAAGCTTGTTAAAAATGCAGACTTCCAGGCCCCAGTTCAGACCCAAGGAGTTAGAATCTATGTTTTAAGAGGATACCCAGGTGATCTGCATGCACACTAGAGTTTGAGAAGCCCTGCTTATACTGCAGATAAATGCCACTTTGCGCTTATCAACAAGTGTAATTAGCAAGTGTAAGCTCCTTTAACAAGAAGCAAAATCTAAAATCGATGTCTCCCTTTAGGAACAGAAGTGGCTTTAATTCTAGAGAAACTGTGAAGTAAATCACTTGGAACTATACTACTAAAACAAATCCCTGCATTGCCGTATTAATTAAGTTGAAGTGAAAGATTCAAATGAAATTAGATGTGAAGTTGTTTTTTTTTGAGACAGTCTTGCTCTGTCGCCCAGGCAGGAGTACAGTGGCTTGATCTCAGCTCACTGCAACCTTTGCCTTCTGGGTTCAAGGGACCCTCCCACCTCAACCTCCCTAGTAACTGGTATTACAGGCATGCACTGCCACATCCAGGTAAGTTTTGTGTATTTTGTAGAGACAGGGTTTCTCCATGTTGGCCAGGCTGCTCTGGAACGCTCGAGCTCAAGTGATCTGCCCACCTCGGCCTCCCACAATTCTGGAATTACAGGTGTGAGCCGCCACGCCCGGCCGAAATTACATGAAGTTCTAACCTCTGTCCTGTATTATTTTCTTTCTATAGTTTTCTAATTCCATATAGAATCTGTCTAAGTATTCTACTCCAGAGCCTGACTTTACACCTTTGGAATACAAATTTGTGGCACACACACGCGCGCGCACACACACACACAAACACATCTATTCGATTAGTCAGTGTTCTCCACAGAAACAGAACTGATAGGTGATATATATATATATATATATATATAGAGAGAGAGAGAGAGAGAGAGAGAGAAGGGGGGGCCGGAGGGCAGTGGGGAGGTATTTTAAGGAATTGGCTCATGCAATTGTGGGGGCTGGCAAGTCTAAAATATGCAGGGCAGGGCAGCAGGCTGGAAATTCCAGCGACAGTTGATGTTGCAGCTCCAGTCTGAAGGCAAAATTCCTTCTCCTCAGGGGACCTCAGTGTTTTGCTCTTAAGGTTTTAAACTGATTAGATGAGGCCCACCCATATTATGGAGGATAATCTGCTTTGTTCAAATCTACTGATTTAAAAGTTAATAACTTCTAAAAAAACACCTTCATAGAAACATCCAGACTGATGTCTGACCAAGCAACTGAGGCTGTCGTACAGCCAAGCTGACACAGAAAACTAACTCTCTCTGTCTATACACATACACACATATACATATATATATTTATAAAACATTTTTTGAATGTTCTAGAAAGTCATAAAACATGCCTATTATCAGAGCTAGTGACAATTCATAAAGCGCATCTATTATTACTCCTTCTAAATGGAGTTGAATTCTTTGAGTTTTTCTTCTGTTTTATTTTCCCTTTTATTTCTCACCTTGCGTTAAACTTATGTTAAGACAATATGGCCGGGCGTGGTGGCTTATTCTTGTAATCCCAGCACTTTGGGAGACCAAGGTGGGCAGATCACCTGAAGTCAGGAGTTTGAGACCAGCTTGGCCAACATGGTGAAACGCTGTCTCTTCTAAAAATATGAAAAATTAGCTGGGCATAGTGGCGCGTGCCTATTAGTCCCAGCTGCTTGGGAGGCTGAGGCAGGAGAATCTCTGGAACCTGGGGGGTGGTGGGAGAAGTGAGCTGAGATTGCACCACTGCACTCCAGTCTGGGTGACAGAGCAAGACTCCATCTCATAAAAAAAAAAAAAGAAAAGAAAAGAAAAGAAAAACATGTTCAGACAATATAAACTCTTAGGATAACCTATGGCGCTGCAGATAGCTGTCACAACTGCTTGTTCTCTATTATAACTTTCAATAGCAAATTTGAATTAAGTAATAATTTTTGACAGCCGCAACTTAAAACTCACACACAGTGAATCTTATCTTAAATGTTGCCCCCAAGGTTTAAGTAAACTTGGCCTGATCCCACAGTTCAAGGCTTGAAGCAGTCAAAAGTTATTTTTACTCTTTTCAAATTACCAGCCTACTTTCCTCACTCCTTGTTGACCTTGGCTTCTGCATTCATAAGGGCCATTTGGGTGTGGCCCTTGATATACAGAATGACAACTCCAGACCACACAAAAGAAAAGGGTCAGCTGTCCTGGAGATAGAAGCTGATTGATTTTGAGGCTTTTTTCTTTTCTTTCTTTTTTTTTTTTTGAGGCTTTTTTTCTTTAGTGCATTATTATTATTGAGACAGTGTCTCACTCTGTCACCCAGGCTGGAGTGCAGTCACATGATCAGGGCTCACTGCAGCCTCCTGCCTTCAGTGATCCTTCCGCCTCAACCCCCAAGTAGCTGGGACTGCAGACACGGCGCCACCATGCCCGGCTAATTTTTAGTATTTTTTTAAATTAAAGACAGGGTTTTGCTATGTTGGCCAGGCTGGTCTTGAATTCCTAGGCTCAAGTGATCTGCCTGCCTCGGCCTCCCAAAGTGCTAAGACCACAGGTGTGAGCCACTGCGCCTGACCAGTATATTTATTTTTAAAACACAACAAATGATTTCTGCATGTTAGTATGAAGGTCATTTGTGTAGGCAAGATTCTGAAGATACCGTGGTTTTGCATGGCCCAAAGAGAGAAAAGGGGGTTAATTTATAAGAGAATTTCTAAGTGTGGCCCTGGAAAGCTCCTTGGATTTTTGCTTGTGTGTGTCTTAGTTGTGTCTTAGCTGTGCTTAGCTAAGGGATTTAGCTATGCATGTGAGTCACTTTAGACCTCCACTGTGGTTAAAATTACTGGCTATCAAAAATCATGCAAACACTCTGGAAATGACAGTGATTCCAGAGATGCATTTGGCCACTGTTTGTTTAAGTGGATGATGGTATAAGGTGGGACTCTCACCTGTGGCAGAAACTCATCCAGTTTAAGGAAAAACAAGGCTTTGATGGAAGGTATCACAGAACTGCTATGCTGCCAGGTGGAGGGCAGCTGCAGACACTTGGGCCCGGCTCCTGCATCCTAGGATTGGCTTATCTCTGATCATTCTCTCAGACTCCTCCACAAGGAGGGATGACTGCTGACCAGGCTGAGGTTACATGAGCATAGCTTAAGATCAAAGAGGGAACAGGATTTCCTACTGGCTCCAGAAGAAACATCTCCCCAGTTGAGTTACTAGCTCATCCCTAGACAGTCACAGCAGGCAGGAAGAGGGTTCCGTGAAGATTCCAGCCTAGGTCAGTTACTTTGCATGAATTTGTTCATAGAAAAAGTGGGGACAAGGTTGGGCTGGGCAGATATAAAACAAAAGCTAGTAGGGTTTAGATAAGAATTTGCTTGCTCATGGATTTTAATCATTGCTCTCTTGGCGATTAAAGAGAGTGATTATGAGGAAGCGTCTTGCCCTTCCGTGAGAGGTTTTTAGTTTTTTTGTAGTATGCCACCAAGGCAGCCATTTTTGCTTATGGTAATTCTTTGTGCTCCATTTTGTGTTTATTTCTTTTCCTTGGGGAACTCTTGCTGTTATAGCAAGGTGGTTTATTTGGTATGCATTGGGGTTCTGTTTGGTTAGGATGCAATAATTATCTGGCATATGGTATAATTATTTTTTATTTTTATTTTTTTTTGAGATGGAGTTTTGTTCTTGTTGCCTAGGCTGGAGTACAGTGGCCCAATCTCGGCTCACTGCAACTTCTGCCTTCTGGGTTCAACTGATTCTCCTGCCTCAGCTTCCTGAGTAGCTGGGATTACAGGCGCCCGCCACCACTCCTGGCTACTTTTTTGTATTTTTAGTAGAGATGGGGTTTCACCATGTTGGCCAGGCTGGTCTCGACTCCTGACCTTAGGTGATCCACCTGCCTCAGCCTCCCAAAGTGCTAGGATTACAGGCTGTAGCCATTGCGCCTGGTCTTATAATAATTATTTTTCATGGCTTTGTTGAGTAAGTAGATGTTCTTGTACCGATCTCTTGGACACTTAAATTGTTTCTAATTTACTCTCTTCCAAATGTGGCAAGATGGGTTTTCTTTTACCTTCAAACCCATTTTTTCTTCCCTTTTTCACCTTCTGTGAGAGAAGATATTTTATAGACACGAAGAGAACTGTTAGTATGATAATACTTTAAAATTTTGCTATGAGAGGTGGTTGATGTCAGAAAGAGAAAGGCTTGTTTTTCTAGGAGTTGTTCTCCTCTAAAGAACCTCAAAGGCTAATGCTTCCCCCATGAAGCATGGTAAAGACTTGCTACCTCTGTCAGGTTGGAGATGCTTTAACTTTATGGGTAATGCAAGAAGAAGCATGTACTCTGGAGGAAAGGAAATGGAAACATTTTTAAAAAAAAGACAAGGAAGGAAAAGGGAAAAAAAATTTAAAAATGTAGCCATGGAAGACTCTGGATGGACAGTGAGGGTTTTATAGTTTCATAAAATAGAAACTAGGCTGGGTGTGGTGGCTCACATTATAATCCCAGCATTTTGGAGGCCTAGGTGGAGGGATCACTTGAGCCCAAGACTTTAAGAGCAGCCTGGGCAATGTAGGGAGACCCCTGTCTCTACAAAAAATACAAAAATTAGCTGGACATGATGGTGCATGCCTGTAGTCCCAGCTACTCAGGAGGCTGAGGTGGCAGGATCACTTGAGCTTGGCAGTTTGAGGCTGCAGTGAGCTGAGATCATGCCTGGGCAACCATATACTCCAGCCTGGGCAGCAGAGAGTGAGACCCTGTCTTAAAAACAAACAGGCCAGGTGCTGTGGCTCACGCCTGTAATCCCAGCACTTTGGTAGGCCAAGGCAGGCAGATCATGAGGTCAGGAGTTGAAGACCAGACTGGCCAACATGGCGAAACCCTGTCTCTCCTAAAAAATACAAAAATTAGCTGGGCATGATGGCTTGTGCCTGTAATCCCAGCTGCTTAGGAGGCTGAGGTAGGAGAATTGCTTGAACCGGCACCTGGGAGGCGGAGGCTGCAGTGAGCCGAGATCACACCACTGCACTCCAGCCTGGGCTACAGAACGAGACTCCATCTCAAAAAAAAAAAAAAAAAAAAAAAAAAAAAACGGTTAATTAAAGCATTGAAAAAAAATGGGGCTAGGCATTGTGGCTCACAATATAATATCAGCACTTTGGGAGGCCAAGGCGGGAGAATCACTTGAGTCCAGGAGTTCGAGACCAGCTGACATAGTGAGACCCCATCTCTACAAAAAATAAAAAAATTAGCCAGGCACAGTGGCTTGTGCCTGTTGTCCCAGGTACTCTGGAGGCTGAGGTGGGTGGGAGGATTGCTTGAGCCCAAGGAGGCTGAGGCTGCTGTGAGCTAAGATAGCACCACTGCATTCCAGCCTGGGTGACCAAGTGACACCTTGTCTCCTCCACCACACACACACACACACACCCCAAAACAAAAACAACAAAAGGAAAGAAAAAATATGGGTAGGTAACAGGATTTAAAAATAAGCGCATGAATTAGAGCAGATACAGAGACGTTTCAGAGCTCGGGGGAAGGAACTAATGAGCATTCTCCAGCATTAAGCCCTCAGGATAAATTAGCCTCAGTCACTGGTTTAGCTGAGCTTGGCCAGGGGATGTCAGAGTTCTTGGATAGTCACTTGAAGCCTGTGTACAATGGCAGAGGGGTAATTGCTCAAAGCAAAGTCAAGGTGTTGTCACCAGAAGAAAGGGGAATGAATGCTGGCCAGGCAGAAGCAATGGTTGCCCTCTACAATGTCTGGATGAAAACTGAGGAGGTATGTTCACTATCTTCTGGGGTTCATTTGCCTTTGTGATGGGCCAGTAATAGAATGGCTTTATTTCTTGTAGGGCTATGCTTGAATAGAGTTAAACTATGGGATTACATGAGTAATGTGGTAATGAAAATCATTTGCATTTGTTTTGTCTTCTTCTGAGTGATTTTCTGCGACAAAATGCTCAGGGATGCAATTGCCAGGTCAAAGGGGATGAGTATGTTTATGGCTGCACAACTTCAATTCTAAATGGAAAATAAATGACAGCAAAGATATTCAAGAGAAGGCAAGGAAAAATAAAAGGCTGGGCCCTGATTTTGCCAACCATGTTTTATAAAGGATACAGTAAGAGCTTTGGAATAATAGTTAAGGTTATGACATAAAGGAGCAATATTATTAAATAATATTTTGGGAGGGGCGATCAAGGGAGCGATCTCAATCTTGACTGTTAGGTACTTTAGATTTTGAGCAACAAAGACACCTCAGTTTACCTTAGTTGATCTTCCCTCCCCTTCCTTCCCTTCCTTCCTTCCTTCCTTCCTTCCTTCCTTCCTTCCTTCCTTCCTTCCTTCCTTCCTTCCTTCCTTCCTCCTTCCTTCCTTCCTTCCTTCCTTCCTCTCTCTTTCTCTCTTTCTTTATTTCTTTCGAGGCAAGGTCTTGCTCTGTTGCCCAGGGTGGAGCACAGTGATGTGATCACAACTCACTGCAGCTTGGAACTCCGGGGCTCAACTGGTCCTCCCACCTCAGGCTCCCGAGTAGCTGGGACTACAGGCGCGTGCCATGACGCCTAGCTAATTTTCGTATTTTTTTAGAGATAAGGTCTCCCCATGTTGCTCAGGCTGGTCTCATACTTCTGGGCTCAAGTGATCCTCCCACTTCGACCTCCCAAAATGCTGGGATTACAGGTATAAGCCACAGCCCCTGGCTGGTAGTTTCTTTTTAATACAAATTTTATTTTGAAGCAGTTGATTGAAAAGTTGCAACTACAAAAAAAAAAAACCCTCTTTCTTTTTGGTAACCATTTGAGGGTAAGTTGCCAAACGAATGCTCACTCCCGCTGAAAACGTCAGTCTTCATTTTCTTGAACAAGGACATTCTGTCACATCACGATAGCCCGCCCATCCAAGGCAGGAAACTAACACTGATACATTTCTACCGTCTAATCCTCAGACCCAGTCAAGCTTTGCCAACTGTTTTAAGTAGTAAAGAAGACAAAACAAAGCAAGTTTGGAATCCAGCATTGCATTTAGTTGTCATCTCTTTTTGTCTCCTTCTATCTGGAATGCTTCTATAGTCTTTCATAACCTTGATACTTTTGAAGAATACAGACAGTTATTTTATTATGCTGAAAGCAATGCTGTGTTTTCCTCATTGCCTCCTATCAGGGAGCACACAGTGTTGATTTATCCTTTTATTATGCTGTTTACTTGATCACCTGATTTAAGGTGGTACTAGGCTTTTCCTTATAAAGTTACTCTTCTACCATGTGTAATCACTATTTAGTTAATAAACGTTTTATGGGGAGGCATTTTGAAACTGTAAATATCCTGTTCCTTGTCAAATTTTGAATTTATTTATCTCGATATGGACTCATGGTTTCCTGTTTCATTCAATGAGTTATAATAGGTTGTTATCACGATTTATTCTGATACTCAAATTGTCTCAGGCTTGGCCTCTGAGGGCCTTTCAGACTGGATCCTGTGTCCCTTTGACATGCCTCATCATTCTTTGAGCTTTCCTTGATTTCTGGATAAACAAGATCTTCCAGGTCATCCTATAATTTTCCTTCTTCAGCCTTGGAAATAGCCATTTCTCCAAGAAGCCTGGGTTTACTTTTGGAGAGAATGACATTTAAGAACAAGATCTGGGTGCTAGATGTGCTCATTGCAATTGGGCTGTGCTCACTGCTCCTAGGCCCTTTCAGTAGACAGTGCTGGGAAACACACACACACACACACACAAACACACACACACCCCACTCTGGTAGACAGTCTCCCCACCTGGCTTGGGCTCTGACAGCTGCCATGACACCCCCACATGTGGGTGCTTTGTGCATCCTTCTCAGGCTCTGATGTCACTTGCTAGAAAGTCCCTTTTAAGGGACTAAGAATCTCTATCATCTCTGTATCTAAGCATCTTTATCACCTCTATCTATGTATCTAAGTATCTATCTATCTAGCTGCCTACCTACCTACCTATCAAAAACCATAAAAAAACTGGGCACAGTAGTGAGTGCCAGCTACTCAACAGGTTGAGGCAGGAGAATTCTGTGAGCCCAGGAGTTCAAGACCAGTCTGGACAACATAGTGAGGCCCCATCTGAAAAAAAACCAAAACCCGAAAACCAGAAGGTCACACTGACATCACTGGGTTCAAGTTGGCTCTTCTACCCATAATTTATTTACCAATTTAGCAATATTTCTCCATGCAACCAATCTCGAGCCCTCTCTGCTGCCTCCTCCCAAGCATGGATATCTCCTAAGCCCATCAGTCCTCTGACCCTCCATGCTGCCTCCACCCCCACCCCTCTGGTAGACAGTCTCCCTACCCTGCTTGGGCTCTAAAACCCTCTGACAGCTGCCATGACACCCCCACATGTGGGTGCTCTGTGCATCCTTCTCAGGCTCTGACATCACTTGCTGGAAAGTCCCTTCTGCATGGACAAAAGGCAGTTTCTTTTAAGGGAGAAAACACCGAAGATGGTTTTAGAAAGGTCAGCTTCCAGAGCCTTTATCTTTTTTTTTTTTTTTTTTTTTGGAGATGGAGTTTCCCTCTGACTCCCAGGCTGGAGTGCAGTGGCGCGATCTCAGCTCACTGCAAGTTCCACCTCCCAGGTTCAAGTGATTCTCCTGCCTCAGCCTCCCAAGTAGCTGGGATTACAGGTGCCCACCACCACACCTGGCTAATTTTTCATATTTTTAGTAGAGACGGGGTTTCGTCATGTTGGCCAGGCTGGTCTGAAACTCCTGACCTCAAGTGATCTGCCTGCCTTGGCCTCCCAAAAGTGCTGGGATTACAGACATGAGCCACTGCACCTGGTCTTAAAGCCTTTGTCTTAAGAGAAGGAAAAGCACTATAAAGTGTGGGTGAAGTCCAGCAGTTGAAACAATTGAAGAGCATGCCAGACTCCTGTGCAGCCAAAAAGACTTCAAAAGACCTAGAACTCTCCTTTTCTATTTCTTCCCTTCTCTCCCTCTTTTCTTCTTTCCCTACTTCCCTCCTTCCCTCCCTCCCTCCCTCCCTTCTTGCCTGCCTGCCTTCCTGCCTGCCTGCCTTCCTTCCCTCCTTCCCTCCTTCCTTCCTCTCTCTCCTTCCTTCCTCTTTCTCTTCTTCCTTCCTCTTTCTCTCCTTCCTTCCCTCCCTCCCTCCCTCCCTTCTTGCCTGCCTGCCTTCCTTCCTTCCTTCCTTCCTTCCCTCCTTCCCTCCTTCCTTCCTTCCTCTCTCTCCTTCCTTCCTCTTTCTCTTCTTCTTTCCTTTCTCTCCTTCCCTCCCTCCCTCCCTCCCTTCCTTCCTTCCTTCTTTCCTTCCTCCCTTCTTTCCTTCCTCTCTCTCCTTCCTTCCTTTTTTTTCTTCCATTCTTCTCTTCCCCTTCCTCTTCCCTTCCCTTTGACAGGGTCTCACTCTGTCATCTAGGCTGGAGTGCAGTGGCACTATCTCACCCTGGGCTCAAGCGATCCTCCCACTTCAGTCCCCTGTAGCTGGGACTGCAGGTGTGCACCACCACACCCAGCTAACTTTTCTTCTATTTTTTGTAGAGACAAGGTTTTGCTATGTCGCTCAAGCTGATCTCGAACTCCTGGGCTCAAGTGATCTGCCTGCCTTGGCCTTCCAAAGTGCTGGGATTACAGGCATGAACTACTGTGCCAAGCCAAGAGCTAGAATTCTTCAGCATCACGTAATTTTTTTTTTAAATAAATTAATTCCTAGCAACTTTCATTTAAAGCATCATGTAATTTTTACGTTGGCCTCTTGGAAACCATTTTGTCCTTGAGGAAACCAGGGCCCAAGCAGGTTGTTCATGCAATACTTGTTTGCCTTTACCCATAAGAGCACAGACTTCCAGAAAAGTGTTCTGTTACTTGCTGTGATTCATGCCTTATCTTAAATCCCTAAAATTGCTTCAGTTGGCAAGTGGAACCTCTCTCCCCCTCGAGCCTTGATGGAAAACTGTTGGTGAGGTCCCTCTGTGAACCCCTAGAGTAGACGGATTCAGAGATGGCTGTTCAGGGGGCAGGTGAAGGCATTGAAAGTGCTGGACAGACCCCGTAATACCAGATTCCAGATGGCTTCTTTGACTCTCTCGAAACTGCAGAGGTGATGGGAGGCACACAGGCTGGCAGCCTCTTTTCTGACTCTCTACTGCCAAAAGCCATAGAATATCTTGCTGCAGCTCAGACCCAAATGGTAGCTAGTCACCATAAACATGGGTCCTCTTACAAGTGAGGGCAGAGACTCAGGCACAAGGCAGGCCCAGACTAAGGTATCTGCCCACCCTGGAGAGACTCAAGGCATTTCAGGAAAACAGGAAGGAAAAACAGATAAAGGGGGTGTTGTCTAGAAAAACAAATAAAAGAGGTGTTGGAAGAAAGAAATTTAAATTAAAGGACTGAAGCTTGATAGTTTATAGCCTACATGAAAGACACTCAGAGGCTATGGCTACCAGATAGCCAGAAACTGGAGTTTTACCTGTTAAGTTAGTTTTATAAACATTGTTTAGAAATCATTAATACTTTTGTTGAAAAAGTACATATACATTGTAAAAATTTTAATTACAAATTCTTATTATGACTCCTTAATCACAGTTCCTAAAGCCTCAAACTCTGAAAACTAAAGTTTAAAAAAACTGTTTTCTTAAAAAAGAAAATTGAAGTATAGGGAAAGCACACATGTTATTTGGAGCTGCTGATGGGATGTGCCAGGCTAATAAAGAGATGAGAAAGAGCCAGAACTCTGGAGAATTAGCAATTTTCGGTATAAATGGATACTTTACAAAACAGTCATAAAACATGGCCTGAACAGACATGAGGCTCTTATTTTGTTGCTGTGGAAATATTTGTTGTTATTGCTTTTTGAGACAGAGTCTTCCTCTGTTACCCAGGCTGGAGTGCAGTGGTGTGATCCTAGCTCGCCGCAACGTCCATTTCCTGGGTTCATGAGATTCTCCTGCCTCAGCCTCCCAAGTAGCTGGGACTATAGGCGTGTGCTAAAACGCCCAGCTAATTTTTGCATTTTTAGGAGAGACAGCGTTTCACCATGTTGGTCAGGCTGGTCTCAAATTCCTGACCTCAAGTGATCTGCCTGTCATGGCCTCCCAAAGTGCTGGGATTACAGGCGTGAGCCACCACACCCGGCCATGCTTGGAAATATATATATATATATATATATATTTTTTTTTTGTCTTTTTGTTTTTTTTTTTCCTTTTTGTGGAGAACGGGGTCTCGCTATATTGCCCAGGCAGGTCTCGAACTCCTGGGCTTAAGCTATCCTCCCGCCTCTGCCTCCCTAAGAGCTGGGATTACAGGCGTGAGCCACAGCGCCCGGCCCATGCTTGGAAATGTTAATGTCTTTGATTATGAGCAGTTTTTTGGCTCGCCTTTCAGATATGTTCTACTGCCTGTACCTGGAGAAACAGCCATTTGAGATACTTCTTAACGTTTTCCTTCCTGACCCTGACTTTTGGCTTAAAGATGCTTCCCCTGTCCCAGAATCGTGCCCCAAGATGGGAAGGAAAAGGAACAAATGCTTAACGGAATGCAGTGAAAAAGAGCAAGGATAACTTGCCACGTTCTGGATCATTCCCCATATGCCTTCTTTTATGATTCTAATTCTTCATCTTCACTTAGCATTCTGTGGAGAACTCCCAAGTAAGAAAAAGACTTCTCTCTCATCAAGAACTTTTTCCCAACCAGAAATAGTAAATCACTTTATATATTTATTATTAATGTAGCCTCCATATCACTTGCTGCACGGGCCCGCTGCCCACGATTTCCAGGCTCTTTCCTCTCTGCACCTGGGAATTGTTACCTGCCTGAACCTCAACGTGTTCTTCATACATTGCCCTCCTGTGACGATGCTCCCACAGAGCAGGGCAATGTATTAAAATAATGGAATTTACAGCATGGATATGAATGAACCCGTAAACAATATATTGAATGGGATATTATAAATAACACCTGTAGTACATTTCCTGGCATTCTCTTAAGACTCCAGAACCGCACATCCTCATCATCACATTTACTATGGTTATTATGGTTCTAATGCCCAGAAGAATCTCCAGGCAGCCTTGTCATCTTCCCGTGTTCGTTGACCTGACTGGGTAAATGAACTATGACTCTGGACTCATCCTGTGCTTTCTCACACTTATTGCTTGAGCCATGGCAAATGGGGCTCCCTCATTCTCCTGGTACCTCACAGTGTGCTGACTTCTAGCATTTTTAAGTCTTACCCTGAATTGCATTGTCATGCAGGTGGCTGGCACACTCCCTTCCTGTGGGCTGATGATGTTATGCAGCATACACTTAGAAGTAAAAAATCTTTTCAGATTTATTCCAGAACAGCTATATTCCCTCTTCGTAGAGCGTCATACTATTACCTCTTTTTTCTCTCTTCCAAGAAAGCCCACTTTTCCCATCCCACAGGAGAAAAACAATCCTAACGCTGAGAACACCCACGTGTTCCAAATTTGGCTGCTTTCTTGACTTTCCCAATAGCAAACTCAAAAAAGTACACCTTTGTTCTCCTGGGATAATTTGTGTAATCTCTAAGTTACTTAGCCTTTTAACCCACATAGGCAGTCTTTATAAATTTTAGTTTTCATTATTATATTAATAAATAACCGATGTTTCTTCCAGATGAATTAGAAAATATATATGAGTTGCCGTAAGTGAAAAAAAAAGAAAAGAAAATTGCATATAATCTCAACAGCCAGGAATTGCTCTGTTAGCTTAGTAATGTATAGATTTCCATACTGTCTCATGGATTCCAGTTCTTGGGATGAAATTACTATGTGCATATCATTTTTTTAACCTCAATTTAAAATTTAGTTTAACAAATGTTGAAACTTTGCTTGTCAATAAATGAAATTTGATGGAATTCCAACATGGAGGGCCAGTCATGGCAAGGGAGGTGGTATGGTTAATAGCAAATAGCCTTCCTGTTGATTTATCAGCATCCACACAGAATCCAAAAACTGACAAAATGTCGCTGTAGCAGAGAGGCTGTGTTGAAAATTTAATGAAGAGTGCACACCAGAATCCTTGATTATCTTCTTGTTTATTTGCTGTCTTGTTTCTTGTCTATCATTCCCTACTAGAACACAGGCACAACATCCCACACATAGCAGGTCCTCAATAAATATCATCTAGTGAATGAATGATTGAATTCATGCTGTCTCTTGGTGTTCTACAAGTGGATTGTGGCAGGGATAGATAGTGCTCTCCACGTCTCCCCTGCATTTCCCAGCATCCCTTGCAGAGAGGGTATAGCCACATCACAAGTTCTGGCCAATGGACTGTGAGTGGGAGTAACCTGTGTCACTCCTACGCAGTGGCAATTAAGAGCTAGTAATGCCTGTGGAGTCTCTCTCTTTCCTTGAGTCATGACCGTGGAGGCCAGGTGTTTCAGCTGACATAGCTACAGGATGGAAGAAAGACATGTAAACCACAGCAGACTTTATGTAAGTGAGAAATAAGGCTTTTGTTTTCAGTTCAGCCTCTGATATTTTAGAGTTTCCCTTTTGGGGACTTACTGAAACACAGTCAAGACTATCCTGACACACACAGATATAAAACCCGAATTAGACATTTGCTATTTGGCTGTGAGATTGAACAAATGTAATTGACATAAACAGGATATAGCCTATAATTATAACCTCATGGTTTTATTTCCTTGTTTGATTTTAAAACACCTAACCTGAAGTGCTTGGCTGAAGGCAAAGGATATAAAACCTGAAAATATTCTGAATGGAAATTCAACTTCTTCAGATGTGTCATGGTTTGAACTAAAATATTTTAATTTAGTACTTTATTTAGATTGCTTCTGTTGTGAATTCTAATTTCTCTCAACTCATAGGTTGTTTATAGTTTCTGAAAAGGAATAATTCCCTTAGAGCTGACAAAAGGAAAAAAAATGCCTGTGCTCTTGGGGTGTCATATTTTTAGGCTGACAGCTGCAATGATGGCAAATAGGATGAAGAGAGAGAGCTATTGGTCTGCTGTGGTCAATCAGTTTCCCATTTTAGAAGTTCCCAAACTTTCTCAGTTCATAGTTATAGTCATTCAGTAATTTATTCATGGGCCCTAGGCCAAAAGATTTACACACACACACAGACACACACACACACACACACACATTTATATATACACACACACATATATATAAATAAAACATTTTGGTTTATTAAAGTCCAAATAACTTAATGGTAGCATTTGTACAGTGCCTGGCAGATGTCACATTGTTACCCTGTTTCCCTCAAAAACTTAAAATCTCTTGCAGGGCCCATCTTCGTCACTGCTATGACCCAGGTACCTCAGCACATAATTTGGGAACCACAGACATCTGATTTAGTATTTGTGGGATTTGAGGAGCCCTATCTTTTGAGACCTGGCCATTCATGAGCCTCTGTTTTATTGTGGAAAAATCTGAATATCTCCTCATAACATGTCAAAAGGTAGTAACTTTTTAAAAAATTGAGACAGGGTCTTGCTATGTTGCCCAGGCAGGTCTGGAACTCCTGGGCTTAAGCAATCCTCCCACCTTGACCTCCCAGAGTGCTGGGATTACAGGTGTAAGCTACCATGTCTGGCCAAATGGTAGTAACTTGAGCTTGATGTGACATTTGGAATTTCATATTTCATTGAAAGAAGAAGTCACCAGAGTAGATGACAGGTAAGGGTCACTAGACAGCAGAACGGAGCAATAAGCTACTTAGTCTCTGATCATTTCCAGCCTCTGTTTTCTTCCAGAAGTCTGTGTTCTTGTGGTTTCCTGTGGCCTCTCTAGGTAATTCTTCACAGTTTCTTTGATTGGCTAATCCTTGCTATGGAGCTTTTATTGTTGGCATTCCTCAAGTCTTAGTCCTCAATTTCCATGATAGACTAGGAGCAGATGGCCTCCAATATTTTTCTTCTTACTGGTATTTCCCATTTAAAATTTCCCAAGTCCTTCAATAAGAGAAAGTCAACTTTGGCAATCAGATGGTTGGGGAGATGTTCAAAGCGCCAGTCCCCCACCATGAAACAATAAAACCAGATGGGGAGGGAATCCTGGGCATGAGGAATCTAAAAATGCATAGCCAGGGTTGAGAATCATCTTGCTGGAGGAAGCTGACCTCAAGAACGAGTGGAGTTGAGGGTTGGGGAGCGTGAACTTGGCTCTCTGCCTGCTCTCACCGCAGGTCTGGGAGGCAGGAGCCTGGACCTGCTGCTGGGCACCTCGCCACCATGTGTAGCCAAGGAACAAAACTAGCACAGGAGGCTGTGGAGCTGAGCTAGGAAGAGAGTCGCATCTTGCTGACATCATTTGAGACATTCCTGAAGCTATTACTGTTTCTGGAAATGTCAGTTATGTATCCTACATCTTCTCTTTTTACTTAAAACCCAGTATGGCTTGTGTTTTCTGTCTTGGTATGAAAACAGCTGAGGACTGCTTGTGTGGTTATTACTCCCTACCTCCTTTAGTACCAAAACCTTGGAGGGGCATTTACATTTTAGGGACTGTATAAAGGGCTTTGGTTTATTTATTTTTAATTACTTCGAGACAGAATCTTGCTCTGTTGCCCAGGCTAGAGTGCAGTGGCATGATCATAGCTCACTGCAGCCTTAAACTCCTGGGCTCAAGAGAGCCTCCTGCCTCAGCCTCCTGAGCAGCTGGTACTACAGGTGCATGCCACCATGCCTGGCTATTTTTTTTTTTTGAGATGCACTCCTGCTCAGTCACCTGGCTGGAGTGCAGTGGCATGATCTCAGCTCACTGCAACCTCTGCCTCCCGGATTCAAGTGATTCTCCTGCCTCAGCCTCCCGAGTAGCTGGGACTACAGGCACGTGCCACCACACCCAGCTAATTTTTGTATTTTTAGTAGAGACAGGGTTTCACCATGTTGGCCAAGATGGTCTTGATCTCTTGACCTCGTGATCCGCCCGCCTCGACCTCCCGGAGTGCTGGGATCACAGGCCTGCACCCAGCTGCCTGGCTAAGTTTTATTGTTTTTGTAGAGACAGGGTTTTGCTATGTTGTTCAGGCTGCTCTTGAACTCCTGGCTTCTAGTGATCCTCCTACCATGGCCTTCCACAGTGTGGTGGTTCATTATATGCATGAACCACCACACCCTGCCTGAAGGATTTTATTTTTGCTTTGGTTGGCAGAGACTGATTATTGTGTCCCAATATTTGTTCTCTCTTTTGTCCATGTAATAGCATTTTTAGCTGAGCTGCTTAGAAAAATAAAGACTACAATTCTTAGTGTCCATCCCCGCTGTGCCAGTAGGATGCAAGCAGAAGCATAAGAGGCAGCATGTGGAACCCTTAAAAGACAGAAAGGGGCTGGGAGCGGTGGCTCACGCCTGTAATCCCAGTGCTTTGGGAGTTCGAGGTGAGTGGATCACCTGAGGTCAGGAGTTCGAGACCAGCCTGACCAACATGGAGAAATGCTGTTTCTACTAAAAATACAAAAAAATTAGCCAGGCGTGGTAGTGCATTTCTGTAATCCCAGCTGCTCGGGAGGTAGAGGCAGAGAATTGCCTGAACCTAGGAGGCGGAGGTTGCGGTGAGCCGAGATCACGCCATTGCACTCCAGCCTAGGCAACAAGAGCAAAACTCCGTCTCAAAAAAAAAAAAAAAAAAAAAAAAAGAGAGACAGCAAGAATGGGCCTGTTCTCCTTTCTCCATCCTTCCTCCATTTTGCTGTCTGAAACATGGGTGTCTCCAGCTTCAGCTTGAGGAAGAGGCCTTAGGAATGATGGAGAAGTGAGCTGGATGGGGAGAGTGAATCCTCAGAACTCCAGGGAACAGAGCCTCCACATTGACTGTGGCCTGATACTTCCAGAGTTCATTTATGTGCATAAGCAATAAATTTCTATTTTAATGAGCCAGTGCTATTTTGGATTTTCTGTCACTCAAAGCAGAATCTAATTCTAACTAATATCCCCTATTAAGTTTCATCTTGATAGATTTGGATCGTCACTTTGTGTCTTTGGGCCCTGATGTCATCATTCAACATCTCCTTTACCCCATCCAGCTCTCTGTCATCTGTTAATGAGATCAGCGTGCCCTCTGTACTTCCATCCAAGTCATTAATAAAAATAGGATCGGGAGAGGCCTGAGGACAGCAGCCTCCAGCCTGCTCCAGAGAGCTCTCCCATTAGGGTCCTGGTGATCTGTGCACTTTGCCTTGGATATCAGAGGTGGTGTGGAGGAAATTGAGGAGTTTCAGCCATAGATCCATAGGTGTCAAGCTTTAGCAGGCATCAGGAACACCAGAGGGCCTTTTTGTTTTTTTTATTTAATTTTTATTTTTTTTTAGAGAGAAGCTTTTACTCTGTTGCCCAGGCTAGAGTGCAGTGGTGTGATCATAGCTTACTGTAACCTTGAACTCCTGCGTTGAAGCAATGCTCCGGCCTCAGCCTCCTGAGTAGCTAGGACAGGACTACAGGTATGTGCCACCATGCTTGGCTAATTTGCTTTCTTTTGAGGAGATGGGGTCTTGCCTTGTTGCCCAGGTTGGCATCAAGCAATTCTCCTGCCTCAGCTTCTCCAAGTGCTGGGATTACAGGTGTGAGCCACCAAAGCCCAAGTATTAATATTTCTAACAAGTCTCAGGTGTTGCTGATACTGACAGTTTAGAGGCCACGGTTTGACAACTACCTTATTTTTTCTGCACAGACAGAAAAAATAGTTTGGATATAGAAGGTAAGTCCTTCAGGAGACAAAAGGGATAGACTGCAGGGTATTTGGAGGAGGATTGGACTCCCAATGATGGGACTGGCTCTGAATTGGGGCTTATAGGAAGGAGGCCAGCAGAGTTGGGAATGGATGAAGGTAGGTAGGTTGGTCCATTTGTTTTTGGAAGGCGTCAGGAGCTTCTGGACAATGACATCTATTTTCTTTTTTTTTTTGAGACAGAGTTTTGCTCTTGTTGCCCAGGCTGGAGTGCAATGGCATGATCTCGGCTCACTGCAACCTCCATCTCCTGGGTTCAAGTGATTCTCCTGCCTCAGCCTCCCAAGTAGCTGGGATTACAGGCACGTGCCACTATGTCTGGCTAATTTTTGTATTTTTAGTACAGACAGGGTTTCTCCATGTTGGCCAGGCTGGTCTCAAACTCTTGACCTCAGGTGATCCACCCACCTTGGCCTCCCAAAGTACTGGAATTACAGGCTTGAGGCACTGCGACCGGCCAATGGCATCTATTTTCTCAGTGAAAAATATGCCAGAACATTAACTGAAGTATTGACTGTTAACTATGTGAGGAGAAATTATGAATTGTGGAGCAGCAGGCAAACTCAAGCATGGCTGAGTAACTGTGGAAGGAGTAAATGGACTAATCTTGGCATTAGTCCATGACTAAGAACATGTAAATATTAACTATAAGCAGTTCCAAGGCAGAGACGGCATTGCATTCATCAACATATCTCTAGGCCCTCAAAGTGCTTGGTGAGTACTCAATTAATAACATGAAAAAACATTATTTTAGAGAAGACAGGATCTCACTCTGTATCTAGGAGCCTGGCTCACTGCAGACTCAAACTCCTGGGTTTAACAATCTTCTCGTCTCAGCCTCTTGAGTAGCTGGGACTGCAGGTGTGTGCTAATATGCCTGGCTTTTTGCTATAGAGATGGGGTCTCGCTGTGTTGCCTAGCCTACTCTTGAACTCCTAGGCTCAAGTGGACTCCCAATTTGGGGTCCCAAAGCACTAGGATTACATGCATGAGCCACTATGCCCAGGCTCCATTCATGTTTAACAATAAATGAGCCTGTGAAGTTGAATTTTTAGCTTATATTGTCCCTCCAGAACAAAATGGCAGTTCATTAGTTTTACATGGGTTCATTTTAATGCACTAAAAAATAATTTGTTTCACAGACAGACATTCTACAACATGTGATTGTTTTAAGAGATAATACTGGCCCGGCACAGTGGCTCACACCTGTAATCCCAGCACTTTGGGAGGCAAGGTGGGCAGATCACTTGAGATCAGGAGTTCGAGACCAGCCTGCCTAACATGGTGAAACCCTGTCTCTATAAAAAATATAAAAATTAGCTGGGTGTAGTGGCAGGTGCCTGTAATCCCAGCTACTCGGGAGGCTGAGGCAGGAGAATCGCTTGAACTCGGGAGGCGGAGGTTGCAGGGAGCTGAGATCGTGCCATTGCAGTCCAGCCTGGGTGACAGAGCAAGACTCCATCAAAAAAAAAAAAAAAAAAGATATTATTTTACACAATTATTAGAGTATCATCACACCTTAAAAAAAAAGACTGTGAAATGTACCACCGCCAACCCCTGGAAGGCAGTTTTCTTCCTAAAGTTGAGTTACAGGAAAGTCTGACAGGTTCTGCTTCATGTGAACATCATTTTCAGCCTGCTTCTGATACACATGAGCAGTCAGGATCATGGTTGAGCAGCCTTCTGTCTGGAGACATGAAAAATACAGGAATAAATCTGTGAGCACTTGGAATAACTTCCTACCCAGCTGCAGAGATGGGGATTGGCCTAAAACCACTGCTGGTTCTGACATGAAGCTGAGAACGGTGGAAAGTCAGAGGATAGCTTTGCCATTGGAACTGGTCCATACAGCCGGGGATGGCGACCAACTGTCTTGATCTGCCTGGGACTAAGAGGAATACCAGGATGTGGGATTGTTCACTGCTAAACCTAGGATAGTCCCTGGCAAACAGGGACAAGCCAGTCACCTTCAATGGGCTGTCCACACTGGAGAAAAAAAAAAATCCAAAAATAGTAGCTTCTACAGCAAGGCTGCTGTTTTGATTTCTGGTAGGAAGCAGAGCTGGCTTCCTGGGCGTGGGACTGGTGCAGCAGAGCCGAACAGGACTCAGAAGAACTCGTTCTTAGTTTGATGCTCTCCTGTCATTTGAAATGCTTCCTCGTATTAGAACAAAAGGCCGCTCATTTGCATTGTGTATTGGGTCCTGCATGAGACACAGCTGGTCCACAGATAATGTAGAAGAGAACTGGCCGGGCGAGACGGCTCACACCTGTAATCCCAGCACTTTGGGAGGCCAAGGCGGGTGGATTACGAGGTCAGGAGATCGACACCATCCTGGCCAACATGGTGAAACCCCATTTCTACTAAAAATACAGAAAAAAAAAAAATAGCTGGGTGTGTGGCGCATGCCTGTAGTCCCAGTTACTCTGGAGGCTGAGGCAGGAGAATTGCTTGTACCCAGGAGGCGGAGGCTTCAGTGAGCGGAGATCTCGCCATTGCACTCCAGCCTGGCAACAGAGCCAGACTGTCTCAAAAAAAAAAAAAAAAAAAAAAAGAATTGCGGTTTCTTCCTGCTTTTATTCCTATGAGGCCCGACTGGAGAAGGGATCTCTCTCCTTTCTCCCTCTCCCTTTCTCGTTGTTCCCCCTACCCCCACCCACTCCCCTTCTTTCTCTTCCACCCTCTTCCCTCTCCTCTTTCTGGTTTAAGCAAAATCTGTTGCAAGGCATTATTTTATCCATTATATTTTTAAAAGTCCGTGCCATCTTATCACAGGTGTTTGTGTTTAAAACAATAAACTCGGTTCACATGCAGGACTTCCATCCTCGATGTGTTTCTCCCAGCAAGAAAAAGTGAGCAGAACAGATAAAATATTTGGAAAGTTGAAGAAAGTGTGGCAGCAGTACCAGCTGAGGCGTCTCCAGGCTCACGGCAGGGAGAAGCCACCCTCTGGATCAAAGGGAACCCCCTCAGCCAAGATGAAAGGGGTGATAATTGCAGGTTAAGAGAGTTTTATAATAGAGGTGGCAATAACAGCTGCTAGCAGGAAACCGAGGGAGCTTTACGTCGGGCTTGGTGGGTGGGGCCCAGGCAGGTCCACTAATTGCTCCTAAAACTGTGTATGGGAATCTGAATTCTCTCCAAGTTATTTCTGCTTTCCTTCTTGGATGTCAAAATCACACTTTTCAAACAAAGGGTGTCATTGTGGTGTTTACTTGTGCTTTTTCAATTTTAAATGTGGACTGTAAGGAGGACAGGGACGGTGGGCTGAGACAAGGTAAATAACACTGAATTGGAGTGTGAGGCCGGCTGGCTGAGCTGGCTGTAAGGTTGTAAAGGCCACTTTGGGGCACTGGCTGAGCTTAGCTGTGCCTTCACCGTGACTGCAGCTCCTACAGGGAGGAGAAACGTCCCTGGGGAGCAGCAGGGCTGGCCTGGAACGGGAGGCGAGCGTGGTCCCCGCAGCGCTGCCCGCGAGGCACCTCCTCCAGCGCCCGGGCCTCACCTGAGCCATCCGAGCACATCTGAGCCACCTGGGGCAGCGCACGAGGAGGTCTTCTGTTTGAGGCAACAGCACGCCAAGCACCGCAGCTTAGAAAGGTAAGCGGAGCAGAGCCTGCTGTGCAAAACACACGCTCTTTGAGATTTTAAATGTATTTTTTCTGCCTGTCTTTTCATGGGTAGGATGTCGAAGCCTTCTGGGGGAATGAGGCATGGGAATGGGAGCTGGAATCAGCTGCAGGGATTCTGTTCCAGGCGCTGGAAGGTTGCTCAACTCCCGTGGGCTCTTTCCTCTTCCCTCGCATGTAGGCAGTAAGGTTAAGAATAGCTCTGTGAAGGTCTGGGCAAAGTAATCTGGCCTTCTGGGGTGGAGGCAGGGGGTGAGGATGGTAAAAGTATACTGTAAACACACAGTAGGATCCGGCTGGAAAATGTTAATTTGTAAAGCATAGAAAACTTGGCTGTGGGTATATGTTTGGCTCCCCGTTTAAATTAGACTAAGTGATGAATAACTTTCAGGCAATGAGGCAGAAAAGCAAAAGCGTTTCTAAGTGGCTGCCAATAAGTCCAGAGAAGAACACCAAACCCAGGTCCCCTCCTGCTTTCTTGCTGAAATGCCCTTACACTGTAAAAGCTGCGCTTTCAGGCTCTGCTTCGCAATGTTAAAACTCAGAACCGTCGATCGATGATTTTAAAATGATTTTGCATCTCTAGACATCTCCAGATGGAACTTTTACGAAAGAGCACACATTTAAAAAAATTGTTGGGGTTTTTGTGAGGTTAACTCAAGTCTCCTTTGGAAAATAGACGATATTTGTGTGTTAAGGTAAAACTGTCCCAGCAAGATAAATATTTAAGAAAATAATGTCAAAGTCACCATTTTATGAAAGATAGAGGTAATGAAATGATTGCTAAGTCATGAATGAATGTCTAATTTCAAAAGATGTGCCTATATTTGTTTTGTTCTCTTTTAAAACACATCTTAAGACTTAATTTTCTAACCTTGGCATGGCAACTTAAATTTTTAAAAAATCTATTTTTAGCACAAGATTTTACTGAATAGTCCACCAGAGGGCAGTATTTGATAAAGGTTTGATAAAAATATACATTCAGTGTAATTCATAGAAATCATGTTTCATTTGTTTTTATTAACAATGATATTAATAGAAAGCACTTCCTTCCATCCACAGAAATAAAGTGAGGAAGCTCTGCATATTTGGTTTCCACATGGGGTAAATAGTGCTGAAAGCAGCATATATTAAGTTGTAAAGGATATGTTTGTTTCATAGCTTTCAAGATGAAAGAAGCAGTCAAGGGAAGTAAAAATGATTTAGGTAGTACTTTACAAGCCATGGATTGATCCTACTGACTTGCTAAAAAGGAGTTTGGTTGTTTTAGCTCAATCTCCAACACGCTATTTACCCTCCCTGGGAAACCATCCAAATTTGGCCACATTCCAGATGCTAGAAAAAGCTCAGAGCCAGAGCCAACTGTTTGTTTGCCCAAGGAGGCGGGACAGCACGAGGAGAGGTTGCAGGCTGGTTTCCAGGGGCCAGAAACATCCTAACCACACCTGTGGGGCTGTCGTGATTGGGAGGTGCTGGGAGCGTATGCCTGGCTCATAGAAGCTCATCAATGGATGTTGGTTTCTCTCCTATTCACTTGCTGTGTAATTATGTGTTACTTTGTGGTGTTGCTTTTGTTTGTTGTATTTACAATTAAAAAAATTCAAGAAACATGCACAAGGTAAGCAAACAGTATGAGGTGGTGAAGAATTTAAAATGTCCTGAATGCACCTACCAGACCCACTCTCCAGAGATAAATATCTGCAACAATTTTTTTTTTTTTGAAACCAGGTCTTGCTATATTGCCCAGGCTGGAGTACAGTGGATATTCACAGATGTGATTCTACTGCTAATCAGCACAGGAATTTTAACCTGCTTCATTTCTGACCTGGGCAGGTTCACCTTTTCTTAGGCAGCCTTCCCCTGCTCCCGGGAAGTCACCATATTGTTGCTGAACTTAGCTGGGACACCTTGACCGGCATGGCGTACTGGAGCCCAGAACACCTGGGCTCAAGCAATCCTCCAGCCTCTTGGGTAGCTGGGACTACAGGCATGTGCCATCATGTCTGCCGGGCAGCAACAATTTTTGTGCATCTTTCAGAAAATTTTCATATAGAAATTTGCCTATATAGATGTCTATATCCCATAGACATTTTTATGCAAATAGGAACAAACTAGACATTAGCTTGCACCTTGTATTTTTCAATGATACATCTTGGACGTCTTCCCAATTTTATTTCTTAACTTTTCTCATTTTATTTCCAGTGAAACATATTTCTCCATGGCAGGAACTTTGTTATAAATATTTTCTTTTCCTCTTTGTCTCACAGTGTCTGAGAAGATACTATTAACATATGAGGGTATTTAAAACTGATTCTGGGCTTGATTAGCTGGAATGTCAGTCTGTTCCTGGCAAAGTGGCAGAAGGAAGAAGGAAAGGTTATAGAAGAATTTTTATTGTTCATTTCTAAAACAATGAGAGTTGGAAGGAGTATATTGGGTCTTGTTAGTATTTTTCTTAGCCTCTAACTGCTGGAACTTGGCAGCAAATGCTTGTATTATTTTGGTATATGGGTTGCTTCGGCTCCTCTCATTTGTCATTCAGTGGTGAGCTGGACCTTTGGATGGCCAGGTCTTCATAATCTCATATTAATGACTGGATGCTCTGTGATAACAGGGCCTGAAGGGAGCTTCAGGAGCCAAAGATGACATTCATATGGGTCTATTGGTATGTATTACACAGCCCTGACAATTCGCCCTCATTTTAAAGGCTGTGCATTAGGATAGTTGAAATCACATACAATAGTCTTACTATGTTTTACACTATGTCCTTTGTTGAGCATTTATAGCCCCGATTTGTGAAAACTTTTTTTGTTACTCAAATATCTATGCATTTTATCATTTAGAAATAATCATGCCTAGGGGACTGCATTGTGCTATAACCTCTCAAACATTTGAAAAGTCCCTTGCATAGTTTTAATCGTGAGTTATTACCATTTTCTACTGAATAAAGGTTAAGCGTTTTAGGTTGGGACATGATCACAGCAAATCTTAAATGTTTATTTGCTTCCAAGGGTCCATGTGTCAGTAAACTACTCTGTTCCTCAAATGTGTCCTCACTGTTTTGCCTCTGGGCCTTTTTTTTTTCCTTGTTTGTTGTCTGAAGTTCTACCCATGTCTTAAGGTCCAGCTTCAATGCTACCATTTTCATTGAAGTTCGTAGACTGTGCAGTATGGTGTGTGCAGAGACATGCCCATGGCTCTGGGGAAACTGTGGATAAGGCATGGTTTCCTCTCTGCCAGCCGCTTTGTGGGTAATGGCGGCCACAGCCAGGTGGGCAGTGCTGCAGTGTAGGCCTCACATGGGCTACAGGAGAAGAGGGAGGGATCAGTGATTACCAGAGATTAATTTGTGGTTTCCCAGAGGTGACACTCAAGTTGGTTTTTCAGGAGTCTGAAGGTTTATTTGGACAGATGCCAGGAGTGGAAGGCTATTCCCGATGTGAACAAAGGCTGTGGGTATTTTCTAATGATGCTGACAGATAGTCTGTGTCTAAAGGTTCCAGTGCATGTGGAAGCAGCTAGAGCAGACCAGGTTTAGGTTCTGAAGAGCTGATTGTCATGCTCGGGAGTTTGGAATGGAAGCCCATGCAAGGAGTCTGTGCAAGGGATGATTGGATGGATGATGATTATCTCCATCAAAGCAGGGAACATAAGAGGTCAGACAGGGAGAGAGGAGAGAATTATGTGGGTCTTATACACACTGAGTTTAGGGTACATCAGGGACCTCTCATTGGTGATTTCTGATAAGATTTGGGAAGCTATCAGAGGGGTCAGGAATGGGGCCATGGGAGTACAAGTTAACAAAAGCATTTTCTCCTTCTCTGTGAACAAAATGATCTTGGGTTAACTTTTAGCTGTTTTCCTGCAAACCTCCTGGAAGTGCTAGCTGTGTTACCAGGCAACACTGCTGATGCTAAGAATGGGCTGTGATTGGGAAGGTGCATATGGACAGGGAGGACCAGGAGTGAATATGACTGTATGCGGAGGAGGCAGTTTGGGTCCTGACTTATAATGGGGCGCTTCACTTGCTGGGACCCAAAAGCTGTGGCTTGGTAGAAATAGTTCCTGATATGTAGGGGCCAGGGAGGCTTCTGCACTCACCTGTCTGTTCTCAGGCCCTCATCTCTCACCTGTGACTCAGACCCTTAAAATTAACCCCTGGATTGCCGGGAGTGCTCCTCCTGGTGTGCTGTTTCCTGCTCCATTCCTCAAGTGAAGCCAGCATTGGATGAGGCGTCTTGGAGTCTGTAAATTCTCCTAGCTTAGCCTAAGACTACCAAGAGTGGACACTGCAGGAAGCAAGTAAGATTTGTTCACGTGTGACAGGCAAGGTTTCTACTGTTGTAGCATATTAAAGAGAATATTCCAGCTTCGTGTAATCACCTTTTTCCTCTATGGACCCCCTCCAGTAAGTCAGGTGTGTGTCCTGAGCATCTAGCTCATCAGTGCCAATCACATAGGAGGTGATGCTCAGGCAATAACTGTTCCACAAAAGAGATCAATAAATATTTGTTGATTACTTTCCACATTTCAAGTACTACGCTGGTTTCCAGGATGCAAGTTCATGTCAATATACAATATACTCCTTCTCTCAAGGAATTCACATTGCATTAGACAGAAAACAGAATTTTGTCACTGGGTGTGCAAAGGGGAATGATGAATGACTCAAACAGTTGATATTACTGTCTTACAGTAGCAAAAATGAACCCTCAATGAGGACCCATTTTATATAGTGTGCCTTTGTTAATTCTTTTCAAATTTATATTTACAGATTTTCCTGTCTCCCTATCAATGAGTCACTAATTGTCACCATGGTCATAATTTTCATAATTGTTGTCATCGACATTGGTGTCATCATAGCACTTGGACAGCACATATTGCTTGCCAGGGACTGTGCTAAGTGCCCTATTGGGATTATCTAGTTGAATCCTCTGACAGCCCCATCAGATAATTACTAAAATTATCCCCATTTTACAGATAAGAAAACCAAGTTGGTAGGAGCAGTATTCAAAACTGGAATCCTGACTCCAGAGCGAGCCCACTCTCCACCATCCTGCTTCCTGCTGCCCTCACCTTGGGTATTTAGGTGGCCTGTGGAATGTATCCTAGGCATTTATGTGCTGGAGCCATAAAAACAACAAAGCCACATCTTGTATGTACGTGGAAATAAAGTAAATGATTCTTTACATGTTTCATAGGTACAGTAGATTTAGGACAGTTGTAGTAACAATGTCTAGTTCTCATTTACAAATATGCTAAGTGAGAAATCAAAAATATTCCCCTCCATGTAGGACTTAAAAATTTTTTAATTTTTGTGAGTATATAGTAGGTATATATATTTATGGGTTACAGGAGATATTTAGATACAGACATGCAGTGGGTAATCAGGGTAAATGGGGTGTCCATCTCCTCAAGTATTTATCCTTTGTGTTACAATCCAGTTATATTCTTTTAGTTATTTTTAAATGTACAATTATTTTTGACTATATTGTGCCAGCAAATACTAGATCTTACTCATTCTTGCTGTTTTTTTTGTACCCATTAACCATCCCCCTTCCACCATAGCTTCCAGTAACCACCTTTCTATCTCCACGAGTTCAATTCTTTTAATTTTTAGCTCCCACAAATAAGACAGAACATAAAAAGTTTCTTTCTGTGCCTGGCTTCTTTCACTTAACATAATGACCTCCTGTTCCATCCATGTTGTTGCAACTGACAGGGTCTCATTTTTTTAATGGCTGAATAGTACTCCATTATTCATCTTTGCCACATTTTCTTTATTCATTCATCTGTTGATGGATACTTAGATTGCTTTCAAATCTTGGCAGTAAACATGGAAGTGCAGATATCTCTTCAATATACGGATTCCTTTCTTTTGGGTATATACCAACCAGTGGGATTGCTGGATCATATATACGGTGGTTCTATTTTTAGCTTTTTGAAGAACCTCCAAACTGTTCTCCACAGTGGTTGTACTAATTTGCTTTCCCCCCAGCAGTGTACGAGGGTCCCCTTTTCTCCACATCCTCGCCAGCATTTGTTACCGCCTGTCTTTTGGATAAAAGCCATTTTACCTGGGGTGACATGATATTTGTAGTTTTGTTTTGCTTTTCTCTGATAATCAGTGATGCTGGTTATCAGAACACTTTTTTATACACCTGTTTACCATTTGTAGGTCTTCTTTTGAGAAATGTCTGTTCAGATCTTTTGTCCATTTTTATGTCAGATTATTAGATTTTTTCCTATAGAGTTGTTTGAGCTCCTTATATATTCTGGTTATTAATCTGTCGTCAGATGGGTCGTTTGCAGATATTTTCTCCCATTTTGTCTCTTTGTTGATTGTTTCCTTTGCTGTGTGAAAGCTTTTTAACTAGATTCGACCTCATTTGTCCGTTTTTGCTTTGGTTGCCTATTTTGTGGGGTACTGATTTTGTTTGTTCACGCATAAACAAAATGTTGGGCCTAGGTTAGAAATTAATATATAACATATTTTAGTTAAAGCTCACGCTATAAGAGTTTTTGGTTGTACTTTACCATACATGGCAAGTTTACTTTTATTGTATCCTGGTGGAAATCTTGGATAATTTTACTCTGAATCTATGCCTTAAAGAAGCTTACAAGTGTTCTTATAGGTTTAACTGCATTAGAGTGTGCTACATACTAATACTGAATTCTATCAAGCATGGGAGAGTGGAAAGACACTTAATCTGCCCTATTTCCTTGACAATGCCTGAAAGTTCCATAAACGCTTTATTTCTCTCTCTTTTTTTTTTTTTTTTTTTTTTTTTTTTTTTTTTTTTTTGATATGGAGTCTCGCATCGTAACCCAGGCTGTGTAGCGGCACTATCTGGGCTCACTGCCACCTCCACCTCCTGGGTTCTAGTGATTCTCGTGCCTCAGCCTCCCGAGTAGCTGGGATGCTAGGATTATAGGTGCCTGCCACCACGCTCAGCTAATTTTTATATTTTAAGTAGAGATGGGCTGGTCTGGAACTCCTGACTTCAAGTGGTCTACCCGCTTTGGCCTCCCAGAGTGCTGGGATTACAGACATGAGCCACCACGCCCAGCCCCTTTTCCCATTTTTGTATCTGGCTTTCCACACATCCCTCCATCTCCTTCCTCTGATGTAAGTGAGGAAAGACAGCTTGGTCTCGCTTCTGCTCCTCTTCTCTGTCCCACCTCCTGTACGAGGCTGGTGTGAAGCAGTGCAGTGGCAGGGAAGGCCGAGCCCAGGAGTCTCTGCACACTCTTGTCCCTAAATCCCCACAGCATCACAAATACAAGGCCATGTGTGGAAGAAGGGTCAAGGGGATATATTGTTCAAGGGGGACACTTTTTTTTTGAAGAGGCAGAGTTCCACTATATTGCTCAGGTTGGTCTTGAACTCCTGAGCTCAGGTAATCCTCCTGAGTAGCTGGGACTACAGGCTGAACTGATTGAATTACACCAGGACACAAGGCACAAGAGGCAGTCCCAGCAAGCTGAGATGAACGGCCACCTTAGTAAAAAAGATGTTTACTCAAGGACTGTGGACGACAGAGAAGAAACAGAGCAGGCAACAACTTAAAATTGACCTTTTTTTTTTTTTTTTTTCTTGAGACAGAGTCTCGCTGTGTAACCCTGGCTGGAGTGCAGTGGCGTGATCTCAGTTCACTGCCACCTCTGCCCCTAGGCTCAAGCAATTCTCCTGCCTCAGCATCCTGATTAGCTGGAATTACAGGCACCCACACCATACCCAGCTAATTTTTATATTTTTAGTAGAGATGGAGTTTCGCCATGTTGGCCAGCCTGGTCTCAAACTCCTGACCTCAGATGATCCTCCAACTTTGGCCTCCAAAAGAACTAGGATTACAGATGTGAGCCACTATGCCCGGCCTGCCCTTCTTGAAAGCCCCTTAATGTCCCTGCTCTGGGAGGTCCTCAGGAGACTTCTGGTTTCCCAATCCTCTCCCCGTTGCATGTGGCTTATATTTAGGGAGGTGGGGAGCAAGTGATAAGAAAGGGCCTTTGCACTGTCCAGGACAAAATAACCACGTGTGGCCATTTTCACTTAAGTTAAATATTCATTTTCTCAGTCACATCAGCCACGTTTCAAGTGCTCAGTGGCTGCCATATTAGATGGTACAGAATGTGGGACATTTCCATCATCACAGAAAGTTCCATGGACAGCACTGTCTTCTCACACCTCCCTGCTTCCTTCCTTAGTTCCTTATCCTCTCTGCCCCACCACCCCTCACTCATGCTGCCTGACTGTCCAAATTCCATTTGTTTATTATGCAGAAAAATAGGCTATTCAGGCTGCATCCGAACAGCTTCTTTTCTTTCCACTAAAAAAAAAGTGTCAGTGTTCTCTGAGGTGTTTCCCTAAAAACCAAAGACCTGCCTGCCTTGGGAAGAATTATCATGGTCTCCCAGAAGGCAGAAGTATCTACAGTCCATTCTCGTTTCTCTGAAATTATGACACTGGTTTTCGACTGTGGCACGTGGAAGCAGTTTTATTACTTTATCATCATGTGGTGGATAAAGAAGTACAAGAAGTTCTAAGTCAAATCCTTTGTTTATTTGGCCATAAAAAGCAAAGAGAAGAAAATGAAAAAAGAATTACAGCTCAGCCTTAGGCACAGCATCAGCTTTTAAATAGAACATATTTGACGTGTACTGAGGAATAGTCTGTCTGTGTTGAATAATTTGCCAGATGGCTGTCCAAACAAATGAACTGAAGCAAAACAGGCCAGATTTATGGTTTTTTTGCAGTCAAAAATAACTTTTCTATTATTAAAAGTAAATAATTTCATGCTAAGGTGCTGTGGCTTACATAAGAACAATTTATATTATGGGGTATGCTAGAAAATAGAGTTATACTGCAGAAGTCAGTAAACATTTGCTCTCAAGAAGAGATTATTCATTTTGTCTAAGCAATGCCAAGGGTGTATATGTCTAATCAGTTTTTCCATTTATCATCAGATTATAAAAGTTCTAGTACTTAAGCTTCTACTGAGATATTTATTGCTGGATTTTTCTTAGAAAACCATCTTCCTTCCATTGCCACCACCTCAAAACAGACAGACAGACAAACAAACACTTAAAGGGGGAGATACCGCTCTTTGTGTATCCCATTTTATAATTTTTTATTCTTTTGCAGGAAGATCAGACTCCATGTGACTGTCGTGGTCTTGCAGTTTTTATTTCATTTATTCATTTAACAAACATTTTTCTTTATTGAGATGGAGTCAGTCTGTTTTGCACAGGTTGGAGTCCAGTGGCGCAATCTTGGCTCACTGCAACCTCTGCCTCCCGGGTTCAAGCGATTCTCCTGCCTCAGCCTCCTGCGGAGCTGGGATTACAGGTGTGTGCCACCATACCCAGCTGATTTTTGTATTTTTAGTAGAGATGGGGTTTCACCATGTTGGCCAGGCTGGTCTGTAACTCCTGACCTCAAATGAGGGGCCCACCTTGGCCTCCCAAAGTGCTGGGATTGCATGCGTGAGCCACCACGCCCGGCGCCTTTCTTCCTTTTTGAGGCAGGGCTCACTGTTGCCTAGGCTGGAGTCCACTGGTGTGATCTCAGCTCACTGCAACCTCCACCTTCCTAGTTCAAAGGTTCCTCCCACCTCAGCCTCCTGAGTAGCTGGGACTACAGGTGTGTGTCACCATGCCTACTCAATTTTTGTATTTTTTGTATGTTGCTCAGGCTGGTCTTGAATTCCTGAGTTCAAGCAATCTGCCTATCTCGGCCTCCCAAAGTGCTGGAATTACAGGTGTGAGCCATCACACCCAGCCTCTTTTAACAAACTTTCAGAAACATTTTGATGTGTGTGTCATTCTAGGCAGGTGGGAGGTGGGGGCGGATGCCATTAGACAGGGCCGAATTGAGCAAAGACCCATGCAAGCCAGTTTTGGCAGGATTCAGGGCGCATGAAGAGTGTGTGGAAATAATGCACTAGTAATTGGGGGAGACTCATTAGGTGCCATTAAGAATGTACAGGCAATGAGAGGATGGTGGCTTCCACCCAGGTGGGAGCAGTGGAAACAGAGCATTGAGTTGATATAAGAGATACATAGGAGATAAAATCCACTGGGCGTGGTAATGGATTTGCTGCAAGAAGTGAAGGAGAGAGTGGTGTCAAAGATGACAGTGGGGTGACAGGAGCCCATGAAACGGCAAGGGAGTCTACTTGGAGGAAAAGAATTCCAGAGAGGCAGGGAGAAGAGCCCAGGAGCAAACCTCTAGCGTGGTCTCACTGAAGGGAATGTGGGTGGGAAGTGGGAGCAACGCCTACTATGTTGAGTGGGATTTCCAGGTAGAGTGACCTGTGCCCTGCTTTTCAGAGTATGCTCTACACGGAAGCCATCATGGTGCCAGAGGGGCTGGGCAAGGGAGGTAGCGTAGCATGGCAAGGTCTAGATGGCTCAAGAAAGCCTTGACTTTCCTAGGGCTGGCAGAGGGGAAACTGGAAGGGTCCTTACAGGGAGTAACGTGGGCTGTGCTAATAGATGTGGCATGGGCTGTGCCCCCAGAGACCGCAGCATGACCATAGCACTGAGTGGGAGATGGATGGTAGGGACAGAAGTCCAAGGAGCTCATTGAACAGATTTCCCTCCAGTGGACAACAGTGTATAACTTTTGGGAATCAGATACCATCAATCTCACTACTGCCTGCCTAATGATGCAGAAATGGCCATAGGAAAAGGGGAGGGGGAAATTGAGTTGACTGAGTTGTCAGGAACAAAAGAGCCTTGAGGAGATCCTAACTTGGTAACAGTTCAGTGACTAATGGTCATACAAATCCGAAGAATGGCTGGGTTAGTCATAAATGAAGCGACACTAGCTAGCTATTTGGAAAAAACACATTTTGAAGGCCAGGTGTAGTGGCTCGTACCTGTAATCCCAGCACTTTGGGAGGCCGAGGCAGGTGGATCACTTGAGGTCAGGAGTTCAAGACCAGCCTGGCATATCCCATCTCTATTAATACTACAGAAATTAGCCAGGTATGTCAGGAGGCTGAGGCAGTACAATCGCTTGGACCCACGAGGCGGAGGCTGCAGTGAGCCCAGAAGGCGTTACTGCACTCCCACCTGAGCAACAGAGTGAGACTCTGCCTTAAAAAAAAACCACATTTTGAGCTTTACCTTACATCAAAATATTCTAGATAGCAAGAAAAAAATTCGTATAAATAAAAGGCAAAGAAAATATAAGGAAAATATTATCTGACACCTGAAATGTGAGAGGTCTGTCTAAGCTGTGGGTGAGCTGTGAAATTTTAAAGGAAACAACTGACAGATTTAATGATATAAGGATTTTAAAATGTGCAAGCAAAAATGTGTCATACCTGAATTTAAAATGCACATACATTGCAAAAACGATTATAGCAAGTAAGACAGACGTTTAAAAGTTTAAATCCTAACAATAGAAGGAACTCCTACTAATACATAAGGAAGGGTTAAGATCTGAAAAGGTAAATAGGCAAAAGATGTGAATGACATATTGTAAATAGAAATCGTAAATGTCTGACAGAGAAAACTGTTTAACATAATTAGCTTGTATTTAAGAACTATAAATTGGGCATGATGGCTCACACCTGTAATCCCAGCACTTCGGGAGGCTGAGGCAGGAGGAGTGCTAGAGACTAGGAGTTGGAGACCAGCCTGGGCAACACAGTAAGACCCCCATCCCTACAGAAACATAAACAACATAGCTGGTTGCAGTGGCATGTGCCTGTAGTCCCAGCTACTTGGAAGGTTGAGGCAAGAAGATCACTTGAGCCTAGGAGTTCAAGTTAGCAGTGAGCTATGATTGTGCCACTGTACTCCAGTCGAGGTGACAGAGCTAGACTCTGTCAAAAGAAAAGAAAGAAAGATGAAAGAAGGAGAAAGAAAAAGGAAAAAAAGGAAGAGAGAGGAAGGCAGGCAGGAAAAATGAAAACAAGGATGACATGCCTTTTAATATTCATCAACTTAGGACAGATTTTAAAAAATGATAATACTCCTTGCAGGTGAGCCTACAGAAAGACACTCATTCAGTTTGCTGCTGGGAGAGTAAATTGAGCCAAATCATTTGGATAGTAATTTGGCAACTGTAGTAAAAGTTTAAAAGAGTATAAAATTGGAAACAACATACATTTTCCAAACAGAATATTTAAGGAAATCTACATGCTGTACTATTACACAGCCATTGAAATGAGGCATTTGAAAATATTTAATGATATGGGAAGCTGCATATGCTATAATGTTAAGTGACTAAAGGCAACATGCTGAATTTTATATACAGTGTGATCACAACTATGCAAATAAATATGCATGAAAATAGCTTGAGAAAAATGTATCAATCTACCAGCACTTATTTTTGAGGGTGGTAGTTATCTGATATTCTTTCTACTTTTCTGTACTTCTATAGTACAGAGTTATAAATTGGAAACATTAGAAAATAATCTTTGTTAGAAAAAAATATGTATTTTTAGCTTACTGCAGCTAACTGATGGCTTCTGCTCTAATGGTTCAAGATGGTTTTTTGGACTAATGTATTTGTCTCAAGCTACTTAAAGTATGAGACTGTTGATTACTCAGAAAAATACTTTGGAATGAAAAAAAAAATACTTTCATGGCTCTCAATATGTGCCAGGCAACATACTAAACACTTTACACATACTAACTCATTTAGAACTCATGATACTCATATGAGACAGTTCACATTATTATCCACATTTTATGGAGCAGGAAATTGAGGCATAGAGAGGTTAAGTAATTTCTGCATGGTCACACCGCAGGTAAATGGTGAAGCTGGAATTTGAATTCGGGCAGTATGGCTCCAGTTCTCCTACCCTCTGTGCTCAGTATGGCTATATTTAAGATAAGAAGACAACCCTTTTTAAACTTTATTTTTGAGACAGGGTCTCACTCTGTCACCCATGCTGGAGTGCAGTGGTGCAATCTCAGCTCACTGCCACCTCCGCCTCCCAGGCTCAAGTGATTCTTGCCTCTTAGCCTTCCAAGTAGCTGTGACCAAAGACGCTCACCACACCCGGCTCACTTTCTGTATTTTTGGTAGAGATGGGGTTTTGCCATGTTGCCTGTGCTGGTCTCCAACTCCTGACCTCAGGTAATCCGCTTGTCTCTGCTTCCCAAAGTGCTGGGATTATAGGTGTGAGCCATCACACCCGGCCTTGTTTTTAACTTTAAAAATAATTTTTTTGCCAGGCACGGTTGCTCATGCCTGTAATCCCAGCACTTTGGGAGGCTGAGGCGGGTGGATCATGAGGTCAGGAGTTCAAGACCAGCCTGGCCAATATGGTAAAACCCCATCTCTACTAAAAATACAAAAAATTAGCTGGGCGTGGTGGCGCTTGACTGTAATACCTGCTACTCCTGGAGGCTGAGGCAAGAGAATTGCTTGAACCTGGGAGGCAGAGGTTGCAGTGAGCCGAGATGGCACCACTGCACTCCAGCCTGGGCAACAGAGAAAGACTCCATCTCAGGAAAAAAAAAAAATTGTTTTTCATAGGTGGTTTTCAATGGCCTAGATCATAGACAGTCTTATCTTTCAGAAAAAAAGTAAACAATGAAACCTTATGAAAACAAACTGGCATTAAACAATACTAAAATGTCAGATGATATTCATGGGTCATGAATCTCATCTGTGAAACAAGAGTTAAATTAGATGATCTTTCGGATCCCTGCTGGGTGTAACTACCTGTGATTGTATTTATTAGCAAGCAAAATGGCCTTTGTATCCTGTCCTAGAAATGGTAAAATTACTTCTTCCACCAATCATTTCCTTCCCAACCTCACACTTTTTTTTTTTTTTAAGGCAATGTCTTGTTCTGTTGTCCAGGCTAAAATGCAGTGGCACAAACAGCTCACTGCAGCCTCAACCTTCCTGGCTCAAGTGATCCTCCCATCCCAGCCTCCTGAGTAGCTGGGACTATAGACACATGCTATTATGCCCAGCTAGTTTTTGTAATTTTTGTAGAGATGGGGTCTCACCATGTTGCCCAGGCTGGTCTCAAACTCTTGGGCTCAAGTGGTCTGCCCACCTTCACCCACACTTTGTTATTAAGTTGGTGCAAACGTAATACTAGAGAAACTTCCATGTGGCCCAAACAATACACTCTCACCTCAGTCCGGTTGGTTGGAGCAGCCTCTCCCTTGCCAGGCCAATCAGATTATTGAGTTTGAAATTGGTGCTCTAAAATTCTAGTCCCCTCTTGACCGCATGTATTGGGAGGTCATGTAGGCCTCTGCTGGCCATTTCCCACCATGTGCTGGAGGAGCAAAACAGGCAGCTATGTAGAGTGAGGAGGAAAGAGACCCTAGAGAAGAGAGGAGTCTTGATTCCGCGGCCCCCTGGAGACTGGATGACAGGATGGGACTGGAAGGGCAGAGTTTGGTTGCCTTTTTACCGAAGGCTTTCTCACTCCTGGTTCCAGGCCTCTATGTGGCCTGGCAACATTATCTGACCTGGGGTCCCACAGAAACACCATGTATCCTTTCAGTGAATCTCTACTTGTGTTTGCTTAGTCAGGTTTGAGTGGGATTATTACTTGCAGCCAACCACATAAAACGTATGGGTGTAGCTGGTTTCCAGCACCTCTGGCTATAGCCACCAGGTGAACAGTGAGCAACTTTGCCTTCACTGAGCCATTCTGCAACATCTGACATGAAAGGATTTTCTGGGATGATCTGGGCATTACAGTGAAATCAGCTAAAGTAAGGAATGTACCCCAAACTGGGAATTGCTGTGGAGATTAAGAGAGACCTGCTAGCCAGCTGGCTGGCTAAATGCTTTGGCCTGGGGTCTGAGGCTAGTTTGCAGGTTTCATCTGGAGGTGAGGACACTTGATTGTTTTCAGGTTACCCAGGCTTACTGTGCTTTGGAGAATTAATTCACAATCAAACTTGTGAGAGACTCATTGATCAGCCACAGGCCAGTGTCTTAATGCCCAGGGAGATGACCGTGTTGTTCAGAGCAGTAGGTTTCCACCGTGTACAGGGGGTGCCCCTTGTAACACAGGGCACTTCCCTGCGCTGGGCACTTTGCCAGTCCCTGTGTGTCGCTCTCCAGCCTTGTGCTGTGCTCTGTCCCTCCTGCTCTTGATACCGGTAGATGCCTTGGATGGAGCTGGCTGTTGTTTGTCAGGCATACTTGCATATAATTAAATAAAAAGATACAAGTGGAATCAAGTCCCAGAAGAAACAGTTAAGTCGAACGTGGCTGCTTCTGGGAGCATAATGAAAGGCTAAAAGGGGACAGCAGCAGGGACCTGCTTGCTTTCACTCTAAGCTTTTTCCTACCCTGATTTTTTTTTTTTACTGTGTGTATATTATGCAGATACAAACAAATATACGATGACTATAATACCCAGATCACCCTCCTAAAATAGTGTCTATTATGGCTTAATGCCAGCGTAGATTGTCTCTCCTGTTACTGACGCAAATCCTAGTAGTCTCATTCCATTTACTCTGCTTGCTTGTAATAGCACAGGCCTATGTTATAATTTATTTCCTTTAGAAGCATTCATTTTTGTTTACTTGTTTATTGAATTCTTGCTATGTGCAAGGCATTTCTACTTAAAACAGTAACCATGTGACTGCACACTTTGTCCCGTATTGGCTAATCATTATGTAATCAATGTAGTTATTTGGAGTTGGAAATTTGAGAAAGTATATATTCTAAAGAAACTTTAAAAATGTGGACTTTAAAAAAAAAGTTCAAATAAGTATCTCTGCCAAGTCTTTAAAATGTTTACTTCCTTCCTCTGCTTTGTTCCGGCAATGGTAGGTTGAAGGCAGAAAGCACATCTGAAGCCTGAAGAAATGCTCTGTCTGAACAATTTGTTCATTCATTCATTAAAAAATTAATTGATCATCTATTTTATGCCTGGTAGAGTACAACACCTGGTGGGTACAACATGTAGGACATGGTCTTCACCCTTAGGAACTGTAAATTCTTGCAGGGTATTTTTTGAAAGGAAGGTAGCTTGCATTTTTACACTAAAAGTTCATTATGTCATCAGCTGTTTCCTACAGCATCCGTTTGTATAGTTAGTATTTAGTAAAAACTTATTTTGCAAATGTATGTTTCCATACAACTTTGCAGGACAACATCTGAGGCCCAGATTCTCAATACCTTTTTCTGCTGCCCTGCCCCTGAGGGTTCTGCCGTGTCCCACAGTCACTGAGACCTGGAGAGCCTCTGGGGCCCTGGGAGCGGAGGACTTGCGACAGGTGCATGCGCAGTCTGAGCACCATCTGTGGAGGTTGCTATGCCCACCCCTCCTCCATGGCAAACATGTGGGCACTGAAAGTCAACTTTGCAGAAACCAACCTTCAAGAGCCCCAAGGCCTGAGGATGACAATTCCAAGCTGGCTTAGCTTCAAAGTAGGTTATTTTTCCTCTGGTTGCCACGTTGTCTACTTGCTTGGGACAACAGAGTCAGCAGCACAGGGTCAGCAGCTGACGTATGTGGAAAATCATTGCTAAGGGAATGGGTTGAAATTGTCATAAGCAGGGCTGAATATGAGGAGACAGGCCTTCCACGTGTTTCTAAAAATGGCCTTGATGATGAAGGCATCTCCTTGGTTTTGAACTATTTTTACAACTCTAGGTAAAACCCCAAGCCCCAGTGAGCCTTTCTTGGTATAAATTAGTTATCCTTAACTTAAATAAATGGTCTCCAAATAGAAGCAGATACACAAAAAATTTTATTAAGTGGAAGTTAGACTTACTTCATGGTAATTAACCAGTTACAAGTGCATTTAAATTCATGTGTGTGGACACTGTAGAAGTCAAAATGGTCTTATTGAAAGTCCAGTGTTCTGGCTCTGTTTGTGCCAGTGCAACCCCAGATAGAACCATCCACAAAGTAAGTACAAGTCAACGATGATATCAGACTAGATTGGCAACACCATATTCATTGTTACAAGCATTACAGAACGGAAAAGTCCAAGGACCAGAAGACGATTACTAAAGTGATTCTTACTATAAACCTTTTCTTCTACTTAAATGCTTCCAGAGACCCAGCGTAGCAAATCCTCAACTCTGGGGGGACAGAGCCACTTCTGCATTTTACACTTAAATGGGCCACAGAAACTGTAAACATTTGGTGGTCTCTTGATGCCCATTTCAGGTAGATGCCAGCTGTCCCCTTGGGAAAGTGCAGTTTAACTGGTGTGAACATTTAATATTGTACATCTTCAATTTGAAAATTTCCTTCTGTTTCAGTTAGCACCAGTTTATTTAAAAATATTTTTCCTGGTGTTAAATATTTAGGAAACATTTTTTTTTAAATGAACACACAAAGTCCAAAACAATGGAGAGCAAAAGAAATTCAAAAATTGTTGTAGAGAACAGCATTTAGAAAAACAACATCATTTAAACATTCGACAAATCTATGTACAATGTGCCAGGAGCTGGCAAGGAGCATGGCTGAGGAACAGTCAGGTAAAAGGTTTATCAACCTGAACCTCCGCTGGCTGTATTTACAGTCAGATAGGTATTCAGAAATGTGTATCAGAACATCTAGATTTGGCTAAAAATCATATAAAAAGACACATATTGCCCCTCCCCTAATAACTTCTAATTAGGTAGCAAACAATCCAGTATAACCTTAAGTACCAGGTTTAGAAATGCATTTTTTCCCCACATTTTACAAACAGTTGAGAAACTTTCTCAATGGACATTGAAGAGAACCAGAATGGCAGAGAAATGGAGTTTTTTCCATATTGTCAGATGAAGGAAAGGATATTTTTTCATGCGGAGTAATGTAGTAAAGCACTGATTAAATAGTAAAGACAAATTATTAGGGGAAAAGGTTTCATGAAAATATGAAATCAACAAGAGGGCTGAAGAAATTTGTGTGTATTCTATATAGTCTTTCCCAAATATAAGTAATTTTGAAAAAATCAATTATTTGCTTTGCTGGACAATATTTTCATATTTTGTTATTTGAAACTATAACCGAAACCCCTTGAAGAACATTTTTTTCTTGGATTGAGAATTAAATCCAACAGATAAAACCTATGCTATATTTATACAATGAAATATTCGTTCACCTCATGCAGTTCTGTTTGCTTGTTAATCCAGTGTTACTAGAACATCCACCTTTAAAGAACTGGGCACATATTTTAACAGCCAACATTTCCCATTTATGCTTAAGAAGTAAAAAATAAACCATTTCCCATTTATTCATCTTAATGATGGAATTTCTTAGAGCCTGATGTTTTAAAGTTTCAATCTTTAAAAACATCAAGTAGGAGAATATCGATGGGTGTCCCATATTCCCATAAGAATATGTATCCAAGTTTATTTTGAATAATTTGCAGTTGTGGTAGGCAGCTGTGAAAAAAATTTACTCGGATTCAATATAAACTACATGTTACTCTTTGAAAATGCATAGTTTATAATTTTATACATTCATTTACTAATATTAAAGACTTTTGTAAGCAAGTACTTACCTCCGAATGGTGATAAGGTTATATTTCAAAAGATCTCTAACCATTGGACAGCATTGCCACCTAGCTTCTGAGCGCTCAATGACCTGTGAATGCCTGTCATTTTCACACGAGTGTCACACAGGAAGGACAGCTGTTCTCTCTTCATTCTTTCTACTTGTTTAGCAGGCACTAAAAAGCAATGCTTTCTACTGATTGCATTTCCACTAAATACCCCATTTTAAATATTTAATAATTTCATTTTAATATTTTAGATTTGGTATAGAAAACAATTCAAAAGATGGCTTAATTTTAAAAAGTTTCCTTAAACACTGTCATGGACTAAGGGCAACAGAGGTTTTGTGATTACTGTTGTTCTCTCTCTCCAGCTTTCTCATTTGAAAAAAATGACCGTAGGCCACTTGCAGTTGCATCTGATGATAGTCATGAACCCTTTGGGACCTAGCGATTTTTTCTTGTCCTGAGTTCTTCTTCTAAGTATATAGGATTTTGATACACAAAACACTTTGGAATCTATTCTAGTGTCTGGTTATTCCAGAGAGCCTGTGTTTAAATGGCTGATCACTGTCCAACCATTAATTACAAAAATAGGACTTTTAGAGTGTGTTGTAGGAAAATATTGATACATGGGATTTTTTTTTTTTTTAAACATATATGATCCAGATTCCTGGATTAGTTTACAGCGAGGACATTTTCAGTTATTTTAATCACAGACTAGTATGTTTTGGGGACTTTTTAGTTCTTCCCTAAAAATCTAAGTGTTTTCTAAAGCTTTCTACCAATGACCAAGGATGTTCCCCGACAGTGGGGAGACTGTGGAAGGAGGGGCTTTGCTATCATCACAGGTGTTGGTCACATCACAGCCATTTAGTACCAGTTAAGCAGAGTATGGAAAAAAGGTCTAAAAAGGAAAACATGGGTTTGTAATCTGCAAAGTTATGCATTGATCCTCAATCTTTTCTGGGGGAGTGTGAGTAGTTTATCATTAAACTCTGCTGTAGATCCCTGAGGGGTAATTCACACTCTGGCAAACGCTGGCCCTAAGAGCTTTTCCTCCCTCCTCTTGGTCCCAGCCATCTGTGCCCAAAACATAGAAAGGGGGCTTTGGTGGAGTGAGGGACAAGTCCTTAACAACATGAGTGAGCTGGAATCCTTTTCTTTTTCCATAAATATGAAATTATAACAATGATACCCTGTAGGAGCCACTTCCTTTTCACATACTAAAGGCCAATTCTGCTTTCATGCTCTGTAATTGTGGGCAGAAGTCAGAGCCTGGAGTAATTAAACGTGGAGCCCTCTTGCTCTGCTCTCTCCCCTCCTAAGGTGGAACCCAGCTTACACTGCTGGTTCTGATCACTCTATTAGCCTCGCATATGAAAGGGACTGGTAGGGTTGGTGACTTGCACAGGGGAGCTTCGAGGCACAGTGAAAGGATTAGCTATCTGTCTTGTCATTCTTTACAGTGAGTTTGAACAAATCTTTTGTGATGAGTGTGGCTGTCTGTCTGCTGACTAAGCTGCTCTACTCATGATCACCGAAAACGGTTCAGACAGATGGAATTTTTCCCCTGAAGGAAGGGGATAGCCACACTGAGGCTAACATCTCAGTCATAGTAATATTTATCCCCTTGCACTTTAAGAGAGAGAAAGCAGTAGCACAGAAACAAGAATGTCCATCAGGGGCTTTGGAATTGAAAAACGTTAACAACAGCCTGGCCTCTAGCTCAGGGAGATGAGGGCAAAGGGGAGAGTAACCTTTTCAATAGCAAATTGATTGGGGTTGCCAAAATGGGAGAAAGCAAGACTGGTAGCTAGAATGGGGACTGTTCTCTTGTAAAGCTCAGTTTCCTCCCTAGAGTGCTGGTTTTCCTCTTAAGGATGCAGACAGACTTCAGAAGAAATAGATTGGGCACGTTTGTTTTTGTTTGTTTAAAGGAAACTTCCTTCTTTACTGATAGTCTCACTCCGTTCCCCAGATGCAGTGGTGCAATCTCAGCTCACTGCAACTTCTGCCTCCTGGGTTCAAGGGATTCTCCTGCCTCTGCCTCTCAAGTAGCTGGGATTACAGGTGTGCACCACCACACCAAACTAATTTTTGTATTTTTAGTAGAGACAGGGTTTCACTTTGTTTTCTTGTTTTCACTCTTTCTTTGCCTGTCGGCCAGGCTGGTCTCAAACTACTGACCTCAAGTGATCCACCTGCATTGGTCTCCCAAAATACTTAGGATTATAGACATGAGCCACTGCATCTGGCCAGCTCTGATTAATTTTCTGAATTAAAAATTTAGGGAAATAGCCCTAGTAAGAGAATGTAATAATTAGACTTGAGAATTAGTTTTTAGTATTTTCATGATACAAATAAATCAAGGGGATCTTCTCTTTGGAAGTTGGTGGTTAATAACTATGTGGATGGTGCCTAACATGAAATAACATTTTTAAAAAACAAGGACTACAGTTTAATCACCATCTCCACCTTCTTTCAAAACCTACGGTAACTGCTTTTAGAACCATGGCTTTCTTCTTCTTTCTTTCTTCATGGGCCTTTTTATATCCTGTTATAGCAATGGTGCTAACTATGATTCTCTTCCATCAGAAGAGGAAAGCACTAGACTGTTTCCTTCTCCAACATTGCATTACTTTAGAAACATAATAATAAGTATCATTCATCAAAAAGCCTGTTCATGACATGGAAGACTGGCCAAAATGGTTTTTTTTGAGGCTCCTTCTAGCTCCATGACTAAACTCCCTGTGAATGACTTTAAACTCAAGATGTTATACTTAGTAAATCAATGGGAGAAGGGTAAGATGAAAGCCATTCGTATATTGGACTGCCTTTTAATCATTCGCAATGAAAGAAATCTCAGGCATTGCCAATGTCATGTAAATTGCATTCACATTTAAACACAACTTAACCATATTACCAGGCACTTCCAACTCTGAGTTTACAGTATGTTTTGATTTGATCATTACAGATTATAAATTTGAGCTGGTTTAAAAATTTCTGGCATTGACTTAAGTTTATATACATAGCAAATGTTGTATGCTAGCAGCGAAAGAAATTTTCCCCAAGGAGTCAAAACTTTTACTCAGAACATACATTTAGCTAATAAGCTCCTATAATTAACTACCAAATTGGTTGGAATTTAGGAATTAGGGATTCGTTACAGTAAAGGGATTCATCTGGGGATAAATCAGTTTGCACTTGGCAACATGAATTAAGTAACGGGTGGGCTCTTCATGTCTATGCTGAAAAGCCTGGACTGAAAAGATGGTTTGAGAACTTGGTGGGGTCCCTGGGTCTTCTTACGTCCCTAGTCAGTCTGGAAGACTAAGGTCTGAGCCAGGCCTTTAATGAGCCCTTGCCCTCTTCCTTGCAAACAATACTGAGGCTGATTCAGGTTCAAGACTATTCTGGGTTGGCCTTGGAGGTGGGTAATGGTGATTCTAACTATTCCTATTCTACACTGGGTTCTTATAAAGATCAAATGAAACAGTGTTGTGAAAGGGTGATTATCCCAATATCATCAGGACTCCAACGTAAGATACAGTTTAGCCTAACTTAGTCCATCTAAATGAAGGAAGAAACTTCTAACTTTTTTCATGACACATTTATTCTCATTTTGCTTTTGCCTTCAAAGATGCTAGGGTTTTGTATGTGGAAAAACCTCCTTTTGAGGTTAGTGGACACTCCAAAATAACCTAAGTGCTTACCAGTTCTGAAGCAAGGCTTTTGCTATTCAGAGGTGAAGCAGTGGTAATGTTACACGGGAACGAAGTGTGCTTGTGTCAAGCTTCAGAGGCTCCTGGCCGCCTTCTCAGAAGGCACAAGGCTGCTCTTTGCCAGCCCCTCATCACAGTGGCCACGGTAGAAAACAAAAAATTAAGAAAAGAGTGATTCGATGCTCTCGGGGGCACAGCCTGGGCATGCCAAAAGGAGGCAGAGTGAGAGCGCTGGATAACTCAGCATATCTATATTCAAATCTGCCATGAGAATGATTTCTGGGGAGACATGACCTCTTTCCCCTTTTTTATTTTAGTTGCCCAGATAGTGCCAACATGCCAGTTTGTGGGGCTGATGGTTGAATCTGACCTGACAACCACGGAATGTGAAATCCACTTTCCCCAATAGTTGAAACTAGGGGCTGCAGGCTGCATCTGCCCATGTACAGCTTTTCTTTGGTCTGCACAGTGTGGGCCAAGAGTTTGAATTAGCTGTCAACACTTCTATGTCAGGTAATACCATATTTCCAAGTCAGACGATCTAGCAGCCCTGGGTCTGATTTCTGCATGGTTCTGATTGTCTAGAGCTGAGTGTGGGCATCCCTTCAAAGAGGGCATGTGTTCTCCAGTTCAATGTAGTCCCCACCATTCTCGTGTTCCTCTTTGCCTGATCCACATCAATCATTTACAGAACTTGCCTGGTCCTTCTGAGGCACTGACATTTACAACCTCTCCTATATAGAATTGGAAATCTTCTATTTAAAGAGGAAATGAGACTCATTTGGTTCAAAACTGTACAGCAATAAAAACTGCTTGGGGACTTTAATGCTAATAATGGAGACATTCCAAGGAGTGAAAACAGAGATTTGCAGGACGCCTCATCTCAAAGACCCAGAGCCAGGGCCGTACACAGTTTTTCTGAACTCTGTGTGTTTCTAGTCCTCACATGTGCAGATTCTAAAGCCTATGTGAAACCAAGGTCTGAGTGACCTTCTGACCACATCATAAGAGCTGCCCAATGGGTGTATGGCTGTTCTATCTCAGCTTTGCTTTTGATGTTATCTGCGTCCTTGGCTAATTAGGCCAGCTTTTGGATTACTAAAATCTTAGAAAGAAAAGATGCTTTCTTGTTTTACCAGTGAGTGGGCTTGAAAAAGCTGTACAGCATTATGAAATGGTTTTGGCAAAGCTCTGAATTATTTGTGCAGTTTTAATAAACTCTCCACAGCTCCCCTCTGTTTCCTGGTTCTTGGGAATGCAGTCACTTTCTGATCACAACCTCGTGTGCCTGCTAGTTCTTCACAGTGAAGAATCAAGCATTTGTTTTTATTTATTTATTTAATTTTCTTTTTCTTTTTCTTTTTTTTTTTTTTTGTCCCTCCACTATATTTTGGAAGCACTTTTTCTTATGAGGAAATTACAGTTATAGTTAGTGCTGAGGACAAAATTATTTTAAACACTACTGATCACTTAAGAATTCAATCTTTGGGCCTATCTACTATGATTTTAGAAATTTCCACCAAATGATACTTGCTGGTTAAGTGCAAGTATTTTGTGGTTCTGGTAGGTCAAGTGGTAAACTTGTCTTTGTGACACAGAATTTATCATTTTACACTAAAAAATTTATAAGAATATTTCTCCCATGGCCTATAAGCATATCTGTTAACATTTTTTAGACTTAAAATATATAAAATGACTCTTCAGGCATCTTTTTCCATACTTTGCAAACATAGTAGTAATGATAAAAGGAGTAGCTGCTGCTATCTTGATTCTCTTATACCCATTCTCCATCTGATCTGTATTTCTACCCTTGCTGCAGAGGGTTAATTAAAAAGATATGCATCAAAACATTTGCTTAAAAGAGACATAGCCCTTTGGTGAGCAGGAATTACTTATAATATTAACACTTCCTGTCTGGTAAAATACTATATTTTAAAAAATAAGCTACAATGTATAAAACCAAGGTCATTTCTCACAAAATGTCTGTGTTCTTTGTGATTACAAAACACTGCATCTTGTAAAATATTTCCAGTTAACTTAAGAAGTTGAGTACTGACGCTTATGACCAAAGTGTCATGTCTCTTAGAACTGTAGAAGCCTAACCAGTATATTTCTTGTTTTATTTGGAAAATTAAGTTATAATTGTTTTTGTATTTAAAGATTACATTTTGCCACAACATATTACCATTGTGATTCTCAGACCCACAACAAAAGTTATAAAACATGAGATTGTCTTCAAAAAAGGAACTATTTACAAAACAGGACCAGAAGTAAAATTCCCATTTTGGCTCCTGGTCCTATGATAGATATACCGTTTAAAGCATGTATATCATTGGATATGGGCTTTTTCAAAGTCAGTCATAATAAGTAAACCAGTTGGTCTTAAATACATTTTATCCTTCTTGCTCTATTGGTGTGCATTACTCAGTGATACAACTGGTTCCTAAAAGTGCTAATCTCATTTTATTTACTGATTTCAGGTTTGGCTAGTTACAATGCAAAAAAGACACAAGAAACAGTTCCACTATGGAGGAATCCCCACAGGTACGAGGAACAGGGACAGTCCGTGCCGCTGGTAGGGCTACTTACTTAGAGAAATGAAATTTCCAGTTGACCCATGTGCCCAGGGTGTTCTCCAAAATGATCCACATTCTCATTCATATTCATGAATCCTGCTCTGTTTCCACTCATTTGTATGCACAGATTCTTCCCCAGGTTCACACAGGTCAATGCTACAGAAGAAGTGGTCGATAGCAATTCTACAGGGTCATGAGAAAAAGCAGCACCTTGCCCACAAGAGTCCATGGAAGTTTGTTTGCTAACATGCTATTAAAGCAAAATGTACATCGCTCAGGGCTTGCTTTCACTTACAGAATTCTGCTGATAGCTAATAAACAGTCACCCAATGAGTAATAATAAAAAGGATCAGCAAGGCTTTGTATTCACAATTACATTCAGAAAAAGCCTTACAAGAGTCTATGAATACTCCCCAGGCATTGCACCTGTAGTTCAAATGTTAGCCTTAGGCTATAGGTCAGCTACAAGCTAAACAGCTTATTTTCCCAGGGCACTCCCCCACGCCTCACAAATGTCAGTACTGCTCAGTTCACATACATCTGTCTTGAAATGATACGATGTTCATTTGAAAAAAAGAATTGTTCTGACTAGAAAAGACTTTAGTGATGATAACAAAATTCTTCCTAGTTTTAGGAGTCTCCAGACCTATTTTTTGCATGCCCTTTATTTTTCCCTGAGGAAATGAATATTATTTACAGTCTTTTGCTACTATTCTCAAGGGATTCTCTCTTCTGTGTACAACTCTGGCCACTTTTCTCTGAACCTTTGCGCTTTGGAGTCTGATGAAGTGGGGACGTGGATTCAGCAGTGCCAGCTAATTCAGAACTCAGGGCTGCTTTCAAAAGTGTGGCTTCAGTGTGACACCAGAGGCAGCAGACTTAAGAAACTTGAGTGATCTTGAGATTTAATGGAGGACATTTCAGTTTCAAAAATCTTTTGCAACAAATACACCTGTGACTATCTCTTTGAAAAGTTTTCTAAAAGAAAGGTGAAGAATTGTGTCATTCTCTATTAAAAATTTGCATCTGCAACATGGTTATGTTCGGGTGAGGAATTTTCTAAGAAAAGGGCACCTTGTTGGTGCCTGGAGCTGCTGACGGGCACTTTGCAGCTAAGCGCACACATTCTTGCTCAGAAGCCCACGGCTTCTTTCCTGACTGGCTTTTGCCAACCAAGGGAGGACACTTTTCAGCTAGTGAGGTGGAGAGAAGTCTGTGTCTGCTAGAGATGCCCACTTGGGCTGGGCACAGCAGCCCTGCACTCATGGCTGGAGGTACTTTCCTTCAGGTCATTCTCCCCTTGCTTCAGGCAGCTGCTCCCAGAGGAGAAAATGGAAGATCCCTGGGAGGTGCTCAGTGACAGTGACCACTAGCTGATCAGCACCAAGAAGATGAGTGGGAGCCAGATGTCCATGAGCCCCTTGTACCTCCTCCCTGACCCCCTGGCTACCTGTGTATTTTCTCCAGGTTGTCACACTGCCTCCACCTATGCAGCACGCATCTTCTGGGAAGGCCCAAGGCTTAACACCACTGCCTGCTGGCCACTCTGCTTTGTCGCTTTCTGGAGAATGTCCTTTCAGTCACTACGAAATGACTTCTTTGGAGAGAGATGAGAAACGTTTTCTGAAGGCAGGGGTGTCAATGCAGGAAAAAAAAAAATCAAAAGGCTACATCATGCCTTACTTAGAAATATTTCGGGACCAGAATCTATTGTGTTGCCTTTTGCCTGACAGGCCTCTGAGCTCCCTGCAGTGGCTGGGGCTCCAGTTCCACCGCCAGCCTGCTGTGGGAACACTCTGCCCAGCCGTTCCCCTCCTCCCAGCCAAAAGAACACAGAGAACTTGGTTCCTCAGAGATGGCATCAAACGAATGTCTGGCTAATTTGGCACTTCATTTAGTTCCAAAATAGAACAAAATAATGCTACATGTAAAAAAAAAAAAAAAAAAAACCAGACCCTAACTTGCATGTTCAGCAGTGTGTATTAGAATTTATAGCTTTCTGGGTGACCTGTAAGGAGTATAATCCCTTTTCTTCAGGGCCAGCCATGCGTGGCTTGGTGGTCTACTAGTTATTTTATGCCTTGGTCCAGGGAATATGTGTCTGTGTCCAGGAAGGTACTGAGGGGTCTGCCTGCACCTGAAGCCAGAAAAGAAAGTACACAGAGACCTGGGCTGGCAGGCAGAAAGGAGCCCCAACTTAGGCAGGAAATATGAAGCTGTCTGTGTGAAAAAGGCTTTAGAAAGGAGAAGAGATCCCAGGGAAGCTACATTCAGCTCCATAGTTCTGCTTACACCTGTGTACTAGCTGAACACCAGGTAGGGACTGAGCTGGGCTCAGCTAAGCTGGAGCTAGCTCAGCACTACTTATGTGGTATATGTGGCTTTTGGAGGTAAAAGCCACAAGGCTTTGCTCCAGGACTGTTCCAAAGCAAAGATCTCTCCCTCCTCGGTTTCAAAGTTCTGGAATGGGGGATGGATTTTATACTTCATGACTTGAATCTTTTTCTATTAGTAACAGTCCAATAATCATAGGCCAGGGAGCTTTGCTGAAGAGAAAAACCTCTGGTCCAGGACTATACCCTGTCATTTTGGCCACTGGGCAATCTACCTATCACTTAGGGTTTCCTGGACCAGGCCAGAGCATCATCTCACATCAGTGGTGCTGCAGGGGAGGTGACAGGACACCAGGAGAAGAAAGGACTTGAGAGTAGAAGAAAGAAACACACTTCTGTGTTTTTTAAAAATGCCATTTCCTGGCTGACCTTGTAAGTCTAATACAGTATTGCTGGTGCTGTAACTAGTACTGATTGGCAATCAAGATGCAAAATTAGATGAAGCTCTTTTAATCTTCTCTTAAAGTAAATGTTTTTAAAGAAAAAAAAATCAGGATCTCTTCCAAGGAATAATTTCTAAAAAAAAATAGATGAGAGTTTAAAAAATAAAAATACCATAATAAGTGAATGCACAGACCATGGATGTCACGCTGTGGAACCTCCTTATACTTTCTTTGATTATATATAAAAAGAATATCTCATTACTAGATGACTTCTATCTACTCTTTAAAAAGTGTATGTACAATCTCTAGACATATATTAAACTCTCCTGTGCAATTTCATTTAACATTCCTATGGCTGATCCCATGTCCCCTCTCCCTAAACGGCGCCTCCTATAAGGTGCTCTTCCTACTTTGCATAGGTATAGGAGAAATAACTCTTTCGCTGGGCAATCAAGAGTAGGGTAGATAGAAAATGAGCTTATTTATACGGCTTGACAATGACTCCCATCTCCCCACACCACTACCTCCCAAACAAGCAAGCAAGCAAATTACAAAGCCCAGTAAATGGAACATAGTGCAAGCCCCTGCCCTACTAAATCGAGAAATTCCTATACCAACATGCATTCTCCTTTTGGTGTTCTGTATGTTCCTTTTTGAGTGAATTCTTAAATGAATAGCTCCAATATTTTTATAAGAAAAAAAATTAAGATTTGGACCTTCCATTTACCCACAATGCTTATATTGTTAATTAACTCATCTCCCAGACATGCTAAAGCATAAAACCTATAAAAGTGCGCTCAGAATGGAAGTGGTTTGTCAGCCTAACATGACTTTCTGAACAGGTGGGGCCATGTGGGCTGTGCTTTGTTGTTTAAAGCAAACCTACTGGGACAGCTTGGAGTTCTCTACCTCTTCTGAAATCAGTCAGTGGTGGAGTTTGGAGAGAAGGAAAATGACCCATTAACCTGCCTACAATCTTGACAGACAAGTAGTAACAAATCGCTCCAAGCTGCCATTTGTGTCACATCCCTGAAAGAAGCATCAAGGCTTACCCAGATGGCTACAGGTGCCAGTTCTTGACCGAGTTGCGGCAGGCAGACAGAGCGAGCTCTGCTGCCTCTAGGGGAAGAGCTTCTTAGGGATTCAAGGAAGACTCCTAGATGTTTCCCAACAGTGACAGCTGGACTTCCTGAACTCAGTGTGGGGCTGAAGTCTGCTGGTGATTTCCATGGATAATTGCTTCTCAAATTTATGCCATCTGGGGCTCTATAAGCTAATAGCTCTACCATGGTTCAGCTGGGGTCATTCTTCAAAACAAAACAAAAAGACATAGAAAAGGTGTCCAGAGTGCTGCGCTTTCTTGCAACACATCCTGATGTATACTGCTCCAAGAAGTCAAATGGAAAAACAGGGAAAAGATTATTCACAATAAAAGTAGGTGTTGTTTTTTGTACAAATGCTACTGAATAACCTGTAGCTGGTTTTTTAAGTGTCAAAAAAATCTTGGAAATGGCATAATTCAGAAAGCTTATCAAAATATGCCTACTTTCTAGGTAAAATGGGCTTTGTTGGTTCAATTGCTACAGAAGTCCACAGTTTTAAGTCTAGACATACAGCAAAAAAAGTTGACTTTTCTTTTGAAGGAAAAAAAACCAGGTATAGCTGCTCCAGACTGGGTTCTTAGTAAGAGCAACTTTCTTCTGTCATAGGTGGTGACTTAAAAATTTTTTTTCTTTGTTTTTGCTGTTATTCCTCCAAGGTTCCTGAAAAGGTTTTCCTGGCTTCGACTGTGTTGTATTCAGCAGGAAAAGCTCTTTCCAACACCTGCAGCAGCAAGCCAGGCCAGGATCGGCTCAGGGCGCTGAGCCCTTCTGCCTGGGGGCCTCTCAGTCGAGGAACCTCTGGCAGGCCTTCTTCCAGCGGCAGGCGGTACACCACATGTCTCGGTTCTCCATCCCGTACACCTTCCGACACTTTTTGCCCTCTCCCCTGGGCTTCCTGCAAGACAGATGAGGAAGATTAGTTTAGTGGGAGGGATTCAATGGGCATTCTTTGGAGAGCTCAAAATCCGTCGAAAGAGTGAGGGGAAAGAAAAAAAGCTGGCCGTGGTGGCTCACGCCTATAAACCCAGCACTTTGGGAGGCCAAGGTGGGTGGATCACGAGCTCAGGAGTTTGAGACTCGCCTGCCAACATGGTGAAACCCTGTCTCTACTAAAAACATACAAAAATTAGCCGGGTATGATGGCACATGCCTGTAATCCCAGCTACTCAGGAGGCTGAGGTAGGAGAATCACTTAGCCCCAGAAGGTGGAGGTTGCAGTGAGCTGAGATCATGCCACTGCACTCCAGCCTGGGCGACAAAGGTACCTCTCTAGGTTCAGATTCTAATCTGTGCTGGTTGTTTTCACAGCCACTACACTCAACTGTGAAAATTTGCTACCATATCCCTTAAGCTTCTATTTGTCTATTTGTGGACATGTCAATTTGGCCATCTTCATAAAACTGCATTGAACAAGTAAACACAAGAAATGCCAGTAGACAGCAACATTGCTCTTTCAAGTTTTTAATTAGGTACTTTCATATGCTCCCTCATTCTCAATTTCTAGTACAACAGTCCCTGGTAAGGGTGGGGGATATGTCCCAAGGCCTCCAGTGGATGCCTGAAACTGCAGATAGTACAAAGCACATATATATTATGCATGACTTTTTCTTTCTTTACAGTTTCATGGATTGAAGATTCATTCTTACTGTCGATCTTCGCAACCTCAGTGTACAATTTTTTTTTCTTTACTCGTTAAGTTGAAAACTTTCACCTTTTTGCTTAAAGGACGCATTTTACGGCTTATCTTTGGCATATCTGAATTCCAGCCTCACCACTCTTGCACTTTGGGTCCATTATTAAGTAAAAGAAGGTTGGCTGAACACAAGCACAGTCTGTAACAGTTAATCTAATGGGCGAATAGTGTAGACAGTGTGGATACACTGAACAAAGGGATAATATTCATCCCAGGCAGGGCAGAGCTGGATGGTACGAAATTTCATCATACTACTCAGAATGGTTTGCAATTTAAAACTTATGAATTATTTGTGAAATTTTCCATTTAATATTTTTGAACCACAATTGACCTTGGGTAACTGAAACTGCAGAAAGTAAAACTATGGATAAAAGGGGACTACTGTATTTTGGTTAAGGAACTCCTGGGGAGGTCGTCCTTGATCTGTAATAAAAATTGTATCTCATAGTTCATTTAATATATAGGTTAATACAAGATGGCTCTAAATAGACCTAATAATCACGATTACCTACTCTCTTAAAAAAAAAAAAGCCTTACTTTAAATAATTACCCTTTAAAACAACAAATCTTCATTAATAGGTAATGGATGGGAAAAACCACGGGAAAAAAATGAAAGGAAATTTTGTCAGTTGTGGAGAAATTTTATAGAAGATCATCTCTCAGGGTTCCCTCTGCTGTCCTATTTTACAGTTAATTCCCTTGAGGTGAAGTATGTAGAATTTTAAGTTGTCATACCTTAGGCTGACCGTGCCTCTGGGTGGGGAGGACAGGACCGTGTGCGCGTGCTGTCTCTGCTCTCCTGTGCCCACTGGATGATGATGTGTGGGTGATACCTGGTGAATACATGGAAAACAAAGTTGATGGGGCAGGTTCTCCACCCATGCAATTGTTAGCCTTTGCTATGTGGATGATGGTCCTTGACCATTAGAAGCAGAGATGAGGCTTGGCATGGTAGCTCACACCTGTAATCCCAGCACTTTGGGAGGCTGAGGTGGGCGGATCACTTTTGGTCAGGAGTTCAACCGGCCTGGCCAACGTGGTGAAATCCTCTCTCTACCAAAATGTACAAAAATTAGCCAAGTGTTGGTATGCATGCCTGTAATCCCAGCTACTTGGGAGGCTGAGGCAGGAGAATTGCTTAAACCCTGGGGCAGAGGTTGCAGTGAGCCGAGATCGTGCCACTGCATTCCAGTCTCGGTGACACAGTGATACCCTGTCTCAAAAAAAAGCCAATACCTCAAACAGTTTTTACTTCATATCTACGCATTTCAAATTGCTCATAATGCCATATTTTCACTTGAATAACACTTTAAATCTTAAAGTACATTCCTGTTTCTTTTAATCCTCATAAACTCTGTCAAGTAGGGCAAGCCTCATGATTCCTTTTAGAAGATGAAACATACCTAGAGAGGTTAAGAGATTTATTTAAGCTTATGTAGCTAGTAAGCGACAATGACACAATGCAGTCTAGGCCTTCTGTTGGCTCTAGCGGATCAATCACAGCCACTAAATACATGAATTCTTATATAAAACACCCCACCACAGCAGACTTTTAGCTCTAAACAGGAAGGAATAAAGGCAAGAGGCAGACAGCCTGAGCAAACCAAGGACATATGCCACCCACCAAACACCTTCTCAGCACTCAGTGAGTGCCAGATACATTGACAGTGGCTTTAATCTTCACAACGACCCCATGCAGTATCATTATTGTTCCCATTTTATAGATTAGGAAACCAAGGCAGAGGGAGGTTAAGTAACTTGCCCAAGGTCATGGCATGTGTCACAGTACAGCAGGGCTGTGCTGCAGCTCTCCCTGGCACTAGGACGTGTGTTTAACCCTATTGCTTTTCTGTCACTCAGTCATGGAGGAGGGCTGTCCTCTGGCCCTTTGCATCACCTGCTCTTGTAACACTAAACAATCTTCCCAGCTTTTGGAATTCTCAAAAGCTGCAACAAATTAATTTTTTAACAAAGAAAAAAGAATGTCTTAAGTAATTAATATTGCCATATATGGGAGGGAAGATATTTAATAAATTTAAAAACCTAGGAGCCAACATGGTCATAGAAACAGCGTTGTCAATTAAAAGTCATGGGAGCATTCCCGAGACATACTTAGAAAACTGCTTTTCTCTAGTACAGGTATTAGTACTTTCTCTTCTCTTTCACTGTATGTGACACAGTTTGGATGTGTGTCTCTGCTTGAATCTCATGTTGAAATGTAATCCCCAGTGCTGGAGGTGGGGCCTGGTGGGAGGGGTGTGGGTTTTGGGGATGGATCCCTCATCAATGGCTTGGACCATTCTCTTGGTGATATGTGAGCTCTCACTCTCGCGTTTACATAAGACTGGTTGTTTTATGCGCATTCCTGCTTTCACACATGACGTGCCTGCTCCTGCTTCACCTTCCACCATGAGTAAAAGCTCCCTGAGGCCTCCCCAGAAGCATATGCCACTGTGCTTCCCGTACAGCCTGCAGAGCCAATGAAACCTCTTCCCTTTATAACTTACCCTGTCTCAGGTATTTATAGTAATGCAAGAATGGCCTAATAGAGATCTTCAGTGTTATTTTCTCTGACATTCATTTTAGTGCTATGGTTTGAATGCCTGTCCCCTCCAAAACTCATGTTGAAATTTACTTGTCATTGTAATAGTATTAAGAGGTGGGGCCCTTAAGAGGTGATTAGGCTATAAGGGCGCCACTCCCATGGGTGGGATTAGTGTATACAAGGGCCAGTGTGGGCCCCCCCCCCCCAACTCTTTCTGCCATGTGACGATGCAGCATAAAGGCCCTCACAGAGGCTGGCATGTTGATGTCAGACTTTCCAGCCTCCAGGTTGTTAGTAAATTTCTGTTCATTATAAATTACCCAGTCTAAGGTATTCTGTTATAGCAGCACAAAACTTAAGACGCTTAAAAAATTATACAGGTAGGGCCAGAAGTGGTGGCTGACCCCTGTAATCATAGCGCTTTGGGAGGCCAAGGTGAGTGGATCACTTGAGTCTAGGAGTTTGAGCCCAGTCTGGACAACATGGTGAAACCCCATATCTACTAAAAATACAAAAATTAGCCAGATGTGGTGACATGCACCTATAGTCCCAGTTATTTGGGAGACTGAGATGGGAGGATTACCTGAGTGTGGAGAGGTCAAGGCAGCAGTGAGTCAAGACTGCGGCACTACATTCTAGCCTGGGTAACAGAGTGAGACGCATCTCAAAATTTTATACAGGTAAGTAAAAATCTAACATTTGGAACCACTGTTGCCATGAGTTTGAATTAGTCTATACCACTGGTCTTCATGCTAGAGTTTGGTGGAGCAAGGGCCAGCAGAGGTAACATTCACAGTTTTTAAAAATGAAAGTTTTGGGGTGCCAAGATGGCCAAGAGGAGGCAACACTGGAATGCAGCTCCCAGGGAATGAGACGCAGAGAACTTCATGATTCCAAGTGAGGTGCTAGGTTTGATTCGGTGGGATTGGTAGGACACTGAAAATAGCCCATGAAAGGGTGAGCCAAAGCAGGGTGAGAGCAGCCCAGGGAGGGAGAACCGAGACAGGGCAGGGTATATCCCTACCTGGAACGTGCAGCCAGCTCGGAGGGTCAGGGACTTTACCCCCTTGGTGCTCCAATTTGGATCCTGTGCTTCCCTCATCCCTCCTGCAACCCACAGTCCACGAGAGCCCTGCCGGACTGTCGGGCACCGTGGGTTGTCCATACAAATCTGAGTGACGGCTCCTGCCTGGTGCCACAGTTGTCAGCATGGGCCTGGGCTGAAGTATGGACTAACACCTGCAGGACGGACCCATGTCACAGAAAGAGGCAGAGTTGAAAGCAAAACAGGCCATAAGGCCTGGCAGGTCCTACCCTCACAAAACTCAAACTGAAGCCCGCACGCTAGAAAGCTTCGCAGCAAATACACCAGTTTGATGCCAGTTGGGAAGATTGAGCTTGGGGAAGGAGAGACACCATTGGGAAGGCGGGGCTAACCTCAGCTGCATGAACAAACTCCCAGGGAAGACCGCCCACCCAGTAACCTGACTGAATCTGAGGCAGCCCAGCAGCGCCAGTACAGGCCAAGAAAGATACAGCTCTAACCTTGACAGAAAGGATGTCCGCTCAGAGATTCTTCCCAAAATCACCAACCTCAAAGATCAAAGGGAGATAAATCCACGAAGATGGGGGGAAACCAGTGCAAAAAGGATGAAACCATCAAAGACCAAATACTTCTTCTCCTCCCAGGGGTCACAACTCCTCACCATCAAGGGAACAAAACAAGATAGAGAATGAGTTTCACGAATTGACAGAAGCAGGCTTCAGAAGGTGGGTAATAACAAACTTCTCTGAGTTAAAAGACCATGTTCTAACCCAATGTAAAGAAACTAAAAACCTTGAAAAAAGGTTAGATGAAAAGCTAACTAGAATAACCAGCTTAGAGAAGAACATAAATGACTTGATGGAGCTGAAAAACACAGCATGAGAACTTTGCGAGGCATACACAAATTTCAACAGCTGAATTGATCAAGCAGAAGAAAGGATATCAGAGACTGAAGATCAAATCAATGAAATAAAACAAGAAGGCAAGATTAGAGAAAAAAGAGTGAAAAGAAATAAACAAAGCCTCCGAGAACTATGGGATTATGTGAAAAGACCTAATCTATGCTTGATCGGTTTACCTGAATGTGACGGGGAGAATGAATCCAAGCTGGAAAATACTCTTCAGGATATTACCCAAGAGAACATCCCCAACCTAACGAGGCAGGCCAACATTCAAATCCAGGAAATACAGAGACCACCACAAAGATACTCCTCAAGAAGAGCAATCCCAAGGCACATAATTGTCCGATTCACCAGGGTTGAAATGAAGGAAAAAATCCCAAGGGCAGCCGAGAGAAGGGTTGAGTCACCCACAAAGGAAAGACCATCAGACACACAGCAGATCTCCTGGCAGAAACCCTACAAGCTAGAAGGGAGTGAGGGCCAATATTCAACATCCTTAAATAAAAGAATTTTCAACCTAGAATTTCATACCCAGCCAAACTAAGCTTCATAAGTGAAGGAGAAATAAATAAAATCCTTTTCAGACAAGCAATTGCTGAGAGATTTTGTCACTACAAGACCTGCCTTGCAAGAGCTCCTGAAGGAAGTATTAAACATGGTAAGGAACAACCAGTACCAGCCACTGTAAAAATGTACCAAATGGTAAAGAACAATGACACAATGAAGAAAACGTGTCGACTAATGGGCAAAACAACCAGCCAGTAAAAAAACGGCAGGATCAAATTCAAACATAACAATATTAACATTGAATGTAAATGGCCTAAATGCCCCAATCAAAAGACACAAACTGGCAAACTGGATAAAATGTCAAGACCCATTGGTGTGCTGTATTCAGGAGATCCATCTCACGTGCAGACTCACATAGACTCAAAATAAAGGGACACAAGAAGATTTACCAAGCAAATGGAGAGCAAAGAAAAGCAGGGGTAGCAATCCTAGTCTCTGATACAACAGACTTTAAACCAACAAAGATCAAAAGAGACAAAGAAGGACATTACATAATGGTAAAAGGATCAATGCAACAAGAAGAGCTAACTATCCTAAATATATATACACCCAATGCAGGAGCACACAGATACATAAAGCAAGTTCTTAACGACCTACAAAGACTCTTAGACTCCCACACAATAATAGTGGGAGACTTTAACACTCCACTGACAATATTGGACAGATCAACGAGACAGAAAGTCAACAAGGATATCCAGGACTTGAATGCAGATCTAGACTAGGCAGACCTAATAGACATTTACAGAACACTCCACCCCAAATCCAGAGAATACACATTCTTCTCAGCACCATATCGCAATTACTCTAAAATTGACCACATAATTGGAAGTAAATTGCTCCTCAGCAAATGCGAAAGAAGGGAAATCATAACAAACAGTCTGTCAGACCACAGTGCAATCAAATTAGAACTCAGGATTAAGAAAAGCACTCAAAACTGCACAATCACATGGAAACCAAACAACCTGCTTCTGAATGACGAATGGATAAACAGTGAAACTAAGGCAGAAATAAAAATGTTCTTCGAAACCAGCAAGAACGAAGACACAACATACCAGCCAGAATCCATGGGGGGACACATTTAAAGCAGTGTCTAGAGGGAAATTTATAGCAATAAATGTCCACATGAGAAGCAAGGAAAGATCTAAAATCGACACCCTATCATCAAAATTGAAAGAGCTAGAGGAACAAGATAAAAAAACACTCAAAAATAAGAAGACAAGAAATAGATCAGAGCAGAACTGAAGGTGATAGAGACACAAAAAACCCTTCAAAAATCAATAAATCCAGGAGCTGGTTTTTTGAAACGATCAACAAAATAGACCACTAGCTAGACTAATAAGAGAGAAGAATTGAATAGATGCAATAAAAAATGATAAAGGGGAAATCACCACTAATTCCTCAGAAATACAAACTACCAGCAGAGATTACTACAAACAGCTCTATGCACATAAACCAGTAAATCTGGAAGCAATTGATAAATTCCTTGACATTTGCACACTTCCAAGACTAAGCCAGTAAGAAGTTGGAACCCTGAACAGACCAATAACAAGGTCTGAAGTTGAGGCAGGAATTAATAGCCTACCAACCAAAAAAAGTCCAGGTCCAGATGGGTTCACAGCCAAATTCTACCAGATGTACAAAGAAAAGCTGGTACTATTCCTGTTGAAGCTATTCCAAACAATACAAAAAGAGGGAATCCTCCCTAACTCTATGACATCAACATCATCCTGATACCAAAACCTGGCAGAGACAAAACTAAAAAAAGAAAACTACAGGCCAATATCCATGATGAACATTGATGCAAAAATCTTCAATAAAATACTGGCAAACAGACTGCAACAGCACATCAAAAAGGTTACCCATCACGATAGAGTAGGCTTCATCCTGGGGATGCAAGGCTGGTTGAACATACGCAAGTCTATAAATGTAATTCACCACATAAAGAGAACCAAAGACAAAATCACATGGTTATCTCAATAAATGCAGAGAAGGCCTTTGACAAAATTCAACAGCCCTTTATACTAAAAACTCTCAATAAATTAGGTATTGATGGGACGTATTTCAAAATAATAAAAGCTATTTACAAGAAACCCACAGCCAATATCATACTGAATGGGCAAAAACTGGAAGCATTCCCTTTGAAATGTGGCACTAGAGAAGGGTGCCCTCTTTCACCACTCCTATTCAATATAATATTGGAAGTTCTAGCCAGAGCAATCAGGCAAGAAAAAGAAAGAAAGGGTATTCAATTAGGAAAGGAGGAAGTTAAATTGTCTCTGTTTGCAGATGACATGATTGTATATTTAGAAGACCACATCGTCTCAGCCCAAAATCTCCTGAAACTGATAAGCAACTTCAGCAAAGTCTCAGGATACAAAATCCATGTGCAAAAATCACAAGCATTCCTATACACCAATAACAGACTTAAAGAGAGCCAAATCAAGAACAAACTGCCATTCACAATTGCTACAAAGAAAATAAAATACCTAGGAATACAACTAACTAAGAACATAAAGGACCTCTTCAAGGAGAACTACAAACCACTGCTCAACGAAATAAGAGAGGACACAAACAGATGGAGAAACATTCCATGTTCATGGTTAGGAAGAATCAGTATCGTGAAAATGGCCATACTGCCCAAAGTAATTTATAGATTCAAAGCTATCCCCATTAAGCTATCAATTACCTTCTTCACAGAACTGGAAAAAACCACCTTAAACTTCATATGGAACCAAAAGAGAGCCCACATAGCCAAGTCAATTCTAAGCAAAAAGAACAAAGCGGGAGGCATCACACTACCTGACTTCAAACTATACTACGAGGCTACAGTAATCAAAACAGCATGGTACTAGTACCAAAACAGAGATATAGACCTATGGAACAGAACAGAGGCCTTGGAGGCAATGCCACACATCTACAACCATCTGATCTTTGACAAATCTGACAAAAACAAGCAATGGGGAAAGGATTCCCTGTTTAATAAATGTGTTGGGAAAACTGGCTAGCCATGTGCAGAAAGCAGAAACTGGACCCCTTCCTGACACCTTACACTAAAATTAACTCCAGATGGATTAAAGACTTAAACATAAGACCTAACACCATAAAAACCCTAGAAGAAAACCTTGGCAAAACCATTCAGGACATAGGCATAGGCAAGGACTTCATGACTGTAACACCAAAAGCATTGGTAACAAAAGCCAAAATAGACAAATGGGACCTAATCAAACTCCACAGCTTCTGTACAGCAAAAGAAACAATCATTAGAGTGAATCTGCAACCAACAGAATGGGAAAAAATTTTAGCAATCTACCCATCTGACAAAGGGCTAATATCCAGAATCTACAAAGAATTAAAACAGATTTACAAGAAAAAAACCCATTCAAAAGTGGGCAAAGGATATGAACAGACACTTTACAAAAGAAGACATATATGAGGCCAACAAACATATGAAAAAATGCTCATCACTGGTCATTAGAGAAATGCAAATCAAAACTACATTGAGATACCACCTCACGCCAGATAGAATGGCAATCATTAAAAAATCTGCAGACAACAGATGCTAGAGAGGATGTGGAGAAATAGGAACACTTTTACACTGTTGGTGGCAGTGTAAATTAGTTCAGCCATTGTGGAAGACAGCGTGGCGATTCCTCAAGGACCTAGAAATAGAAATTCCATTTGACCCAGCAATTGCATTACTGGGTATATAACCAAAGGATTATAAATTGTTCTACTATAAGGACACATGCACATGAATGTTCATTTCAGCACTGTTTACAATAGCAAAGACTTGGAACCAACCCAAATGCCCATCGATGATTGGACAGGGAAAATGTGTCACATATACGCCATAGAATACTATGCGGCCATCAAAAACGATGAGTTCATGTCCTTTGTAGGGACATGGATAAGCCTGGAAACCATCATTCTCAGCAAACTGACACAAGAACAGAAAATCAAACACCGCATGTTCTCACTCATAGGAGGGTGATGAACAATGAGAACACATGGACACAGTGAGGGGAACATCACACACTGGGGTCTGTCGGGGGGAACTAGGGGAGGGACAGCAGGTGGTGGGGAGTTGGGGAGGGATAACATGGGGAGAAATGCCAGATATAGGTGAGGGGGAGGAAGGCAGCAAACCACTTTGCCATGTATGTACCTATGCAACAATCTTGCATGTTCTTCACATGTACCCCCAAACCTAAAATGTAATAAAATATATATTAAAAAAAAAGTCTTTTGCAGTATTTCAGGCAAAAACATACTCGTGGTTTAGACTAGGTATGGGGACAGTGATGGCGAAGGGCTGAATTCCTGTCGTTTAGAGGCACAGCCTAGGACTAGTGGGTTGGGATGGGGCACAAAGAAAATGGCATCTTTAGATGAATCAAGGATGAATTGAGGAGTCAAGGATGTATACCAGGTTCCGGCTCAGATGGCTGGAGGGATAGTGGTACCAATTTCTGAGTTGAGAAAGTTGAGGAAGCAGCAGGGTCGGGGAGGCATGAAGAACTGGCTTTTGAAAATTCCAGGAACAGAGTTTGAGGAATATGGATGATCTTTGACTGTTTCGTGCTGCTATCAGAGTACCTGAGACTGGATGATTTATAATGAGCAGAAATTTATTTCCTACAGTTCTGGAGGCTGAAAAGTCCAAGGTTGAAGGTCCTGCATATGACAATGGTCTTCTTGCTGTGTTATTCCAGGGCAAAGGGTAGAAGGGTAACAGTGCACTTAAGAGAAGTCTGAACTTGTTTTTATAACAAACCCATTCTCTTGATAATGACACTAACCCATTCATGAGAGTAGAGTCCTCTTGACTCATCACCTCTTAAAAGTTCTACCGCTCAACACTGTTGCACTGGGGATTAAATTTCCAACACAGGAGCTTTGGGGGACACTTTCAAACCACAATATGCAGGAGTGCAGGCATGACCCCTCGCCAAAGGCCTTCTTCCTGCTAATAGCTCTCTGAACTCTAGAGTTCAGTACATGCGTTTCTACAGGGTACAACATAGCAAGACACAGGACCTACTTCAAACTTCCGTATGTGGCTTAGTTCAATGGGAGGCTCAATATGACATGTGAGTTTTTCTTGAGACTTGGCAAGATAGTCGTGTTTCAGCTTCTTATTTTAGTTAAGGATGAGGGTGGAGAAACCAAGGGAGTAACTGGGGCAGTCACCTACCATTTATTCAGTGCTTGCAAATGTGGAAGACAGGCAAGTAGATATCTCTCTGAATTCTCACAGCAAGCTTGCAAAATAAACGATCTATATCTGTATCTTACAGATAGAGAAATTTAGTTTTTGAGGAGGGAACTGTCCTGCAGAGCATCCCAGAGGTAAAAGTAGCAGACGTAATTTGCTGAGAGCCTGCTATATAAGCTAAGTGTCTTCCATATGTTATTTTAATCTTCACAACTGCCCTGTCATAGCCATTATTTTCATTTTATAGATGAGGAAATGGAGAAGTTAAGTGCACTGTCCAGGCTATACAGTTAGTGAACAGTGGACTCAGGATTTGAACACCGTTGTCTGACATGAACATAGCTGGCCTTGGACTCACTTCTGAATGACGTCAAAGCCCTGCTTTTTGCACTCTTCCAACCTGCCACATCATTGGTGGAAGTGATGTGTGTCCTAAAATAAAGCTCCATAAAGCAAATACTCTCTTTTCTAGTGGTCTCTGCATTTCAATTTATTTCTTAACCATTTCTAAGTTCTATTTTGTGGCATGTTTTATAAAGCATATAATGTATTTGGATAGTACAATATGATAATATTTCTAATTAAATAAAATTATTGGGCTATATGTCCATAGTTTGTCTACTGGTTAAGTGTGGCCTCAGAAGAGTCTGAAGAATTCTAAATTATAGTCTATAAAAATGTGGCTAATCTCTCCCATGTGTTGAGTATATCTGTGTTACAGGAATCAATTCTAAACAGGTGGAACCACTTTCCCTGACCCCTGTTATACAGTGCTGAGACCCAGTAAAGGGAGCAATGATGGTAAGAGATCTGCAATGTCAACCACATGCCAGACACTGGGTGAATGACACAACTCAGTAAAGTAGTACTAGAATGGAGGATATTACTCTGGAAGGGTCACATGGCATTCACAAATGCCAGAGCCAGGATTTGCAAGTAAGTCTCACACTAGAGACGCTATGCCCTTCTGTAAATATGCAGGAGAAATTTCTTGTAATTTTTTCTTAAGAGGGGGAAGAAAGGCCTCTGGCTTGGTTTTAACCTCATATAATTCTGAACCTTCTCTCAAGGCATTAAAAAAGAAACCTCAAACCAGCTAAGCATTTGACAATTAAGCTCTGCTGTTTCATCTTTGGAGATCCTCCCCGACAGCCTGAAGCCTTCTAGAACGGCTCTTGGATAGCAGGTTGACTAGCTCATACTTGCTTGCTTAGTGGCTGTTACAGATCGAATTTTTGTGTCCTTCAAATTCATATGATGAAGCTCTAATCCCCAGTGTGGGTGTACTTTGACACAGGGCCTTTAAGGAGGTCATTAAGGTTAAATGAGGTCATAAGGGTGGGGCCCTGATCCAACGTGATTAGTGTCCTTATAAAAACATTATAAGGACACTAATAATTATAAGGATAGCAGAGGCTGCTGCTCTCCTTCTCCATACTCACTCTCCCTGGCTGGCTGGCTCGCTCTCTCTCTCTCTCTCTCTCTCTCCCTCTCTCTCTCTCTCTCTCTCTCGACCGTGCATGCACAGTGAGAAGGCAGCCATCTACAAGCAGGAAGAGGTCTTCACCAGAACTGAATTGGCCAACACCTCTAGAACTGTGAGGAAATAAATTTCTGTTGTTTAAGCTATCAAGTCTATGGTATTTTATGGCAGCCTTGAGCTGATTAATAAAGGGGCCAAAAGCTCTTAGTTTTCTGTCATGAAACTAGAGAAAGAAATGTAGATAATTAGGAGAAAAGGCAGGTCATTAGGGAAAAACATGTCAAAGAAAGTTGTAATTAAGGATGTTCTCTTTCCAACCCTTCTCCTCACAGCCTTAGGCTACAAAAGACAACTTCCAGTTACATTTGTTAAATATGCAGTTCAGCTTTCTCCACTACAAACCTCCAGGAAGAGGTCTTACCCAGGGAACTTATTAAAACCCAATGTTCAGGAAATCTAGCATAGACAAATGAATAAATAAAAACCTGCAACCCTTGGGATTTTTCAGAAAGGGATTTTTCCCACTTTCTAGGAAGTGTACAGAAGCATCCATCTTCAATATCAAGTCTCAAAGATGTGGCAGAAAAGTAAACTCTAAACAGTTGACAACCTCAGGGTATTTTTTTGGAGTACAAGGAAAAAGGTATTTTTTTTGAAAAGCATTTTAAAACATGCAAACTTCTCTATTCTTCAGTTTGGATACAATTGAAGCCACCATTAATACAAATTCATTATAACTTACAACTTTAGAGATTTGGTCTGAAAACCCTATTAGACCAATTTAGAGGGTAAGAATTTACATATTCTTAAATTCCACCTGGCTTGCCATCTTCTAGGGGCCGGACTGGCACTCCTGGGGCATTCAGGGACAGTTGCTGGCACCCTGTCCATGGGTGTGCAACAGTCCTGCATCTGTGTGGGTGGGCTGTCATGAGAGCTAGCCCACCAGGAGGAGGAGAAGGACAGCAAGCACCTGTTTATTATGTTTTTTTAAAGCATGGCCAGAGAGTTTAGCAACATAAAGAACATTCTTAGTTGTAGCCTTTTTTTTTTTTTTTTTTTTAAATCAGATAGGAGCAATCAGGGTGTTGCAAGTCCTGATTACGCAGAGACATTAATCACGTTTCATGAATCTCCCCTCCAAAGGAGGAACAGGTAAGGATTATCCCACCTGACGACAGTTGTAACCTTCTTGTCTTCCTAGAGTAAAAAGCCTACCCCACCTTTATTTTATCTTTAAATAGGAATGGCAAGCTTGACTGCTAAAATCAATCTGAAGTCTCTGCTGAAACTGGTTACACAATCAGCAAGATTGGGAATTCTCTGGTGAAAAAATAAATTAGAAGCTTTCAGCCGGGCGTAGTGGCTCAGGCCCATAATCCCAGCACTTTGGGAGGCTGAGGTGGGCGGATTGCTTGAGCTCAGGAGTTCAAGACCAGCCAGGGCCACATGGGAAAACCCCATCTCTACTAAAAATTCAAAAATTAGCCAGGCGTGATGGTGTACATCTGTAGTCCCAGCTACTCAGGAGGCTGAAGTGGGGAAGATGACCTGACCCCAGGGAGGTTGAGGCTGCAGTGAGCCGTGATGGCACCACTGTGCTCTAGCCTTGGTTATGGACTGAGACCCTGTCTCAGGGAAGAAAAAAAAAAAAAGCTCACATAGGATTTTAGTGGAATACCTACTTAACCCAGCTACGGAATATTTTATATATCATAGGTATATACTTTCTGTCAAACCTTCTGTCTAGAATGTCCCGGGTAACCAACGCAGAGTGAAATGAAGGATTCTGAAAAAAAATGAAGGGCACTGAAATGAGAGTAGAAATATACAGTGTCCGTAGCAGATTTTTAACATTCCATTGTTGAAAAACAAATGATACAAGGTATCCTGGCTGGTATCCTACTGTGTAAGACATATAAGAACCATGGAGGACATACAGCTAGTAAATAGCCCCCTCCAAGTGATTTCCCTATACTTCAGAAGAAAATTTAATTAGAAAAGCAAAGGGGAAAAACATTCCAGCTTGGTCACAGGTAGTCTGAAAGAGGTCTGAACTGGGCTGTTTTATATACATGCTATAGTACCAGATGAGCAACATGGTGTATGCTTCCCATACACCATGGAAAATTCTTCCCAAGTCAAAGGAATGAATTAATAGGATGCAGAATAGATGGTCTCAATAATTCTTTAACTGTGGCTGCCATTTTAGGTTAATACAGAGAGGCTGTCTCGAAAGTGATATCAAGAGGCACTCTGGGGCTTTTTATGTCTACCCAAAAAAAGGCCCCAAACAGACAGATTGTTAACCTCTGACACCCACATCAGTGGATCAGTGTTCTTGCCAGAAGCAAAACTAATACTGACACGTCTAAGCTGCTCTCTTCTAATGTCTCCTAACAAGATCACTCTTGCAGAGCTACTGGAAGTTACACTATTCAATGAAAATACAACTTTAAAAATGACTCCAGACCCATGGTATTGTTTACAAATCACATTCCCAGAGTCTTTTCTGGAAGTCACCATTTCCCAAATTGCTTCCAGCAGTATGCTTTTTATTGTTGGCTATTCCTCTATGGAATTTAATAAATATTCATCGTCAGAGCACAGCATAATTCATTCAGCCACTTTCATTTTTATCAGCTCCACAGAAGGCTTAAGACTTTGCTGGAAACCTCTGGGAGTTGCCAGTGGTTGACAATAAGAAGCTTTTGTGAGGTCCTTGGGGAGGGGGTGGAGAAGAGAAAATAAGGTTAATATCTGTTATCATAAGCCACTTCCCGAACCTCATCAGGAGTTATACACCACTGTGAACGTCAACAGTGTGCATGTCTACGGCTATTTGTGATAAACTATAAAAAACCCAATATATTTTTAAATGAATGGTTAGGAATCAAGTTAATTCACAGTGATTTATCAGACATGAATCATTTAGCATGTCAAATCAATTCTTATGTCCTACTTAATTCTGATTGCATATTTCAGCACTCTCATTTATTTTCAGATTATCCATCAGCATGGATTATTCAGACTTTGAAAGAAGAAATGATTTTAATGTATTTGTTTGAGCCTTTAAAATCATATACATACAGAACAATATTTCCTAAGTAATACATTTTATAGTTACTTATAATGATAAACACCATTTTTTCCATACAAGATCTGAGTTCAGCTATTAATTTTATAGTCTTTTGGAAACAAATACACTATCAACACACAAAAAATCTTGATATATTTCCAACAAGTTGTTTATGAACCATTAAAACTCCTAGTTTTCTGAAACACCAGTCAAAATACCTTTTTGCAGAGAAGTGATACCTGCTGATGAGTTTACAAATATCACATAAGAAATATACTACTTCTGGCACTCTGATATCAGTTTGTATTTTTCTTGCATGCCTCTACTATATGATCTCTAAATTTATTCTATATTGGCTTTGAAGAGATTTTTGGCTTTTTTTTTTTTTCCTACTTACTGGAATGCCTGTGAAAGTGACCGGAGGAGATTGCCAGGAAATGCTGAAGCTGCTGCCATTGGGGGTGAACTTGGCTGATCCTGGAATGGTCACAGGGGGTGTGGCCTGTCAAATAAAAAACAGAGAAAGCTGTTATGAAGAAATGTTTTCCTTCAGAGACTTAAACTCTTATTACCAAAGGAGGACCTCAGAAATGGTCTCAGCTATATTAATAACTTAGACTAATTATCTATCAGGAAGAGATTAAACAAGGTTAAAGGGAGTAGCCAGAAATAAACTTCGTATATATACCTAAGCAAGCTATCTAAGGTATAAAAAGAGATGGTTTTTGACTGCTGATTTCTGAAAAGAAATTTTATTATATATACATATACCTATTTTGGGATACCTGTGAAATACAATTCTTCACTATAAAATTGGGAAATAGTGCTATACTGTGAGGGTGGGTGTAAACTGGTACAGTGTTCTTGGGAGGTAATTTGGCAATATATATCAAAATTCTTAGCATTCTGGGTGTTAGCTATTTCACTTCTAGGAATTCATTCTAAAGAAATGTACATAAGAATGTTCATTGCACAACAATATATTGTAAAAAAGAATTGGGGCTGGGCGTGGTGGCTTATGCCTGTAATTCCTTTAAGAGTCAGAAGGAGGAGGATCGCTTGAGCCCAGAATTAGAGACCAGCGAGGGCAACACAGTGAGACTCTGACTCTATTAAAAATTAAAAAATTAGCCAGGTTTGGTGGTGTGTGCCTGTAGCTCCACCTACTTGAGAGACTGAGGTAGGAAGATTATGTGAGCCCGGGAGTTCAAGTTTGCAGTGAACTATGATCATGCCACTGCACTCCAGCCTGGCAACAGAATGAAACCTTGTCTCAAAAAACAAACAAACAAAAAACTGGAAACAACACAAATGCCCAGTAATAGGGAAGTAGGTATATAAATCATGATATACCTACAGAGTCATTCAAAATGTTGTTAAAATGGCATAAAAACAGACGCATATATAAAATGTGGAACAGAACAGGGAACCAAGAAATAAGTCCACATATTTACAGCCAACTGATTTTTGACCACGGTAATGAGAACATACACTGGGAAAGGGCAACCTCTTCAATAAATGCTGCTGGGAAAACTGGATGTCCACATGCAAACACGTGAAACTAGACCCCTAGCTCTTGTCATTTACAAACATCAACTCAAAATGGATTAAAGACGTAAATGTAAGACCCTAAACTATAAAACTACTGGAAGAAAACACAAGAAAAACACTCCAGAATATTTTTACGGCTAAGACTTCAAAAGCATAGGAGACAAAAACAAAAATAGACAAATGTGACTATATTAAACTAAAAAGCTGCACAACACAAACAACAGAGTGAAGAGACAACGTATTGAAGGGGAGAAAATATTCATAAACTATTCATCTGACAAGAGACTACTAACAACTCAATAGCAAAACCAAATAATTCCTTTAAAAAGTGGGCAAAGGACCCAAATAAAACTTTTTGAAAAGAAGACATACAAATGACCAATAGATACATCAAAAAATGCTCAACATCTCTAATATCAGAAAAATGCTTATCAAAACCACAATGAGGTATCATCTCACCCTAGTCAGATTGGCTATTATTAAAAAGATGAAATATAACAGATGCTGGTGAGGAAGCAGAGAAAAGGGATCTTTCATATACTATTGGTGAGAATGTAAATTACTACACCTATTATGGAAAACAGTATGGAGATTTCTGAAAATCTAAAAACAGAACTACCATATAATCTAGCAATCCTCATTACTGGATATTTATCTAAAGGAAAGGAAATCAATGTATCAAAGGGATACCTGCACTCTCAGTTTACTGTGGCACTATTCACAATAGCAAAGATAACATGGAATCAACCTGAGAGTCCATCAACAGATGAAGTAACAAAATGTGGTAAGAAGAACACAATGGAATACTACTCAGCCATGAAAACCAATGATATTCTATCATTTGCAGCCATATGAATGGAACTAGAAGTCATTACGGTAGGTGAAATAAGCGAGGCACATAAAGACAAATGTTCTCAGTCATACATGGGAACTAGAATAATTAATGTCATGGAGGTAGAGAATAAAATGATAGTTACGGGAGGTGGGGAAGGGTGTGATGGGCCAAGGAGGGAAAAGATGTTGGTTAAGTCGGTACAAACAGATAGGGTAAGAACTAATGTTTGATAGCAGAGTAGGGTGACTATAGGTAACAACAATGTATTTTTATATTTCAAAATAGCTAGAAGAGAGGACTGGAAATGTTCCCAACTCACAGAAATGATAAAAGCAGAAGGTGATTAATATTCAAAATACCCTGATTTGATTATTACACATCCTATGCATATAACAAAATGTTATGTGTGCCCCACAAATATGTATAAATATTAGGCATCAATTTTTAAAATGCTGTTGTTGAAGAAGATTCACTGGCATGGGAAAATGTTCATGATATATTAAACAGAAAAAATACAGTAAAAACAGTTCTGCAACAGATCCCTTTAAAAAACCGTATATATAAAAACACAGCACAAAGTCTTAAAGTACATACAAAAACTATTAACCAAAGGGCTCTCGGGTCAATGGAATTAGGAATTAATTTTCTTTCCTTACTGTGTTTAATATTTTCTATGCTGAACATTTATAATTTCTATAAACAGAAAAGTCTCAATATTTGTAAGTTTATGCTTTGGGAAGGACCTTGTGGATCAACTAGTGTGTATTCCAACTTTCTCATTAAATAGATGAGCAAAATGATTTAACTAAGTTGGTTCCTGTGATTTCTAACTTAAGCGCAATGGTGATAAAGATGAATGAATTATTCGTTTTGATCAACATAATAAGAGGAATGAAATTTATTATGGAATTCAAATATTAGCTCTATTCCATTACTCTTGAGTTTAAGTCTGCTAAATGTGGCTAAATTTTTCCTCTATAGGTGTAATTTTCTGATTACAAATATTTGCTAGTGGCAGTGGCTTTGCAACTGGTATACTGGAAAGAGCCACAAACTATTCATTCATATTATATCCTCTGACTCAATAATTATTCTTCTGAGAATTTAAAGAAAAAATAAATACTACAGGCACAGAGATGTTTACAGTGGAGTTATTAATGATGAAAAATAGAATAGATTAAAAAGTAAACATCTAACAATAAGAATGATTAAAACAATCTGGTGTTTCAATTTAATTGGATATTATTTAGTTAAATGGAAAGTTTTTATAAAACAAGGGTGGGAGAACATAATTACAAGTATGTAAAGGAGATTTTAAAAAGTTCAATAAGGTAGTTGAGAATTATGGTGAAAATATTTTTTTAAACTTGAATGTATTAACATTGTATAAAAACGAATCAACATTTAAAAGAGTTAATAGCCAGGTATGGTGTCTCCTATAATCAGTGCTTTGGGAGGTCAGTGTGGAGGATTGCTTGAGGACAGGAGTTTGAGACCAGCCTAGGCAACATAGTGAGAACTCGTCTCTACAAAAAAATTTAAATAATTAGCTGGATGTGGTAGTGCACACCTGTAGTCCCAGGTACTTGGAAGGCCAAGGCAGGAGAATTGCTTGAGCCCAGGAACTGGAGACTGCAGTGAACTGCACTCCAGCCTGAGAGAAACAGTGAGACCCCGTGTCAAAAAAAAAAAAAGTAATTTCTGGGGGAAAAAAAGGAGTTTTACCTATGTCCTAAATTTGCAGGCTTTGTCCCTAAGGTCTTGTCAGACTTTAGCATGACTCAGGATTCCCTGGAGGGCCTGTTAGAACACAGAGTTGGTGGGAGGGGACAGAGGAGGGTAAGGGGTGGTCCCAAGAATTTACATTTCTAACAAGTTCCCAGGTGATGCTGGCACTGTTGATTTGCAGAACATTGAGAACCACTACTCTAAGATGCTTAATTATCCATTTAGAAGGCAGGGCATGAAGTCCCAGATTTGGAGTATGATTCTGCCATTGTGCCAAAGCTTTCCAATGCTTACTTTTTATTTATTTTTTTTGAGACAGGGTCTTACTCTGTCACCCAGGCTGGAGTGCAGTGGTCACAGCTCACTGCAGCTTCAACCTCCCTGGGCTCAGGTGATCCTCCCACCTAAGCCTCCCAAATAGCTGGGACTACAGGCACGTACCACCATGCCTGGCTAATTTTTGTATTTTTTGTAGATATGGGGTCTCACCATGTTGCCCAGGCTAATCTAGAACTCCTGAATTCAAGCGATCCACTTACCTTGGCCTCCCAAAGTGCTGGGATTACAGGCACGAGCCACTGTGCCTGGCCTTATTTAAAAAAAATAGGTAATTATGTAATGTGCCAGGCACCATTTTGAGGGCTCTGTAACATGAGGGATTTTTATCATCATAACTGCCTCTATGGGATGGAATCTGCAGGCAGCACTGAACAATCTGAGACTAGACCATAGGACCCCATCTGTGTGAGTTCTTGGCTTTGAAGGGAGAAAAAAAGAAACAAAGCTACCGGGCTGCTGTGTGTGATGCTGTTTTTCCACCAAGTAATCTTTTACTCATAGGCCAGATGGCCACTGGTTTTGCTCAAGGTCAAAGTGATTGATTGCTCTCACAGTCCCCTGCAAATCACCTGGTAAGCATGGTCAGTGTGCACGAGGTAGAGGGTGGTGGGAGCTGAGCGGCTCAAGGGCGTCATCAGCTTAGTCTCCGTTTTGGCACAAGGAGTTTCTGTTCGGCTTGAGTCTGGGATGGGGAAAGTAGGAGGCGAAGCCAGGGACTGGGAAGGTGAGACTGGGGCCAGGCTGCTCAGCCCGTCTGCCACTGAGTCTGTGTTGAGCTTGATCTCAGTGTAGTAAAAGTCCTCTTCTCCATCACTGTAGTCAGAATCCCCAACACGCCTAATGCAAAAGAGAGTAACACAATCATACTAAGCCAGTCTGAGTGTTTTCTTGTCTTGAAATCTTGCACATACTTTCCCCCTCTGTCTGGAATTCTTTTCTTCCCTCTTGTCTGCCTTGCAAACTCTTACATATCCTGCAGCACTCAGTTCCCAATGTCTACTTCCAGGGAACCCTTCCTTGATGTCTTAAAGCAATTAATTCATTAATTCATTCACTCATTCAATTATTCATCAATGATTTACTGAAAATCTATGTACAGGCACCGTTCCAGGGTCTCCTGATAACAATATATGTATTTTATATTAAATATAATGAAAATATAGACTCTGCCCTGATAGAACTTATAGTGGGAACTTACAGGCAGACAAGAAACCCATAAATAAAGAGATATTTAATAAGTGGGAGCTAAATAATGTATATCCATGGACAGAGAAAGTGAAATAATAGACATTAGAGACTTCGAAAGGGGGAGAGTGGGAGGGAGGCAGAGATGAGAAATGACCTACGGGGTACCACGTTGACTATTTGGGTGCTGGTTAGACTAGAAGCCCAGACTTCAACCCTGTGGTGCAACACAGCCAGGTAACAAAACCGCACTTGTACCCTTCAATCTATGAAAATAAAAAGAGATGAAAAAATTTTAAAAAAATTGAAAAAAGAAATAGATATTTAATATATCAGGTGTTACCAAGTCCTAGAAAGAAAAACTCAGCAGCATAACAGTTGTTAAGCAGGATCAGTGATGGTGGGTGCTATTTTAAATAGAGTGGCCAGAGGAAGCCTCTCTGAGGAGGTGCTGTCTGAGCAGAGACCTGCCTGGTTGAAGTTGGGGAGAGACCATGGTGGAACCTGTGGGGAGGACACACCAGGGAGGAGTGACACAGAGCCCTCAGATGGGCAGGCCTGGCACAGAGGCCAGAGGCTAGAGCTCGGGACACCAGAGAGTGACAGGCAGAGGCAAGGACATCCAGGGCCTGTGGCCCATGGCGATGGCTTTGGCTTGCATTCGAATGTGGTGGAAGCCACTGGGGGTTTTCAGAACTGGGTACCTGTCTGCATTTTTTTAAACCTCTTTGTTGCCTCACTGTGACTGATTCTTTAGGGTTGTGTTTTGTTCATCCTATGTCACTCCACACATATCGGTGTATTTGGCAGAGGGTAGGGTAGGTACCTAGTAAATATTGCCTGAATGAATGAGTGAATGAGTGAATGAATGGAGCTGAGGTGGCTGCAGCACATTGATAAAGAGAATGGATTTTGGAGTCAGACTTCTTAGGTTCAAACCCTGACTCCTACACATTCTAGTTGTGTGTGTGATTTTGGCAGCCTACATGTAGCCCCTGTTCCTCAGTTTCCCCACTTATAAAATGGGGATAATTAATTATAGTACTTGATTATTGTGACAATTAAGCTAATAAATACAGGGTGCTTAGAAGAGGAACTGACACAATATAAACACTATGTAAAGTGCTTATTAAACAAAAATAAAACTGTGTTAGAAGGTCTTAATTTTTACCATCACCAGGGAAAGTAGCTTCTTAGGTGTTCTCACAGTTCCTCTCCCTGAAACATAGAACATTGTACTTTTCCACAGAAAGTTTTGGAGTAAAATAAAATAATTCTCCATAATGTCAGAAAATGTGTATTCGATGATTCCTGAGTTTGTAGAGAAGTTGTGCTTTTCTTCTCTTGAAACCTGGTTTTCCGGGATGGCTGGGCAGAGGGAACGGGTGTCCCCTCACTGCAGCAGCAGATCACTGACTCAGAACATACCTTTTCCCCACTAATGAGCTCTGCAGAGAACCTAACATAAAAATCTACACCTCACCTCTTCCCAGGTCTGTTTGTTCAAATCAGTGGCTTGTCCTAGACCAGCCCCATTTCCCCTGAGCTCCCAGGCTGAGGTGACTGGGGAGGTGTCTTTTCATCGTTATCAGGTCTGTCTGGGCTTGGCCTTGTGACCAGCATACCATTAAAGACCCCAGAGAGTGGGAAGAAGAACGAGTGTCTGTTCTATTCCTGTCCCCACTTCCTTTCCAGTTAAAGGCAGGCTGAGTTGCTGCTGGCTGCCAAGTGCTCCTAATAGACACACAGGCCTGGGGCACATTGTGTGTCCCACGTGGGGATAAATCAGGACCAGCCTCTGGTGTACAAGAATGGAGTGAGACTGAAGAGAAAAGTGTGTGCTTTTTATACAGGCATGGTGTGCACTGCAGATACATCAGAGGCGAGGGCCTATTTTCTTCCGGCTTAGGCATGTTTCCCTCCTCATTTCCTCACCAGCCAATACTCATTAAAAATGTCCCATCATCCTATAGCCACGTCATTGAGCTCATGGATTAAGGCAAAGGTGTGTTCTCTCCCCTACTGCATGACAAAGCACAGGCTCCAGGCTTCATAAACATAGATTGGCATTGGAGTCCTGCTAACACAGGCCCATTCCTGTGTGGTGCCTGGCAGGCTGTCAACCATAATTCACCAGGGAAATTCTAAAACCACATTAGGAAAAAGGGAATCCTAGGAAAGCAAATAAAGTGGTTGCATTTTGGAATCCACCCACTGTGAGGGCACCCCAGAAGCTCACAGGACTAATGTGATACCACTTACAGGGTCTATAAATACAGATATACAGCATGTGCTTCTGATGGGGCTGAATAGGACTCCATTTTCTGGGCAGACAGACTTTAAAACAAATACCTTACCTCCTGCCTATAGCTTTGAGAAGTTCTTTCTAAACCTTTAAAAAACTGAGCTGCTTACATTGTGAATTGTCTTGACAGTAAGATTTCAGGGGAGACACTGCAGGATTTCCTTCCCTGAAGCCTTGAGGACCAGAGGGAGGGTGTTTTGCCCTCAGGTATTTCGATTGGTATTTCTTAGACATAAGGTAGACTCTGGCCAGAGAAGCTCTACCGGGCCATCTCCCCAGTGCCTGGTGACCTATGGGTAATATGCTTTGGAAGGCTCTGGTGTGTCCCCATACATCAGCCTGGATGAGTAGAGCTGGATCCCTGTTTCTCTCCGTGGTCACTGTGGAGCCACCCTCGTAGATTGGCAACATCACCCTAGAAGTTATTTTTACCTTCTGCCTATACCACTTGTTGGGCATGATGCATATTCTTTTTTTTGTTTGTTTTCTGAGATGGAGCCTCGTTTCTGTTGCCCAGGCTGGAGTGCAATGGTGCGATCTCTGCTCGCTGCAACCTCCGCCTCCCAGGTTCAAATGATTCTCTAGCCTCAGCCTCCCAAGTAGCTGGGACTACAGGCATACGCCACCTCACCCAGCTAATTTTATATTTTTTAGTAGAGATGGGGTTTCTCTATGTTGGTCAGGTTGATCTTGAACTCCCGACCTCAGATGATCCGCCTGCCTCGGCCTCCCAAAGTGCTGAGATTGCGGGCATAAGCCACCGCGCCCGGCCTGCATGATGCATTTTCTAAATGTATTCCTTGCTGGGTAAAGTGACCGTTGCACTTATTTCTCTGCATTTATCTTGTGGAGAGTACTCATCTGTGTCCAAGCACATGGGAGCCTGGCGGCGCATTTGTGTTTGCCTTATGAACACTGGTTGTGACTTACAGCCTCTCAAGGTCCCTTCTAAATCACAGATCCCTGGACAAGATAGACTTAGGGAAAAAGCACAAGACTGATGGAATACCACTGCCCCCTGGGGTGACCTGTAACTGCTATGGCTCCTAAACCTTCATTTTATTTTTCCTTTAGAAGGTGGTTATATAATATGAGGAAAAGTATAGATTTTACAAAGGACTTATTTGAGCAATAGAAAGCGACTGAGCCAGATAGTCAGGCATCATAAGAATAGGAATAGTAGCATCGATTGGTGTGATGATTCTTGAATCCTTTTTAGGCTATATATGCCTAAAGACATGAATACTCTCCACTGGAAAACAAATGATTCCACAGGTAATTCTAGTGGGTTCAAGGACCCCTTGAAGTCCAATCACAGATTCTAGGTTACCCTAGTGTTTTGTACTTTACAATTCTCTCTCACATACATTTTATCTTTGGTGCTCACACTTGAAGAGCTGACATTATTATATATTTCCATACGGAACTGGGGCTCAGGGTAGCAGCTTGCCTAAAGTGACTCAGTAAGTGAACCAATTGGGCTCTAGGCTGTTAAATCCTTGTTCTTTCCATTGTGCCATGCTGGCTTAGATCATCTGGAGTGGCTATCTCTCTAGAGATTAGGAAGACAAAGCCAGCCCAGTGTCTAGAACCTTTAAGGCACCGTGTGGTGTGCAATTTCTGAGTGTGGGTAACCCTAGACTGAGCAGATAGAGGCCACATCCCTGAAGAGAGGGCTGCCTTACCCCAGATGGATGGTCCGGATGTGTTTCTGGATACCTGCAGCAGTGCTCAGCACCTTCCCACAGTTTTTCCAGAGGCATTTGAACATCACCTTCATAGAATTCTGTAAAGGGGAGAGACAGTGATAGTAAAATGGAAACTATTTTCTAAAACATTTTCTGTCATCCCAACACGTATTTTTTCCCTCATTAGAAAAGTAATAGCATCTCCAGCTTCTTGACTATAACTCAACACACTGTTGTAGGTACCCCCAGGTTTGTGAGTATCTTGGTGACCTCAGTTATTTCCTCATATCCTTCATGAGAAATGAGCTCTGCTGGAATATTTCAGATCATGTTCACGAAGGTAGTCACAGGGCCATTTCGGCTGTCAAAAACAGTGGATAACATTCACTGAGCACTTACTATGTGCCAGGTGCAGCCTTAAGTGTTTCTCTCTTTTAATCCTAAAAGACAGATACTAATATTAATCTCCATTTTACAGATGCATAAAAAGCTCCAGTAGTAAGCATCTGGTCAATGAACCAGCTACTGGCAAAGTTGAAATACGAATCCAGGGACTCTGGCTCCAGAAAGCATCCTCTCACCAGTACACAATTCTGCCTTCTTCAACAAGGGTCTCAGTATTTTCTTTTCCTTTTTTTTGAGATGGGGTCCCATTCTGTCACTCAGGCTGAAGTGCAGTGGCGCAATTGTGGCTCACTGTAGCCTCTGTCTCTCCTGGGCTCAAGCGATCCTCCCACCTCAGCCTCCCAAGTAGTTGGGACAACAGGTACATGCCACCATGCCCAGCTAATTTTTTGTATTTTTGGTAAAGACAGAGTTTTGCCATGTTGCTCAGGCTGGGGCAGTATTTTCCAAAACAGTTCAGTACCATGATTGAGAGCACTGACTTTGGGCTTATTTCGCAAGTTCGCACAGTGCTCTTACTTATAAAATAGGAATAATAATAGTACCTGTCTCACAGCATTATTATGAGGATTAAACGACATTATGGAAGTGAATCGGTTAACAGAATGCTGACAGGAATAATCATTCAACCAATAGCAGCTATTGCTGGGTTATGATTATGCTTCTGAGAGTAAATTTTATAGAAAGTGAGTTTTCTCCAGGGAGGTCCCTTGTCATTGGGATGCCACCTCTTTGCTGACTGTTCTTTTGGGTATGGTGACAGCCACTTCCATGTGTTCACCAAGCCCCATTTCCTTTTCCTGCTGGGTACACAGCTAGACCTTGTTTCCCTCCCTTGCAGTCAAGTGGCATCACGTCACTGAATTAGGGCTGATGGAGAAGTGAATCACATTCCTTCTAAGCCTTTCCCATAAACTGCTTCCCAGTGTCACCCCAGCCTGCTCTGATGATTAGATGCAAAGGGCACAAAGGTTAATTAGGGGACAGCAAAACCACTAGATCAGAGTTCTTAATTTTTTGTTTGCCATGAACCCTTTTGGCAGTCTGGTGAAACCTATGAATCTTTCTCAGAATAGTGTTTTTTAATGTTTAAAGTAAAATACATAAAATTATAAAGACAGCTAGAAAAAAACATTAAATATTTTTTAACCCCATTAAAAAGTGGTCAAAGGACATGAAGAGACGCTTCTCAAAGAAGACATACAAGTGGCTAAAAAAACAAAAAAGGAAAAAATGCTCAATATCACTAATCATCAGAGAAATGCAAATCAAAACCACAATGAGATACCACCTCACACCAGTCAGAATGGCTATTATCAAAAAGTAAAAAATAATGGATGCAGGAAATGAGATATATCCTGTTGATGGGAGTGTAAATTAGTTCAGCTATTGTGGAAGACAGTTTGGAGGTTTCTCAAAGAACTAAACATAGAACTACCATTTGACCCAGCAATCCCATTACTGGGTATATACCCAAAAGAAAATAAATCATTCTACCAAAAAGACCCATGCACTTGCATGCTCATCGCAGCACTATTCACAGTAGCAAAGACATGGAATTGACCTAGGTGTCAGTGGAATGAACAGATAAAATGTGGTACACCTACATCATGGAGTACTGCATAGCCAAGAAAAAGAATGAAATTATGTCCCTTGCAGCAAAATGGATGCAGCTGGAGGCCATTATCCTAGGTGAATTAATATGGAAACAGAAAAGGAAATACTATGTGTTCTCTTTTAAGTGGGAGTTAAACAATGGGTACACATGGACATAAAGATGGAAATAACAGACATTAGGGACTGCTAGAGGAGGGAAGTAGGGAGGGGGTAAGTGTTGAAAAACGACCTATTGGGTATTATGTTCACTACCTGGGTAATAGGCTCAGTTGTATCCCAAACCCCAGCATCACCGAATATACCCGTGTAACAAACCTGCACATGTACCCCCTGAATCTAAAGTCGAATTTAAAAAGTGTTTTGCAACATGGCAATATATGCACTCTCTAATTAATGCAGTAAATAATAAGACCTTGAAGTGGGCCTAATAACTACCATAATTTTAAAGTAGTGTTATTAATAAATGATATTTCATGATATTTACTAAAATTGTAATGTGATATGAAATATCCATGATTTTGATTGGTATTAAAGTCACAGGTGGTGCTAACATTATCATGGCTTGATGCCTTAAATCATAATTACAGGAAATGTTAAATTACGGTTAAAAGGTTGGTGAAAATAAAGATACACATTTTCCCCCATGCAGGTTCACCGACCTTGGATTCTGTGAACCCCTTTGGGGACCTGTGGATTCCAGGTTAAGAACCCCTGCACTAGAAGGAAGAAGCCTGGATCCCCAGAGGCCTGTTTGGAGCAAAGACATCCACCCCCTTCAGAACCCCCATTGACCTGACTGGACTGTGACATGAGAATAAACAAACCTTTATTGTGTTAAGCTACTGACATGTGAGAAAAATGAGTTGTTCCAACAGTAAGCCCACCCCGACAACACACACAGCAGTGGTGACATCTTCTCTGAACTGATGGAACTGATGTAGCTTGATTTATGTGTTTGCTAGAAGATCTGCCATCAAGTACTTGTGGTTCACACCATCATACTCTTGGTTCTATGAAACAATCATTCACACATTTAGAAGACAACTCATCTCTATTACTGATGGGATCAGTATCCAGATGATTTATCTGGACACCCCATGCTGAAGATTTTCTACTGGTTTCTGAATTGAACATGGCACTTGGGAGCTTCCAGAATTGAAGAGTGTCCATGTGTTGGTGAATGGTTACCTTAAGCATGGCAAGCAGAGGACAAAGTATGGCAGCACATTGCTGCAGTCTGCTAGAGCAGATTACTAACCACGGAAGGAGCCCGCTGTTCACATGGGCTTTGTGAGCCTGGTGGCCCACTGTGCCCCAGAGTTTCTACCTGGGTGGCCAGCATTCACATCACAGCAACCTAGCTGTTTCTTCTGCAGCTCCTGGGCACACACACCCAGCTCTGTGATGTTCTCCCTGCAGTGTGCATTGCTAGGCATAGGACCCAGAGCTACACTGAGCTAGGACTGAAGCTCATTGAGGGGTGTGAAGAAGCGGAGGAGCAAATGAATCATTAGGAGACTTTAAGTACATAATCCTCATGAATCTGTGTTTATTCCAAGGAGACAGTTCACAAACTTCAGCTTCCCTGACCTCCCTGGACCAGTGATCTAAACATATGGAAGTATAAGATGCATCAAAGGGGGCGGTTTAAATCCTACCTCCAAACCTGCTAGGTTCACAAGAAGGAATTCTGTAGAATTCAAAATATTGTTTGACTCAAAGCATATAACTTAACAGTATTGTCTTAGTCCATTTTGTGTTGCCATAAAAGAACACCTGATGCTGGTTATAAAGAAAAGAGGGTGATTTAGCTCATGGTTCTGCAGGCTGCATATGAAGCATGGCACCAGCACCTGCTCAGGTTCTGGTGGGAGTTTTTGTGTTGAGTTAGATAACGGTGGAAGTCAAATGTGACGCAGGGGCAACAACCCACTCTCCTGGGAACTAATCCATTCTCTCAAAATCCAATCCAGTCTCAGGAGAGTGAGAACTCTCACCATTGTGAGAATGGCACCACGCCATTCAAGAGGGATCTGCTCCCATGACCCAAATACCTCCCACGAGGCTCCACCTCCCAACACCCCTACCAGGGATCAAATTCCAACATGAAATTTTGGTGGAGGTAAATGAACCATATCAAACTATGGCAAATATTAATGAACAACTGCTCACATTCTGAATGCTTTCTGTCCATTTTCAAATGATGAAGCTATATTGGAGGAAATATCTTCCACTTAAGAGAACCAGTGACTCAAGCAAAAATACAGGTACCCGATAGTCCAAGTATCTGTCTGGAAATGAAGTCATGATAGATGAAAACGCTTTTTGATTCATTCCTAACTTTTTGCTGATGATGGCATTCTTTCATTTGTTAAACTAAATATCTAGTTAGCAAGGAATATTCTAGGTGCTGGAGATAGAGAACAAAAAAAGAAACAAGGCTTCTTTCAAAGTGAAATTCTAGTAGGGGAGAGACACAAATTATAACACATGATGACCATTTCAGATATAGCATGAGGCCTGCAGAAAGTGACTTTTGAGCCAGAACCTGAAGGTTGGATAAGGAGTCAGCCAACTAACATTTGGAGTTTCCCAGGCATAGTGAATGTAGTTAAATGCAGAGGCCTGAAGATAAGAAAGAGCTTGGCTGTTGGAGGCCAGAAAGAATGACAGTGTGTTTAGAGTGAAATGTGGGAGGGAGTGATTTGAGATAAGGTGGAGAAGCAGGGCCAGATCACGTGGGACTCTGCAGATAAAGGTAAGGAATTTGGATTTTCTTCTAAAATAAAAGAGAAGTTACTGAAGGAAGAGAGTGACACTACATGACTTAAATTTTTTTTTTTTTGAAAAAATATTACTTTTTTGGGAAAAAAAAAAAATGAAGTCACCAGCATGGAGTCACTGCATGAAGTCACTGCACGTGAGAGGAAATGGTGGCTTAGAGGGTTTAGGCAGAGAGGATGGAGAAAAACAGACACATTCAAGATATTCTGGAGACAGATCCAACACTACTTGCTATTGGGTTGAATATGAGGAATGATAAAAGGGATGGTGTTAAAGATGGCTTCCATGTTTTAGGTTTGAATGACTGGGTGAGTTGTGGTTCTGTTTTGGATATGCTAATTTTGAGATAACTATATGTATCAAAAGGAGATTGCAAGCAGGACACTGGATTTGTGAGCCTGGAGCAGGGAAAGTCACGGATAGAGATACATTTGGGGTCAGGAGATAAAGAAGCAGTTAAAGCTTGGGTGTGAATGCTAGGGGAAAATGCAGTTAGAGATGATCAGGGTGCATTGTGGCATCCAACATTTTATATTGGAGATTGAGAAGGAGCAGCCGGAGAGGGGAGTGGTCAGGAGATCATGATATTAAAAGCACAAAGAGAAGAAAGTGTCTCAGGAAGGAAGATGTGACCAACTGTGTTGAACAAGGACTGGGAAGTGTTCTTTGGATTTGGCATATGGAGGATGCTGGTGGCCCAGATAGCAGTAAGTCTCATAGAGTGGTATGGATGGAAGGTCAGAATGGCATGGACTGGAGAGTAAGTGGGATTTAGGAAAACCGAGTAATTGCCAAGGTTTTCTAGAAATTTTGCTGATCTATGAGCAGTCAGTCAAGGGAGGGTTTGTAAAGATGAATTATACTAAGGTAACTTTCTATGCTGATAGGAATGACCGCAAAGATAGGGAAACTGATGGTGCAGTAGAGAAGCAGGTGTTACCTACAGGTTGAGGTTCTTCTGAAGGTCGGGAGAGCTGCGCCAATACCCACAGAACAGGGAGAGGGGCTGCCTTGGACGAGACAGAGTGGCTCTCTGCTGGAAAAAGGGAGACCGGATGGTGCCTGCCCAGATGCAGTTAATTTGCTAATTTGGTGGAGAAGGGGAAAAAAAGGCATTCCTCTTTGAATGTTTCAAATTTTTCAGTGAGGTAAGAACTGCAGTCAGAACTGAGGACAAAGTGGGAAGGCCGTGTATGAAGTTTGAGGATACTTGAGAAGGATAAAATAGTTGTCTTACAGCAGCAGTCCCCAGTGTTTTTGGCACCAGGGACCAGTTTCATGGAAGGCAATTTTTCCATGGACTGTGACACGGGATAGGAGAGGATGGTTTCAGGATGAAACTGCTCCATCAGGCATTAGTTAAGATTGTCGTAAGGAGCGTTCAACCTGGTTCACAATAGGGTTCATGCTCCTGTGAGAATCTCATGTGGCTGCTGACCTGACAGGAGGCGGAGCTTGGGAGGTAAAGCTGGCTCGCCTCCTGCTGTTTGGCCAGGTTCCTAACAGGCTGTGTGCAGACTGATAGTGGTCCCAGGCCTGGGAGCTGGGGACCCCTGCCTTAGAGACTGGGAAAGGAACAGGCAAGCATATGATACTATTTCCATATTCCTGATATTCATGATGGGAAACAAGATTTCAGAAAGTTACAAGACTTATCCGGTGTCATCTGATGGCTCTTAACCAATGAGTCAGTCAGATGTAGGCTTTCATAATGAGTATAATAGTATCGTACGACATATAAAGCCAAATTCCTCCTACATCATGGGACTTTTTTAAGGCCTCAAATTGCTGATTGTTTTAGGATATGATAATCACAGTAGTATTTTTGTGCCATAAGTACTATTTATAAGATTACTGTTCTTTGTCCTTGCAATAATATGTCAAGCATTTGTTTTTTTTTAAATTGACAACTAGTTAGGTCCTGATTATAGAAAAGTAAGTATCATTGGTTTAATTCCTTTCCATGGTTTTCATCTGTTACTTCAAGTAGATGATACATTTTGGAGGCATCAAATCCCCAAAATGCAAGGAAGCTAACCATTATCCTCCGTTAATTAGGGTAACTACCAACAGCAATTGTTTATCTCCTCCACACATAAACAAACACCTTCCTTGAACCCCGGCTAAGGGCTCCAAAGAAATCTGCTGCCCAAAGAAAATTAGGTAATGATATTAAGAAACATGATAAACTTTATCTCCTCTTTCCTGTTTTTCTTTTGCTGGGTTTTCAAGAGGCACTTTGGGGATCCCAGTGCCTCACAGTGTCTGGCTCAATAAATATTTGTTATGTTCAATCGCAGAGAGATTGTGTTTTGGGACCCTCAGAGATGAGCCACATTTGAGATATCTTAATTTATTTAAATAGCACTTTGTAAAATTTACTTAGTGAATCATCTGCGTTCAAAGAATGTTTGTCAAAAAGATTTGTTCTGTAGAATTTAATGTTTCTCAGCATGATTAACACTTGCTTATCTTACCTGGCTGTAAATTAACTTCTCAGGGGATGTCCATGGTGATGCCCTGTGTTGCGAGGACTGAATTATAAGATGGGTTTTCTCTTCACTTTATGTCGTACATTTCTCTTCTGATCTTGCGTGCCCTACACTAGTAGGTATCTAAAGAAAGTCTGAGTTCACTAGAAAACAAATGGAAAATGTGCTGCTGGAAAAACTACTAATTTATAATGACTCGCGTCATTAGCAAAAGTGATTAGAAAGCAATGTTGCATTTTAGAGATATAGAAAATTCCTGTGGATTTGCAAGGCAGTTAAAAATGTGGACTTAAACATAATTACATATGGTGGGAAGACTATCAACTGTTTTAGGGGAGGGGACACTCCCAAAACGAAGTTCTGCTTTCTCTTCCACTTCTTTCTTTTGACATTCCTTTTGAATATCACATCTCACATTTATTATCTCATTTTAGTCCAGACTGTCAGAGCTCTGCCTTCATAGTTTATGCATCACAGATAGGAGCCATCTTTAAATGAGAGCAATATAGCTTAAGGCAATAGAACTTAAGGAACACCTATAACTTTGAGCCAATTCAATTTGTAGGAATCTATCCTAAGATAGCAATTCAAAATATTTGCAAAGACATAGGTGTATCTACCACAGATTTTTAGACTAGATAAAAGTAAGAAATAACCTCAAGGTTGACAATGGGGGATTGGTTAAATTATGCCATGTAACTGAATATTAAACAACCTTAAACATGAAGTTGTAAGAAAGCTTCTTTGATATGAGAAGAAAAGTTGCATGTCTATTAAGGGACTTGATCTGTCCTAGTTGACCTGACAAGTTTGCACTGTGCCTTTTCTGCACCATGCTCAGGGTCCCAGGAGGCTGCATTAACAAGGTCTCTGGCCCACAGATTTCTGGTTGGATTTGGCCAACGAGAGGCACTGGCAGAAGGCTGGGAAGCAGGAGAGACTGGAAAGGAGGAGGGTGCTGATTCCTCCTGGCTCTCCTTCTGCCTGGTCACAGGTGGGCAGTGACTACATCTCTCCTCCAAAAGCTACCCTTTCTGTTGGGTAACCTCTCAAATAGCTACATTTCCAGAATTTTGGTAACCTTCTGGATTGTAGAAATTCCTCTGTTGTAGAGCAGAGCCTCTTCAGGCTCTAGGGTTGTTAGGCCCTGGAGTCCTGCACCACCCCCTACTGATTTCTCCTAACCCTGTCTACACCTTTGTAAAGTGATTTGCCTCTACATAGGCCAAAGACATTCTTGCATCAAAACATGAGGCTCTTTAAATGGTGGTTCAGTACTTTTCAAAGTCCCCTAACTACATCCAGTTGAAACAAATCCTTTGTCTACAAACAGACTACTTGCTGTTACCCTAAAGAAAAGCAAGCCATGGGAGGAGGATAACATGGAAAAATAGCAAAATAAACAACGCCCAGATTGCCGCATGGGTCCAAGCTCGCCCAAGGAAGCCAAACCAAGCAAAGCTGCTGGCAGAGTTGCGGCAGCCAAGTCTGAACGGTCCCATCTGTGCTTCTATCCTGGCGTCTCCTCGCAAAGCTAACAGATGTTTGCAAAGCTGGAATGTCCACCAGCTCATGGAGAACAGCTGAAAATTCACTCCGTGGAAAGCACTTCTGCAGAACATCGTCGGCAAAGACCTCAAGTCTAACAGAATGGTCTTCTTCACATAAAGCAGAGGGAACAGAGGCAGGCCACTGTCGATTGGGAACCACTCTGTGCCTTGCCCTGTGCTAGGAATTTCCATGTTTACCTTATTTAATACTTGCAACAACCCCAGGAGGAACTGGAGCTCCATGCAGTCTTGAGCAGACTCCTGGAATCTCACATTTCCCTGATGTAAGATGCATGGCAGCTTCCAAACTCTTTAGAATTACTCAACATTGATGCTGTGGGCTGTAATGGTTGGAGGGAACTTTCTGGAGATTCTTCACCTTTGCAGCAGCTTCTGAACTGTCTCTAAGAACAACTGCCTTGGGTCTATTGGCCGAGAACTTTGGCCAAGGTTTCCCTGATTTTCTCTCTGCTTGTCCTATCTATCATAAGCCTCAATCCTGTTTTTAAATGGTTTCATACTTGGAAGATATGAAGTAGCTTCTATTTTCTTGACAGAACCTAGACCAAAACTTAGGACTGATATGGTGACTGCTAACGGTCACCTTCAGTTTCAAGAAACATGGCTGGATTTGGAAGTATTATATAACATTTTTGAAGTATAACATGCATATAACATGTAAGTCCAACTAAAGCTATATTCCAGAAAACACATGGACATCACTTTATCACTCAGCCTGGGGTTAACGTCATGTACTGAGGTGGCTTGAGAGGATCTTCAGGTATTTTTTTCTTTTTGTACAGTGACTGGTGTGTGTGTGTGTGTGTGTGTGTGTGTGTGTGTGTGTGTGTGTGTGTGTGGTTGGAATGGCAGGGGCAGTGGCTTATACATCAAAGCCTCTCCAGAGAGGACCAGGGAACTTGAGGGACAGAGAGGGCTGAGTTATTCTGTGCAGGTGAGTTGGCTGTGTTATACAAACTTCCTCAGCCTGTCTTGTGAAAACCCACACACCTTGGCAGTGGCTCCAACAGCTCTTTCAAGGTCAGGAGGTCCACACAGATCTTCAGCTGGCACCAAAAGATCGGAAAATGCGCTACTGATTTAAAAATTAGTAACTTCCTAGAAGGTGGTAGGGGTTCTGGTTGTTTGTTACTTCGCGCTACCTCATGGTTACATGGTATACAAGTTGCCTTACTTTTGGAGGCTTTATTTCTTTACTTGTAAAATGAGAGGACTGAATGAGAGTAGAGGTTTTGGATCTTCAAGGTGTGTAGGGTTAAAACAAGGTAACAGGTGAATTCAGTGTACACCAAGCATATCTGAAACACCTCCCACCTCCACGCGCTGTTTAGAGATGCTGTGGTGACAAGTGAATATAAAAATAAAAAAAAAATTTTTGTAAATGGAATAAGCTAGAATGTATGCTTTTGTGCCTGGCTTTTTTCCCCTCTGCATAATGTTTTTTCGGTTCACCCACTGTTTTGTGTATCAGCAGTCTGCTCCCTTTTATGTGGTGAAGTATCCCACTGTATGATTACACCACAATTTGTTTAGCCAGGTACCCGTTGATGGGCATTTGGGTTGTTTCCAGTTTGGGGTGATAATGAATAAAGCTCTATAAACATTTGTCTGCAAGTTTTTTTTGTGGACATGTGTTTTCTTATCTCTTAGGTAAATACATACCTAAGAGTGGAATTGCTGGGTCATATGGTAAGTGTATATTTAACTTTCTAAGAACTGCCAAACTGTTTTACAAAGTGGTTGTACCATTTTGCATTTCTACCAGCAATAAATGAGAGTTCCTGTTGCCAACATTTGGTATTTTGTATACCAAAAATACACACTGTATAATTCCATTTACTTGAAATTCTGCAACAGGCAGCATTAATCTATAGTGCTGAAAGTTCTATCACTGGTTGCCTGTTTGGGGCTTGTTGGTGCTTTTGACTGAAGTGGGGCATGAGTAGTGCTGGCCTTGGTTACAGTGGTGATTACTCAGCTAGAGACAGTCAAAACTCACTGAGCAGTACACTTAAAATGGGTTCATTTTATTATGTGAAAATTATACCTAAGTGAAGTTGATTTTAAATGATTTCTATAACAGCAACAGCAAACAACGCAAAGATTCCTGAATTAACTAACAGAAATCTCTAGTCATTCTCTGTTTTCTCAATCCATGTTCTAAAACTGCATCTCATTTTGGGGATGCCTGGACATTCCTGGGCGTATTGAGTAGTCCTCTAACTTGGAAAGATTGAGACTGGGCTAGAAGATTTCTAAAGTCCTTCGAACTCCAATGTCCTGGAGCCTATATACTGCATGGCAGGTTATGCTAAGATCCTGTCACTAAATTGCCTAGATATCTCCTTTATCCTGAGTTTTCTCTATGAGGCCAATCAGCTGCTCCCTGCCCTGGCTGACAAGGCTGTACCATCACCATGAAATCCGTGCAGTTGATCCAAGCTGCTGTTCTTAGCACCGCCCTCCCCAGCAGTTTTAACAGATGGATCTATTTCTGGAGCAGCCGTTCTCTTTTGCAAGAGGCACTCTCTCTGCTCAAAATTAGTGGGTTAGGAATTAAGTCAGCAGAGAGACTGGCAACATGCTTATTCGTGAGGGCTTTACGGGTTTGTTTTCTTCTTGGAGCAGCCATTCACAATTTAAAGTGATTCATAGCTTTTTGGCTCTGAAAGATTAAAAATGCAGAGTGGAGCACATCATTAATTGTTTGCTACTGTACCAGCATTACTGAAGCATCTTATGTTAACTCAGTGCCTTCTTCTCTAACTTGAGGTTCTTCCTAATACACAGGTAAAACTGTTCATCATCAAGACGCCAGTGAAATAAGTGGAAATGATAAAGGCTGGAATTTAGAAATTGCCTCTGAGGTGCTGCCAATGTTCTGAAATGCAGAGTCCTGAGTCAGATTTCCTTGTATGCCCCGAATTTCTGCTACTGTCTTTGCTACACTCACCCAGTGCATTGCAGGGGAGCTTCTCAATGCATGCCCAAATGAGCACAGGGTGGCTGAGAGGTCCGGAGTCATTCTGAGCCACTGTGGCATTGGCACGGTCAGTGTGGTCAGGGTGGAGGGTGGAGGCAAACATTCCCTTCTCTCCACACCCAGACTTCTCAAATTTCCCATTCAGGCAGTTGCCAAATGGGGCAAAAAAAACCCAAAAACCCCCAAAGATTTAGCAGCTGACATTTATTGCTCTTCACAGGGCCTCTCGTATATTCCTGACAACAGGGGTGCCACCATTTTCCATATTTTACAGATGAGGAAACTGATGCAGAGAGAGGCCAAGTGACCTGCTTACTGCCATGCCAATTTTGGCATGCACAGAATCCAGAATCTGACAGAATCAGGGATCTGACATGGAAAACGGCTCAGAAATCATTTCTAATCAGCACGTCTTGATTTTTCTAGGGGTCTTGTGGAATTGATGGTTAACTCTTCCACCTTCCATAGAATTCATTTTCTCTCAGGAACTCCTAGAATGGCTGTATTTAGGGTCACTGCATCACCTTGTGGTCATGACAGAAATTGCACCTCCCCAAAGTCAAGAGTCCTGGCTCACACAACCAGGGTTTTTCCTCTGAGCTTGGAAGTTCTGTCAGTCTGTCTTGAAATCCCAGAGGAAAAAATTCTGCTAGAACTGGACTTGACGAAGTTGGCTGGCTGACCTCCAGAACCAGGATAGAGAAGTCTTTCATTTCCCTTCTCGCATTCTCACCTACCTTGCTACAGGTCCCTTAAGGGTGACGATACCTTATGTGGGAAGGAAGTTCTCCGGCAGACAGCCTGGAGTTCCTATCTCTGCTCTCCATTTCTTTCTGAACTTTCTGCACCCTTGCTCCCACCCTGCCACATAGCTGTAGCTATGTCTGATTATTTTCTCTCCACGTTTTTCTCCTCTGTGGGCAGAAGGAAATATGGATTTGTTGAAATAACTTGCCTCAAACATTTCCTCTGCTATTTCAGTTAAACTGATCACTGCCACATTACAAGCTACACAACCGTGGATGATTAACACAACTTCAATGAGCTTCTTGGCACAGTGGGGATAAGAATACACCAAAGATTTGAGGGATGATTACACGAAATGCTACATTTAAAAGTATTTGGTAAACTGTAACGAAATATGTAAATATAGTGATTATCAGCAAATATTTTTTCCTCACTACTGATAGTAAGACAGAATGCCTTGTCTATGCAGCATACCGCACACTGTCATCTTCTTTACATAAGTGGAACATGAATCTCCACAAGAGGTGGGAGTGAGCCATCTCTGTGTTGGGGAGAGGTGGGAGAAGAGATAGGAAGCTTCCAAAACAATGAAAAAGGTCAGGATCATTGCTTCATGGTCAGATACAGGCAATGCTCCCTCCTCCTTTGTTTAGGGTCCTCAAATATCTATTAAAAGGTTGTCACATTCCAGCATTCATGATCACATTTAATCTTCATGACTGTCCTGAGAGGGGCATGTTAATACCTGTTTGCCTGTTTTACAAATGAAGAAGTAGGTGATCAGAGAGTTGAAATGATATTTTTAGGTTCTCAGGGTAGGAGAGTTAAGAATGTGGATCTTTTGATTTCCAATCAGGACACCTTAATTTACCACAAATCATATTATCACTTTATAATAAAGAACAGAAGCTTCCAAACTTTTTGATGAGCCACAGTAAGAAATAAATTTTGCAAAGCATATACACATACATATACAATGAAACAAAATTATCAAGAAACAAGACTTGTCCTTATTATGGACAGTGTACTCTATTCTGTTTTATTGATTAAAGTGACTCATTGAATTGATTCATAACCCACTAGTGAATTTAGATGTGCAGTTTGGAAAAAACTGATCTAGAAGGTTCTCAAACAATACCCACAGAACATGTGACTATCACAATGGGTTTTAAATGGCTATTATGAAACTGAGGGAACAGAGAAGAAAATAAGATGAATGCAGAAAGTTCTACCAACTAGACAGAATACCTTGTCTGGTTTAAGCAAATTAACTCTTAGAAATCTTTTGAAACATAATTTTTAAAATCTCTAAAATAACCGTATCACAGTTAGTGTTTTGCCACATCATGAATACAGCATTTATCACTTGTAATTATTGCCTCTCTACACATCAATTTCCAGCCACCCAAGTTTCGACACCTTGAAGGAAAAAACTATGCCTTATTCTCAGGGCAATAAGCATTTTGCCTGATAATGTGCTCAGTAAATATTGGTTCACCTAATAAATTTAAAAAAGAATAGCACCAGCCTCACTTTCTTTTTATTTTCACTATTTAAAGTAACTTTAAATTCAAAAGGCCAAGGTAACAACTTGGTCTGTGTAAAATCCATGCATTAAACATTAGTGGCTACCATCCACATCCTATTGGTCTCACTGTGGGGACATCTAAAGTCTGAATAGAGGAAGGAGTCATAAAGAAAGAAGGATAAACATGATTCTTATTTGTTCATTCCTTCCGACTATCCAGTTTCTTGTGGAGTGGGCCTGTGCTCTTCCAATAAAAATAAATATACATAAAAAAATTTTAAATAAAAAATGTAAAAAGGAAGTTTTTTTCCTTTTTGTTTGGTGAATTGACTATCCCCTAATTCAGTTAAAGCCTTTAGACCTTCCATATGAGTTTAACAAGTGCAATCTAATTGTGATGTAAGACTGTGAATTTTGGCTCAGGGGCTGCATTAGAAATGGAAGGCTGTGACAGGCTTTCATCGATGTGCCTTAAATAACACTGGGGTTCCCTGTGCTGTGAGTCCTTGTCACAACACTGGGCCATGCCTGTTGAGTGTTTGGACTACACACTCAGAGAACCCCAGGGAGAAAGTCTACGAAGCTTGAAGCAACAGGAAAAGACTTCAGGTCCCCACCACTGTCCTGCCTGCAGGTACCCACTGATAGAAGTGCCAGCCTCTCTCCCCTACTGGTCATGTGAAGACTCAGTGTCCCTGGGGACCCACAGGGTGCTAGAACAACTCCAGCCCCCTTGCATAACAGACGAGAATCAAACAGCAACTCTTCCGGCCACTGCCTCTGGGAAGGTCAGGGGATGACATTAATATCCTCTTTTCTGGACAAAAATGTCAGCCTTTTTCACATGTACAGACCGAGAGACAGTGCCCGTATCACTTCCATTCTCCATGTTACACAGGTAGAATGATGCTGAGAGACACAGGCAGGGAAGGCATTGTTGGATCGATGCCATCTCTTTGTTTTCCTCTTTGAAATGAATTAGGGGAGGAAAAAGTTTGCACTGCAGTCCTCAGGGCTTTATATTGGATCTTTGTGAACAGCCATTAATAATGAAGCTACCAATACAAAATTTAAAAACCAACATCTATAACATTTACTTGGTGATTTTTAAAATAATGCCAAAATATCTTCTAGATTTAGTGGTAGTATAGTGCTAGTATTACTTTATTCCATGAAATGGAAATGTTTTTGAAAAATTATGAGTGAACATAACTGAAATGTACCTGAAAAATGAAAATATGAGCTTGAGGCTCAGGCAGATCTGGGTTTGAATGATGGCTCTGTTCCTTTCTAACCTGCCTAACAGGGGCCAATTAAATGTAAAAGTCAATCGCCCTGATCCTCAGTTTCCTCATATCAAAGTGGAAGTGAAAAACCACTCAGAGCTGCTGGATTAATAAAATGTCTAATTAATTTGTTAAATCAATTAATTAGATTTTTTTCTTCTTCTTTTTTTTTTTTTTTTAAAGCAACAAGGTCTCACTCTGTTGCCCAGACTGGAGTGCAGTGGCCAGATCACAGCTCACTGCAGCCTTGAACTCTTGGACTCAAGTGATCCTCCCACCTTGGCCTCCTGAGTAGATGAGACTACAGGTGCATGTCACTACATTGAGCTAATTTTTTTAAAATTTAAATTTTTTTTGTAGAGACAGGGTCTTGTTCTGTTGCATTGGCTGGTCTCCAGCTCCTGGTCTCAAGCAATCTTTCTGCCTCAGTCTCCCGAAGCAGTGGGATTACAGGTATAAGCCACCGTGCCTGGCCCTTTTTCACTTTTTATTTAGTTAATATATAATTTTTAGGATGTAAGAATGGAAGTTTGTTTATATTTCAGCCTTTATGGATATTTCACAGATGACTGCATAAAAATGAGATACGAAATACTCTTTTTTTTTTTTTGAGACGGAGTTTCACTCTTGTTACCCAGGCTGGAGTGCAATGGCGCGATCTCGGCTCACCGCAACCTCCGTCTCCTGGGTTCAGGCAATTCTCCTGCCTCAGCCTCCTGAGTAGCTGGGATTACAGGCACGTGCCACCATGCCCAGCTAATTTTTTGTATTTTTAGTAGAGACGGGGTTTCACCATGTTGACCAGGATGGTCTCGATCTCTTGACCTCGTGATCCACCCGCCTCGGCCTCCCAAAGTGCTGGGATTACAGGCTTGAGCCACCGCGCCCGGCACGAAATATTCTTTACAATAACCCTTCAGGGCTGACTGAAGCAGAAAAGAGAAAAATATATTAATTGTATTTTACATATGAAAAAAATAAGTCCCAAGAAGAGAACGAGTTCATACCGAAGCAAGCCTGAGGTCCAATTTTCTAACTTAGAAATACTGCTAAGTCTCAGGTCAGCAATTTATAACTAGAGCATAGGGCACGTGCGTATATACTTTCAGGAAACTTACCAGTAGTTGTCATTTTTTAATTGTCACCATAATAATTTCTATTTAAACTTCAAGAACGTTAAAGAGGAATGTAAGCTGCTGCTTTCCACAGAAAAGAGGGTGTGGGTCCAAAGTTAAGCTCACGCCAGCCCTTCAAAGGGGACGGAAAGCACCTTCAGGAAACCGAAGGCAGAGACCACGTGGCTGATCACCAACCTTTCTTTTCCTGGGAATGGGCTCGTCGAAGAGCAGGTTGCTGGCCTCCGCCTCGTCGATGCCGTCGTCTGGCTGCGCGGGGCTGCGGAAGGGCTTGAAGCTGTCGGCCGAGAGCGGCGGCGACGGCGTGGAAGGGTTGGACTGGTCGCTGGGGGCGCTCCAGCTCCAGTAGCCGCTGCTGCTGGTGCTGGAAGGCACGCAGCCGCCCTCCTTCCAGGATCCGCTGAGGCTCTCTGCGTGCACACAAACACAGTCAGTGCGAGGACCCCTGCGTGCCCGGGCAGGGCTCGGTGGGGAAGTGGGAGCCTTGGTTCTACTCCAGTGAAACCACCCTAGCCCTCTCAATAATCTGCAACAGCTGGGTATGTCAGTTTTTGTTCTATTTATACACTCCCCTCCCAAAAGCCACATTGTAGTTATAAACATTTAATTATTTTAACCGCACGATAACAGGTTTTTCTAAGGTTTCTGATGTGTTTTTGTATCGAGCAACACAAATTCCTTGGGATCCTAGTGGGGATTGGATCATAGTGGGGATTATATGGAAAAAAAAAGATATTCTTGTTCACTAAGTTTGGGGTGCTCTGGGTTTATTGACTGCAGTACCTCTTTCTTTTTCTTTTTTTTTTTTTTTGAGACAGAGTTTTGCTCTTGTTGCCCAGGCTGGAGTGCAATGGCACGATCTCCGCTCACTGCAACCTCCGCCTCCTGGGTTCAAGCAATTCTCCTGCCTCAGCCTCCTGAGTAGCTGGGATTACAGGCATGGGCCACCATGCCCGGCTAATTTTTGTATTTTTAGTAGAGACGGGGTTTCACCATGTTGACCAGGATGGTCTCAATCTCTTGACCTCGTCATCCACCCGCCTCGGCCTCCCAAAGTGCTGGGATTACAGGCGTGAGCCACAGTGCCCAGCCGACTGCAGTATTTCTAAGAGAGGAGTATCATTTGCAGTATTCTCCTGAATGGTTTGGTAACAGAGTTCCCTCCCACCCCAACCCCTTCGATTTCAACTTTTTTTTTTTTTTTTTAAGGGATTTCTTAGTTGAGGGCAGTGGCTCACTTCTCTTATCCTAGCATTTTGGAAGGCTGAGGTGGGAGGATTGCTTAAGGCCAGGAGTTCGAGACCAGCCTGGGTTACATAATGAGAGCCTGCTTGTACAGAAAAAATAAAAAGATTAGCTGAGTGTGGTGGCATGCACCTGTAGTCCCAGCTACTCTACCCAGCTGAGGAGGGAGGATCACTTGAGCCCAGGAGTTTGAGGCTGCAGTGAACTATGACTGGGTGACTGCACTCCAGCCTGGGTGAAAAGAGCAAGATCCTTTTTCAAAAAAAAGTTGGGGGGTGGGGAGTTCTCATAGGAATGTGGTTCATAGAATACATTTATAGGAAGTTAGTCTAACATTTAAGAATCTAAGAGAAATAATTCCTGGAGAGTTATCTAAAGCCGCCCCTTCCCATTCTGCCTATTACAACAAATTAGTAATGCTTTACATTTTGTGAGTGTTTTACATTTTACAAAGCTTATTCACACAGTTGCAAGCATTCTGACAACATCTGTACTTCAGAATAAGGATTATCATCCCAGTTTTGTAGATGAGGACCCTGAGGCAGCAGGAAGCAAAGTGACTTGCTACATGACTGGCAAGTATTCCTGGTGAGCCAGGCTGAAGCTGGCCTGCTGGTTGGACCTCTTCCCTCACTGAATGCAGTCCCTGGGCTGTGAACAACCTCCATTCTCTCTGGCAAAGCTGGGATAGGATAAGAATTTATTGGCAATAATTACTGATAAGATTGCTACTGGATTTTACCTTTCCATTTGTGGTGCAAAGCATTATGAAATGTTTGCTAATCTGGAGAGATTTCTGCCCAGTTAGAATGTCTTCTGCTAGCCTGGCCAACACGACGAAACCCTGTTTCTACTAAAAATACAAAAATTAGCTGGGTATGGTGGTGCGTGCCTGTAATTTCAGCTACTATGAGGGCTGATGCAGGAGGATCGCTTGAACCTGGGAGGCAGAGGTTGCAGTGAGCTGAGATTGTGCCACTGTGCTCCAGCCTGGGCAACAGAGTGAGACTCTGTCTTAAAAAAAAAAAGAGAATGTCTTCTGGATGCTCTTTTAATCACTGAAGATTTGCTTTACCTTTCAAGATGCACAACCTTAATTAGCATTTGTATAAATTCTATTTTCTTTTTGGATAATTTCTCCTCCATATTTAGGTGCATTTTGAATATATTAAAACCATGTTATAACCACAAGGAGGAAAAAACATCCCCAAATGCCTCATTAAAAAAAATACTGTTAACATCTGTGTAATTAGTAATGAAGTAGTGACAAAGGGGAGATTCAAATTCATGGGGACATTTCCTATCTTTACCTAATTATAAATTTCAAGCATATTCCTCAATTATGTCAAGCAAAAAGTTAAGTTAGAGGAGTGAAATTTTAAGGTGAAATAGGAGAAACTACCTATCTCATTACAGCCAGGTTCTTTTAGAATCAAATGGCCATTTATGCAGTCTCATGCTTTGCCAGCATCAACAAAACCAAATTAGCCTCTCACTCCCTGCAGTCTACACAGAGACTGATGCATTCACCAGACCAGAGTTGCCTGCTGTAAATAAGAAAGCTCCATTTGGTACAACAGGAGTTCAAGAAGAGCATAATATAAGGCTTGATGATTTTACTTGGTGTGAAAAACGCCCTTGGCAGGCTTGGGTGGCTGATAAATATACTGTAGTATGCATTTGTAAAATAAAATAAAGCTTGTGGTGCTTGATGTGTAATCACATTAAGTATGAGGCACTGAATTTATTTTGAGAAACAACGATTATTACAGTGTGGTTACATGGCTTCATGTCAATGCCAGAAGTGAATTTGCTTAATGATTTGTGAATGACATTTCCTTTAGAAACACTATTTAGTCAGAAGGACCAAGTGATATAGAAATGATTTTTTTTTTTTTTCCAGAAAAAAGTCAGGTCTGATTTATAATCTTCTTAGGGGATAGAGCCTCTTTATATTAAGCCACTGTTTGTCAAGAATGCAGACAGGCACTGCTGGACCCTCACACTCTTTGCAGACCCACTTCCTGACAGAATGATCCTTTTTAGGCACAGAAAATGATAACAGTTTCCAAAAATTCATTGATGTGCAATAATTCTAGTGAAAATATTTTTTTCCTTAAAAAAATGCCTTTGTTATCATAAATTGCTTTCCCTATTTAAGAATTTGCTTTTTCTTACAGACTAAATGAGAGACAGCAGACAATTTGGGGCTATTAGTGGAGTAGTTATGTTTTAAACCATAAATCAACACTGAATTACTTTATTACTATGCTAACAAAAATTTGGACTGAAGAACCAAAAGGTTTATTTTAATTCTGACCTTTAAGTACAAAGGAACACTAAAAATGTTCTCAACTTAAAAAAGAAGACAGCCAGGTGTAGTGGTTCATGCCTATAATCACAGCACTTTGGGAGGCTGAGGCAGGCAGATCACAACGTCAGGAGTTCAAGACCTGCCTGGCCAACATGGTGAAACCCCGTCTCTTCTAAAAATACAAAAAATTAGCTGGGCATGGTGGTGGACACCAGCAATCTCAGCTACTTGGGAAGCTGAGGCAGGAGAATCACTTGAACCTGGGAGGTGGAGGTTGCAATAGGCCAAGATCGAGCCATTGCACTCAAGCCCAGGTGGCAGTGAAAAAAAAAACCAAAAAAACCCAGTGGTAAAAATAATGATTATTTTTAAATACACATTTTTTTCCCCTCTAAAGACTTCATGGAATTCTGCAATTTCTTTTTCCTAGAATATGTCTTGGGGGTTTTTCAGGTTTTTTTTATTTTTTGGAATTGGAGTTTTGCTCTGTCACCCAGACTGAAGTACAGTGGCACCATCATAGCTCAGTGCAACCCCAAAGTCCTGGGCCAGGACTACTTCCATGTGCTACCACGCCTGGCTATAGTTTTGCTTTTACTATAATCTTGCTTTAGCACTGTCAAAGTGAGAAAGGTAAATCAGAATACCTGTCTGCCAGAGACCCCGAGAAGAGCAGTCAGGTCACTGAATAGGTCAAACCCATTTCAAGAGCACCTCATCTGGTGCTATGTAAACAGGAGGTGTCAGTTGGCTGGGCACGGTGGCTCCCGCCTGTAATCCCAGCACTTTGGGGGGCCAAGGTGGGTGGATCACCTGAGGTCAGGAGTTGGAGACCAGCCTGGCCAACATGGTGAAACCTGTCTCTACTAAAAATACAAAAATTAGCTGGGTGTGGTGGCACATGCCTGTAATTACAGCTACTCAGGAGACTGAGGCATGAAAATCACTTGAACTCAGGAGGCAGAGGTTGCAATGAGCCAAGATAGCACGACTGCACACCGGCCTGGATGACAGAGTGAGACTTCATCTCAAAAAAAAAAAAAAAAGAAAAGAAAAGAAAAGAAGAGGTGTTATCCCAGCTTGGTGAATCATGATGTTGCTGGGCAATACTAATTCATGACACTGATGTGAATTCCTAGCAGGATGATCATTCTTTTCCTTTATAATGGGGTTGGAGAAAGTTTTTGGTGAGGACTAAATGTATGTTCAACAAATTTATTTTAACACCTCATGCTTAAAACCAAACTGTGTGTGAACCATATCTCAATCTCATAATTGACCATGCTGGTTTTTGAGAGAAGGTTTTCATTGGTGGTAAGTCTCATTCAGTGGTCTCAGTGCATTACATCTCAGTGAACTGCAATCTGCAATCCAGCTTTCTTCTTTAGGGAGTGCTCCTGACAAAGCCACCAGTGATACAAAATTCAGTCCTTTTAATGAATGACCTTCTGAAGCATCAGACACTTCTCCTTAAAACATGTTTTTCCCTTGGTTTCTGTGAAACCACACTCTCCTGGTTATCCTCTACCGCTCTGGTCGCCTGTCAGGCTCTTCCTAGGCTCTTTTCCCACTACCAATTCCTTGCATGATGGCGAGCTTCACTGCTTCCTTCCTTGGCCATCTTCTCTTTTCACTCTGCTTCCACATAACTCTCTCACGGTGATCTCATCTACTCTCATGGATTCAAAATGTTGCCTTCTAATTCTGTACCTTCAGCCCAGATCTCTCTCCCAGGATGTGCCCAAATCTCCACCAGATGTTGCCCCTTGAATGATCCTCAGGCACTGCCTATTAAACATGTTTCAAACTGACCCTACTGTCTTCTTCAGTGACCTCAGCTCTTGTCCCAAACATTTGCTAATAGATCTCTTCCTGCATGTATGTCCCCAACCCAGTGAATGTCTTCCCCTTGCTGAAGCACACCAGCTGCCTGGAAGTCATCCTTGACACACCCTCCTGTTCACCCTCTCTGTCCAACACCAAAGACTCTTGATTCTGCATTCTTCACATTTATCGATTATGGCCTATTCGCCTCCACTGTGACCACCAAGGCCTTTTGTTTTTCTTTTGGCTGGTAAACCTAATCATAACTTTCCAGGGCTAGAATCACTTTAACAGCGCTCCCATAGCCTCAGCATAAAGTCCAAACTCCTAGCCAGCCATAAATGACCCTTCCTGATAGATCTGCCAGTCACTCTAACTTCACCTCCTGCTACCTGACCTCCTTATTTATTGTATTGGATTATATGAGACAAAATCGTATTGTGATTAAGAGAATAAATCTGGAATCAAAAAGATATGGAGAATTTCAGTTCTGCCAGTTAATCCCTGTGAACCTCAGTTTACTCATCTGTAAAATAGTGATAATAACATCTCATAGAATTGTTGTGGGAATTACAGGAGATAAAGCAAACATAATACTTGTTTATTGACAAACAGTAATGTTCAATAAATGCTAGCCATTAATACAGCTATAATTGGTAGTCTTTTTTCCTCAAAGAGACAATATACTACCTGGGAATGTGGACAATTTTTCAATGAGGTATTCAACTCATCTAGCATGGTACCTGATAAATGTGTGTGGAATAAATGAATGGACTAAATAATTCTATTTGATTAAGGAGTCAGGGACAATGTTTTAAAAGCATATTTAAGCTGAGAGTTCTTTGATCCAACTACCTCCCCAATCAAACAGAAATAATGCTAGGGAAAACAATTCATTAGCTCAATCTGCATTTACCTGGGAAAAAGAGGGACACAAGTACTGCAAACATGTGTCCTGGCATGGCAGAAACTGAAGGAGCTCAAAAAAGGCGAGTTGAATGGAGGGATGGGTGAACGAAAAGCAGTGGGCTCTCTGGGAAGATGAAGAGGAGGCTGACAGCTCTGGGGGTCTCGACATCTTCCATGTTTCCCTTTGCTTCCTGCTAATGGGTGAGGGTCAGTGGTTCATGGCGTTTGACAGGAATGAGACCCCTCAAAAAGAGGCCCTGCTCTTGGTGTAAGGGGCCCTTCCCTAAGCCCCATATTCCTGGGCTTACCATTCGGCCGCACGGGAGGACTTCGAACCAAAGGACTGGTTGACAAACTGGTTAGTACCATTGCTGCTGTCACCTTGTCCATGTCTAGTTCCTCTGAAGATTTCCTATAAAACAGGAAGGGACATTGGTGACTGCTCACTCTGCATCTGCTATGGGTCACACAAGGTGCCATGCCCTGCCGCGCATTTACTCCATTAACTTATTCCCAGGAACAACTGATGTTCTGCTAGCTTTATTTTATAGAGGAGGAAGCTGAAGTCCATGAAGTTAAGTGTTTCAGTCAAAGTCATACAGTATTAGGAAGATAAGGATTCCATCATCCATACTTCATCTAACTAACAACTGTTTATTGAGAGTGTGCTGTGGGCTAGACCCTGTCCCAACCATGAGTGATATGAGGGGAACAAGAGACCAGCAAGGTTCTTGCTTTCATGGAGCATGGAGGATGGTGGGAAGCAACACACTTATCAGTAAACAAACAAGCTAGAAGGAACACAATCATTTCTGATAGAGAAAAGTGCAATGAAGCGCATCAACAGGCTAACGTGACAATCCTTCCTGTGGGGGCTGCATCTTAGGTGGTCAGGAGATGTTTCTCTGAGGCGGTGACATCTGAGGTGAACTGTGAAGGTTGGGGGGAGTCTGTCTTGAAGGGCGGGGAAGTGCACCCCAAGCAAAGGCAGCGGCTTGTGGAAAGGCATGGCAGCAGGAATGTGTGGTAATGTTTAAAGGCTGACCTTAGAGTGTGAGAAGGGGAGAGCGGTGCAGAGCTGGTCAGATGGGGTGACCATGGAAAGTGTTTTGATTTGATTCTATGTGAAACGGGAAGTTGCTGGAAGGCATTAAGCAGGCCTAGTGAAGTAATATGATGAATATTTGTAATAGAATTACCTGAGCTGCGATATGGAGAATGGATTTTCAGAAAGGTGGACAGAAGCAGGGAGGCCACTTAGGAGATGACTGCTAGGAGTCCAGGTGAGGAAACCGAGGGTTGGTCTAGGGTGGGGACAGTGTCAGGAGATCCAGCAGGACTGGCTGATGCACTTGGAATTGGGACATGAGCAAAAGGGAGCAAGGAAAGCTCTCAGGTGTTGGCTGGAGCACTGACTAGAGCCATTTACTGAGATGGGAGAAGCTGGAGGAGAAATACAACTAGGGGTGTTTGAAGTCCCAAGCTTTAAAACAATTTTTTAAACTACTTACTATAGAAAGAGTAGGTCATGGGAATAATGACCATGTTGTTAAAGTGAAGAGGTTGCTCTGGTTTATTAGTCTTGCCCAGTGAACTCTGAATAAAGGTTCATAAGATGGTGATCATGGTGACTGCAGTCAGCTTGTTTAAGCTTATTTCAACAAAAGTGGTAAAATTGAGAGGCAAAAGTTTGTGTCGTACAATGAAATCAAATAAATTGTACCACCTCCTGAGAGATGAACATTTTCAAATTAGAGAACAGTTGAAGAAGCCCAACAGAGGATTAATAAGCCATATCCACAAATGAATTGTCACTTTGCAAATGTGGTTTTCATTTACAGGTGTGCTGTCTAATTTGGAAAAGCAATGAACTCTTAGACATAAAAACTTCATAGCACTGCCTCACAAAACAGGAGAAAGAGAAATTCTTCAACTGGAGAAAAAACCAAATGGTTCCCAATTTTGGGAGAACTGCTCCATTAATTTCATCATGAAGTTACAAAAATTATTACAGTTTGGCTCTCTGATGTCCACCATGACACTAAATTATTAAACAAAGCTTATTCTTCCAATCCAAGGTACCAAGAGATGGAAATCTTTGAAATTTTCTTCAATAATTCTTCTCAAAGTACCTTTTGCTCTTTTTTAGCAAACTGTTCTATCAAAAGACAAATTACTTGTTTCAGAAACTGACAATTAAAATACTTCTGTAAAGCAAGCTTATGAGTGCACAATGAAATTCACTCCATACAGAAGTTTTCAAGACAACTTCATACACTTAGGGGGAAAAACCATTTATTCATTTGGCATACCATTTAAAGATTATACAGTATTTACAGTTTACAAGATCCCTGTACTTAGGAGTAAAGGTAATGCTATTTTCTTACACAGACAAAGCCTCTTGAAATGGCACCCGGGAAAGAATGCAAAGCACCTTCAGGTAATTCTGAGTGTTTTGTTGGCTCAGTCTTCCCATGTCATGCTGGTCACAGAATAAATAAAGGGATAAAAAATACCTTTTTGCAAGGAGAAAAGCCTGCTATATATCCACTAATCCACGTTGGGGCTTCTCCAACTGTCTCCCCTTCCCAGAGCCCAGCTCCAGCATCACCCGGAGTGGGGCACACCTCAGCTGGCTGCTGCCCACATCTCTTCCAAGACTGAATTAGGAGGGCTGCTGACTTCTCTTCCCAATGGCCAGTCTGCTTTTATTCCCTTACTAACCAAAGGCTTAAGAACAAGGATAGGAGGCTTGTGCACCTGGTACAGGGGAATCACATGACTTGGTAAGGAGAGGGTCCCCTTGCCTCTTCCCCTGGTTCCTACAATGACTTGCTAAATAGCCTTTTTATCTCTTCTATGTCTTGGTTTCAGGGAACTCTTCGCCCCTCTCTCAATCTGCTTTGTATCTTTTTTGATTTTCCACACCTAAGGTGAACATTTTGTTTTTGAGGTCTAATTGATAATTAACTCAAATACTGATTTATGTGTTTTCTTTAAATATGACAATCAATACAGAATGCCATCATTATAAAATATACATTTATTTTGCATTGTAAAAATCTACCACTACATTTCAAAATAATTATCGAGCATAATAAAGAGATTTATAATGAATAATAAAAATGGAATAATTAGTATAATTAGAGTGTTTTTGGATTTGGATTACCTTTAAGTTTCCTGCTGGCACTGGAAATCACTAATAACAACAAAAAAGTCAAAGGAATATATCACTAATGACTCAGTTAACCTGTATTTCTCAGGGAATATTTTAATCATGCTACATGTAACATTACCAGATAATATGGCCTTGTGCTAAGTTGTGTTTTTGTTTTATCTTTGTTTAATTTCTTTTGGTACAGTACTATCTAATTACTGATTAATTGCTGTTGTAAATTCAAATCCTTATAATTAAACATGAAGAGATGATATACAAAGTAGAATTTGTTACACTTTGAGAAAACTGCTGCAAAGCCCTTCTGGTAGATTTAGAGTTGTTGAGAAAAACAAACCACTAGAGGTGATATTAAATATTCTCTCCTAATTGGAATCTGAATCTACAACTGAAAACCTTAGTAATCACATTTATTAAAGGCTTTTTTACCTTTTCAATTAATCTTTCCTCCAGCCTTACTTATTATGTAACTTAATAATATTTGGAATTATTTAAAAATATTCGTTGAGTATTCCTTACCCAGAATGTTTGAGACCAGAAGTATTTTGGATTTCAGATTTTTTTTTTTTTTTTTTGAGATGGAGTCTTGCTCTGTCACCCAGGCTGGAGTATAATGGTGTTACCCTGCCTCACTGCAACCTCTGCCTCCTGGGTTCAAGTGATTCTTCTGCTTCAGCTTCCTGAGTTGCTGGGATTACAGGCATGCGTCACCACGCTCATCTGATTTTTGTATTTTTAGTACAGATGGGGTTTCACCATGTTGACCTTGCTGGTTTCAAACTCCTGAACTCAGGTGATCTGCCTGCCTTAGCCTTCCAAAGTGTTGGGATTATAGGCATGAGCCACCACGCCTGGCCAGATTTCTTTGAAGTATTTGCATAAATATAATGTAAGATACTGAAAACACAAAATTGATTTATGTTTCATATATACGTTACCCACATAGCCTGAGGTAAGTTTATCTTACCCTAGGGGATGCTGAACAAATTGTGTGTTGTGTGTCTGTGTTTTGTCCGTGACTTGCCACCTGAGGTCAGGTGTAGACTTTTCCACTTGTGGTGTCATGTTGGTGCTCAAAAGTTTTGGGCTTTGGAGCACTTCAGATTTCAGATTTTGGGATGAGAGATGCTCAACCTGCAATAGAAGTATTCGATGCCACTCTATACATGATTTGTTCCTGAAGCTGACCTGGCTTCTGTGGATGAACAGGATTTCAAGTCAGGAGAACCACATCAAGGAAGGGAAGCTGGTGAGCCCTGGGCTTGTTGGAAGACTGCTCAGGGGTCCCATGTGAGGAATGTGATGCAAAGGGGGACAGAGCCTTTGCCAGACCATGGGTCTGTGTGTGCTGGAGTGAGTGGTTTGCTGTATTCCTCTAAGTAAAGCAAATCCATGGATCATTCATGAGCCCGGGAGTGAGGTTATCACTCTGTATTTAAGAAATGTGTGAAAATGGAAAATATAATGGAAAAGTAGGAAATGAGAGGTAGGCTGCTGAGCTATTTTTTTGAGTAAAGTCCCAGTTCAACCTCAAAGTATTAGATTAAGAGGGACACTGCTCCTCCATGCAGAGGTACTATTCAGTCTATGTGTATGGACCTTCCTTGACTTCTGCTGTGTTCTGGAACTCTCCAGGAGAGGCAGCAACAGTAATGATGAAGAGTACAGGCTCCAGAATGAGTTAGATAATGTGGCTTCAGATCCACTCTCTGCATTACTATCTGTGTAACCCTGGGAAAATTACTTAAACTCTCTGTTTCCTTATCTATAAAAGAAGGATAAACATAGACTTGGTGAGAGGATTAAATGAGAAAAGTACATGAGCACCAGCGTGAGCCTCACCCATAGTCAGAGTTCCATGGATGTCAGCTATTATAAACCTTCCAATTCCTGACTACTCCTGCAGTGTGTGTCCCCCGTGAAGGAGGAGAGCATTAGATGACTTCACCTGCTTTTCTTGTTTAGCACCAGCACCAGCAGTTGTGGGTTTTCTTTTTGTAAGGCAGGTGTATTATTCTTCATAATGAAAAAACTGCTTAACTTTGTAAGTTACTCTGTAAGAGCTGGCAGCTGACTCATGGAGAAGCAGCTGCTGGTCCCTCACTAGAGCTTTCAGTCAGTGCTTTGGCAAAGATATTGCTCATTACATAATGAGTCTTGGCCAGACTGTCCACAAATAGCCAAAGTCTAGAGTGCTTGTTTGGATTTTACGTTTCAGAGTTTATGCTTTCAATACGCATTCTTGTAGCACTATGTGCTAGGGGCTGTCCTAGGTAGGGGAATTACAGTCTTTGTAAAAATGAAGTCTACCTTCTTTGGCTCCGGGTCTATTGGAGAACTAGACCTTAATCAAACACACACAAATAAATGTAAACTTACAAATCTGATAAATGCCAGGAAGAGTTGTATTGATTTGATGTGAACCTACCAAGGTACTCCTAGCTAGTGGGAGAACAGGGCTGAGGCTGAAAGTGAGTATGGGCGTTGCCTGAGAGGACAGAAGAGCTTTTGGGCAGTGGAAGAGCCAGGGCAAGGCTTCATTTAAAAAGGAAAGGGAAGACTGATCAGGAAGTGCAGTGTGCTGGGAGGTGCAGCCCAGGGAGGGCCTTCCATGCTCTGCAAGGGCTTTGTCCTTATCTTAAAGGCCCTGGGAAGCACTGAAGTGTTTTAAGCGGAGTGGGGTTGGGAGAGGTTGGGTAAGGTTGGGTAGATGCTATCAGATTAGCTTTTCAAAAACCTCATTTTGGCTGCTGTGTGGAAAATGAGTTTCTTGGATTTGACAACCGATCTTTTATCTGAGGAATTGATTGTCTGATGACTGTGGCAGCCGGTTGCAGAATAACGTCATCTACTACACGAAGAGGTAATCAGCGCAGTGTGCAGCATCAGCGGAGGCAGCCTGGCCGGGTCTCGTGCATGGGTGGGTGTGGCTGGTCTGTCCTTGAGCGCTCAGCTATGGCCTGTATTATAAGCCCAGCTATTGTTTGTGCCGCAAGAAGCCTTTTTCTTCTTTTGAGCTACTTCGTGCCTGAATGCTGCCTGCTTGGAGGGTGCATATAAACACTGTCTCCTGTGGCTAGCTAAGGGAGAGATGCTTTACACCTTGGAGAGCCATAAAAGACATTCATTGGCAATTAAAGTGCCGTAGTAACAAATGGAAATAAAAATGAATAATATATTCCTTAGATTAGCACTAATCTAGTTCCTTAGCAACTATTGAAATCTGCTGTCTAGGCTGAGTTCAGTCACTTTTAAAAACTATGATAGTCTTAAAATAAGGAATAATATCTGAAAATAAAATCTCTTTTACTGAAAAGGCTACAATAATCATCCCCAATCTTGGAATTCTGGGAAAGCTTTTACTAAGAGTGTGGAAAACCGGATTCAGTAACTATTAAATACGATAAAGCACAAAAACTTCATTTGCCTTTTAAAGAGATCTTGTAGCAAAAGTGATAAATATTAACTTTCTCCATTTAATTTTAGCTGCTATGTCTTTTAAGACTATAGGGAAGTCAGTATTCATCAAAATTGATGGAAAAAGAAAAAACAATTTAAGGGAAGATTAGAAAGCTGCTGACTGCAATAAAGTGTTCAGTGGCCTGGATCAAACAAGATGGAAAAATCAGAGCTAATACATCATACTACACGAGGCAATATACACCAGTACATCTGAAGCCATTGGTGGTGAAGGGTCATTTTAAAGAAATTTTTAATACATAATGGATACTTTTGTAAAATACAAAAAAAAAAAATGTCCTGTGAAAAATTTCTAATCCCCTTCCTCTTAATTTCTGTACCAGGCTCAACATGAACTATAACAAAGAGCTTGCAGACTGGCACTGGCCCGCGGTCCACACTTTGAGTAGCATGAATCTAGGTAGTTGCTTTAATTTCCATTAAACTTTGAAAAGACTCCCTCCTGTCCCTCTTTCTCCAGCTTTCTGTTCTAGCTTCATGGAATCTCTACAACTTTTCTCCGTACCCACTCTGCCCACTGGACCCTTTGTTTCATTGCAAACTGACCCTCAGATGACCTCGCCCTCTCCCCTTTTACCATACCCAGGCTCTCTTGTAGGCCACTCCTCCTTTCCACTGGAGTTGTTCATCCCTCTACCCGAGGTGAGGTCAGCTGGGGTGTGAGCCTTTCGTCTGCCTCCCTTCACCCTCATGCAGAAGCTCCTGAGTCTTTGAGGCACAGGCCATGCACTTATCTTGTTCTTCCTTTTCTATTTCAGGCACTGACCTTCCTATCATCAGCACCTCTCTTCCCTAATATTTATAAGATACTTCGGCATGTAAATTACAGCCTTTATTTTTTACCCTACCTAGAATTATGATCCTAGGAGATGTACCGAAGGCAGCCAATATCCCAACTTCATAACTGTTGTCTCCTTAACCCACCACCTCCAGCCAACATTCAGCAGAGTGCAGAGCTGGAGAGAAAAGACATTGCAGTCTGACAGGCGGCAGTTTAATTCCCAAAACCTCCATTTACTAGCTGAGTGCTTTTAGGCAAATCCTGCAGCTTCACAAAACTTCATATTCCTCATCTGTAAAATGGGAATGGCAATAATACAGACCTCAGAGGGTTTTGGAAGAATTAAATAAGATGTGTAAAATATCTGGCATATACTAAACACTCACTAGCTATTATTATCCTCCCCCCTCCTTTACCTAAAACTGTTATCTCAGTGAACCATTCTCAGGATAAACACCTGAATTTTACCTACGTAAGTACTTACATGTGAAATAACATGAAATCTTGGATTGCCGTGCATATACTGCAGCCTCCCACACCCCCTTCCTCAAAAGTGTGAGTTGGGGATGATTACATGAAGTAAGATGGACAAAATGCTGACAACTGTTGAAGCCAGGGGATGGGTACTGAGGGAATCATTAGACCATTCTCTCTATATCTGTGTATATTTGAAACTTCCATAATACGAATTAAAACAAGAACGCAGTATGAGCACCCACCTGGATTTCGGCAGTCACCTGCCATTGCTCCATCTCACTCTCCCTCCCCTTTTCTGTTTAGCTCCACTCTCCATCACTGCATCTGTGCCTCCATCTCCCAGGGACAGCCAGTCCTTGGATTTCTCCTTTCCTCCCAGGCAGCAGAGCTAGTACTTCTGACCTAGAATGGCTTCCTGCTGGCTACTGCTTTCCTCCAGCCAGGTCCCCTGGTGGCTCCGCGGGGTGCTCCCCTCACCAGCATCACTGAATCTCTGGCCTAGCTAGCCTTCTGCTCCACTGGCCCAGAAGAACCAAGCCGTGGCTGAATCCTACCGGCTGCTCTCTACTGTCCCACCCCGGGGCAGTCAGTGCTGATGGGAAACAGCGAACGACTCTGCTGGTCGGGCCCATCCTCGGCACACATCCTACCTGCGCTTGGCCTCAGCAGGACCTTCACCCGCCCTCACTCACCACACCTGCCCGCTTCTAGCCAGGATTCTGCCATATCTTCACCTCTCTCTGCAAGGCTCAGCTCCTGCCAACCCAAGCAGCAGGTGGCCTTTCCTCCAAGATTATAGAGAGAATTGAGACCTCTAGGCACAGCCTTTGTCACACTCTGCCTTTCTTACCTTCTTGCTTCAGTCTCACAGGGAGGTTAGCGTGGCATTTTGCTCTTTGAAGCCACTGCCTCCACCTGTGCTGTCTATCCTCCTGGCTCCTATTCCCGCTGGCCCTTCTCTATTAACAGCCTTCTGTTTTCTCCCGACTTACAAGTAGGGGACCAAATAGGACTGGACAGAGAGGTCGGAAAGAAATGAGGAGAGGAATCAAGTGATGACAGATACGAGAGGGAAGACAATTTCAGGAAGAACAGGTTAACAGCATTAAATGATACAGAGAGATCAAGCCAGATCAGGACAGACAGGGAATTTAACTTGATTCCCTTGAAATTAGCAGCAAGGAAGTAGGTGGAGATTTTAGCAGGAGTGGAAGCAGACTGCTGTGGGTTGTGGGGTGGATGGAAACTGGGAGGTGAGAAATTAGAGGCAGTCATTGTAGAGGACTCTTTAAAGATCTTGGCCATGAAGGGAAGGGAAACGTGGTTCTTTGAAGCTAGAGTGTTTTCCTGTTTGTTGTTCAGATGAAAGGAACTCTAGCATATTTAAATGCTGATAGGGAGGCGCTGGTAGGGATGAAGAGGTTGAAGATACAGGAGAGAGGGGGTGAGACATGGGCAAGGTCTTTACTGGGGCACCATGATGAGGGTCCTGGGCTCCAATGGAAGTAGCTTTAGACAAAATAAGGAGCAATCCCCCTTCTACCTGGAGTGAGGAGAACAAAGACAGGCTGGGTGCAAGCATGCTTATAGGTGTGGGGCTGGGGAAGTCAATGCTTCTTTCTGGAGGTCTCTCCTCAGAAGCAGGTAAGTTTCTCTGTGGAGAGTGGAGAGGACTTTGCAGTGCTGAAGGTGTGGAATTTCTGGATGTTGGGAAACAAAATGGAGCAGGACGCCAAAAGTTTGTCAAGCAGCAACCGAGGCTCAGCTGAGGATGGAAAGCTTAATCCTGTCATGATGGTCACCGGAGAGGGGGTCTGATGGCTGTGCCAGAAGCCTGGGGTGGGAGTGTGAGGGGGGGCTCCTGTACTAGCACTAGGCTGGGCTTTGCGAGGCAGGTTCAGTAAGTAAGAGCACGGAGAGTGCAAAGTTTTGGACAGAGAGCCATAGGTTTTAGGCTGGACTGGGCAATGTGTGAAGGCTGGAGGGAATACATGGGGACAAATGGCGAGAAACCAGAGATCTTGATGGGGTCAAAATCAGGTGAAGACATAAAGGAGGGGACAAGCTGGAAGACCAGGAGGTTCTGAGTAGGAGAGAGATACTGGAGATGGAGATTTTCTATGTGGGAGAATTCCAAGAGATGGCCCAGTCCAAGCTATGGCCGTGGGAGTAGAGAGCAGAGGCAGGGTGGAGGTGAAAATCGCTGGGCCGGGAATGGCAAGGCTGAGATCATCCAGGATGATGGCAGCATTGAGGAGAGGAAAATTGTAGCCAGGTGGCTCAAGGCTTCCATAAAGGGCAAATGACTAGGATGTCAGCAGAGTCAAAGAAGTGAGAGGTGGAAAAAGCCTTAAAGCAGCAGAGGCTTCACATGAGAGCGGAGGGCAATGGCTCGGTAACAGCAACGGGGACGCAGACATTCACTCTTGGGAGGCTCCCCGCTGCCCTCGCATGAGACTTAAACTCCTGTGCAGGAACACCTGGCCTTCTCTGCTTTGGGTCTCCCTGGCTCTTCATCCATTTTCTCACAAGTCCCTGAGGGACAAGTCTCCCAACTCGAGACAATTCTCTAAGATGACTTGTCTCCACACCTCTCTGTATCTGCGAATGAGCTGTGCCCTCTGCTCAGAACAAGCTTTCTTCTCTTCCCGGACTGGCCTACTTCTACTCACCCTCTGTGCTAAGCTCCATCCTGCTCCTGGAAGCCGCCTTCCACCTGCCGAGCACCAGGGGCACTGTCTGCTGTGTTGTTGTTAGGCTGCCTATGCTCCCTCCTCCTCCCCACTACAAAGATCAGGGCTCAGTCTTGCATCTTTTTATTCCCAGCTTCTAGCACAAACCCTTGCTTAGGGTAAGTTTTGTTTTTGTTGTTTGTTGAGGCAGGGTCTTGCTCTGTCACTCAGCCTGGAGTGCAGTGCTGCAATCATGGTTCACTGTAGCTTCCACTTCCAGGGCTCAAGTGATCCTTCTGCCTCAGCCTCCTGAGTAGCTGGGACTACTGGCACACGCCACCACATTAAAAAAAATTTTTGTAGAGATGGGGTCTCACTATGTTGCCCAGGCTGGTCTCAAACTCCTGGACTCAAGTGATCCTCCTGCCTCGGCCTCCCAAAGTGCTGGAATTACAGGTATGAGCCACTGCACCCAGCCTTGGGGTAAGTTCATATTGAAGGTTTTGTGGACAAATTAGCATTAAGTAAGGATGGTGACAGTCTCGGAGGAGTGGCGGGGGGAAGCACAGAACACGTATCTGAAAAACTTCTACAGATGTCCTCTGCTAACTCTCTCTCATCTTGTTAGACCTAGTGATTTATTTCCTCAAAATTCAAGTATTAAATGAATCATTCATATGATTTTTCTTTTTACTGGCCCTAAAAATTGCTGGCCTATCTAGGCAAAATGGATTTTGTTCTAGTGTCTGTGATAATTCTATATTCACAAACGCTCATAGACACATCAGTGAACTCTAGAATGTCAGTAATAACATTATTAAATAATAAGTTTCAAATCCCCTGAAAACAATTCTGTGTGATTAGCTGGACTTCTTGATGTGAGCAGGCTGCAAAGCACAGCTCAGGGAGGCATCTCAAACATTCCTTGATGGCCTTTTTGCTTTGTAGGTTTAATGCTTTTGATTGCAGCCAACATGTTCTCCCAGGAGTCACATGGCCAGTCTTAAACTAACACAAAGGCCTCGGTGTGCATGTGAGCCCTGTGATATTGTGAAACAGGTATTTTGTCTTCCTCCATCCATGTCTCCTGGTATACAGCTCTGAAAGTCCTTGGAATCTCCCATGACAGGTGTCTTTTTGTGTGCTAATGAGACGACTGGTAGCTGGCAGCTTCTAGGTCACTTCTGGATGGTGCAGGTCACAGGAACAACCAAGGCAGGATTAGAGGGTTGGGACTTTCAGGCAACGTCCCCTACTCCAACCTCGGGGGGGAGGGGCAGGGAAAGGGCTGAAGGTTAAATTGGTTACCAATGGCCAGTGATTTAATCAACCATGCCTACATAACAAAGCCCCCATAAAAACCCAAAAGGACAGGGTTCAGATCGCTTCCAGACAGCGAGACATGTGGAGATTCCCAGGGGGTGGTGCTCCCAGGAAGGGCAGGGAAACACTGCAGCCCTTCCCCACATGCTGTACCCACACATCTCCTCATCTGTATCCTTTGAAATAACCTTCACAGTAAATCGGTAAATAGAAGTAAGTTTCTCTGAGTTCTGTGAGGAGCTCTAGCAAATTAATCAAACCCAAGGAGTGTGTCCTGGGAACCCTGATTTATAGCCAGTGCGTCAGAAGCGCAGTAAAACCACCTGGGGCTTGAGATTGGCATCACAAGTGAGGAATTCTTGTGGGACTGACACTTCTTCAGGTAGACAGTGTCAGATTTGAATTGAATTAGAGGACACCCCCTGCTCCCTGAAGAACTGGTTGCTTGCTTGATATATGGGGAAAACTCCCACACATCTGGTGTGAAGCATGTTGTGGGAATGCAGTGGGAGAGCCTGAGTGTTTACTCTTGAATTCTCAGAGCTCCCTTCTGGGACTGCCATTGAGGTTGCAAATGATAAAAAAAAAGACTAGAGGGAATACAGCAAATTCCTGAATTTCTTTCGATAGGGTGTGTTTGTGTGCCTCTGTGTACGGGTGTGTTATATCTCCGTGTCTATGTCTGTGTGGGTTGGTGTGCTGGGTGTGTGTCTGGGTCTTGTGTGTATGTGTATCTTGGTCCTTTGTGTGTGTATGTGTGTCTGTCTCTGTGTTTGTGTCCATATGGGTTTATGTCCTGGGCATATGTCTCTATCTGTGTGACTAGCTATGTGTGTATGGGTCCTGTGTGTGTGTGTGTATACCTCTGTTTGTGTCTATGTGGGTTGGTGTTGTGTGTGTGTGTGTATACCTGTGTTTGTGTCTATGTGGGTTGGTGTCCTGTGTGTGTCTGTGTGTGTGTCTGGGTCCTGTGTATATCTGTGCATGTATCTCTCTCTCTCTCTCTCTGTGTGTGTGTGTGTGTGTGTGTGTGTGTGTGTGTGTGTGTGTGTGT
>NW_022436943.1:18482429-18877906 GCF_009761245.1 Sapajus apella | reverse complement strand
TGTGTGTGTGTGTGTGTGTGTGTGTGTGTGTGTGTGTGTGTGTGTGTATCAGTCTCTATGTCTGTGTGGGTCATTGCCCCCAGACCCTGTCTTCTGCCCGGGGCAGCCAACCTCTTTCTTCTAGCTCTGTGTGATGGCAAAGTCCTTGCTTGCTTCTCTGCCCCCCACTATGTGTGGGCCTGCTACTCAGATTAAAAAAGGCTGTCCAACTCTCAAAGGGCTCTTGATTGTCTGAGGAAGCTGCTGGCTGGGCTGCATTTGACTGGGCTGCTGTCTGTCCAGGCTGTCAACCAGTCACTCCCGGAGTCCTGGGGAGCACCTCATCTGGCAGAGCCTGCCCTTTGTGCAGGGGTGGCAGGACCCAGGCTAATGGGGTTGAAGTGCCCTGTGTCATTTGGGGAGTCTGCAGGTTAACAGTCCACCTGATAAATGTCACGGTTATTCTCAAGAAGAAAACTAATCAAAATTACACCTCTCACTCTTACATTTGTGTCCACTTTGGGTCATTCCAGGCTTACTGATGGGGTTAATTATGTCACTGCTTGGAGGCCTCAAATCCACTTAAGCCCCAATAATGTGAAGAACTTCCAGCTACATTTTCATGGTGATAACAGTTATTTCATAAGGGCAGTTGGGAGAAAACAAATCTAGTGTTTTCTTGTTTGACAGTGCAAGAAAAATAAGGTGATTTTTTCCCTAGTTGTTTTTATTTTTTTAGAAAAAAAAAAAAAAAGATTTAAAAAGACCACAACTTCTTATTTCTGCTGCTCCTCTTACTTGAAATAGTAACACTATTATGTTGGCAACTGACTGAAACATGGGCTAAAGTGACAGTTATAGCTATTTTACCTTTTTGTTTTTTCAAACAGAGAAGACTCATATCATTCCCATCACAGCCACCCCTATTGGGCTCTCGAGGAGCAGGTGGGGATGTGTCTCCCCACAGAGAGCAGCTGTGGAGCCATCTCTGCCTGGGTGCTGCAAAGGCAGTGGAGCCTGGGCTCTGGGTGACAGCCTTGCCCTTCAGGAGCAGCTGCTCTACTTGGCCAGAAAAATGAAAGACTTAAGTCAAGTGGGCTAATTTGCTCACATGCTTTTAGGCTGAGAGTTATTTCGAATTTTTCGTTAAAACTTTAAATCTTGGTTTATTTCACCTTCAGCCTGCCTGGGACCTGCCTGCAGATTTCAGCCACTTCTAGATACAGCTGGGAGAGGGCCGATACCTCCACGGTCTTATACTGTGAGGAGGGGGACAAACCGATGAACGATGTAGACTGAATTGATCCCATTTTAAGCTGCTTAAGGTCCAGATTTGGTTTCAAAGAGAAAAAAACTGTCATTTAAAAAAAAAAAACCCTGCATCTTCTTTCTCCTAATAGCTAATATTTACTGAATATTCATGACACGTATACACTATTTTAAACTGCCACTGTGGGTTGATGTCATTCCCCATTTTACAAATGTGGAGACTTTGGAACTGTCTAACAGTACTTGGCCAGTCAGCTGGACCTGTCCTCTTCAGAGGCACAATGGGGTCTTTATACCACACACTACAGCTGTTTGCATGACCATCCCTATCACTTTGTTTTTAATTTAAGACAAATATGTGGCTGGGCGCAGTGGCGCATGCCTATAATCCCAGCACTTTGGGAGGCCGAGGTGAGTGGATCATGAGGTTAGGAGATTGAGACCATCCTGGCTAACATGGTGAAACTTTGTCTCTACTAAATATACAAAAAAAAAAAAATTAGCCAGGTGTGGTGGCATGTGCTTGTAGTCCCAGCTACTTGGGAGGTTGAGGCAGGAGAATCGCTTGAACCTGGGAGGCGGAGGTTGCAGTGAGCCGAGATAGTGCCACTGCACTCCAGCCTGGGCAACAAGAGCAAAATGCCGTCTCAAAAAAAAAAGAAAGAAAAACATGTAATTTCCTGAATTTCCTGTAATTGAAACATATATGTGAGCTAAGTGCAATTCCTTTTAGGTCACACATTTAATGTTTCTCTTATTCTATTTAAAATTATGTTATAATGAAAAGAATTTCCTTTATATATAGGGGTGGGTCCACATTAGTGAGAACAGAATATATAGATTAAACTATAGACCTACTACTCATTTAAAAAAAGAGTGTTTTGCTTTCAAAAGGATCTCTGTGGGTTTTCTTTAAATAGTATTCTTATATCTAAAAGCTTTTGAATAATTAAATTTCAATTCAACTCATATACTCATAATCTCTACACTGATACCTGTTTTATGTTATTAGGTTGAACCATATGAAATTGTGAGTCTTCATTAATCTTTTTGTCTATAAAAATGGCAATTTCATATGGTTCAGCCTGATACTTGTGCTAATTAAAATACTGTTTATCTTTTGTTTCACAGGTCAGAAGTGAACCAGTTTATCCTCATTTAAAATCAGTTGTTTTGGCCGGGTGTGGTGGCTCACGCCTGTAATCCCAGCACTTTGGGAGGCTGAGGTGGACGGATCACAAGGTCAGGTTTGAGACCAGCCTGGCCAACATGGTGAAACCCTGTCTCTACTAAAAATACAAAAATTAGCTGTGTGTGGTGGCAGGTGCCTGTAATCCTAGCTGCTCGGGAGGCTGAGGCAGGAGAATCGCTCGAACCCAGGAGGTGGAGGTTGCAGTAAGCCGAGATTGCACCACTGCACTCCAGCCAGGCCGACAAAGCGAGACTCTGCCTCAAAAAAAAAAAAAAAAAAAAAAAATCAGTTGTTTCAATCAATGAGCCAGACAATGGTACTCTTTTCTAGGGTGTGTGTATAGTTGGTAGTTTTATTTCTGGAGATGGCTTTTACTGAAGATAATCTTCAATAATATAATTCAAGCAGGCCCCAATTCAGTAATACCTACCAGGTACACAGTACTGCTTTAGGTAGAATTCCCTGCCCCAAAACTTGTCAATGCTCTTCGTGAGACACTTGAAATACCCAGATTTGGGGAAATGGGTGGAAGCACCTATGTTGCCCTCTGGAGGATTATCATACACAAATAACACTACTGGCTCTATTTCCTGTGTTCTTTCATTTATATTTTAATTGTGTTACCAATGTATGTTTCTGTCAGTGCATGTAGCTCTTACTTGATGAGTGATCAATCTGAACTTTCAATGTAGGTATCCTGTCCCTAGAAAATGGTATTTCTATCATTTAAAAAATCTGTTCATAATAGAATTATCTAAGCACAATGAAATCAAATCTATTTATTGAATATTCACAGGCTGGACAATTGCACATCTAGATGTGTATACTCTGTGCCCAAGGAACATGACTTCCCCAAAGGAATAAGCAGAATAATCTGATACAGCCAGAAGCACAATGCAAAGGTTACTGCTGGGCATAACAACAGATCAGTAACACGGCTGGGTGGCTACTGGCCAGGGCATATCCAGTTTCCTATAATAAGAGGTGGATGAATACAGGTTAGTAATGCCAAATAGGGCTTAGGCAAAAGCCAAGTGAAGTCCACAGTCCAGGGAAGGCAAAGCATTGCAGCTATTATTTCACATTTCTTCTGAAAACAGTATCCATGGCTTATAAGCCTAGGATGCTGGAATTAATATTTAATGTGAAAAGCATTGCTAAAAATGATTGTATAGCTATCAGGTATAAATAATAATTTCCACCTCTGCTAATAATTTTTAGCTCATTTAGGTTGTCATACTTGTGTAGCAGCAGTTTATAGGAGCATTTACTATAATAGCATGTTGATTCAACTATGTTGGAATTACTCATTCAATCTATCTTTCAGTTCGACACTATTGTGAAGTTCTAAATATTTCAAAATGCTAACAGACCTCTATTAGTCAACAGCTCAGTGGCTACCTGTCTTCTTTCCATTTTTTTGTTTTGTTTCGAATCATTAGGAAGGCTGATAAAATAAACTTTCTGCATACTTTAAATGAACCCCTGAGCTTATGATAAGGTGTTAGCAAGCACATAGACTATAGAACTGGGATTTACTTGAAATTTGATGGGAAGGTGACCCAAGTAAAAATTATTATAAAAACGTAGAGAAAAAAGTACTTTCAAAATGACATGTCACTAACATTAACATTTTTCTTACTTATTATTTCTATGAAATTTCATCTACCACAGACAGAAGCAAGCACCTGCTTTCCTTTGTAAGCAGGAAAAACTTCTAAAAGTTCAGAAGCAGTAATGGCAAGTCAGTTTGACTCTTCCAAGAAGCAGACACAAAGACAGGATCTGCTCTATAAGGGACTTGTTGGGGAAGGTGCCTATGAGGGATGGTGGGTGAGAGCTGGGGAAGGTAGGGAGAGCCGGCAGACCACCAAGCAGGTTTGACCCCTGTGAAAAAGGAAGAACTGAGTGGGAAGAACTTCGGAGCAGTTCTAAGAAAGTGTCAGCCCAAGGTGATGAGGCATCCTTAGAAAAGGTTGCCGGTTAGAGGAGTCCTATGTCAGGCAGGATGGCCTGCTCTACTGTGCTAGGACCTTGGAGAGGAGCAGCCCCAGTGAGGATGGCCTCGGTGGCTGCCATGGAGCTGAAGCAGCAGCAGGAGGAGGCTGTCCATCAGTGTGCTCCTGCAGCAGCAGCAGCTTCGCTTGAAAGGAGATCCCAGGGGTGCACTCTTATCCCCTCCACAAATGCTATTTCCTTTTGGTGATTATGCAGTTTTTGTCCCTGGGATCTCATATCTTTGAAGCAAAGCTCCCAAATCCCTGGGCTAGACATCTTTGCCAGCTTCCCTGAGGAGCAGTTGTCTGTTTAATATACTTTTCCTGCCCAGCCCAGGGGGCACTTGCTGTCATGGTAAAGGGGAATAAGATGGTCAGGTTAAATAAAGCCTCTGGGGTGACTTCCTATCTCCAGAACTGTTCAGGGGCCACTCCAATATTTGCCCAAGAGTTACCGTTATTAACTTGTTTGGGTTTTGGTCCTACCAGGTCAAACCCAGGGTATGATCAACCTCTTTAAATAAATAATAATAGTAAACATTCATGCAACATTTCCTATTTGTCAGCCACTGTTTGGCCTGTATATTCATTAACTCAGTTAATCCTCATAAGTCTATGAGGTCAATATTACTGTCTTCATTTTTTTAGGGATGAGGAAACTGAGCCACAGAGAGGTAAAGTGAAGTAAATGGTGGGGCTTGGATTTCCATCCAGGCAGTTGGGCACTACAGTATGTTATGACAGTGATTACATCTCCCCAAGATTCACATGTTGAAGCCCTGCCCCTCAACATGATAGTATCTGGAGATGAAGTCTTTGGGAGGTAGTTAGGTTTCCATGAGGTCATGAAGGTAGAGGCCCCAGGATAGCATTTGTGCCTCTTAAGAGGAAGAGACACCAGAGCCTCCTCTCCCTCCTGTGTGAGCTCACAGCAAAAGGTGGCTACTTGCAAGCAAGGAAGAAAAGAGGGCCTTCAACCAAAAACTGAATCTGGTAGGACTTTGATCTTAGACTTCCCCATCTCCAGAACTGTGAGGAATACATGTCTGTTGTTTAAGCCACAAGTCTGTTATAGCAGCCTGAGCAGACTAAGACAGTGATTGTCTGTTTTGTTTTACATTTGTTTGCAAGCAGCTTTCTCGGGTTGAATAAGACAATGTTTTTAGCTAGTATACTGGGGAGGGAGGTTGGCAAGAATTAGGCAAGTAGAGAGGGTACCAGGCATGTGAGTTGCAGTTTAGCATAGGGCTAGTTCTTCTGAGAGACAGGAGTACCAAAAGCTGGAGGCCAGTGACACCCCCTGTGCTCACTGGGTCAGCCTGGCCACAGGAGGCCGAGCAGGGCGAGCTTGGGGTATACCGTGGCACTGCAAATAGGCACAAGAATCTCAGGACTAGGCTAACACAGTGCTTCCTGATACTATCCCATGGTGGTTCCTACTGTACTTCCAGCCATAATTGGTTCAACAGCTCTGCATGTTCTAGACTTCTAGCGACAGATGTCAGAGACTACAGCTAAGCAGTCACAGGGAAAATGGACATTGAAAACAGTCCCAATGGCAGTGATCATTCTGATAGTAGCAGCAGTGGCAACAGAAGTCAACAGTGGCAAATGGTAGCGTCTCATGGATATTGGGGTTAGTGATGTTTCTGTCAAATCCACTAAGAATAGAGAAACCTATGAATGGGAGATCAGGTGTAAACTGTGTCAGGGAAGAAAAATGTATAGATACATGCAACAAAATTTTTGTATATTATTTCAGTGGGTTGACAGATTCTTTGAAATTGATCCATAACCTCTGGCAGGTTAAAGACTCACTGCTTTAAAGAAACTTGAGAGAGTATCTGTGGAGCTTAAAATATATGACCTGTCTTTAAGTGGTCCCATGCTAAAGGGCACAAGACCAGTGTGATTGTTTTATAAGGTTTTCCAGGGGATAGGAGAAACTACCAACTATTGAGGCTCAGATTTTTTACTTTTTATGCTGGAGAAATTAAAAGGGTGGGGCCACAAAACACAAAGTGAACTATACAACTTCTGTAAAAGCAAATTATGCCTGATTCATCTATTATAATTCTGAGGATATAAATATGCATGTGGGTAAAGGGGAAGCAGTGATGGTAATGGCTCACAGCACCCTCCTTGTATCTGATGCTGGTATCAAGGAGAACATCCTTTGCAGTATCCCTCAGAGGCATGCACTACAGAGATGGGTTGCTTTGTGTTCTAGAAGAATACATTGCAATCCTAAAATAATTACTTTAACTTGTTACATTACAGAGGTCATGCTAACACTGCTGCTACTTTTTCCTGTATACTTAATACCAGCTGTCTTGGGTGCTGGCCCACAGTCTTTCACCATCAGCCACAGCATTATACACATGCTCCTCTTCTCCATAACAAGTGCCATCTTGCAGAAAATGTGTAGAGCCAAATCAGAGTAATAGTTGACTTAGCAGGAAGTCCCACTGAGGTGAAGGGAAATAAAATATACCAGAGGAAAAACGTTTTCCTGATTCTTGATCACCTCTTGAGATGAAAATCTATCAATACTGATGAAAAGCAGCTATATTCCTAGAGCTGAAACAGTGCCTGACATGTAGCATCCAATAAATATTTGTTGAACAAAATGAAAGAGTTAATGAAAAATTCTGCCCTATTCAAAACTTTTGCCTCTTAAGAGTCTTGTGTTCATGAGACTTAGAAAGTTCATTTGAGTATCAAACCTTCCTTTTATTGTTGTTTGATATTATTTTTAATTCCTTCTTGATCAGTAAACCATTGACTACTACCAAGGCTCTGAGGTGGTATTAGCAACCTCCAGGAAGCTCTTGGCACCTCTAGGCAAGCATGAGTCATTCCATGGCATTACTGAATGCTCTAATGATCTCCTCAGCGGGGCTCCTTTATGTGCCTTTGATCTTTTCCTTCCCAGCTTCACATGTTTACATTGGCAGTTTTCTTCAAGAAAAGAGGGCTTCAAAATTGAATTTCTCTTAGTGACCAGTAGTTTCTATGTGACCAATAAGTCATCTTACAAGTGCAATTGTAGGTAACACACTGGTCCCATTTTAAGTCATATGGCGGCAGTGGTTGGGGAAGGGGGAGGGCCTGGATTGTGATCTTTCAGTATAAATATTTTGTTTGGCACAAAATCACTCTATCAACACTAATCTTTCTTTTCTGCCATTTTGCCTCCATGTGCACAGGCAGAAGTCAGGTTTAATATGCATCAATTCAACTGATTCCATGGAAACAATAGTGATTTCTAAGATTAAAAAGAATTATGGATGCAAACGGATCATACTTCTTGGCTGCAAAAACCAAAACTCTGACTCATCAGATTAAATTACTCATTAAAATACAGGCCAAATAAGTATACTCTGCATTCAGGTACTGATACCTTTCAGATAGGACAGGGAATGAGATAATATTGCAAAAAAATAAATCGCTTCCCTATTTTCCTGAGCAGAAATACAGGATGCATTTCTAGGACACTATTAATGTATAAGCCCACACCAGATATGAATTAGATTGCCCTTGTCCTTTGTTTTCAATTTAACACTACCTGGAAATGGATGTTTTTGCTGCTCCCCAAAGTGAGTACTTTATTCTTTTTCTTATGAGAAAGATACTGTGATCCAACAGGGGGGCTCTGGAAGCCTCAGAGCAGGTTCTAGAGAGCTCAGTGCCTTGGGACAATATCACCTGGCAGCAACTTATTTATGACAGTGATTTTGCTATTTGGATTGGAGTGGCATATTCCTAAGCCTTCTGTATTGTATCTTCCAATTTCTGTTTTGGGGATGTGAGGCTATGTGGGAGCAAGAGGCCCAAGGAAGCAGGTGGGGCCAGAGGTTTCTTATTCTACTGCCCAGAGTCTTGCTTGTAAGATTGGTCTGATCCTGCATGTCTCAAAACTTCTTGCACATTAGGCTCCTTCGGAGAACTTTAAAATATACATGCTCAGCTCCAACCCAGACTAATTAAATCATAATCTCTGGGGGTAGGGCTAGGGCACTGATATTTTAAAAACTCTCCAGGAGACTCTAATATGAAGTCAGGTTAAGAATTATTGAGTCTGGGCTGGGCGCAGTGGCTCATGCCTGTAATCCTAGCACTCTGGCAGGCAGAGATGGGTGGATCACCCGATGTCAGGAGTTGGAGACCAGCCTGGGCAACATGGTGAAATCCTGTCTCTACTAAGAATATAAAAATTAGCCAGGCATGGTGGCACATGCCTGTAATCCCAGCTACTCGGGAGTCTGAGGCACAAGAATCATTTGAACCTGGGTGGCAGAGGTTGCAGTGAACTGAGATCGTGCCACTGTACTCCAGCTTGGGCAACAGTTAGACTACGTCTCAAAAAAAAAGGAATTATTGAGTCTCATTTACAGATGAACGGATGGACCCCTCATGACTCCTGTTCTACCAACCCCTTTGGAGGGGCTCCCTTAACGTTATCTAATTACTTTTATCCTTCATCACAGACACCACATAGAGGAGCATTAAATCAAGTCATGTGACATATTGGAATTATGGGAATTAACTTTGAAGATCTTGGTGCTCACAGGTCAAGAAACGTTTAAATTTTCTCCAACACTTAGCAGGATCTATCTTCTGCCCAGCCTGCTTTCTAAAGCACTTCTTCCTCTTGATAGGGTCAAAGGAAATCAGGTCACTTAAACAGAAATCAGCAATGGACAAAAGGAATGATAGTTCATCTGTGACTCTCTGTCCTTGGATCATCCTGAGACAGCTCTTAGCCTTCTAGCACCTGGAGCCCAAGTATTTAGAAGACATTTACCATTCCTAAAGAGTACAACTGATACTGACTGTGCATAGGAAGCTTATGATGTCAGGACCTGATCCACAGAAAGAGTTTTTGGATAGATGTCTAACTGCATGTTCAGAAAACGTCAACTAATACGTGTTAAGTCCTTGAAACTGTTTTTGTTCATAACTTAACAAGTTCAAGCAAAATAGTTACATTTTTGGCACTGGTCTCTGTTCTCTATCTTTGGGATTGCACGTCTGTTCCTAAAATCTGAAAACAAGAACTCAAGAATCTATTCAGACTGGGATTATAATATTCATCAGTTTTAATCTACTGAAGGAGCTTTATATTAAATTCTACATGGAGGGCATATGCTGTCAGAAACAATACCTAAGTGCTGCTCAGCAAGATGTGTTACTTGCCGCTATTCACTGTCAGCTTCCTCTGCTGGTTTGGTTTATCTGCCTCAAGGAAAGCTAAGAAAGGCCAATTAAAACACTGCTTAAACTTTATCACACTTCCATTTTTAAGTTGCAAAGGCACTCTATACTCTTTAAATAACTCCAGTATTTCAAGCCTCTCTGACACTTTTAGCTAATGTAAAACCTTGGCAGGGAAAGATTTAAGTAGAAAATACATGTGTGAAATGTTTTAAGTCCAACTGTAGTCCACCCATCACTTCATGGTCATTGCACCAACAGCAGGGCTGTTATGTACCACTGTGAGAAGATGTTCAACTCTCTGGTTGCTCTGCTGCAACACCATTCACACATATAGTACCACTTACTCATTTTATCATTTCTTCTGTAAACATTCATTGGTTCCTACTATGTACAAGTTTGTGCCAGGCACTGGGGATGCAGAGAGTTGCAATCCTGAAGCTTATACTTTAGTGGGAGGATAAAATGGGGCAAGCAGAGACTCTGCAGGCTGCAAAACTGGGTTGAAGTTCTGTTTTGCTACTTATTTCATAACTTGACTTTCTCAGCTATAAATGGAAATAGTAATACCTGCTTCCTAGGGCATTGTGAGATTTGAGAGAATGTGCACAAAAACCTTTGCTGCCTCCCTCTTCCTCTTTGCCAGTCTGAATTCTAGATTCTTTTGATTCTGTTTTTGCAAGTTCTTGCAAATGCATTCCCTGCTTTTTACATCCCTTTTCCTAGGTTCTGTCCTCTTGTTAGGATTATTACCAGTTGGATAGCTGGTCTACCACTAGTTTTTTTCTTTAATCAGTTATTCAAACTGCCTCCTATGTGGTCCTGCTGAAATTTAGCTCTCATCATAACATTGCTCCCTCTATAAACCAAAAATCCTTGATGACTCTATATTACTTGCTGAACGAATGCTAAACCTCTTGGCATGTCACTCAAGGCCATTCATCAGCTAATTCCCATCTAGAATTGTCTGCTCCTCCCTCACATATTTACAGGGCTGAACTTGCATACAAATGTGTAAGTGTGCAAAGGTGTATTTTTCTAGGATAAAGCTTCAGAGCGTTCAATGAATTCTCAAATGAACCCACAATGTTTAAAACCTGCTAATCTGTGCCTTTCTGGTTTTTGTTTCCACCTTCCAATGATCCCATGCTCAGGGTTTTAGCCACTCCATAAAATTTTTCATCATCTTATTAAAGTCAGTATTGCTTATGATTTTCTTTGTGGTACTGGCTCTCTCTAGAATGTCCAAACCCCCAGCTTGGCTTATTGAAATTCTACTCACTCTTCAAGGTTATCTCAAATGCCATGTTCTCCAGAAGGTAACACTGATTCCACCATCAAAATTAATTAATCTCTCTATCATGCCCCCTAATGCTTTGAGCTTTTATTATTTTACTGTGGAAGGCTAAATCATTCTTCCCCGTTTCTCACTCCTCCCTGTCTCCATCCCCTTTGTCAACTGACATTGTAGTTTCTCCCTCTAGAGGTAGAGTATTCTTCCCCACCAGTTGTTGCAGAGGTTGGCCAAGGGACTTGCTTAAGCCAGTAAAATTGGACAGACACGATGGCGTGCCTGTTCTGAATCTAGGTTTCAAGGGGCATCACAGGTTTCTGTTTGCCCCTCTTGCACTTCTGCTGTTGTTATGAGCAGAACACGCCTGGCTGGCTTGCTGATCAAGGTAGACGAGAGGCATGAGGAGTGAACCTGAACCCAAACTGCAGTTTGAAGGCCAGCCCTGCCAAGTCCAGACTAGATCAACCCACCCCCAACCAACCTACAAGTACATAACTGAGGTTTTAATCCATTGAGTCTAGGGTGGCTTTTTACTCAGCATTATTGTGCCAACAGCTGATACAATTTTTGTACCATTTTGTATTTTAGTTTTCCATGTATAGTACACGTCTACTCCTCTTCCCCACCTGTAAAGTTCTGGTCAGCAGTAACCATGCTGTCCTCATCTTTGTGTTCTTTAGTGACTCAGTCCGTTTCTTGCACAGAGCGAGCACTGTACATTTTCTTCTTTTTTTGAGACAGGGCTGACTGTTGTTCAGGATGGAGTGCAGTGGCATGATCATGGCTCACACTGCAGCCTCTACCTCCCAGGCTCAATCAGTCTTCCACCTCAGCCTCCCTAGTAGTTGGGACTATAGGTGCGTGCCATCATGACCAGCTAATTTGTGTGTGTGTGTGCGTGCGTGTGTGTGTGTGTGTGTATTTTTTTTTGGTAGAGATGTGGTTTTGCCATGATGCCCAGGCTGTTCTTGAACTTCTGGGCTCAAATGATCCACCCACCTCCACCTCCCCAAATGCTGGTATTATAGACATGAGCCACCACTCCTGGCCATCCATACCTTTTTGTTGGTTTCAGTTGGATAACGAACAATTTACTGAGGTTTAAAATCAACAGAGGAAGTCATTAGTGACATCTTGATTGTCATCAAAGACAACCTAGTGGGCTCCATGTGGTGGCACCAAAACAGTCTGACAAACTTCCATGAAATGCTTTCAGAAAAGATCAAAGTAACAATAACTACTATCAATACACAAATAACTATTAGTTACTATGGCAATAATGGCAGGGTGGCCCTTTTCAAAATGTGCACAGGTCAATTATCACAAAGCTTTACGGAACCAGGACAAAGGAGCTGCTACTCTATTGTAAAAAACAGATCTGGGGTCTTGCACAGGTACTCAGAAGGGCTTCTTGCTCCCATAAATCTTCCGTGGGGGCATTTTCTGCCTTTTCACCACAAATTTCAGTAAATTCATGGATGTTTCACATGGATGTTTGTTACTCTGTTTTTAGGAAATGTGTTAGGAGTTGAGGGATGGGAGAAAGCAGGTCACTGCTGCAGCTGGCAGAAGCAGGTTACTGAGCACATGAGAAATGAGCACACTCCAGACTGAGAACTGAGTCCGCCTTCCAGCTCCAAACTGGCTTCCACGTAATGGATGTGATCTCGGGAAATCATTCAGCTTACTTGAAATGGAAAGAACTGAAATTAATGGAATGTAGTCATTGGTCTAATATTCTATACACGTCTCATTTCCTCCGCACAATAACATCATGAGAAAAGTGAAGAGCTTTAAAGATTCTAATTTGTCCAAGGTCACACAGCTATTAAATGGCAAAGGCAGGAATTAAATTCGAGTCTGTCTGCCTCTAAAATCCACACATTTCCCAGGACACCACTGCTCCCACTGCGTTCCCTCTGCTGCATGCCCCCATCACCCAGATACAACTTCTTGGACGTCAGCCTCAGTCCATGTGGAGTCTGAAGTTGACAAGTTCCCTTGTACAGAGATTTATATCTCTGCCCATCTCCTTCGGAAGTCAGTCCTAAGGCTTTTAGCCAGAGCCACCAAGCCACTTCTGCTTTCTTTTGCTTTTCCTATCTGTTCTCGCAGTTTCACAGCCGAGGTGATACAGGTTATAAGAGGACTTCTGAATTTTTTTATCATAAATGTTTATATATAGGCAATGCTAAAGTATAAGGCAAATTTTCAAGACTAGTTTATGCAGATGTCTCTGTTTTGTAGCCACAGGAGCTTCCTTTTTGAACCATTTTCTTTATTAGCCTACAAGGTTCTTTTTTAATAACCCAGCAATAGAGATGGCTAAGTATCTGGGTAAGGAAAGGAGTTGTTCTCCTGCTGCCCATGGTTCTTTTCTTTTCTAAGCCACAGCAGCAGCAGCAAGTGCTGTCAAAGCCATGGAGGGGTGGGGTACAGGAAACCAACAGAAATATCCTCTCATTCCCCACACAAGGGTAAAGAAGGAAATACCATGAAGAATTGTATTTCCACAGCCCTCATCTCATCTCAGAGGGAAAACCCTGAAGCAGACCAAAGCACTATAGTCAGCTACAGCCACTTGGAAGGTTAAATAGCAAATGCCCATTGGTTAGTCTCACCAATTTCAATCATGCAGCCAGTCACCGAGGGAGCTCAGAAAGTCACTCAGCCAACAGGGAGCCTCAGAGACTTACAGCACAAAGGCTGAGTTTTCAATGGCTCATCAATGGAGTCTGCAGAGTAGCACAACTCCCAGGGTCCCATTCACATTGTACGACCACCACCCTTCCTGTATCGCTTATCTCGCTGGACATTGATTGTGGGTCAGTTGCTTACACCCTGTTCTGGACTATAGGATCTGTGAGGGAGGAAGCACATTCTCCTTCACTTGGCACTGTCTCCTATGCTCACCACTCTGCCTGCAGAGTCTAATAGAGAGTCTGGACTGTAGTAGATGTTTGAATAGAGATTTGCATTTGCAATTTAAATGTTAAACTTGATCAAGCTAAATTTATTTTGGAATGATGTGGTAACTTTAAGGAAATAGAGGAGAGAGCTTGAGATTCCTTTATAATAAAAAGGAAGAAAAATGCAGATGTTCATGGTCTGTACGTCTTAGATACACAAAATGCAAACTGGGAGTTTTGGAAGGAGAGGCAGATGGGTAGGAGAGGACATAAGTAGTACTAGGTGTTTTGCATTAGAAGTTTCACAAGAGTTTAATTAAAATACATTAATATTTATATTGTTAATCTTACTCTGTTGCATGCCTAAAGGTATTCTGAGAATTGTTTTTCAAAGGCATAATGAAATGAGAGAAATATGCAACATTTTGTTAAAATTGGTTGAAAAATCTACTTCGAGTTCTTTAAAACTTTTAAATATCCATTTCCACCATTTTATTATGATTTTGTAACCAAATTGACTAAGCAGTTTTTGGATGTCCTACATCATTCCTGGCTCATAGTTTATAAAACTGTTACTGTTATTATATAACACTTACAGTCCAGTGGAAGACCGCTTAGTACACACAATGCTTGGTCAGTTAACCAAAAAAGCTATTAAAGAGGAAAACCATAAAAATGTTGTGTATATGGACTTTACACATTTTATTTTTAACTCAAGATATAAATGTAATCTAGGTTAAAGTTTTAGAGGAGAGGCTTACTTATTAAGAACACAGACTCCAAAGAAAGACTGCTTTGGCCAGGTGCCATGGCTCACGCCTGTAATCCCAGCACTTTGGGAGGCAGAGGTGGAAGGACGGCTTGAGTACAGGAGATCAAGACCAGCCTACACAACATGGCAAGACCTTGTCTCTCCAAAAATATAAAAAAATGTAGCTGGGAGTCATGGCACATGCCTGTAGTCCCAGCTACTCTGGAGGCTGAGGAGGGAGGATTATCTGAGCTGGAGAGACAGAGGTTTCAGTGAGCCAAAATTGCCACCACACTCCAGCCTGGTTGGCAGAGTGAGACCTTGTTCCCACCACCACCCCCTGCAACATAAAAAGGCTGCCTGGTTGTTTCTTTTATTAGCTATGTGATCTTGGGCAGATTACATTTTTCTGTATCTCAATTTCTACATCTGTAAAATGGGGATGAAAAGATATTCACCTCATGGGGCTGTCATGAAGATGAACGAATACAAACAAATTAATCAGGCCAGGTCCTGGCACATGGTAACCTCTCAGTAAGTGTAAATTATCACTGCATAGGTCATGAATTATACAAAATATTTAGTTGTGATTTAAAGTAAAACAAGAATTTAAGCTTATTTACTAAGCAAAGGAAGTACATACTCTTTAACATTTAAAAAATATTTTCAATCTTTTGTAGTGTTTGCAGCACCTAGTTTGTCATCAATTTTAAGAGCAACTTAGCTTTTTCAAAGCAATCAACTTAGTTTTCATAGAAATAATGCATTTTTACACTCCTCAACTTCTGTGTACACTTTCTACTGTGTTCTCTCTCCTACCAAGTGATCGGAGAATATATTTACTGTTGGGAAGACTGGGTTCTCTTGGTCAGCATCCCAAACCACTCTCACCCACTTTAAGAAAAAAGGCACGCTTTATCTGTCTTCCTGTGAATTGGCCCAGGAAGGAAAGCCCTCCAGGGTGGCAATCAAGGTGTCAATTAGGAAGATCAGTGTTGGTGTAGTAAACAGTGAATGACCCTAAATATTGAATCGAAATAATTCTTTTGTGAGTGGTTTCCAATTCTTTGGTTTCAAGAAAATTGGAAGAAAACCTAGAAATAATATTTGAAGATACAGTAATATGTCATATCTGACATGTTACCTCTTGTGAAAACAGTACTACAAAGTTTTCTTTCCATTAAAGAAAATAAATAAAATTGAAGCTGAATAGTGTCATTCTAGTAATATGTAATATTCATCAAAAGATAAATGAATTTTTACAAGCTCCTCAATCTCATTGTTGTGGTTTTAAGAAAATTTTATTTTTTGTATTCACTTCTTCATTAGACTTTTAATGAATATATGTTGTGTTGAACAAATATCTACTACTAGTAACTGTAAGTATAACTCATACCAGAAAAAAAAATTAAGCAGTCAGGATTACATGATCAAAGGAAATGCAAAATATTTTAATTTAAATGTACAAATGTGTTTTAGAGAAGTATGGTGATTGGTAAAAAAACATTTTAATCATAAATATATTACATTAGGATAAAGTTCTGTGGAGAAAGTGAAATGGAAAATGAGTTAAAAAGAAAAGAAACAAGTAAATTTTCTGCCAGTTAAAAAATAGCTTATTTGTGTATTAAAAAAAATATATGATAGTGAGAATCAAATCTCTATGATTTATATTCCACTGGAGACCTTAAAAGTAATACTATATATTTTTAGTAAAAATATCAATATTACATCCTTTGCAACTATTTAGACTTAAAACATAAAAATTTAAGATGTCAACTTTAAAATGTGAGAGGGTACATGGTTTTCAAAATTCTTGCAGAGGGCTCATGAGCAAAAATTTGAAGATCACCAATCTGGAACAGCCTGTCAGCTGTTAATTTTAGGCATCAGAATGCAAAACACTGGTTAATCCAGGGAGCCAACTGATAGATGTTCAACTGTTCCAACATTTCAAATGACCTTTTGCATCATTATTTCATTGTTAATGAGGGAAATGGTAGTTGGTGGTGGCTTACACTGATTCTCATCAGCTTTTACACTTTCTAAAACCATTACAAGCCTTTTAGGTGGAACCGTATTATATTTATGCAAGTACTGTACATAAAAATGGCACTTCTTTGAAGATTCTTACCATGGGATTACTTTTTCATAGTATGTCATCATTAAAAATTATTTGATAATGCTGGGATTTTTGTGATTTTTTTTCTTCCATGCAATTCAAAGTACTTTTCCATTATATGCAATTAGTCTTTAACAAATTCTGATGAAATACATAGGAGGGTAGTTAGACAGAAGTGATTTTACGTTAGGGAGTCAAAGAGGGTGTCAATAATAAATCAAATAAAACCCATGACTCTTCCTATTTATAAAAACATTCTGGATGCAGAACAGGAAGGTCATGTTAATAACTCACAGTTTCTTCTTTAAAGCTCATGCTGGGTTTAAGCTCATTCAACCATATACCTTTCCTTTAGTTCCACTTTTGACAAATACATATCTACAAACTGGCACCTCCCAGCCCTTCTCTGTTTTAACTGTATACACTCTTCCTGGCTAGCTTCAACCATTTGCATGTCTTTAACTCTCAACACTCAGGGGATGATTCCCCCAAATGTCTCTCCAGTCCAGACCTTCTAAAACTGTATTCCTGCCTGCCATTAAAGAAACCTTCACTAAATGGTTGTAGAAGCCAGAAGCCCAGAAGTCAGGCTTTGTTCCCCTTCCTTTCTCCTGATACCTGATTGAGCCCAAGTTCTACTGATTTTACTTCAACAAAACCCTAAAATCCTTCTCCCATTCTGATTTTTCACCACCACTGCCTAATTCAGGCACTCATTTTCTCTCTGCTGAGTTCTTCCTCCCAAAACGATGACCCCTCAACTGATCTCCCTGCCCTAGTCTCCACTCCATTCATTCTGCGCCCCACAACGCCATTCAAGCAGTCTCTTCAGAAGTTAAATAAAATCATGCCATTCCAGGTCTGAACAATTTCTAGTGGCTCTCCACTGTTTATCATTTAAAGGCAGATTTCTAAGTGTGGTTTATAAAGTGCTCATGATCTACTCTCTACTTTTAGAGCAACACCTCCTACCCCTTCACCCAAGTACAAATGCGAAATCCTAAGACTTGAGGAATAAGGCATAGTGTTTGTGTTACAAAGTGGTAGGGAGACACATACATATCATTATGAAATGTTGGGGTGCTGAAATATTTTATTAGAGGTTCCAGCAAAGTGCTGTGGTAGGAGGCAGAAAGAGTGTAGCGGGGAAGACTTTCTGGAAGAACGGCCAGTCCTTGAAGGGTTTCCTTAGGTTAAACTGTCAGATAAAACCAAGGACTTCTATTAAATTTTCATTTCAGATAAACAACAAACAAGATTTTTGTATAAGTGCATCCCATACAATAGTGGGACATAAACAATGATCATAGACTTTTAGTTTAGGTTAAATTTAAATTTCAGTGGGCCCCCTGTATTTTTATTTACTTAATACAGCAGCCCTTCCTCAGGTATATGGAATTGAGAACGAGAAGAACGTGGACAAGAAAACACAAAGATTATGCCAAATTGCCTAATGTGTTTGGAGTCTCAGATACATAGGGGATGGGGAAAAGAGGAAGTTAGGGGAGATGCTGCTGGAAAAGTAATGAGGGCCCCATCAGAGAGGCTTCTGAACAACCTTGATTTGTCCAAGAAGATGATGTCATCCTGCAAACTTAAATTCAGCAATGAAACAGAGACAATATCTTTCATGAAAAATAGACTGTACACATAAGTTTTTGTGAACCTAGCTCATGTCTCCCTGGAGGCTTACTGTTAACAATGCTTCTATGAATTCTAAACACATCTGGAGCCATACAGAGCTTGCCCTTAAGTGGAGAGAGAGAGAGATGTAGTTTCTAAAAATCAAATGTTTGCATTTAAGCAGGAACATCTTGAAAGTAAAATACATTTCTTTTAAAAAGGCAATAGTGAACATTAAATGTTTTTCTAAACACATTTCTAATGTAGGTAGCGAGTAACACACATTAAATCTGAGATGAAACAAGCTAATGAGTGTCTACAACAGGGAAAGAGTCAATAAATTATGATCTTGTTTATATGTCATGTTGATTTAAATAAGATGTTAAATCATATGCTTAGATACAGAGCACATCAAAATACTGCCATCTGAATCACAGATATAAAATAATTATAAAATTAATACATATTTATTAGTTACTTTAACCGATACAGAACCTCTTACTTTAAATCAAATTATTCAGATTAATAATGACAAAAATAAATGAGCAATTTTGTTTTTTCTTACTGCATAAATATCAATATATGTGTTTTTTTAATCAGTTTGAAATTCAGCTCTGAAAAAGCAAGAATTCACGACATATTTAGAAATTTCTTTTTTAAAAAATTTAAACATTGAGGAATATTTTCTGTGATTTATTTTTTAAAGTGTAAAAAGACACTTTTGAGCTATTGGGGAAATCTGAAGATGAACTGGACATTAGAATAATAATAATGAAGAACCATTTTAATGTTGTGAAATGTCAGAATAACTGTGGTTAAGTTAGAAATAACATCCTTTTCTATTGGAGGTACTCAAAGATTATGGGTGCAATGATATAATGTCTGGAATTTGCTCTTAAAGTACTCCACTTTGAAAAAGGGGTGGAGAGAGTAGACGAAACAAAGTTGCCAAAATGTTGATAATTACTGAAATGGGATGATGGAGGTATAGGGAGTTCAGTATATGATTCTATTTCAGTGTATCTTTAAAAACTTCCATAATAAAAGGTAAAAACAAAACAGGCCTTTTTCATGAGAGAATAATTTCCTTGAAAGTACATCATATAATGCCTTTACATCTTCCAATTCATGTTAAAAACACACACATACACACACACACAAACACAAACACAGTTTCCTCTAATAGTTAATAAAGCAGCTATTCATGTATATATTATTAATGATCACTCATTTATTGAGTACATTCTATGGACCAAGCACTGTGCTTAAAGATTACCATGCAATATTCATTTAATGTTTGCAATAATCTTTTGATCTAGGATTATTATCCCCATTTTACAGATGGAGAAACTGAGGCCTGGAGAGGCAACACAATTCCATCATAATGATAGTACATATATCTGTGTTGGAATACAGACTTAGGTTGCCTAACTTTAACCACAACATACACTGCCAGGTAGAATAGCAAGAGTTTAGATAAAGATACAATATATATTATAATGAAAAGAATGTGGGAAATCGCACACATATTTCTCCCTTGCTATAGCCATGTGGCTCAGGGCCAGACTTACGATCAGCTCAGACCCAGCATCGGTTCAGTCATAGATCAAGCTGTTGTTTTAAGTGGAAGAGGGGAAAGATTCTGCTCTCAGACAAAGAAGGAGATGCAAAAGAAACAACAGAAGTCTCTTCTCAGTGACAACAGCAGTTCTGCAACTGGTTTTTGTTTTTGTTTTTGTTTTTTTTTCCTTTTTAAAAATAATACAAAATAAGCAAAACGCACAGTTTGCTTTTTTTGTGCCTTCTGATGCCTGGTTATATTTTGCAAGAGTTCGCTTCAGGTTTTAAATAATTCATCATGCAGTGCCTCTTGTTTGGCGCAGGCAGGCGGGGGTGGATGGAGCGGGTAGCGAGGGAGAGGCGAGCTTGGAGGACGCACATCATACAAGTGAGGAACTGGCACAGCTGCAGCCTCATGAGACCCCGCCCCGATGAGCTCATCCCTTGGCAGTGCAAATTAGGATGACATAATATTTCTGGAGAGCTCCTTCCAGCCCACTGCAGCAGGAGAGCTCTTGCTTTTCCTGAGCATAGGAAAAATTAGCATCGGTATTTCTAGCTGTTCCTGAGGAAATGGCATTTTATTCAAGGGTGTCGTGGGAAACATAACACATTGCCTGCATTAGTATCAGCTCCTGAGCAAAAGGAAAGCAGAGCTCATCAGTAAATAAGTGACTGACTGCTGTGCTTACCAAACTACAGGGGTAACCAGCATTCTTCAAAAACAGGGTCCAGTTACAATGGCATGAGATACGGTCTCTCTGAGTGATTCTTCAAAATTTTTTTAGCCCAAGAGTATAAAAAAAAACCACAGCAATAATATTAAATAATAGTAATAATCATTATCATTTATTTAGTCCATTTTATGCTAGAAACTATGCTGTTTTATATATATATATAATTTAATTTAATCCAAATTATAACCCTACAAAGTAGTCATTGCCACTTCTACACATAAACATACTTTACAAATGAGGAAACTGAGGGCCAGAGAGGTAGAGAATTTGCCCCAGGTCAGCGAGCAGTGGGCCCAAAGCCTGCACTCTTGATTACGAGGCTATGTTTCTCTGTAGCTACAATACAGCTCTGATGGATGCATGGCAATGTTTGATAACTCAAAATAAAATATAGAACTCAAATTTCTTGTTTTGGCCAAGAAACTACAGATGTTCAAAGCTGGAATATCTTCCAGCTTGGCATTTCTCACCACATTAGACACCAATTTTGTAAAAGAGGTGGGAGAGAGTAGTATTTTTTAAGGGCCTCCCATGAGTTAGGTAGGTATTTTGGAAGGCAAATTACAAGGCTCAATCATTTAACACAGTAACTGTCCTATGTTGTATTTATTATTATTACCCTTAATTTATAGATGACAAAAACCAAAGAATCAACTTGTTTAAAGGCACAGAATAATTGGGTCTGGAGTTTGCAGCCAGGTCTATTTATTTCTGAAGCAACAAGCTATGGTAAAACATGCAAAAATTTTGGAACCAATAAATCTGAATTGAATTGTGGCTCCTAAACTTACGTACTTTGTAACACCTTGAACAATTATTAATCCTCCTGAGTCCCAGCTTCCTCAACAATGAAATGGGAATGACACTTCAAAGGAATGTAGTAAGGAATAAAGAAAATGAGAAAATATAAATAAAGCGACTAGTCCAGAGAGCTCAGCAATAGGAGGCAGTCATTAAATGTTGGTTCCTTCTTTTTTCTTTGCACGAATAGAAACCACCATTGTGAAACTGTGTAAGGAAGATGAAGGAGAAAATGGAATACACCTGCAGTTTTCATCATTCTCTCCCCTCACTCCCCAAGTAACCTCTGTTTAACTATTTGAGCTAGGGTTTTAGGGAAAAGTAAATGAAGGTAAGGGAAAGAAAGAATGGGTAGAAAAAGTAGGAACAGAGAGGATGAAGGACAGGTAGATAAGAAAGAGTAGACGGAGGAGGTGAGATGATGTAAACTACTAAAAAGAGGCAAGGTGGCAAAATGAATGGTTGGGTGGGAGCTGTCGGGTCAGAAGGATTTGGATTTGGGTACAATCTATACCGCAAAAGCTGGGTGGCCTCAGATAATATACTCAATCACCTAGAGACTTAGTTTTCTTAGCTATAAATGGGTGATAATGTCCTCATCATCGTGTCGTTGTGAGGTGCTAAGATAACATATAGTTCTGAACCTAGTGCCTGGCATGCAGAAGGAGCTCAATAAAAGGCAGGGTATGAAGACTAAGAATAGGGACCTAGAATCCCCTCCACCACAGCTGAAACCTGGTGTGCTCTTCTTGGGTCCTAGAGAGTAATCCTGCTTCACTGAATTAAGTGAGGGTCAACCATTTCTCTGTGAAATGTTTTTGAAGATTTTTCACCAGAACCAGTTTCACTCCCAATCCACCCCCTCCAGCAGTTTGTTCCAACACTGGCTGCAGTCTTGGGGAATGCTGTCTGGTTGGCAGGTAACTGAATGCCTCATCTGTGCTGTAGTGCTGATCAGAAACATAGTCATGGCTTTGGGAGATTCTAATTGGAGACAGAATCTATTTTCCATGAGATTTCATTGAAGCAAGGTGATTAGGTATAATGAAATCTCGCCCACAGAAAATAGAGTTTGATAACTGCTGGAACCCACTCTGAGCCAGGATCAAGTTTCTGATCAGCCTTACTGCAGGGAATCACCTGGATGGTGGCTTCTCCTATATGCTTGCTACATGTCTATAGAATTGCATGCCCCATTCTAACACCTACTAACCAAATTAGGCAGCTTGACATTAACAACACCAACATCTACGCATAGGTTTCTAGAAACAGAACACACCTGGGAGATGTGATAGCAGCACTAAGAACTTTAAACTTCAGTCACACGACAAGGAAATGGATCTAAATAATGTAACTCCTGTGAAATCATTTCTTCTGTAACAACGAAAAGAAGAAACACATGTGTCCACAAAATACTGTTTGTATGCTCCAAGACTATAGCTGAAATCATGCTGTTTAGCTGATTAAAAAAGTTGTGCATTTAATTAATTGTGGTCACAGGTGACAAAGTATAATAATTACCAACAATAATAATGTATTTTAATTTCTAAAAAAAATTAGATTTTTATTTCCTCCAATAGTGGGAGCTTCTCCTTCTCATTTTTTAAAGCTATATCTTTGCAAACAACATTACTTCTAAACTATGCCTTGGTTTAGTAAAGTTGGTTGTTTATGCCAGGGAGAAGTTAATCTCTGTAATGAGAAGGTAACCACTCAAACAACATGAGTTGAATTAGTTATAAATTGGGAAATGAAAAATGTGTCATGAATGTCTCATATGCTCAAATTCTGATTAAACTTTGAAGAAACAGAATCATATAATTTGATAACTGAAACCAACTTTTTAAGATACTTATCTCAAATTTATATTGGAAGAAAAACAAATTCACTGGAGAATACTTTTAAATGAATGAGGCCAGTCTAAGAGATAATGGATTAAACCCAATCTGATTTAAGGTAGTTATATCCTTATGACTGCCACCAAATCAGCATTTGAAGCCAGAATAACCATCTGTCCCTACCTGCATGAACAAGAACCAGGTTCCATTACTAAATAGACAGCATCTACTGTTTAATGATCCATACCAAAATTTAGGGAGCTTGACTTTCTATTGGTAAATCTATTATTTAAAATACTTGTCACTTAAAAATAGCTAGTAAAAGCAAAATTGGCAGTTTTTCTAAACAAACAAGGGTATATATCAAATTAACTCCTGCTGATACAAGACCAAGGAATGGTATATGTTGTGATTCAAATGCTCAATTATCAACAGTATACACACATGATCAATTTTTAAAGACCTAAACTACATCACGATGTATTTAAAGAAGAAAAATCATAAATACACCATAACATTAAAATATACATACTGATGGGATTTCAATATTTCAAAATCATCTTTATGAATTTCAACTACATTACTTTCTTTTTTTTCTTTTTTTAAATAAAGATGGGGTTTTACCATGTTGGTCAGGCTGGTCTTGAACTCCCGACCTCAGGTGATCCACCTGCCTTGGCCTCCAGAGTGTTTGGATCACAGGCGTGAGCCACCACGCCCGGCCTACACTACTTTCTATATGTATGACAGTATCATTAGTGATAGCTGAATGTTTTATAGCCAGATTACATCAAGTTAGCCGGGTGTGGTGACATGTGCCTATAGTCCCAGCTACTTGGAAGGCTGAGGCAGGATCTCTTGATCTCAGGAATTAAAGGCTGTGGTGAGCTATGATCATGCCACTGCACTCCAGGCTGGGTGACAGAATGAGACCCCATCTCAGGAGACAAAACAACAAACCAAAAAACCCCCAAAACACATCAAGTTAACTGGAGTTTTATATACATTTTCCCTTTTTATAGTGCTTCAGGCTGATGCAAAGGTTAGTTACCAAGGACTAGAAACAAGAATGAAACATCAACAGTGCTAAAATTGCATGTCACATGAAGTCGAGACTTTTCCAGAATAAAAATGAACAGCCATGTTCAAACTAATGATAATGTCTTCAAAGAGAGGCTAAAAATACTAAAGACCAATTATCCATGCATATAGTACAAGATAAACTCTGATTTTGCACTGTCTTTCATTCTACTTGGAATTCACATTGTTTCTTGAATTTGTACCTTGAGATTTTTCATTGGTTTTGGAAGGTTTGGGGTTATCATCTCTTTAAATATATGACTGTTTTCACCTTGATCTCCCTCTTCTCTCCTATGATAATCCAATTACACATGCAACTCGTTTTTGGGATTTTGTCTCGGTGTTCTGTTCTGTTTATTATTCCCCTTTCCTGGTTACCAATTGTCTCTTCTGCTGTGTTTAATCTTTGATTAAATCCATCATGGTAGCCAGCTACCAAGGGACTTCTGGTAGTCTTCTGTCACAGTGGCTCAGGTCTTATCTGTGTGACTAGCAGAATATGGCAGAAGTGACAGTATGCCACTTTTGAGACTTGGCTGCCAAAGACCTTACAGTTTCTGCTATGCTTGCTTGGATTTCTAGTTCTGAGGAAAACCAGCCACAATTTCATGAGGACACTCAAGCAGCCCCATGGAGAAACCCACATCAAAAGGAACCACCTGCTGCCCATATGAGGGAGCTCCCTACAGATGGCTTTAGTCCCAATTAAGTCTTTAGATGACTGCTCCCCAGACAAGATCTGATGGCAACTTATGAGAGATCTTGAGGAGGAACCAGCCAGACTGGGCGAGGTGGCTCACACCTGTAACCCTAACACTTTGGGAGGCTGAGATGGGTGGACTGTTTGAGCCCAGGAGTTTGAGACCATCTTGGGCTACATGGTGAAATGCCATCTCTACTAAAAATATAATAATGAGACAGGTGTGGCGGCATGCACCTATATGCCCAGCTACTCAGGAGGCCGAGGTGGGTGAGGTGGGAGGGCCACTAAGCCCAGGAGGTCAATGCCGTAGTGATCCAAGATCACACCACTGCACTCCAGCCTGGGTGACACAGTAAGACCATGTCTTAAAAAAAAAAAAAAAAAGAAAAAAAAAGAACCAGCCAAATTACAATCCTGAAATATCGACTCATTTAATTTTTCCTACGAGAAAAATTAAATTATTTTGCTGCTTTAAGTCACTAAGGCTTGGGGTGATTTGTTAACACATCAATAAAAGCTAATCCACCCACCCATTAAGTTTTTAATTTCAGTTCTTGGATTTTTCAGTCGGTTTATTTTGGTAGTTTCCAGCTCTCTTCTAAAATTTCCAGTCTTTTTTAATCTCACAGAACATATTAAACATTTAAAAAAAGTCTGTATAGTAAATGTGTTATGTGGAACCCTGAGCTTTCATTATCTGTTATTTTCCTTGTTTTTTTCCATGCACACTGTCTCATCTCCTCATGATCCTGGCTATTACTACTTGAATAGTGGATATTTTATATAAAACCTGTAGAAATAATTAGAGGCTTTGACGAAAATTTTTTTTTTTGAGATGTACTTTACTTTGCTATTGGCAGGTCTAGAAACCAGCAAGCCAAGATAATCTTGATTCAATTTCAAGGATTAAAAACTGATTTAGAGTTGAGCTTCAGACTCTGAGTGGGGCAGTCTACTTCATTCTTATTCCTGGCAGTAGCCAGTAATGTCTCAATCCAAAGTGTGGGGTATTTACTAGCTTCACTCCCAGCTTTGGTTGGTTTCTGGACTGCAAGTTTTATTCCCCTATTCTTCAGGGCTGTCAAAAGCCCTGTGACATTTCTCAGCTTATTGGTTACCTCTTCCAGGATCGTAAGATATCTGAGTTAAAAAGTGGCCCCACATGGCAGATTCACCTATTTCTTATTCATTTTCCGTATTTTCCCATAATTTTAAATATACCATGTCTCTGAGCAATTCCTTTTAATATATTTTGTCCACCTTTTATTGTTCTTGGCAGGAAGGTTGGTTTAAACTTTGAGCCTTACAAAAAAGTGGAAGTCCTTGTATTGTTTTATTAGCTAATCTAGAATTATAGTCATCTCAGAAAACGAAAGACCATATGCATATTTTTTTGCTATGGATCTGATAGCATAACTTATTCAAAACCACTCCCATATAATATGAACCAGTATTCTCCCTATGTTTTGAAAAGCTGCCAATCCACTCACTTATGACAAGTCAACTGGTCACAGCAAAATGTGAGAAACCACTATTGATAGAAACAAATCATCTCTACAGAGACTGTCAAGCAGTTTCCTGCAAGACCAGATCACTAGACAAGCTGCCCATTGCTTCTCATATTTAGGCTTCAGAGAAGGACACAGACTCAAGTGCTGTAGAAAACCGGTAGCCATGATGTAAGGATACTCAATCAGTCATATGGAAAGGTCCACAGGCCACTGAAAATATTTCTGTGTCTTCTAGATTGTTTAATATTACTATTATGTCAGGATGCCTACCTAATGGTTAGTTACCAAAAAGACGAAAGGAAGAAATGTTTCAAACATATAAGGATGTCTTATCTTTGAAGTACTGTGACTATCCGTAACAAGAATTAGATGTCTAACGATTCGGTATAATACTGAACAAGATAAACTGGAACTTAAAATTTCAGATAATTTTGATTAGAAAGGGAGGAAACAAAATTGCTAGATATGATGCTGTCACTTTAAAAGGAGTATTTTAAGTATATGTATGTTGCAGATAAAACCTTATTTCCTGTTGAAATACAGTTTGAGTTTATCTACAATAGAAAGATGAGCATTTTATCACAATACCTTTATAAGTTTTAGCATGTATTCCACTTGAACTATAGAATTATAAAATTATATTCCTAATTTACAAATTTTAGATTCAAATGTTCAAAGTAGGTTATTTGCTGGTTGTATTTTCACTATCATCACTATCTATTGATGGCTGCCTGCCATCTGGAACTGGCCCTCAGCCTAGGACGTATCCCTTAAAGGAAAAGTATGCCTCCAATTAATCAAGTTTCTTAATTTTCTCTACTATGTCTCAGTTTTGTGCATCCCTCTATTGTTTTACTCTTTTCAAGCCATGCTGCAGGTTACTTACTTCTTCCCTTCCCTCTGTACACATCCCTCCAATTTCAATTTGCTCAGGAACTTTCAATGGTTATTGGGTCTTCAGCTTGGCTTTCAAGGCTTCCACATCATCTGGTCCTGATCTACTTATTCAAAATCACTTCCATGACTTTTCAAATGAACCTCCGCTTTATATAACTTAGTCATGTCACTACTGCCCACATAATGCTTACTTTTGCTGTTGTGATTCTCTTCTGGCTTAGGTGTTTTCTTTTCTCCTTACTTATTCAAACTATACCCATGACTTTGTCACCAAATATTTATGACAAATAAATACTACCCTTATTTATAAAGATCAAATGCCACCTTCTCCTACACAACTTTTGTGTCCAACCTGATCCAAACTTGTTCTTTGAAATTATATTTTCCTCATGATTTAGAATGCAAAAACTCGAAAGTATGTCCTATACCATCTTCCATTTTATCAACAGTGTTACAAATCTGCTAAGCCAGGGGCAGAATCTTCAAAATCTTCTAAAGTTCCCACACAAAATCCATATTCAACAAATGTCTTTAAAATATATTCAACTTAGTTTCCAAATCTAAGTAAAAGAGTTTCATTGGATAGCGACGAGCCTGCTTAGCCCAGGGATTACCATTTGCTTCTCCCTTTTAGTAAAAGAGTTGCCCAGATGACAAAACAGAAAGGTCAAAATTCATTTTGGTAGAGACCTGGTTCCTGGCCACAACACAGATTTTTTTTTTCCCATGGATTATACAATGGGATGAAATGATAAACTCTTCCACATTAATGGTAGGTTGTCTATTTTATGGCTCCAAGTTTTCAACATAAAATATGCAGGCCTTCTATTCAAACAAACTGGTAATTATTTTTTCTTAGAAAATTACTTTCAGCAGGTAATTTTCTTAAACTCATATGTAGCAAATGTTGCTTTGGTATGCATGCTTTACAAAGAGAAAGAAAATATAAACAAAAAGGAAGGAATTCCAGTTTAGTATACTAACCAAGCAAGACATTAACTACCCTTCGAAATGCTGTCTACAAATAGTATGCCTCCTGCCATAAGGTCCATAGAATTTTCCTGTGGTTTCTGCCTGTCAAGTGGTAAACTCCTTTAGTAAAGCTTGTTTAATTTTCTTCAAAGGAGGCTACATATATTCACATGCTATTTCAATGGACAGTTTTTGAACCTCTTTTCTAAACATTTTCTCCCATGCCAAAAGTCTGTTTTAATAAAATGGCAAGAAATACAACTTTCTACTCCTAAGTTCAGAAGTTGGTATGTTGGTAACCCATATTTAAACACTACTGCTTCTACAGCAGTAGTCCTTCATCCTGTCTGCCCATGAAAATTACGAAGGGAACTTAAAAAAATTGGTGTCTCCATGGAATATTATGCAGCCATCAAAAATGATGAGTCTGTGTCCTTTGTAGGGACATGGATGAACCTGGAAACCATCATTCTCAGCAAACTGACAGAAGAGCAGAAGATCAAACACTGCATGTTCTCACTCATAGGCGCGTGTTGAACAATGAGAACACATGGACACAGGGAGGGGAGCATCACACACTGGGGTCAGTTGGGGGGAAATAGGGAAGGGACGGTGTGGGGTGGGGAGCTGGGGAGAGATAGCAAGAGGAGAGATGCCAGATGTAGGTGATGGGGAGGAAGGCAGCAAATCACACTGCCACGTGTGTACCTATGCAACAATCTTGCATGTTCTTCACACGTACCCCAAAACCTAAAATGCAATAAAATAAATAAATGGGAAAAAAAATTAAAAAAAAAATTGGTGTCTCTTAAACCTAAGCAGGAAAAAAAAATGGTGTTTGGCTATGAGGATGCAAAGGCATAAGAATGATACAATAGATTCTGGGACTCGGGGGAAATAATGGGAGGGGGATAAAAGACTACACATTGAGGAGGCTGAGATAGGAGAATTGCTTGAACGAAGGAGGTGGAGGTTGCAGTGAGCAGAAATTGTGCCACTATACTCCAGCCTGGGCAACAGAGCAAGATTCTGTCTCAAAAAAAAAAAAAAAAAAAAAGACTACACATTGGGTACAGTGTACACTGCTTGGGTAATGAGTGTACCAAAATCTCAGGAATCACCACTAAAGAACTAATTCAGGTAATCAAACACTACCTGTTCCCCCAAAACCTATTGAAATAAAAAATAAATTAAAAAAAATTGGTGCTTAGGCGCCATCCCATAATTTTTAATTCAGTTAATATGGTCTAGGGCTTTGGGCCCTGGTGTTTTGTTTTTTTTTTAAAAGCTCGCCAAGGGATTCTCATATGCAGCTAGGGTTAAGAATCACTGTTCCAAGGGGAGAGGAAATCGGAGGACCAGAATATTAGAGGAAGTAAAAGAACAGTTTTTGAACAATAATGCTATAATAGAAACAAACATTTACTGCATAACTATATACACTAGGTGGTATGCTAACCATGTTTCATCTCATGTTCGTTATCTATTGCCATATAGCAGATCATCCCAAAGTTTAGTGGCTTAAAACAACAAACACTAGAATCTCACAGTTTCTGTGGTCAGGAATTTGGGACGTTTCTCATGAGGTTTTAGGCAAGCGATCAGCTAGGACTGCAACTGTCTGAAGGCCTAACTGAGGCTGCATGGTCCTTTTATAAAAAGGCTCACTGTCATGACTGTTGGCAGGAGGACACAGTTCCTTGCTGACTGTTGGTAGGGGACCTAGTCCTTTATGCTGTGGGCCTCTTTGTGAAGAAGGCTGCTTGAGTGACTGTATGACATGGCAGCTGGCTTCCTCCAGAGTGAACGATCCCAGACAGAGCAAGTTTTATGACCTTGTCTTGGAGTTCACATATCATCAATTATGTCACATTTTATTCATTAGAAGTGAAACACTAAATACATCCTACTCAAGGAGAGGCCATCTCTCTATCTTTTGAAGGAAGGGGTATGAAAGAATTTGTGGACATATGTTTTTTAAATAAATTTTTTATTTTGAATAATTTTTCTGGAATTATGATAGATTTATGGAAAGGTTGCAAAATTAATACAGGGAGTTTCTATATACCCTTCACATGATTCATTTTTTTCTTAATAATCTTATGTTACTGTGGTATATTTGTGAAATCTAAGAAAGCAGCATTAGTAGACTATTACTGATTAAACTCTTGACTGTATTCAGATTCACCAATGTTTTCATTAACGTCCCCTTCTCTTCCAAGATCCAATCCAGGATATTAAATTGCATTTAGCTACCATATTTCTTCTAGTCTGGAATAGTTTCTCAATTTTTCCATGTTTGTCATGACCTTGATAGTTTTAAGGAGTGCTGGTCAGGTATTTAAAAATCCCTTAATTTGGGTTTGTCTGATGTATTTTCTCATGGTCACACTGGGGTTATGAGTTTTTGGAAAAGATTACCACAGAGATGAAGTGCCCTTCTCATCATACCATTTTAGGAGGTGCATTCTCTCTGATCATGTTAACCTTGATCATTTGGTCAATGGGGTATCTACCAGGTTTCCCCAGGTAAAGTTAGTATTTTTCCCTTCCTTTATGTCTTCCTTGGAAGCCAGTCACTAAGTCTAGCCCATACTTAAGATGCAGGCATGTAGACAATGCTTCTCCAGGAAGTAGAGAAGGAGCATCTACATATATTACTCGAGATTATTTTGTAAGAAAGATTTTTATAGACATATTTTAAAACCACACACATATATTCTATTATTTGATGCTTACAACAATCCTATAAGGACTATTGTTGTTCCTACTTTCTAGATAAATGTATGGCTCAAAAAGTTAAGTGCTGTACCCAAGATGACACACCTAGTGAGACCTGGCATTTGACATGAGGTTGGTCTGACTCCAGAGACTTTTTTTTTCTTTATGGAACCTTTTAACCTTTGCACTGATAAGAACCTGCTAATATAATTTAAATACACTTAACATTTTACAAGATTTTCAAGAACTTGGTAGAAAGGGCAATACAGAATTTGCTTAATGATATCTGGTTGAATATTATTTCCCAGATGTGTATATGTCACATGTACCTCTGTCTTCCCTGAGCACTTGGTACACAGGTACTCAGCAGATACTTATTGGCTGAAAGGAAAATGACTCTTCCTTCTTACAAGTTCTCTACACTGTCTTGAATGTCTATCATGGGATGCCAAAATTTAAGATAGTGGATCAGTTAATGCTCAGACCCAGGAGGAGATCTGGGATATGACAGGGCTCACACCAGAATGACTGGATAGAACCTGCAGGCTAGAAGGGTAGGACAAGCAGGAACTGTTTATTCTTTCTCTGCCCATACTTTAATGAGCAAGTATAACTAAAGATTCAGGTTATTTAGCAAATAGCCCCAAAATCTACTCAAGTAATGAGTATAACTTTTGGATTGCTGAAGTAATGGGTTGTTTTCATCATCAAAGATTACACATCATATTTCTGGGTCATACACAGTAAGTCATTTTCTCCAAATCTTGGGCATTTGGAAGCCTAGATCCCAGGAGAACCATGAGAGTTTTTCAAGCAATCTCTCCTTATACAGCAGATGCTCAGATGGTTCAGGGAGATGTCCCACACTTGGTTAAATTGGAACTCTGTCTCCCTGTGATATGAAAGCTAACTTATGGAAAGGTGGGCAGAAGGCATCCGAGCTCCTCTCCTATTCCTCCTCCCCTTCTCTTATTTGCTGTGTAGATGGAGAACTGGAAGCAGCCCAAAGGAAAGGGATAGTTCCTACTATGCTCAGTGTGCTAACAAACTCAGGAAGGGCCAGCAAAGTCTTCTCTATGAGAAGACTCTAGTTCACCTGACCAATCATACTAAAAAACATTTTTCTTCTCATCAGCCTTCTAGCAAGAAAGTATGCTTGGAACCCACCTCTAGTTTCTTTCCCCTGACTTATGTCTATAGTTGGGAGATTCCCAACTCCCAATCCCTACTTACAGACTCCAGGGGAAAAGAAAATGACTTCTATTAAAATGACTCCTATTACAATTAAAAAGAAAATGACTCCATATTACAAATATGTTTGAGTGACATTAACAGGTTCTCATCAGTGCAAAAATTAAGAGAGTTACTCATCATAACAATATGAGGTATAGGTACTCGGGCAAATTTATAAACATGCTTAAGGATGTGTCTGTATGAACTTAGTGGGTAAACCTCCCTAAATGTAATGTAAATAAATGAACTAAATGTTGTCTGCGGAGAGAGAAGCACAGGCCTGGGATGTTCAGAGAAGCAGGTGGGCTTCAGCACTGACCTAGTGGTCTCCTGGTTGCTGCCACTCCACACACTCCATTCTGGCTGATCTGGAAAGGCTCCTGGTAGCTCAGCCTCCAGCATGCCTGGAGTCTCCAGTTCCTTTCTCAGCAGAGAGCTGGGGGTGGGCCCAACAAACCTGGATTAAAATCCTGACTGTGCCTCCTATTACCCAATGTGACCTCAAACAGGTAGATCAATCTCTGTGTCTCAATTTCCTCATGTGCAACATAGAGATAGAGATGTCTAACTTTACAGGGTCCTTGTGAAAATTAAATTAGATAATGAATAAGTGTAATAAGCTTCACACAGTGGATGGCTCAGTAAGTCCTGGCTTTCGTAATGATCAAAGCTTCCCTTTCCAATGATCTCAAGACTTAAAGATATTGAGAGGTGACTCTAAATTAAGAAAAAAACAAAACTTAGAAATTTTCGTAGCAAAACCCAGTGAGAGGCTTCCAGGCTGCAAGATAGGGAGATCTTTCTAGACTTGAAAAGCGGCTAGTCTGAATTGAGATGTACTGTGAGTTTTAAATAAACACTAGATTTCTAAGATGCATTTTAAAAAACAATCTAAACTACATCATTAATATTTTTAAAATACTGATTACGTATTGAAATAACATTTTAGACACGGTGAATTAAATTTATATTATTAAAATTAATATCCTCTATTTCTTTTCACTTTTTAAAAATGTGGCTGCCGGAAAACTTTAACATGTGCCTCACAACATTTCATATATATGTATATATACATATATATATATATATATGTATATATATATTTGGAAGGCTGTTCTAGAACACTGAAGTAACCCTGAAAGAAGTACTTCATTAAATTTAATCCTAGGGCACTAAAATAGTTAATTCATCTCCCCAAGGCACTATCTGAAAGTAACTTAATCACATGGGAACACAAAATGAAATATGTCACAAACTGCTAATCACATCATTAAATATAGTCTCCCTTGTTGCAGAGTATAATCATTCGTGAGAAGAAAGGGCCCAGGGACTTTCAAATCATGAAAAATTTTAAATATCCATTCAAAAAATCGTGTCATCCCTGCTAAATTTGTCATAATCTAATCTGGCTGCAAATTAGTGCATGACATTTTTATCACAATTCACAAGTGCACTCAACTGGCACAAATATGCCTTTATTTATGCACAGAGCCAAGGAAAGGATGATCTTTGCTCAAAATAATGTGCTTAACTAATAGACCATCCCTTTTACCATTGGGGAGGCTAGAAGTAATGAGAAGATACGCATGAACGAACCAATATTAAACATTCAAGTAGCTAATTACATGATTTAAACTAGAAGACAAACAAATATGTTTTTATTTTTTACTGATCCTCAAAGCTTATAAGTGCCTAAATGTTTACTTATTTCCTTGTGGTAGTAAACTGCTATGAGAAAATGAAAGTAACACAAAACAAATAAACAGAAACAACCCTTGTATGCATTAAAAACTGTATTTAAAAAAATCTATGGCCAATAACTGAGAAAAACATTTACAATTTTATCAACTTTTAAAATGTTTAAATAAGTTTAGAATGAAAAATGTATGCTTTGTTTAAGAGGACACCCATTTCTTCTATTCCTACAACATCCTGTACCATTCTGTTTTTTCCTCAGTTTTACTGTAAATATAGCTATCAGTGTCTCAATATATTTGATATAAACATTTCAAATTTACAAATTTATAATCCAGGAACTAAATAATTTTACTTCTTTTTGGGCTCCTATGGAATTTTAAAGCTGTGTCACACTGCATTTTTGATGGCAGCCCCTACTCCTGCAATATTTTCATTGACTACATTAAGCTGTATAGATAGTCAAGATAGAGAAATTTCAATTCAAAGAATTCCCAATAACAAGGAGAAATTCCTTCATTTTGGTTGGTAGCACTGTGGCAATTATGCATCTAAGTTCCAGGACTAGAAAAATGCTCTGAGGGGAAATTTAACTATGGGGGAGTAATGACATTTTCAGGAGAAACACTATTATGTGGATAATGCCCAGTGTCTTAATAGACTGGCCACCCACCTCAACCAAAGTTTTAAGTAAGTGATATACCTTAAAGTTGTAAATAATAGAATACTCTATAAAATGCACAGTCAACTTTGCTGGGAAACATACGTATTACAACATGGGCATTACTACATATGAATGTGTCCATTAAAAATATTCCTCTAAATTCCAAAATCTATAATTTTGGAAGTGCTTTCACATCTTAAAATACCAGTAAATGCACGTGAGCACGACCACATTCCACATATCACATTACAGCTGCAAAAACACTGTACTTCAAAATGAAGTCAAACACGAGTTCAGAACCAAGCAGATTCTAAAGACAGAGTGTACAAAACAGGAACAAGCAGGCCCTTTGGAAAGACAAGGAAAATATCAAAATCGTCTCAACTACTCTCTACTGATTAAATATATTTCTGTCAAGGGAAAGTAGATTTAATTTCCTAGGACAACTCAGACTTTCTGACAACTTCGACTTTCTCAGGATTGTTGTGAAGATTGTAAAATGGAACAATCACTTTGGGAAACTGACAGTTTCCTGTAAAATTAAACAAACGTCTACTCTGTATTTTCAGATATTTACTCAAGTGAAATGCAACCTCATGCAAGAATGTTTCCAGCACTGTTGGAAAGATTAAATAAGATCATAAATAAGAAAGTCGCTTATACATGTTGGGCAAGTGGAAGGAGCTTATTAAATAGGTTCAATTGCCTTTCATGTTTTTGGATGCATAATAAAAGGCGAAAGATTTACATGATCTGAAGACAAAGCACTGTATATATTTTTGGATGTAATATAAAAAAGTACAGGATTTCAATAGGGCAGACCCGGGTTTATGTCCGGGTCTATTACTTATCCATTTTATTCACTGATTCAACCTTTTTCAGACCTACTCTTTGCCAAGTACTCTTCTAGATGTTGGTGATATTTTACTGAATATGATAGTTTGAGGCTTTACTCTTATGGGGTTCACATTCTAGCACCTTGGACAAGATGTTTAAGTTTTCTGAACCTCATTTTTGCCTCCACAGTTCAAGTAAATTTGGCACCTATGACATGCTGGGTATTGTATTAAGTTTGGAGCACAAGAACCAACTAGATAGAATCTGTGTTTTCAAGTACTTTACAAGTCCAATGAGGGCAGCAGACAAATCATCAGGAGAATTCAGGTGCTGTGAGAAGGATCCGGGCTGGGTGGCAAGGAGGTTGGTCGCAGGAGTGAGTCAGAGAAGGCTTCCTGGAGAAAGGCATTTAAATGCAGTCTGCAGAGTAAACTAGGCAAAAGATCTTCACGATTCACATTATCAGTGAGGTAAAATGAAAATATAGTTGGGAAAGTACACATCAATCAGTCCATAAAGTCCTTCATAATACAAAGCAGCATTATTTCTATTTTAGAGGCAAGAGTATTAAATGGGAAAATCACTGTGTAGCTGAATCCAGTTTGTACTATCCTTGACAGTATGTTATCTTCCTAATATGTGCTTCATCTGGACTTTCCACATCTGCTTCCTCAATCCCAATGCTTCTAGCTTTCTGCTTGAAGAAACTGGGTACTTGAATAAATTGTTTTTAATCATACAGGACCAATTCTGACTTCCAGACAAGTTCCTGGGATTTGCTAAATTCACAGTCTGCCCTGCAGCTCTGTGGTAGGCCACAGTGGCCTCAAAGCATCAAACAGGCCTTCCAAACAACCACGATTCTTGCTATTCTGGTACCCACAAAGCATTTAATAATTTTTTTTCAAGCTAATTGAAAAGTTCTGTTTGTGGCACTTGAATATAGTTTATGCCATAAATAGCCAGAACTATAAAGCAGTACAGGAAACACTAGCTCTGCTGGAAGATTTTTGATCTGCATTTGCTCTTTTATTTTATATGCTACACAAACCTCTGAAAAATGGAAGTAGGAAGTGGAACTGGGGACAAGGGCTTAGTAAATTACTCTTTCCAAATACTGTGGCACTGAAATAAACTTGGATGAAGGATGTCATTAGAGAAATACAGACTACATTCAGCACATCCTCATTCTATGGTATACACTCAGGCTGACTGAAGACCTTATGACTGCATCAGCAATTATGATGAAAGCCACTCCAACCACAAGAACCTTGAATCGTTTAAGCAGATTTTGAATTTTTTTTTTTTTTTTTTAATGAGATGGTGTCTTGCTCTGTCGCCAGGCTGGAGCACAGTGGCACGCTCTCAGCTTACTGCTACCTCTGCCTCCCAGGTTCAAGTGATTCCCCTGCCTCAGCCTCCTGAGTAGCTGGGACTACCAGTGTGCGCCACCACGCCTGGTTAATTTTTTTGTATTTTAGTAGAGATGGGGTTTCACCATGTTGGCCAGGATGGTCCTAATCTTTTGACCTTGTGATCTGCCCGCCTCGGCCTCCCAAAGTGCTGGGATTATAGGCATGAACCACCATGAAAAAATGTTTAAAGCACTTTAATTTCTTCCTGGGAAGTTGCAATAGTGGTTAGATAGCGCAATTCTCCTATAAATGGCAAGGGTTTATGTGAATGTTATACTCCATCTTCAGAAACATCTGTATTATAGTCAGATATTAGAGATGTTTCCTGGATTGTCAGAAAAAAAGAGGCTGTGATACAGAAATGTCCATTCACAAAATAATGGCAAGTATATACCCACAACAAAATCACTGGTATGTCTAATAAAAGTGGGCACCATGCAAAGTCTAATAGAACTCTCTTGCCAGCCTAAGTATGCTGAGAGCCTCATGTGAACAAGAGAAATGTGTCTGGTGAAGTAAAAATGGGGGAGCTTTTGTTCCTTACGGGAATAAACTGACCAAGAGCAGGAGGCAGCTACCTGGTGCCACGGCACCTGAGTTAAGGCTATCATTGAGTCCTCTCTGCTCCAGCATCAGTGCCTTCATATTTGGAGGCAACCAGCCTTTTGACCTTAGAGTTCTATCTCTGCCCTGGACGGATCTCACAAGATCCCTCTAGGCCCAAACCAATGCATTAGCAACATCTCTCTTTTTTTAAACCGCTGTGTAAAATCCATGTTTTAGATTAGGGAAAATGGTAGGGGAAAGGGCATTGCTGTAGAAAATAGCAAGAGTGAAAGCAACTTATTCTTGGGTGGAAAGAACCCAAGGAAAAGAGTAGGAAAAAGTTCTGGAAAAAGAAAGACGGATTGGTGAGGGGAGCTTGGCTTAGAGTCAGGAAAGATACCAAAATTTTGAAGGAAGTTAAGAAAGGAGGGAGAGAAGAAGGAAGTTGATTAGTTCTGAGACATCTCCAGCTTCTCGGCCTCTTCTCAAGAGACATGGTCAGGCCCTTTTTTCTGGGGAGTAAGGAGAAACGCAGAAATTCCATTCAAGAATTTATTTGTTTAACAAATATTTAGTAACTAATGGTTCCGATCATTTTCCCTGGTTCTGAAGCAGAAACTGGTTTAAAGCAATTTGATACTTACAGTCATCTACTAACTGGTTTAAAGCAGGTGATGTGAGCTCAGCCCCTGTGCCCACAATGGAATGCCCGTCTACTTCCTAACAACTATAATAATTTTAGCTACCTGCAAATGACCAGCAGCTTTCATCTCCCTATTAGATTATGAGCCCTTTATTTACTATTTTATTTGTAGAGACGAGGTCTCACTATGTTGACCAGGCTGGTCTTGAATTCCTGGCCTCAAGAGATACTCCTGCCTTGGCCTCCCAAAGTGTTGGGATTACAGGCATGAGCCCTTGCACCTGGCTCCACTTTTTGTCTTTTACAGTGATTTTTTACTGTATCTTTTCTGTACTTATATGCAGAAGATGCTTACCATTGTGTTATGGTCACCTACATCATTTAAACCAACAAGATGGCATGCAGCCACATAGCCTAGAAACAGTATATATCATACCACATAACCCTTAGGTGGGGCTGGATCTACTACCTAGATTTAGTGCATGCAATCGTCCCATAAGCCATGACCAGAGCTGCAACCTCTGATTTAGACAAGAAGTAAAGATGCTGGGACCAATGATCACCAGCTGCCCACCTACCAAAAAATTATGCTTCTGAAATCTCTTGATGTTTATTTTGCATGAAGAGCAATTGAGTTGTCCTATGTGTGCCATTCATAACAGAGCCCTTTTTTTCCCCTTTATTCACACTTTCAATGCATAGAAAAAAAAAACCTAGTGGTTAGCCCACAGTAAACATTTAATAAACACTCAATTAGCATTTGGCAAATACCTTCCAAGGAAAAGTGACCCTGTGGAGAACGGCAAGACATGGGCACCTGTGACCTGTACCTATGGTGTTAGTAACTGAACCAGGGGTGGACTCTTTACCGGAGGTGACTTATCAGGCTGAACTCAGCCAGCCTGGATGGTTCCAGGTACATGAATCTCCCCTCATCTGCACTGTATAAGGTGTTCTGCTCACGGAATCACCTTAACTTTGGCTTGAACTTAGTCCTGTGCCCTGGAAGCTTCTAGTTAACTATCCTTTAGGCCAGTCAAGAACTCCTGGACACACAAGTGATATGGGGCCAGGAGTTCAGGATATTCCTTCCTGCTCAGCCAAAGTATGGTGTCACAGTCCTCAACACATCCCCCCAGGCAGCTGCAACATGGAACAGGGTTAGCACCAGAGGCAATGATGCCAACTTGTATGCAATGGGGGGCCAGGTATAATTTCTCCCTTTGACTCAGAGAGGTGAGATCTCCTTAAACTCTAAGGCACCACTACCCAATAAAAAGGCAATGCAAGCCACATATGTAATTATGAATCCTGGTAGCTACACTAAAAAAAAAAAAAAAAAAAATGAAAAGAGTAATTAATTTTAATAATGTATCTTATTTAGTATAACATATGCAATATATCATTTCAATGTGAAATCAACCTTAAAAATTAACAAGGTGATTTATATCCTTTTCCTCATACAACTCTTCAAAATCCAGCATGTATTTTAAACTTTTTGTTTTTCCTCAGATGGGGTTTTGCTCTTATTGCCCAGGCTGAAGTGTAATGGCATGGTCTCGGCTGGCTGCAACCTTGGTCTCCTGGGTTCAAGCAATTTTCCTGCTTCCGCCTTCAGAGTAGCTGAGATTACAGGCACACGCCTCCATATCTGGCTAATTTTCTGTTTTTTGTAGAGATGGGGTTTTACCATGTTGGCCAAGCTGGTCTCGAACTTCTGACCTCAGGTGATCCACCTGCTTCAGTCTCCCAAAGTGCTGGGATTACAGGTGTGAGCCACTGTGCCTGGCCTTATTTTAAACTTTTAGCACGTCTCAATTCTGATTAGCACCATCTCAGACACTCAACAGCCATGTGCAGCTACTGGCCAGGACAGCACAGCACTGAGGAGTTCAGGAATCTCTGAAGACATCTTGGGTTAACTGTTCCTAAACAAATCTTTTTGACTAAAAATTAGTTTAGGAAAAATAAAAATATTTATGAACAAAGCACTCTAATAATTCCTGTGTGGGAAAATGATTACTCTTGCAATGTAGATTATATGTTTTAACAAAACGATGATAATGAGAAAAGTTTTGCTTTTTTTTAAACCACTCAAATCTTAATATCTGGATATGTTTATTAGAGAAGTGGCAAGGCAGAGGAAGTCTTTAAACTGTCAGCTTGACATCACATAAATAATCACACTATAAAGCTAGGTGGGTGGCAAAATGCTTCTCACTGCTAGGACGCCCTGCCCTGACCAAAGAATGACTCCCTGAGCCAGAGTGCTGGTTCTTTCCTGGTCTTCGTTTACAATGACAATACAAGAGCCCTATCAAGAGGAAGAGAAATAGACTGTAACTTGGTTTCTAACCTGTGGGTCTGAAGTTTCTGTCAGGCCACTGATAACTGTCCCTTGATTGAACAATATTTAATTTTCAGTCAAAACTATTTGCTGAATGCTAATATGAGGCAAGCACTATTTGAGGGGCTGCAATTTACCCACCACATATTTGTATTATTTTCCAAATGTACATGGAAGATATGAGTAAAGTAAAAATTCATAAACAAGCATGAATTCCCAGCAGCTTTCTCCTTTGCATTTTCCCAATCAATGGAATCTAAAAGTACATACATGTAAAGATTCCTGAAGTTGCTTGATGCTAAAGTGTGATCTTTCAGTATTAAAAATCACTGTTTTGCTCTTTTTCTAGTGGTATGAGCGGCATGACTTGAAGCCAGCCAGGACTCTCTCTTTTTTTTTTTTTAGACAGAGTTTTGTTCTTGTTGCCCAAGCTGGAGTGCAACGGTGTCATCTCAGCTCATTGCAACCTCTGCCTCCCAGGTTCAAGTGATTCTCCTGTCTCAGCCTCCCAAGTAGCTGGAATTACAGGTGCCTGCTAACATGCCCAGCTAATTTTTGTATTTTTTTTTTTGTAGAGATGGGGTTTCACCATGTTGGCCCACTGGTCTCGATCTCTGGCCCTCAGGTGATCCACCCACCTCTGCCTCCCAAAATGCTGGGATTTCAGGCATGAGCCACAGCATCCAGCCCTAACCAGGATTCTGAGATAAGATCCACCCATTGCTTGTTATTGAGTTAATGGTCTCTTGTTAAGAAGCACTGGGTTTTAGAACCAACTACAGCCTGAATTTAATTGTTCAATGTTAATACATTCAACATAGATGATTTCATTATATAAATGCACTGGCTACTTTGCAGTATTTCCTTAGGCATAATAAGCTTTTACCATAAAAGCCAAATCAACATTAATCTACAAAGCTGTCATTTTATATACACTGCCAAGGAAAAAAGATGAAAAGAAAGAAAAGATAAAGTCGACCTTTATCAAGGAACTGGACCAGCACAATGATCAAACCAGCTCTCTCATCCCTTTGAGGCAATCTGATTTATAAACTGAGGTTTCAAAGTGTATTTTATTTAATTGTTGAGCGCAAGAGAACAGTAGGACTTTTGGAACCAAGCTCTTTATGGTGCTGGCCTGCTCTGCTTTGGGGAAAAATTTAAAAAAACAATCTTTTAAAGTTAGCATTTTCAAGCCAGTCTAATAATCCCACCAGTTTCGTTTCCTTTCAGTTGCAGTAGCAAAGAGCAAAACGCCACCCTGGTGAACATGTGAAAGTATTCACGTTTCAAAGCTGGCTGGTAGACAGTAGCCAGCCAACTCCTCCTGTATTTCCAAGCAAACACAAAGCACAGCCATGTTTTTTATACCTTTTATAAACAACCTGTGTTTAAACAAGGCATACACAATGCTTTCTTCCCAGTCTCTAAAGGCTGGCCACTGTTGTGTTTAATTATACTCCTAAATCCTAAAGAATAAAACATCCAGCTAGGTAGTGACGGTGTGATCTCCATGCCTTGGCTGGAGGTGAGTGCAGAGCAAACCTGCCCAGGCTCCTGTTTCTAAACTCCTCCAGCAGGGAGGGCCTGAGGCTTGCGGTGCAGCAGAGCCAAATTCTTCCTTCCCGCTGGAGGAGGGCAAGGAGTATGCAGCACACACCAGTTGCATTCATGAGTAAACAATCTTCCTGCCCACCAGCACTATATTTAGAGCCATCTCTTGGCAATGCAAACTTATATTTTTGGGCTTTCTGCCACCCAGACCAAAAAAAAAAAAGGACAAGAAAAACTGGTTTGGTTCCAGTGCTCAGCCCAAACAACAAAAGTTAAATGTGGCCTTCCCCATTGATGCGTTTCTGTGTCAAACATCACTCCTTCAAAAGCAGTGAACACTGGATGTGGCTCTGAAGAATGGAATGCTTTTTTCCCCTTCCAATTCTAATGAGTAAAATGTGTCCTGCTCTCTAAGGGGACATTTTATAAAGAAGGAAGTAATGATACAAATTTATCGGAAAAGGACAGAATGTTTTAAAAATGTTTAAAGTACTATCCATGTTGGGGCTGTCAACTTCCCCAAACATGAGGTAACCCCTGAGAAAAGTTAAAGCCCAAAGCCAGCTACAGGGTTGATGGAAAAAATATGGAGTGCTAAACAGCTAGGCCTCTCCGGCCCTCAGAGGCAGACCCCAAGAGAGATGGTCTCTAGCATTTTGCTCTTTTGCTATGCGAACATCTGGCACTTGGAACTTTCAGGGCTCTTCACTTCCAGAAGAAGTGGTGCAGGCAGAGACCTTAGTGTGTACCCCCTGAGCAAGCAGCTGCCAGTCTTACTCACTTGGCTTCGAACTGTGGAATGCCACTGTCTACCAGAAATGAGCAAAACAAACGTCTCTCCTGTCCCTACACCCAAACCTAACTTCTTCCTGACTTTCTTCTTCTGTTTTTTTTTCTTTCTTACAATTATATTTTCTGAACTAATTTTAACATTTCTTTTATTACCTTGTCATTACCTTGTCATGGTTCTGACTGCTCAGAAATGTAGAATACTAACAGGACAGCCAGTATCTCCCATAAATGCAACAGCAAGCAGGAGAGCCATTTAGTGGTTTGCGTAAGTATTTCCTCCGCACTGGTATGTGCAGTCAGTCACCTCTAACTAGTTCAACAAATAAAAAAGGAAAGAACAAAAATATCTGCTGCTTTGCAGCCATTTTTCCATGCTAAAATTATAATAGAAAATTAAAACAAGTATTAAATTTCTTTTGAAAATCCTCCACAAAATTTCTTAAAACTACAAAATGATATGTATACATGCAAATTAACTCCACTTGATGTGAAATGTGAACACTTCTGAAAGCCCCAGAATAGTTCCATATAATACGTATTCTGATTTGGGATTTCATAAATGGGTAAATGCAAAAAGAAACTGACTTGCTGCCAAACAATTCTCATCGTTCAGATCTTAAAGACTGTTCACAAGGCCTCCTCCTCCCAGGCCTAGGCTGGGGTGTAAGCCCTGCTCCCCTGCAGTTAGGCATGACCCCATGATCTGCATGGGTCAGTGGAACATGAGCAGAAGTGACACATGTTGTTTCTCTATCACTGGTGCTCAGTTCTTTGTGTTCTCTTCCTTGCTACATTTACCTGAATCCTGGATGGACATAAAGCGTAAGCCAGAAATATATTAAAGACTTTTGCTTAATAGACTTTGCTGTTTAAGTCTACTGAGATTTGGGGCTGCTTGTCGCCATGGCAAACTTAGCCTAATCTGACCAATATAGTAAATTAGTAAAAAACGAACAACAATTAGCAGAAGATAATAGGGTAAAAGTTCATCACAGATCTAGTATCAAGAAGGCACTCAATTGTGTTACTCCTTCCACAGTGCTCCTTCCCACCACGGCTTAAGATTTGCATCCACTCGACTTCCGCAATATATCCTTGATCTACTGAAACCCAATGCAAATAAAATGCTTAAGAAAAAAACAGGGCCGGGTGCGGTGGCTCATGACTGTAATCCCAGCACTCTGGGAGGCTGAGGTGGGTGGATCACGAGGTCAGGAGTTTAAGAACAGCCTGGCCAACATGGTGAAGTCACATCTCTACTAAAGGTACAAAAGTTGGCTGGGCATACTGATAGTCACCTGTAATGCCAGCTACTCTGGAGGCTGAGGCAGGAGAATCACTTGAACCCAGGAGGCAGAGGCAGAGATAGCAGTGAACTGAGATTGTACCACTGCACTCTAGCCTGGGTGACAAAGTGAGTCTCCGTCTCCAAAAAGAACACCAAACAAACAAACAACAGAACTGAAAGGGTCCAGCTGAGGAAAACACATGGTTGCTAAGAAACAGTGATTTGCAGCATCTCCAAATCTCTGGTATTCAACACCGATCATCCAGGTTCAACCTGAACTATTCCAAGTACTCAGTTCCAGGTAGAATCCATGCACTGTACTGCTTCCCTGCCTCCTCTGGTGATTTCAGTGTGCAGCCAGGCTTGAGAACCATAGGTTCACAAAACTGGGCTTTATCATTTTCCAAAACTCAGTCCCAGGACACTGAATATTTTAGGAAATAAATGCAGAAACAACAGCACCCCCAAACAGCAGTTCACATTGTAGCAAAATATAGCTGAAGGACAGCCACAGTGGCTCACATCTGTAATTCCAGTGCTTTGGGAGGCCAAGGAGGAAGGATCACTTGAACTCAGAAGTTCAAGACCAGCCTGGGCAACACAGTGAGATCCCATCTCTACAAAAAAGTCAGTAAATCAGCTGAGTGTGCTAGTGCACATCTGTAGTCCCAGCTACTTGGGAGGCTGAGAAGGGAGGATGGCTTTAGCCTGGGAGAGCATGGCTGCAGTAAGAAGCGATCACACCACTGCACTCCAGCCTGGGTAACAGAGGGAGACCTTGTTTCAAAAAAATATACAGCTGAAGAGCTATAGTATCATCAGAGCCCCTCAAAGAACACATGTTGCTGCATCAGAAACCGAAGTCTTTTGGATATCAAGAGAGAAATATCCAAGAGCACAGTATCTCACTCCCTCTAAGAACAACCAAAGTTTCCTGGCACCCAGATCTGCGAACACACATTTCCCCTACAATGGAAACAATGATGATATTGTTATTTACTATTCATTCATTGCTGATTATGTACCAGGGATGTTGTTAGGTATTTAAAAGATACTATTTCATCTTATCTTCACACCAACCCCATGAGGAGGTATTACTATCATTTCCATTTTACAGACTAGGCAGTTGAGATGGTAAGCTTAAAGGACCTATTGTGTTTATTTATTTGAAAATAAAGAGGATATTTTGCCCCATAATATGGAGTAAAACTGAGGAACAGGTCATTTGGAACAATTTCTCTATATGCACTTCTAGTTGTGACAATACCTATTTTTCCAGAAACTCACTTGGTTTAACAACCTCAAGAACATGTCTTATTAATGGTAGACCACAAAGCATAATTTTGACAAACATGTAATGAATGAAAAATAATTATCTGAATGTTGATAAAGTTTGGCATCATTATATGTAATTCAGTTCTTTGCCTGAGGTTACGCAGTGTTCATGCATTCACCCAGTGATGATTTCAGAACCTTCTGAGTACTCGTTTCTGCAGAAAAAATGGGGAGCAGGACACACAGTCACTGACCTCTGCAAGCTTACAGTGCAGCTGGCACACGGGCAATTAGGCAGCAAGAATAATGTGCAAAGGGGCAAGTACTATGAAGTCTCTCAAGGTGGCTGAGACACGAGCGGCCAGCTGTCCTTCCATATACAATCATGCACCACAGTGGTCTTATAGCATTATCAGAGAGCTGAAAAATTCCTGTTGGCTAGTTAGTATACCACACTATACTTTTCATTGTTATTTCAGAGTGTAGTCCTTCTACTTACGTAAAAATAAAAGTTAACCATAAAACAGCCTCAGGAAGGTCCTTCAGAGGTATTTCTGAAGAAGACATTGTTACAACAGGAGATGACAGCTCCATGCATGTTATTGCCCCTGAATACCTTGCAGTACAACAAGATGTGGAGGTGGAAGACAGTGATATTGATAATCCTGATCTTGTGCAGGCCCAGGCTAATGTGTGTGTTTATATCTTAGTTTGTAACAAAAAGATGCAAAATGTAAAAAATTAACAATTTTTAAAATAGAAAGAAGCTTATAGAAAAAGGAGGTAAAGAAAATATTTTTGTGTAGCTGTATAATTTGTGTTTTAAGCTAAGTATTATTAAAAGAGTCAAAAAGCTAAAAAAAAAAACCTTAACAGTTTATAAATTAAAAAAGTTACAGTAAGCTAAGGTTGATATATTACTGAAGAAAGGAAATTAAAAAATACAATGCAGCCTAAGTGTACAGTGTCTACAGAGTCTACAGCAGTGTACAATAAGGTCCTAGCCCTTCACTTACCACTTACTCACTCACTGACTCACCCAGCACAGCTCCCAGTCCTGCAAACTCCACTCATAGTAAATGTCCTATACAGGCATACCATTTTTAATCCTTTATATTTTTACTGTATCTTTTTAATGTTTAGACAGATTTAGATACATAAATACCACTGTGTTATAGTTGCCTACAGTAAAGGGTACAGTAACATGCTGTACAAGTTTGTAGCTTAGGAGCAACAGGCTAGACCATGTAGGCTAGGTGTATAGCGGGTTATACCATCAGGGTTTGTATTAAGTATTCTATGAAGTTTTCACAATGACAAAATTGCCTAATGACACATTTCTCAGAATGTTATCCCCATAGTTAAGGAACACATGATGGTAACTGAAGTGCACTGGGCTTTGTTTTTATACTTGTGGCCAATTTAACAGATACACTCATTGATCAGACTTTGGCCTACTATGGTGCTGTGCCTTTGGAGCAATTTGTATCAACATCACGTTGCTTCAAATACATCTTCATGTCATTGGAAGTATTTCCAGTCTCATGTATAAAGGGTTTCCTTCAGTTCACTGTGGAGCAATTGCTCAGCTAGTCACCAAATTATCAGTTATCACAGGAATAGGGGAGTGGAGCAGAGGTACATTAAAAGCTGGCTCTCAACCTGTTGAATTACTAAGCAAAATTTGGGCCTTTATTCTACCTTCGTTTAAGAGGTGGATGAAGCATGGGAAGCACATTTTCCACAAAACGGCCTTTGTCAAGTGTCACAGTTATTAAGCATTTTGCACATAACTACAGGTCATTATACATCATCTGGTCTGAGATAGCCATTTTGCTAATACCTCCCTCCTTCTTTGAAAAAAACAAAACAAAAAAAACAAAAAACAAAACAAAACAAAAAAAACAAAAAAACAAAAACAAACAAACAAAAACCCAAAAATGGTTTCGTAGATCTGTTCTATAACTCAGTTTCAAGTATTAGAAAAGAAAGTAAAACATAATGGCTTATTTTAAGAGTTTGCAAGAAGAGGACCAATAATTGTTAAGCTCTTACTATATGAAAGATACTTATACCAAGACACTTATACCCAGTTTCTTAAATGTGTGCTATCTCATTTAAACTTTATCAAAACCACATAAGGTAGGCATCCTTGCATTTCATTAATTCTAAAGCACATTTTTAAAAATCATATTTTAATATGTTTGAAATCAGCGTACATCTTGTAATCAATCGAGTTATATCACAGTTTAATTGGCAGAATTTTTTCTTTATGACTTACACAGAAAATAATGCTGTATCTTAAAATATATAGTGCATCAGGATGCAATAAAATATGGTAGTATTATACTCATTTTACAGAGGAAGAAACTGAGGCAAAGAGAATTTGAATAACTTGCACAAGGTTGTATAGCAAGTAAGTGGCAAAGGAAGCATGAGATCCTGGGTTTTTCTGACTACAAAGTTCATGCTCTGAACTGGTACACTATACTGCTTCCCACCACATAGAAACACTAGATTTAAAAAACATTCATCTATTCAGCATTTAGCATCTATTATGAATGAGTCACTAGACTAGGAATTAAAGTAGTAGAAACATGAGTACAATAGCTTTTAATGTGACTGATTAGGGACTGTGGGCATCTGAGCAGTTAACTAGAATGTTCAGCTCTGTAGAGTTTTGATGGGCCCTGCAGTAACATTATACTTAAGCCTGGGCTTTCCCCCCTCCCCCTCCCAGGGCCCTTTTTTTCTTTTCTTTTTTTCCCACTTGCAAAATATCTCATGCCTACGTACAAGCTTTGGACTGGGTGAGTAATATTTAAATCAACATTTTGGTGTGGCAGACAGACTCTAAGATGCCTCCCAATGATCTCACCTACTGTTCACACCATTTTTAATACCCTCTACTAGTGGGGCAGGACCCATGACTTGTTTGTAGCCAAGAGAATATGGCAAAGATGACGGTGTGTCACCTTCATCATTAGGCTACACAGACTGGGGTTCCAACTTGCTGACTTTGATGAAGTAAGTTGTTATGGTGGGGAGGCCCATATAACAAGAAGTTGAGAAGAAGTCTAACTGTAGTCAATAGCAGCTAGGAATTAAGGCCCTCAGACCAACCACCCAAAAGGAAGTGGATCCTGCAACAACCATATAAGTGAGCTTGGGAGAGGATCCCTCCCTAGTTGAGCTTCCAGATGATACTCCAGCCCTGGCTGACACTGTGTTTTATTTTTGAGACAGAATCTTGCTTTGTTTCCCAGACTGGAGTGCAGTGGTCTGATCATGGCTTACTGCAGCCTCAACCTCCTGGGTTCAATCAATTCTCCCATCTTAGCCTCCCAAGTAGCTAGGACTACAGGTGCACACCACCACACCCAGCTAATTAAAAAAAATACTGTAGAGATGGGGGTCTTACTATGTTACTCAGGCTATCTTGAACACCTGGCTTCAAGTGATTCTCTTGCCCCAGCCTCCTAAAATACTGGGATTACAGGCATAAACCTTCATGCCCTGCCCTGGCTGACATTTTAAATTTAGGCTTATGAGAAAGATCTTGATAAGCAGTTGACCCAGCTGTGCCCTGATTCCTGACCCACAGAAACTATAAGAGAACAAATTTGTATTGTTTTAAGCTGCTAAATTTATGGAAATTTGTTATCTAGTAATAAATAGTATACCTGGTACTATGGTTCGAATATACAGGTATCCCCAAAATTCACAGGTTGGAACCAAAATCCAATGTGATTTTGATTAATGAGGCTGAGTTCTACGGATGGGATAAGCACCTGTATTAGTCTATTTTTGCATTGCTATAAAGAAATATCTGAGACTGGGTAATTTATAAAGAAAAGAGTTTAATTTATAAAGAAAAGAGTCATAGGTCCTGAAGGCTGTACAGGAAACATGATGCTGAGGAAACTTATAATCATGGCAGAAGGTGAAGAGGGAGCAGGCAAATCACATGGCCAGAGCAGAAGCAAGAAAGTGAGTGGGAAACTGCTGCACACTTTTAAATCACCAGATCTCCCAAGAACTCACTCACTATCGTGAGGATGACACCAAGGGGGATGGTGCTAAACCATTCATGAGAAATCTACCCCCATGATCCAATCACCTCCCACCAGGCCCCACCTCCAACTCTGGGGATTACAATTCAACAGGAGATTTGAGTGGGGACACAGATCCAAACTGTACCAGTACCCTTATAAAAGGGCTGCAAGGAATTAGTGAGGCCCTCTTGCCCTTCCACTCTTCCACTACATGAGGACACAGCAAGAAGGTGCTATTATGGAAGCAGAGAGCAGCCTCACTAGATACCAAATGCCGATGCCTTGATCTTGAAGTTCTCAGCCTCCAGAACTGTGAGAAATAAGTTTCTGTTTTTACAACTTACCCCGTCTCAACTATTTTGTTATAGCAGCAGGAAAGAACTAGTATAATTGGTTAAAAGGTAAATTTCTTTGTGGTGCTCTCAAATACTTGGTACTAAAAATTATAATTATAAATTTAACCTTTTGGGGGTTTAGGCCATAATCCTGAAAGACAGAATCCCAAACACTATAATCCTGAATACTGAAATCCCAAAATATCATAATCCCTAACATCTAAAATCCTGGAAATCATAATCCTAAGAGATCAAAATCCTGAAAACGTAATTCTGAAAAAAATAATAAAAATTCCTTAAGAGATGTTTATTTACATTTTTAAAAAGGAGATTTGAGAAACATCTAAAAACATGACAGAATATGTTGTAGGCCACTTTACACAATAAAACAGGCAGAACTAATATACAGATATTTGTAAGCATAAACACTCAGGCATACTAACAATGGTCACATGGGTGTAAAAGTTATGAGAAGAGAAACCATATTCATAAATAGGTCAAAAAGCAAAATGTATAAAGCAAGTCATTATGGTTGGTAATTGTGTGCACCCAGCTTTATAACTGTGGCATTTGAAATACCTTGATAGATATCCTAAGTCTTCCGATGAAATCTGTTAAAGACTTCAATGGGTCACCACCATATATGCAGTTGCCCAAAGAACCAAGAGTTAAAGAAATTTTATCTTTAACAAATGCAGGTATACAAAAGGACAACTTCATTTACTGAGGAAGTTTCAATATTTCTACATATGTGCACAATGCTTATACACAATGCTGTGATAATGCACTTTTGTGAAGTCAAATTGGTAAAAAAAAAAAAAAAAAAAAAAAAAAAAAAAGGTCTCTGGGCCTGTGATGGGAGGGGCTGCTGTGAAAGTCTCTGACATGTCTTGGAGACATTTCTCCTATTTCTTGGCTATTAACATTTGGTTCCCCATTACCTATGTAAATTTCTATAGCAGCCTTGAATTTCTCCCCAGAAAATGGTTTTTTCTTTTCTATCATCTGGTCAGGCTACAAATTTTCCAAACTTTTATGCTCTGTCACCTTTTAAATGCTTTGCTGCTTAGAAATTTCTTCCATCAGATACCCTAAATCATCCCTCTCAAGTTCAAAGTTACACAAATCTCTAAGGCAGGGGCAAAATGCTGCCAGTCTCTTTGCTAAAGCATAGCAAGAGTGACCTTTGCTCCAGGTCCTAGTAAGTTCCTCATTTCCATTTGAGACCACCTCAGCATGGACTTCACTGTCCACATCACTACCAGCATTTTGGTCAAAACCATTTAAGTGTCCAGGAAGTTTCAAACTTTCCCACATCTTTCCATCTTCTTCTGAGCCTACCAAACCATTCCAACTTCTGCCTGTTACCCAGTTCCAAAGGTGCTTCCACATTTTTGGGTATCTTTATAACAGTGACCCACTCTCTGGCACCAATTTACTGTATTGGTAAATACAATGCTATAAAGAAATAGCAGTTTTCACATCACTATAAAGAAATAAGTGAGACTGGGTAATTTATAAAGGAAAGGCTCACAGTTCCATGTGGCTGGAGAGGCCTCAGGAAACAATCATGGCAGAAGATGAAGGGGAAGCAAGGACTTCTTCACGACAGCGGGAGAGAGAAGTGCCAGCAGGGGAAATGCCAGATGCTTTTAAAACCATCAGATCTTATAAGAACTATCACAAGAAAGAATGGGGGAAACTGCCTCATGACCCAATCACATCCCTCCCTTGACACATAGGGATTAAAATATGAGATGAGATTTGGGTGGGGACACAGAACCAAACCATATTATAACAGGGGAGATGTCACTCATCTCTGCATTTCTTCCATGATCTTCAAAACTCACTGGATTTACATATGTAGCGTGGTTGTGGTCTGCAAATTTTCTATGTATGCTGTCCAACTGAAAGTCTGGTTATTGCTTGGCCATTGCAAATAAGTGATTTTCTGCTTTTGTAGCACCAATAATGATTAGCTTTTAAATTTTTATCTTTTACCATGAAGGAGCCCTGCATGCTTAACTAATCACAGACTTTTTTTCAAGATAACAATTTCATAGAGCTCTCTCTTTTTTTTTTTTTTTTTCTGATGGAGTTTCACTCTTGTTGCCCAGGCTGCTACTGGGTTCAAATGATTCTCCTGCCTTAGCCTCCCAAGTAGCTGGGGTTAAGGTATGCACCACCACATCCAGCTAATTTTTTGTAATTTTAGTAAAGACAGGGCTTCTCCATGTTGGTCAGGCTGGCCTTGAACTCCCAATTTCAGATGATCTGCCCACCTCAGCCACCCAAAATGCTGGGATTACAGGCGTGAGCCACCACTCCCGGCCTCATAGATCTCTTACATTGGGTCATAAGAAATACAGCAAGAAGGAATGATAATTCAGCTTCTCTAATACCAAATCTGTAACAATCAGGGTTCTCCAGGGAGACGGAACTAATAGCATATGCATATGAGAAGATATTTATTAGGGGAATTGGCTCATAGGATTAAGGTGGTTGAGAAGTCCCATGACAGGCTGTCTGCAAACTGGAGACCCTGGGATGCTGGTAGCCTGGTTCAGTCCAAGTCCAAAGCCTCAGAACCAGGGAAGCTAACAGTGTAACTCTCAGTTTTAAGTCAAAATCCTCAGGCCCTGGGGGCCACTGGTGAAAGCCCTGGAGTCCAAAGGTTGGTGAGTCTAAAGTTCTGGTGTCCATGGCAACAGAAGAAAAGTCTGCCCCAGCTCTGAAATGGAGAGGCCTTCTGTATTTGTTCTCTCCAGGTCCCCAACCAGCTGGATGGTGCCCCCCAATGCTGAGAGCAGATCCTCCCCACCTGGTCCATTCCGACTCATTCACACTAATCTCCTGGGTGTCACTCACAGACACACCCAGAATCACCCTTTAACAGGTTTCCATGTATTCCTCAATCTAGCAAACTGATACCTAAAATTATTCCACAAGTCCACTCCTTGTCAACTTGGCACCCAAACCCACCTCCTTAAGTCATACTTAATTTCCAAATAAAGACAATAACAAGGTAATAGTTCAGCCTAACGTGAGGTAACTAACACGATGTAGTTATCCTACATATAACCAAAAACTCACTATTTCCTTCCCCAGAATTTGGCTGTCAGGATTTTAATATTTGGGATTTTAACCTCTTGGGATTGGGATTTTTGGGATTTTTAGATGTTAGGGACTTTACAGTTTAGGGATTTCAACCTTTCAAGATTTTGACATTCAAAATTACAGTACTTGGGACTGTGTCTTTTGAGATTATGAGTGGCACCTATCTCTTGGTTAGATCACAAAAATAATAAATCAGGATTATGATCAGCAGCAATCTCTTGGCTAGATTATAAAAATAATAGCTACCATTTATTGAGCATCCATTAAAAGCAAGGTAAATTCCAGCATGTATTAGTGTAACTATGACCACATCTACCAAGCAATAATTCATTAGTGTAGTTACTGCCTATATACGAAACAATAAGTGATCATTTCCTTTAGCAATTAAAGAAAGTTTAGTGAACTTTAGTATTTCCTTATCCAATTACTACTCCTTTTCTTCTTTTGGAAAATATCCTCTTGCCTTCTAGAATATGCTACTTCTCCTATTATCAGTTATGCTATTCTAGTGGGTCTTTATCTTATGTGACCTAGTTCCCTGTTTGCAGTAACTGATCAAAGGGTAGCCATCTCATCCAAACTTGGCCAACAGGCACGCTTCTCCAAGATTTTTTTTAATGTGGGGCAGGAGACAGTAATGAAAATTCCTTGAGTTCCAAAACAGGGAGCGTCAAGCATGAACTCTCAAAGGCCAGGTTCCCTGCTGTGTGCAGAAGTCATTCTTCAGACAGGGATAACGCTATGAACACGCAGAAAGGGGCAGTCTGGTTCCTTCCAGTCATTTCTGCTATAATTCCTGATGCCTAGCTGCATCCCTGCCCTTTCTTGGGGGTCACAGAAGTTTACAGTAACATAAACTCCCTTTAGGATCTAAGCAAGCATAATTTAGCTTCAGTTACCTCCAATCAAAAGAGGCTTTAGTTAATACAATTTCCTAAACTATGTTACTGACATTTTGAAATATATGGATACCTTATATTGTTTAGAAACAATTGTTCTATTACTAATGAATTACTACCACACTTAGCTGACTTCTGTATTGCAGAATAATAAAGTTAGAAGGACATTAGAGTTATCCAGTCTGACTCTTACTTTTAAATAAGGAAACTACACCATACAGAGGTTAAGCTACTTTCCACAATAAAAATCCATGCCAGAATTTCCTAAAATTTGACCTCCTACACCCATTCCAGTGAGTGCTATCATTTAACATTATGTTGAGGTCTCAGAATTTATGGAGGCTTATTTTAAAGACTTTGACCTTTGTTTTAAAGATGCCTCACAAATCTGTCATCTTTCAAAGACTTATAATTAACTTGGTTAATTAATAAGTATATTGTAATAAATTAACAATTTATTTGATTTCACCCACAGAATTGTTCATTGTTCATTCTCAATTCTAAGGACCCTGAGAAACACATGGCCACCAGCATTAAAATTATGTAAAATAAAAGGAACTCTATGTTCACTCTTGCACACTCTGGTTTAGTTTAACTGCTTCACTTCTAGACTGCATAATAGTGGCTAAATAACTCAAAATTTACTACATAATCAATAACACTGCTTTGTTTTTCTACTCACGTATAATTTTTAATCATAATATATATTAAATAAAATATGGAAACAGAAAAGCAGAAAGAAAACATTCACTCATGTTTAATGTCTGAAATTGGTATAAACAATATCCCTGAACTATATAATGCTTTGGCTAGACTTTGTAAACTTATTAATACTGAGCAGCTACAATCCAAAACTTCAAAGAGGCAGTTGTTAATATGTTAATCAATACCCTAGGTGTTCTCTTATAAGCGCCTTTACAAAGAAATTCACTTCCCTCTACTCAGCCTTTTTACTGCTATTAAAATTACCTTCTCCTTGAAACCCTCTATAACTAAGGTCATCAGCTCACTTTTCCCAGGGGTTCCTTTGCTTACAGTATACATTTTAAGAATATCTGGGTCTCTGAATCACCTTGAGTTTTAGATGAAACAAAACAGGTTTCCCTGGACAGTTTAGCTCACTTGAAATCTCTATAGCAACCTAAAGGCATAGATATCTTTGGAATAAATAAACCATGCCAAAGCAAGCAGAGATTGTGGCCCAAGGCCATGCATGTTGCAACACAACCTTTGAGTGTAGATTATATTGCAGCTGCAAGATAGTGTAAAGATGGAATACCATCTATGAGACAGTTTTTGGAAACATCCAACAAGATTGAAAACAAGCAGGAGTAAGTGTGATTAATCAGATGTCAGAAGTGATTCTTTAATACTAAGAAACAAGCTTACGGCACAAAGCTAACTGGGGTTTTTTCTTTCAGAGTCCTTAAAAAAATAAAGCTTTATATGGTATGTCCTTTGAAGTACATCTCTCATAAGCCAGTTACCCTCAAGAAGAAATTAAGAGGCTAAACAGGAAAAAAAAATCAGTCTGCTTCCACCATGAGTTGGACACCAGCAAATTACTGTAATTCATGCCTTTCTCAGTGCTCTACTTGAACACAAAAAGGTTTGTATACAATTATAATAAGGCATATTCTTTTTAAAATTTTCTTTTCAGGTGGAGGCCATGCATTTGCTTTGAGACAACTACTGGTTCTCAATGGATCTCTCATACTTTTAATGAGAAGGGACTAGTCAGTAACTTAAAGCCCAGATTTTCTTTGTAATTTTAACTGGACTACACAACGTTGGCATCAGAAAATAAAGGTGGTTAACATCGTATGCTATCTAACTCAGCTCCATCCAGTGCTGTGCTGAAGTCAGCTTATACTAGCTTGTCAAGGGCAACAGATAACATCTCTTTCCAACCCCAAGTTTACACATCGTCATTTTAGTAGCCTGAAATTGGCCATGAGGGAGTACTTACACCAGAGAAATCGGCACATGACACAAATGAGCACTTCCTTTTTCTTCTGGAGAGCTAGTTGTCAAATATTTACCAGAACACCACTGGTTTCATCCATTCATTCAGCTGTCTAACATGTATTTACTGAAATCTAACATATGCCAGCTTGGACCTTGTGATAGGTCCTAAGAGTATACAACCTACACAGTCTGTGCCATGAAAACAGCATATATCTTAGTTTCCTAAAATGTGTGGACCAACAAAAATCCTGGTATATGATTTTCTTTCCCAGCTGAGTTAGATGGTTCATGATGATGTTCGAATCTTTAGAGATTCTAAAGAACTCTATTAGATAATGAAGTGGAGCCTAGGAAAACTGCACAGTTCTTGCTGGAGAGAATTAAGACTTATTGCTGAAACTTGTGATTTGGTAATTCTGCAGAGGCCCGCTTACTCAGCAATTTGTAAACTTTTTAGTTTGAGATAATTGTAGATTCACAGTAAGTTATAAGAAATAATATAGAGAGTTCCCATGTATAATTCGCCCAGTTTCTCCCAATGGTACTGTATTAGGCACTGCTGATAAAGACTAAAGACATATCCAAGACTGAACAATTTACAAAAGAAAGAGGTTTACTGACTATAGTTTCACCTGTTCTTGAATGCTTTGCTGCTTAGAAATTTCTTCCGTCAGATACCCTAACATCTCTCTCAAGTTCAAAGTTCCATGAATCTCTAGGGTAGGGGCAAAATGCCACTAGTCTCTTTACTAAAACATAACAAGAGTCACCTTTGCTCCAGTTCCCAAAAAGTTCTTCATCTCCATCTGAGACCACCTCAGCCTGGACCTTGTTGTTCATATTGCTATCAGCATTTTTATCAAAGCCATTCAACAAGTCTCTAGGAAGCTCCAAACTTTCCCCCATCTTCCTGTCTTCTGAGCCTTCCAAACTGTTCCAGCCTCTGCCTGTTTACCCAGTTCCAAAGTCACTTCCACATTTTCAGGTATCTTTTCAGCAGTACCCCACTCTACTAGTACCAATTTACTGTATTAGTCCATTTTCAGGCTGCCTGATAAAGACATATCTGAGACTGGGCAATTTACAAAAGAAAGAGCTGTATTGGACTTACAGTTCCACGTGGCTAGGGAGGCCTCACAATCATGGCCGAAGGTGAAAGGCACACCTCACATGGGTGTGCCTTTTCACCTACTTGTGCAGGGAAACTCCCCCTTATAAAACCATCAGATCTTATGAGACTTACTATCATGAGAACAGCACAGAAAAGACCTGCCCCCATGATTCAATTACCTCCCACCAGGTCCCTCGCACAACACATGGGAATTCAAGATGAAATTTCAGTTGGAACATATCCAAACCATATCAGTAACCCCTTATAAAACCACTGTCCACTATTAAAACCAGGATAGTGATATTAATATAGTCAAGTGAGAACATTTCTATTACAAGGATTCCTCATGATGTCCTATCTACTTACCTTCTGTCTCCATCTGTCCTTCACTCCTGGTAACCACTAATCTGTTCTCCATCTTGATAGTTTTAATAGATGTGCAGTGATAGCCCATTGTGGTTTTAATTTGTATTTCCCTAATGGCTAATGATGTTGAACATCTTTTTGTGTGCTAATTGTTTTTTTTTTGTGTGTTTATTTGCTATATGTTCTCCTTGGCGAACTGTCTGTTCATGTTTTTTGCCCATTTTCTAGAGGATTGCTTTATACTGTTGAGTTTTGAGAAAACTTTATATATTCTAGATACTATTCCTTTGTTAGGTATGTGGTTTGCAAATATTTTTTTCCCATTCTTCAGCTTGTCTTTATATCCTCTTAACAGAGTTTTTGCAGAGTAAAAGTTTCTAATTTTGATAAAGTGCAATTTACAGTTTTTCCTTTTATGGTCTGTGTTTTTAGTGTCAATTCTAAGACTTTTTTGCCTAACCCTAAATTCAAACAATTTTTCTCCTATTTTTTCTTTTAATTTTACAGTCATACATTTTATATTTAAGTTCATGATCCATTTCAAGTTAATTTTGTATAAGGTATGAGACTTAGATCAGGGGTTTGTTTTGTTTTTTGCCTATGGATATCCAACTGCTTCTCTACCATTTGTTGTGAAATATAATCTTCTCGCACTGAGTTTCCTTTACACTTTTGTCAAAAATCAGGTTGATTCATTTGTGTGTCTGTTTCCGAATTCTTTATTCTGTTGCATTTATCTATGTGTCTATCTCTCCACAAATAGCACACAGTCTGGATTACTGTAGCTATATAAGTCTTGAAATTTATTCCTCCTACTTTATTCTTCTTTTTCAAAATTGTTTTAGCTATTTTACTTCCTTTGACTTTCTGTATAAATTTTTGAATAACCTCTCTATATCTACAAAATACCTTGCTAGAATTTTGAGAGGAATTACATTAAACCTGTATATATTTTTGTGAGAATTGGCTATTATTACTATGTTGAGTCTTGCAGTCCATAAACATGGTATGTCTCTCCATTTTAGATCTTTGATTTCTTTCATCAGTTTTGCCGTTTTTAGCATAAGTCCTGTACATGTTTTATTAGATTTACAATTAAGTATATCTTTTGAGACATTTTAAATAACATATTTTAAATTCCAGTAGTCACATGTTCATTGCTAATATACAGAAATACAATTGATTTTCGTGTTTATTTTGTATCCTTTGACTTTGCCTAACACTCTTATTAGCTCTAGGAGTCTTTTTTTTTTTTTTTTTTTTTTTTTTTAAATAAATTCCTTGGAATAGTCTACATAAACAATTATTTTATCTACAAATAGAGATAGTTTTGTTTTTTTCCTTTGCAGTCTGTATGTCTTTAGCTCATTTTCTTAACTTATTGCACTGGCTAAAACTTCCAGCAATATGTTGATGGACAAAGTTGAGGCCAGAAATCTTTGCCTCATTTCTAATCATATAGAGAAAGCATTCAGTTTATTTGTCTTTTATCAGGTTTAGGAAGTTCCTTCTATTCCTATTTTTCCTCAGCATTTTATCATGAATGGGTGTTGAATTTTGTCAAATGCCTTTTCTGCATTGATTGATATGATTATGTGATGTTTCTTCTTTAGCCTATTAATGTGGTGATTAATAGGCTACAGATTAATTGATTTCCAGTCAATCCAGTGATTTTCACTACAGTGATGATTTTCAAATACTGAGTCAGCCTGGAATAAACTCTACTTGTTCATGGAGTACCATTAATTTTATATATTGCTGAATTCTATTTGAAATATGTTAAGAATTTTTAAATCTGTAGCCATAAAGGATATTTCTTTGTATTTCTTTTTTTTTTTTTTTTTTTTGGTACCATCATTGGTTTTGGTATTAGGGTAATCATAGTTTCATAAAATAACTTGGGAACTGTTCTCTTGTTTTTTCTTTTTTGGAAGAGATGTGTAGAATTGCTTTGTTGATTTACTAACCTTTTCAAAGAATGAAACTGTATTAGATTGTTCTTGCATTGCTACAAAGAAATACCTGAGACTGGGTAATTTATAAAGAAAAGGAGTTTAATTGACTCATCGTTCTGCAGACTTCTACAGGAAGCATGGCTGGGGAAGTCTCAGGAAACTTACAATCATGGCAAAAGCAGAGGGGAAGCAGGCACATCTTACGTGGCTGAAGCGGGAAGAAAAGAATGAGAGAGGAGATGTGCTACACACTTTTAAACAATCAGATCTCATGAGAACTCTATCATGAGACAGCTCTAGGGGGACAGTACTAAACCATCAGACACCACCCCCATGATCCAATAATCTTCCACCACATCCCACCTTCAACAATGGGGAATACAATCCAACATGAGATTTGGGTGGGGACACAGAGACAAACCCTATCAGGGATCTTTGTTTCATTAATTTTCTCCAGTTTTTCTGTTTTCAATTTCATTTATGCTCTGTATAATTTCTTTTCTTTGTTTGTTTTGTGTTTATTTTGCTTTTCATTTATTGTATTTATTTTGCTTTAGGTTCTTGAGGTGACAGCTTTGATTACTGATTTGAAACCTTTGGCCTTCTCTAAAATATGTATTAGCACTGCATTAGCTGTGTCTTACAAATTTTGATAAACTATATTTTCATTTTCATTTAGTATAATGCATTTTAAAATTTCTTGAGACTTCCTCTTTGATTCATGGGTCATACAGAAGTGTGTTATTTAATTTCCAAGTGTTTGGTTATTTTCCTGTTGTCTATTATTCATTTTTAGATTAATTTTATAGTGGTCAAAAAGCATACAGTAGATAATTTTAATTCTTTTAAATCTTCTGAGGTTTGTATTAAGGCCCACAGTATGGACTGTTTGTTTCACTATATTTTATTTCTCTGTTTTCTTTTCCTGCCTTCTTGTGGATTAAATAATTTTGAGATTCCTACTTTTATTTACCTACAGTGTTTTTGAGAATGTCCCTTTGTATAGCTTTCTTTAGTGGTTGCTTTAGATACTACATTTATTACATTATGTATACATAACTTGTCACAGTCTATTAGTGTCATCACTTTACCAGTTCAAGTGAAATACAGAAATCTTATGTCCTTTTACTCTCCCATTTTTAATTGTTTTAAATATTTCCTCTATGCACATTTAGAATTACATCAGACATTATTATATTTTTTGTTTCAACCATCAAACACAATTTAGTAAACTCATGAGGAGAATGTTGTATTTACATGTTTTTGCTTACCATGCTCTTTCCTCTTTTCTGACATTTTAGAGAACTCCCCTTAGCCATTATTTTAGGGTAGGTCTGCTGGTGACAGATTCTCTTAATTTTCCTTCATCTGAGAATGTCTTGTTTGCAATTCATTACTGAAGGATATTTTCTCTGGGCATGAATGCTGGATTGACAGTTCTTTTCTTTCAGCACATGAAAAATATTTGGCTATTTTTTTCACCTCCATGGTTTCTCAGCAGAGACTATTCCTTTGTTGAGCCTTTCTATTTTTTCATTTGTTTCAAGCATATTCTTAATTGTTCATTGAAGCATTTTTTTTTTTGAGACAGAGTCTCGCTCCATTGCCAGGCGCCAGGCTGGAGTACAGTGGCAAGATCTTGGCTCACTGCAACCTCCACCTCCAGGGTTCAAGCAATTCTCCTACCTCAGCCTCCCGAGTAGCTAGGACTACAGGCGCGTGCCACCACACCTAGCTAATTTTTGTATTTTTAGTACAGATGGGGCTTCACCATGTTGGCCAGGATGGTTTCAATCTCTTGACCAATCCACCCGCCTCGGCCTCCCAAAGTGCTGGGATTACAGGCCTGAGCCATCGTGCCCAGCCTCACTGAAGCATTTTTATCATGACTGCTTTAAAATCTTTGTCAGATAATTCTAACACCTCTGTCATTTTGGTATTGGCCTGTATTGACTACCTCTTTTTTCATTCAGTCTAAGATCATCTTGGCTTTTTGTATTGAGTTATTCTGAATTAAATATAAGCTGGACATTTTAGTATTATGTAATAAGATTCTGAATGTTGTTCAAATCTTCTTCTCCTTTTTTTTTTTTTTTTGATACAGAGTCTTGTTCTGTTGTCCAGACTGCCAGGCTGGAGTGTGGTGGTACAATCATAGTTTGCTGTAGCCTCGAGCTCTTGATCTCCCAGGCTCAAGTGATCCTCCCATCTGGGACTACAGGCATGTACCACCATGCCCGGCTATTTTTTTTGGTAGAGATGGAGTCTCCTCATGTTTCAGACTGGTCCTGAATTCCTGGGCTCAAGCAACCCTCCTGTGTTGGCTGGCCTCACAAAGTGCTGGGATTACAGGTTGAAGCACTACAACCAGCCTAAATCTTCTTTTTCTAACTGGCTTTCTTCGCCATGCCTCTGGCAATGGAAAGAGTGGGGGGCTGCCTTGTTACTGCAAGGTGGGGACAGAAGTCTAAGTTTCCTACTCAGGTCTGCTGACAGCTGAGGTGTGCGGTGCTGCGTTACTGTGGGTAGAGGTGAGTTCTGATTCCCCACACAGTCTCCGCTCATACCAAGAAGGGAAAAGGGTAATTCCTGCCCAGGGGGGATAAAAGTCTAAGCTCCTTACTTGGCCTTCTCTGAAACCACCCCAGCAGGAGTGTTAGGATACCTCCTTAGGGCTTCACAGGGTAGAAGCCTGGGTTCCCCACCAGGCATTTGCTGGCATGGGTGACGGTGGGCCCACATTTCCTTCCATAGTGCTCAGCTAGAGGACTGTCTAAAAGTTTTCTGTCTTACTAAGATGTTCCTGTCCTGGTCTTTTAGCTAACAGAGAGCAGGCTTCATTGGAGCTTTGTCTATGCTGTTGACATTTCCTATTTGCCAGCTTCTTCAGCTCCAAGTCTGGGATACATGAAGCAAGATGAAAATCCATGGAACTTATTGCTGTGCTGCTGCTGTGGCCCAGGGGTTTCTAGACAGTCTGTTTTCTTCTACCTTTCATCTTTATAGTTTTCAAATATATAATGTCCAGAGTTTTAAATTTGACTTAGGGGAAGAAATAGAAAAAGTATGTCTACTCGACCTTCCAAAAGTGGAAATCTCCTTCTCAGCTATTTTTATTAACTATCCTGTTGGTTTAGGAATGAAAAAACAAAATCACTAGATCCCAAGAAGGCAGTTGGTATTCTTGCTAAAATTATGGAGCATCAAACATCTTGGTTAAAAAACAGAATTTAGTCTAGATCAACTGCAAGGAATTAGCTGATAAGGCATGTAAGAAAGATTATGGGTTTTGTGACTTTTGTTTCTCTTTCAATTTACCCGATATATAATAGTTTTAAAATTAGAATATCAACATTTCTAGATAAAGCATGGATGCTAATGGTTGGTCATTCTGTTGGTCTGTTCTTACTATATTTACAATGGTGGCATCTGAGAAGCTCTGCAAAGTGCTTGAAGGTAAAATAAATGATAAGGACATTTTCAGCAGGTTATTTTTCTGCATGTACGGAGCGGACCTGTACTGACTATACTCAGATGAGGGCAAACCTAAGGTAGGTAAAAATTTTAGAACAGTAATCATCATTTAAGTTGAATATCCCAAATAAACTATTTGCTGAAAATATTTTCTTTAGTTTATACCTTGATTTACTCAGCGTGTTGGAGAAGTAATAGGGTGGAAGAAATGCAAAAATCATACTGTGAGTACAATACAATACAGCTGTTTGAATACGTATCTTTCTGGACAATTCTAGAGTGAAATGACAAGTGATTAAAATGTGCTCCAATACAAAACACTGCCTTGCATGGGAGACTGCATTAAATTATTTCTTTTCTTTAGAGGGAAAATAATATACTATAAAGAAAGTAAAAACTTTGGTAAGAAGAATAAATATTTAACCTAGTGATAAAGAAAAGCTCATAAAATTGGCTTTAAAATTTATACCATTTGTATTATGCACATAATTTTTTAAAAACTTCACATTTCAAAATAATTTTTCCATGCAATCTCCACAACCATCATTTTAAATAGCTGCATGATAGTCCTTTGGGTATGATACCATAATTCAATTTTCTAAGTAATCTATTATTGCTAAATATCTAGCTCACTTACAGTGTTTCATTTCTATAAATAATAAGAGTGACAAGTGTTTTGCCTGTAGTTTTCACCCTATCAATATTTTGGATTATTTACTTAAGCAAGAGACCCTGGAGTAGAATTACTGAATCCATGGTATAATTTTTATGACTTCTTATAAGAACTGCTAAATTATTTCCCAATAGAGTTGTACAGCTTTGCAATATCACCATCAGTGTATGAAATAGGAGCTTGTCTGCACCCTCTCCAGTATATTACTGTTATTTTTAAAAGGTGATTTTTAAGTTGAAATATTCATAACTTAATTTGTATTGATTTAATTAGCAGTTATTTACTAGATTTATTTTTTGGTGAATTATCTGTTATTGACCTTAGTCATTCATTCCTTGAGATTTGGGAGTTTAATCAATTCAAATTAATTCTTTATAATAATAAAAGCTCTGCAAACTGTTTTCTAGATTAGTCTTTACATGTGTTAGCAAGGTTATGATTTTTATACAGTTAAAATTTCTGATTCTCTTCTTTTTCTTATTATTTTTTAGGAGAAGGGGTCTTGTTGTGTTGCCCAGGCTGAAGTGTCGTGGCTATTCACAGGTGTGATCCCATTATTAATAAGCATGGGAATTCTGATCTGCCCTGTTTTCAACCTGGGCCAGTTCACCCCTCCTTAGGCAACCTGGTGGTCCTTGGCTCCCAGGAGGTCATCACAATGATGCCAAAGTTAGTGCGGACACCCAACTGGCATAGTGCACCATAGCCCAGAACTCCCTTTCGCCTCAGCCTCCTGAGTGGCTGGGATGATAGGTGTGCACCACCACACCCTGCTAATTCTTTTCTTTGTGATTTGTTCAGTTTATTCTAGGCTTAGGATCTCATTCATCATAATTATTTTTCTTTTTATATTTATTTATAAAGTTTTCTATCCAATATAAATTACTTTAGTGTTTGTTTGAAGAAGGGCAAAGTTATTTTTTTTGAAAATTACTAACAATTTATCTCTATATGATTTCCATGAATATTCCTGCCCTTCCCTATTGATGTATCATCTGAGAAATTTCTAGCTATGCGAGGTCTTCTGGCTATTTATTTCAGTCCATTAATCCCTATTTAGCCTTGTATCATTACTCTTTTAATAACTGTAGCAATACAGAAATAGTATGAAGTCAATATCTTCTTGTTAAATGAACAGTGGATCTGGCACGGCTGATAGCCTTCAGTACAATTTCTAAGAGTTTTCCTTAATATTGTCTCCCCTGCTTATTTTTGAACAATGTCAAACCTACAGAAAAGCTAAAGTCATAATACAATGAACACCTGTGTATATCCTTTACCTCCAGCCACCAATTATTAATAGTTTGTCACATTTTATTTTCTCTGTGTATCTTTAAATATATGCAGCACATGCACATACACTTTTTTTCCTGAACCATTTGAAAGCAACCCATGGGCCAGGTGTGGTGGGTCATGCCTGTAATCCCAGCAGTTTGGGAGGCCAAGCTGGGCGGATCACCTGAGATCAGGAGTTGGAGACCAGCCTGACCAACATGGCGAAACCCCACCTGTGCTAGAAATACAAAAATTAGCTGGGTGTCGTGGCATGCATCTGTAATCCCAGCTACACTGGAGGCTGACGCACAGAATCGTTTGAACCGAGGAGGCAGAGGTTGCACTGAGCTGAAATTATGCCACTGCGCTCCAGCCTAGGTGACAGAGAAAGATTCTGTCTCAAAAAAAAAAAAAAAAAAAAAAAAAAGTAACCCATAAATATTGTAACAGCTCACCCCTAAATATTTCAATATAGCTCTTAAGAACAGGGCTTTCTTTTTTGTAACCACAACATTACTGTATTCAATACTATTATCCAATACCCAGTCAATATTGAAATTCAATATTCCCATAATTAACTTCAAACTTTAAAAAAACTGATCAAGAATTACCCATTGAGAAAATACTTGCAAACCACATACCTGATAAAAGTCTAATATCCAGCATCTATACAGAACTTAAATAAATTTTAAAAAAACATTAAAAAGTGGGCAAAGGACATGAACAGACGCTCTTCTAAAGAAGACAGACATATGACCAACAAGTATATTTTTAAAAAGCTCAGTATCACTGATTGTTAGATAAATGCAAATCAAAACCACAATGAGATACCATTTCACACCAGTCAAAATGGCTATTACTAAAAAGTCAAAAAACAACAGATGCTGGTGGGATTGCAGAGAAAAGAGAACACTTATACACTGTTGGTGAGAGTATAAATTAGTTCAACCATTGTGGAAAAAAGAATGGCAAATCCTTAAAGAGCTAAAAACAGAATTACTATTCAACTCAGCAGTCCCATTATTGGATATATACCCAGAGAAGTATAAATCATTCTACCATAAAGACACATGCATACAAATGTTCATTACTTTACTATCACAACAACAAAAACATGGAATCATCCTAAATGCCCACCAATGGTAAACTGTATAAAGAAAATGTGGGACATACCCACCATGGAATACTATGCAGCCATAAAAATGAGATAATGTCTTTTGTGGGATCATGGATGGAGCTGGGGGCCACTATCCTTAGCAAACAGATAATCAAATACCACATGTTCTCACTTAAAAGTGGGAGCTAAATGATGAGAACACATGGACACAAAGAAGGGAACAACAGACACTGGGGCTTCTTTGAGGGTAGAGGGTGGGAGGAGGTAGAAGAACAGAAAAAATAACTATTGGGTACTAGGTTTAGTATCTGGGGGACAAAATAATTTGTACAACAATCCCCAGTGACACAAGTTTACCTATACAACAAACTTGCACATGTACCCCCAAACCCAAAATAAAAGTTATAAAAAAAATTACCCATTACATTTAGTTAAGTGTCTTTAAAATCTTTCAACATGTCTTCCTTCCTCCCTCCCTCTTTTCCTTCCTTCCTTCCTCTCCTTTCTTCTTTCCCTACTTCTCCTTCCTCTCTCATTTCTTTTTATCTTCTATGACATGACATTTAGAAAAATTCTAGGCCAGCTGTTTTATAGAATGCTTTTAAATTTGGATTTGTCTTATCTCCATTCATGTAATTATTTTTGCCCAGGCTGGTGTGCAGTGGTGCAATCTTGGCTCATTGCAAACTCTGCCTCCCAGGTTTAAGCAATTCTCCTGCCTCAGCCTCCCAAGTAGCTGGCACCACAGGTGCATACCACCACACCCAGCTAATTTTGTGTGTGTTATTCTTAACAAGTTTTGAAATTCTTTTATGTCTTAGTTTTATCCCTTGGAAGAAGAGACTCATCGTATTGGAATTTTGATCAGTATCCTATTATATAAATAAAATATTTAAATATTCCACAAAAACGATGCTAAACCTTAAAATCAATGTATAAAGAATGGCATCTTTACATTATCTAAAGGAAAATAGTATATATTTATTTTAGTCATCTTCACTTGTGTCTCAAAATTTAAAACATCATATAAATATTAATAATACACTTCTCATTACATTATTTCACTATTGAGAATTTTAAAAATATATTTTCTTACTGGTTATAAACTAGGGTCACCCTCTAACTACAGGATAGCTGATTTTTTTTTTAATTGGTCTTGTTTGCTGTCACTTTACTAAACTTTAGAATTACTTTTCTTAATTTTGTTTTGTTAATTTTCCTACATTTTCAGTCAAAATAGCTGAATATGATAATTCTTTTTTCCACATTTATACATATTATCTTACTAATATGATCAAAATGTTCTAAAACGGTATAAGATATGAAGACAACTCTCTTCTCTTACTTTAAAGACACTGGGATAAGATGCTTTTAAAAGAATTCCAAAAATATTTTGAACAAAATCAGCCCTGCTGAAAACCAGGAGGTATAATTACTGACTCACACAAGATTTTACCTTATAACTTTCATTTGATGGAATTTTTTTTTTTTTTAAATAACTTGTGTTGCACTTTATATATCTATGTCAGCTCAAATCTGGCACATTTTCCAATTTTAAAAGAACTTTTTAAATGAAAAGAATACATGAACCAAGAAAATAGAAAAAATTTATAGTGTATCTGTACTCAGAAGTATGTACTCATAGACAATGCCCAAGGTGCAGTCAAGCTACAGAGTCGCTTACAAAACCAAGGCTTGACAGCCGCCTGCACAATACCATCTCTACCTCTACCTGTCCACCCCATTCCTGATTCTCTAGTCACACTGCTGTCCCATAATCCACGACACCTCACCTCTCTAGCCTGCATCACCATTTCTCTCCCTAAAACACCATGCTCAAGGAGAATTTTCCATTTTCACCAATCACAACTCATTCAAAGCCACCACAGACAACCTGTCACTCAGGGCACAAGTGCCTTCATGAAGGTTTGCCCTCCATAATCTGACTCCATAATCTGACACTCTTTCCTAGGTAACTGAAGAAAATCAGCTTTCTTTACTATAAATTAAAAAGCATGACAAGTAACTGTAAGACTATATTGTAAGAAATGAAGTGAAATGGGATTTAATATAGATTCAGGTCGTTGCACCTTTAAAGTCATTGAAAAACTTGAGAAGTCCCCTGTAGAATATTGCAAGTCTCCATCTACTCATCTTGTGTATTCCTCTGATTAAACTTGGTTTTCTTTTCTTTCTTTTTTTTTTTTTTTTGAGACGTAGTTTCGCTCTTGTTACCCAGGCTAGAGTGCAATGGCGCAATCTTGGCTCACCGCAACTTCTGCCTCCTGGTTTCAAGCAATTCTCCTGCCTCAGCCTCCCAAGTAGCTGGGACTACAGGCACATGCCACCACACCCAGCTAATTTTTGCATTTTTAGTAGAGACGGGGTTTCACCATGTTGACCAGGGTGGTCTCGATCTCTTGACCTTGTGATCCACCTGCCTCGGCCTCCCAAAGTGCTGGGATTACAGGCGTAAGCCACTGTGCCCGGCCTAAACTTGGTTTTCTTTCATTATCAGCATTAAGAATAAGATAGTTGCATCTTACAGAGCAGAAGGATGGTTACCAGGGGCTGGAAAGAGTAGTGGGAGGTTTGGGGTGGCGGGGAGATGGAGATGGTTAATGGGTACAAAAAAAATAGTTCCTTTATTTTCCCAGGCACTTGCTTCTATCAATGGATGTCACAAAAATTGAAAGTCCCTATGGTTACTTCTAGTGGTTTAGTATTTGGCAACAAGCTAGTCTATATGGCAGTAATCACTAAAAGATGAATACCTTATTTAACCACCAATTACCCATGTAATGAAAAGAACTAGTATCAAAAAGAATATAACAACAGGATCTCTAATGATACTGCCAGCAAAAGAGAGAAAGTTCATTTATTTATGTCTTGCTGAAGGCAGGTTGTACCTACTAGAGTTGATAAAGATGGAGTCTGAACAGAAAAGCACAGGCTGCCTCCTTCTGGTGCCAGGTTTGAATTTAGCGATTTAAATTCTATAAGTATTTATTTAATACCTACTATAGAAGTTCTTGTGTTAGCTGTTGGGAAATAGAGACAAGACAATAATAACAGATAATATTTCATGCTTAGAATTCCAGGTATTCTACATACATTATTTCATTTTAGCCTCACAATACCAGGAAGGAATTGTTACCATAATCTCCATTGCGGACGGAAAACTATAGTGAGAAGAGGTTGAATAACTTGTCCAAGGATACGTGGCTGGTTAGTGACCAGAGCTGTACTGGGCAGTCTGATTCAGAGCCCTTGTTCTTAGCCACTGTGCAATGCTGTCTCTCACAGCCCTCGACCTGAAGACATGGAGCATCTAGAGCCATTATGACACAAGGTAGGACAAAATAAACACTGTGTGAGGTGCCAAAGGCTCAGAGATTCATCCCTAGCAGGGAGGAGCAGCAAAGCTCTCATGGGGAGGTGGAACCTCAGATGGGCTTTGAAAGATACCTGGGTGTTAGGTGATACAGGGGCAGGATCATAGTGATAAGGATGGAGGAACAACCAGTCTTCCAGGAGGAAGGAACAGTGTGAGAGGGTTCAGAGAGAAGGGAGGAGCAGTGAGGGCAATGGCAAATAGCACAGTGTGGCTAGAGGGCAAGGTATGTGTAGCAAAGAAGAGGGAGAAGGAAATGGAAAATACGCTGGCAACATTCTGCAGAGAGCCCTAAATGTCAAGCTCACAAGTGTGTTCTGAACTTTTAAAAGAGTAGGAAACCGTCAGAAATTTTTAAGAGATTCCTACGGCAGAAAGAGATCAGAATGGTGGAAGCAGGACTCGAGAAGGGACAGAATCTTCAAGATTTGAAAACTGACCAGCTATTAGGGAAAAGGGAGAACAACAGCATCTGTAGTGAGTTAGATGGTGGCCTTAAAAAGGAGATGTCCCTGTCCTAACCCCCAAAACCTGTCAATGTGGCCTTACTGGAAAAAAGGTCTTTGTAGCTTTGCTGATATAATTATATTAAGGATCTTGAGATGAGATCATTTGGATTAGCCGTGTGAGTCCTAGGTCCCATGACAAATGTCCTTAGAAGAGAAAAGCAGAAGCAGATTTGAGACAGATGAAAGAGAAGACAGAGAAGAGGAGGCAATGAGATCACTGGGGCAGAGACTGGAGTGAGGCACTTACAAGCCAAGAGTGCTGATAGTCACCACAAGCTGAAAAAGGCAAAGAATGGATTCTTTCCCTGAACTCCCCAGAGGGAGCACACCTCTGCTGGATTTTGGGCTTCTGGTCTCCAGAACTGTGAAAGAACAAACGTTTGTTGGTCAGATCAACTCAGTTCATTATCTGTTACAGCAGCCCTAAGAAACTAATACAGCCTTCTTTCCACAAAATAGAAAAGTTTGGAAGAGAGCTGATTTGGAGAGAAGTGCTTAGAAACTGATCAACATAATTTAGTCTGTAGAAAAATTATGGCGTTGGATTAAAATGCTGTAAGTTGGTCAGAAAAAGTGGGACAGAATATTTTCCTTTCCCATAGCCTTACCTCATGATCATTAGTCTTGTCTCAGTGTTTGCCTAGGGGTGACCTTCAAGAGCTTGCTTAAAATGTACATTCTTAGACTCCCATTTGTAGACATTCTGATTCATTTGGTCTGAGGTGGGGCTCAAAAATTCAGTTTCTACCATCCCATTAATACAAGAGTGGGCAAGCTTTTTCTGCAAAGGGCCGTATCTGTAAATATTTTAGGCTTTGTGGGTCATACAGTCTCTGTCACAACCACTCAATTCTGCTATTATAATACAAAAGCAGCCAATGACAATAAACAAATGAGCATGTGTTCAATAAAATTTTATTCATGCATACTGAGAGTTGAATTTCATATAATTTTCACGTCATGAAATATCTTCTGATTTCCTCAACAATTTAGCGATGTACTAAAAACAGGTGGTGAGCCAGATTTGCTCCATGGGTCACAGTTTGCCAACCTCAGCTTAAACATGTTGCACTTTGCAAATCACTGCTTTAAATGTTAAAGCTGAGAATTTTCAAGCCAGTGGCATGTCATGAACCAGCAGGAGAGAAAAGAATACACCAGGATAATCCCCAGCAAGCTGGCAGTCTCTTCTAAAACAGCAGCCCATAATGTGCCACCACACTTATGGAAGGGTGTCACTCATGGGAACATGGTCCTTCAAACATAGACTTAAAAATAAACCGAGGGGCAATGTGCTGGAGTAGTGATTGGCAAACCCAGCTTATCAACTGGGTTGAGCCTAGATGAGAAAGCCTGATTTCCACTAGTTTAACTCCACCATTTTTCTCCCACTGAAGAATGGCTGAATAATGATAGAGTCTCAAATTCACTCTAATTTATAGGAATAAGTTCTTCACAGGCATCAGTTTGTTAAATGTAATTAGCAATAAATGGCTTTTGCTATATCTCATAATGTTGAACTTTGAACTGCCTCCAATATGTATTAGGAAATTACTATGTAGAGAATGGGTAGTTGCCCTCTGCATCCCTGAACAATCATCACTGCTATCTTCTCTCAGTACCTCTTGCTTTGAGTTAGCCCAGCTGGTATATATTTATTTTCAAGCCTCTCTACCTGGATTGCAGACACAAGCAAGTATGCATAACAGAAATCCATGACAGAACCAAGATTCAATGAGATCTCAACAAGCTGGAACTGTGGACTCGAAATAACAAGATGAAATTTAACTAGGACAAATGTAATTGTCTGCATTTACATTTAAAGAGATTCGATTATAAAAGCACAACTTGGAGGAGAGACGGCTTTATAAGCAGCTGCGTGATGCAGCAGTTCAGAGGACAAAGGCCTCAGGGATGTTTTTAACCGCAGTCTCAACGAGAGCTAGGGAGATGGGGATGCTGAAGTACTTAATATAATTTTGGTTGCATTAATGCAATTACAATGTCCAGATGAATACAAGAGTCCACTGTACTCTGAAATAATCATATAATACGTAGAGTCCTTCGGCCATTCTAGGCATTAGGTTTTAAATGCAACATTAAAATAAAATAGTAGGAATGGTATTTAGTAATGGGAGTGTAACCAGAAGAGGAGGAGGAGAACCAGGGTAAGAAAGAGCCTGAAAAATGGGGTTCATTAAGGAAACTTGAGGGAGTTGGGGTTGTCAGCAGTGCTTTTGAGGAAGTATAGTCGCTGCTTGGTATTCACAGGGGAATGGCTGTAGGACCTCCATGTATGCAGGTTTCACATCCCGTGAAGACTGTATTTTTGATTGGCGTTTGGTTGTGGATGTGGAACCCACCTATATGGAGTGCCAACTGCACTTACTGAAAAAAATCCACAACCAAGTACAGTGTGTTGTTCAAGGGCAATGTACTTGGAAAAACTTGGAAATCAGAGAAATGTCATGTTTTGAAAGTTAAACTTCAAAATCAAAGCATGATGAGTCAGGGCCATAAATGGATAAAGTCTATACATTTGCCCACCTGGAAACCAGATAACCAGATTGAACATATGTGTTCAGCAGAGGTGTGTATGTCCACATGGAGCAGGGGCAAAAAAACACATTTGCGTTGCCCATCCTGCCCTGCCCAACAGAGAAGTCCTGTCCATCTAAGAAAAACGAACATTCAACTATAGGAGTTTGTAGCCATCACACATTAAAATTATGCGACTTAAATCCATTCTTTTTTTTTTTTTTTCTTCCCAACCTTTAAGTTCAGGGGTATGTGTGCAGGATGTGGCAGTTTGTTACATGGGTAAATGTGTGCTGCAGTGGTTTGCTGCACAGATCATCCCATCACCTAGGTATTAAACCCAGCATCCAACTAAAGTCCATTCTTGTCCTGACTCCATGTTCTCCTAGTAACCGGGGTAGTCTTTGGATAATGTGACTTCCATTCAGCTTGTCTAATGGGGAAAGAGGACGTAATAGATTTCTTACTGGCATTTTAGAATTAATAAACTTTGTTTTTTAGAGCAGTTTTAAGTTCCCAGCAAAACTGAAAGTACAGAAAATTCCCATTTTCCCCCTTCCCCAACCTGTACAACCTTTCCCACTGCCAACACTGCCCACCACAGTTACAACTGATGAACCTACACTGACGTCATTATCACCCAGAGATCATGGTTTACACTAGGGCTCACTCTTGGTGTTGTGCATTCTAAGGGCTTTAACACATGTACAATGACATGCACACTCACCATTATAACATTATGCAAGGTAGTTTCAGTGCCTTAAAAATCCTCTGTGTTCTGTCTACTCATCCCTCCCTTCCTACAACCCTTGGCAAGCACTGATCTTTTTACTGTCTCCACAATTTTGTCTTTTCCAGAATGTTACATAGTTGGAATCATACAGTATATGGCCTTTTCAGATTGGCTTCTTTCACTTAGTGGCGGGCATTTAAGCTTCTCCATGTCTTTTCTTTATTTTTTGCTGAGCACCCTGTGTCTTCATACTCCAGGTCTTTTCATGGCTTGATCGCTCATGTCTTTTTAGCACTGAATGATATTCCATTTCTGAATGTGCCACAGTTTATCCATTCACCTACTGAAGGACATCACTGCTTCCAAGTTTTGGCAAGTATTAATAAAGCTGTTATAAAGATCTAGATGCAGGTTTTGGTGTGGATATAAGTTTTTAATTCATCTGGATAAACGCCAAGGAGTGTGATTACTGAGTTGTGTGATAAGGATATGTTTAGTTTTATAAGAAACTGCCAAACTGTCTTCCAAAGTGACGGTACCATTTTCAATTCCTATCAGCAATTACTAAGAGTTTCTGTTGTTCCACTTCCTCACCAGCATTTGGTGTTGTAAGTGTTCTGGATTTTGGCATTTTCATAGGTATTTAGTGATTTCTTGTTCCAATTTGCAATTTCCTAATAACATATCATGTTGAACTTCTTTTCATATGCTTATTTGCCATCTGTGTATCATCTTTGGTGAAGTGTCTGTTCAGGTCTTTTGCCTATTTTTTAATTGGGTTGTTTTCTTATTGTTGAGATTTAAGAATTCTTTGTATATTTTGGATAAAAGTTCTTGCAAATATTTTCTCCCAGTCTGTGGGTTGTCGTCTCCTTTTCTTGACATTGTCTTTTGCAGAGCAGAAGTTTTCAATTTTAAGAAAGTACAGCTTATTAACTGTTTCCTTCATGGATCTTGTCTTCGCTGTCATTTCTAAAAAGTCATCACCATACCAAGGTCATCTAGGCTTTTCCCCAGTTATCTTTAAACATTTTTTAAAATTTATTTTTTAGAACAGTTTTTGATTGACAGAAAACCTGAGACAATAGTGCGGAGTTCCCATATAGCCCCCATGCAGTTTCCCCTATTATCAACACCTTATATTAGTATGATACATTTGTCACAACTAATGAAACAATATTGATGCATTATTATTAACTAAAGTCCATACTTTATTCAGATTTGCTTCATTTGCTTAATGTCCTTTCTCTGTTCCAGGATCTCATCCAGGATTCCATAGTACATTTAGTCTTTATGTCTCCTCAGGTTCCTCCTGGCTGTGATGTTTCTCAGACTTTTCTTGTTTTTGATGATCTTGCTGTTTATTTTACACAATATGCCTCAATTGGGATTTGTCTGCTGTTTTTCACTTGACTACACTGGGGCTATGAATTTTTGGGAAGAAAACCGCAGAAGTAAAGCATCATTTCCATCACGTCATATCAAGTGTACATACTAGTAACAATACTTATCACTGTTGATGTTGACCTTGATAAACTGCGTAAATTAGTATTTGTTAGGTTGCTCCACTGCAGTTACTCTTATTCTTTCCTCCTTTGCATACTGTACTCTTCAGAAAGACATTATGAGAAGCCTATACTGAAAGGGTGAAGGGTTATGTTCTACTTCCTTGAAATGGGAGTACTGACAAAACTTATTTGGGATTCTTCTGCAAGGCTATTTATCCATTTTTTCCTCTTTATCATTTACACACACACACGTATGGTCTCATGGGTGTTACTTTTATAGTTTAGGTTACTGTCAGATACTACTTCAATTTGCTGCTTAAGTTGTCCCAGCTTTAGCCACCGGCAGCTCCTTCTGTTGGCTCTTGTGCTCCTTTTACATGTGCTATCAATGAGGTTTGTTTTTGTTTTTGTTTTGTACTTTCCCACTTTCTGCTTTCCGGTATTATAAGATGCTCCAGGCTCATCCTGTATATTTCCTGACTCATTCCTAGAATCAACCATTTTTCCAGGATCCGATCCCTTTTACTAGAAAACTATTAAAAACCAAGGTCTGGTTGCTGGGTGCTCTTCTTGCTGCTGGGGTATTGTTGTATCTAGGCCATCTTGGCTGACAGAGCAAGAAAATACATGTGTGCATACTAACCCACGTATACACACATATCTATAAATATTGCATCTAGGCTAGTTACGGTGGCATATACCTGTAATTCAAGCACTTTGGGAGGCTCAGGCAGGTGGATTACTCAAGTACAAAGTTTGAGAACAGCCTGGGCAACATGGGAAAGCCCTGTCTCTATAAAAACCCACAAAAATTGGCCAGGCATGGTGACATACACCTGTAGTCTCAGCTACACAGGAAGCTGAAGTGGGAGGACTGCTTATGCCCAGGAGGCTGGGGTTGCAGTGAACTGAGATCATGCCACTGCACTCCAGCCTGGGTGATAAAGCAAGATCCTGTCATAAATAAATAAGGCACCTGCATTTACAGTCCCTTTTCATATGAGCTGCCTAAGTGCTGAGTTGCCGTCAGCTATCTGGTCAACCCTACAGAGATCCAGCTTCGGTGTCTGAGGCCTACTGGGTTTTACTTCAACAATTTTCTGCCACACTGCCACCTACCATTCCTTTCTTCAAAACCTCCACAAGGATGTTTGGTCTGAAGAATATATTTAGAAAGGACATCATAATTGCATTCAAATATTTGAGTGACTGCCATGTAGAAGACAGACAATCTGCAGTTACTCCCTAGGGCAGAATCAACCATCCATGTAAATTACATGGAAGACAATCTGAAGTTAATATGAGGAAAAGTGTGTACAAATCAAAACTTTGTCATAAGGAGAAATGTGCTGGTTTTGAAAAGTCATGAACTCTGTATCATAAATAGGTGTGCTCAGTCAGATGGTTTGTCCTGGATGTTGGGATGGAGACTCCTGTTCCTGGTCAGAGACTGAACTCACTGACAGCCCAGACTTTAAGCCAAAAGTCTGAACCCATAATGAGAGCTGTTTTAAAATAAACATTCTTATATACTAAGCCCACGTGCTGATAGCCCAGAAGATCAGGATTTATTATCAAGAAATGATTAAGACTTCTGATTATTATACAAAAAGAATACATTTATAGTAAGTCTGCGTTCATTGTTAAATATGGTAGAAAAATATAATAAAGCACAGAAGAGGCTTGTTTTTATGAATAAGTCTGAGTGAAGCAGAGGTGGATAGTATACACTTTAATTGCTAAGATTATGGCAAATATTTGAACCAATGCAATAACCTCATGCAGAGAAAAGATTTCATGCACTATTTTACATCTGCTGTACTCAATGTGCTACTTCATCTGATAGGAAGCTTCTGGGATAGCATCCAAGGAAATCAGGCAACTCAGAACACCTTTTTTAGAAATGCTGCCAGATTTTTTTTTTAACCTTCCTTTTTCTTAGAAAATTATGCATATGACAGCACATGTATGTATACGCACATTTGCACATGTACATGTGCGTGCACACACACACTCACCTTAAAGGTCTATTAATGTTACCAGTATGTCATCAGCAATCCAAGAATTCTTGCTCAGCAAAGCAATAACACAAAACCCTACAGAAGTTAGTGGATCAAAGTGATTCCCAAGCTAATTTTTTAATAAACACAGCCCCAACATCCTGTGGAGGGTAACTGCATTTTAAGTATGCACCTATAGTCTTACAATCTATACAGAATGAAATCATCAGGAATTTAAATGAAAAAAACATATATTTTAACTGAATCAATATGGTTGATTCCTTTAACTTTCTGGTTTTGTTTTTACAGTGAGGAAAGTTTCATTACCTCATGTTTACCCCTTTCCAGTACATTTTCTGGTGACAATAATCACAGCTCAGTCCCACTCTCCCTCCTTCCTACTTCTGAGATCTGCAGCACAAAACTAAGTTATGTTACCAGTTCACACTGCACCTTATGATTTAAAATGCCCCACAAGCACCACCAATATGTTGGAAGTGGAAAAACAAATTATAAAGGACTTTATTTCTTTTAAGAAATTATCTTGTATAAAATCTTAAGTGCAATAAATTTTCCATCTAAAACTTGCTTACTCTGATAAGAAGAGGAAACAGTTTCTTTGCCATATTGTAGCCATTATGATTTGCAGGTTCCTGCTTTCCCATATTAGCAGGATTTCAAGTATACTTGCAAATTGCAAAATCAAAACACCAGGCAGCATACATTTATGACACATTTTATTTTTATTAATAAAATTCCATGCATGATAATCAGAATTTTATGCAATATGCAGTGACACGATTTTTAAGAAGTGTTGGAAAAATTAGAGTAGTTCAATACTTTTATAAACACAAAAAAGCAAAACCAACAGAGTAAAACTTCACTCATTTGAACCAAACTCATTTAAAATTTATAAAAATTAGCAAATGCTGGTTTTGGGTTAATCAATCTTTTACTACTAGAAAATGTAGAACTTTTAACAACATATCATAAAGAAAAATTAAAATGCTCAATGAACAGCAGATTACCAGCTACCAGCTCTATAACCAGTCTCTTTTTCTCACTAACAGAATGTTTCATTCACTTGGGATGGCAGTAGTCCCAGCTAAAAAATTATATCTCGCAGGTGATGAAAGTGGCCAAGTGACAATTCTGTCTAGTGAGATGTAACTGGAAGCTATAGGGAAACAGTTCAGGGAAAGCTGCCTAAAAGGGCAAACTCAATCTCCTTTACCTTTTGTTCCCTGGATTTCATCTTGTGTCTGCCTGGAAAAAAAGTATGCTGTTGGAAGGTGCAGAAAGGATCTTAGGTCTATGAGGATAACAGCCACCTATGAAGGAAGGCGGAACATGAAGTCACAAGGAGTCTGGGCGTTTACAACACCTGAGCCATTATATAAACTACAGTGGTTTTTTCAAGATTTTTTTTATTACATGAAATGGAGAAAATGAATTTGTTTAAGCCACTCTTTAGTCAGATTTCTACTGCATGCTCCAAACCAACGCTAATGGATAAAAGTAGTGTTGCATGCCCTTAAGAATTTCAAAATCCCCACTTAAAAACAACTATGTAGTAACCACTGCCCGTTCTTCTCTACTTCTTAAAGCAGATCTCCTAAGGACCTATACTTTGAAGAACTATCGATTGTGTTTGGGTAAATATGTGCTCCTGAAAGAAATGTACTATTTTCATTAAAAATTATTTTAAAATTAAAGTTTTCACTGTTTGGATGATACCACATATTAAAGCACTGCAAAGTGTTAAGAGTAAAAAGATTCTATGTACCATTAATTTCAATTAGGTTTCCTACAATGACCAATGCTAAAACCAAGAAAAACCATACGTAAACAACTCCAAAAACACTTATTAGGAAGAAACTAGAATGATGCTACAAAAGAGAAAAACAGCACTTTGGATGACAGTTTTAAAGTGAGGAAATGATTAAAAACCAGTACAGCGTGGACATCATCATGCACTTATGACAGTGTCACAGCATAATTAGTATGCTCTGGTGGTAGAAAACTAGCTATTGATTATCAGATTAATATATTATTATTATATGTTAGAAAGGTACTGGAAATAAAAATCACCTACATAACATAAGACCTAACACCATAAAAACCCTAGAAGAAAATCTAGGCAAAACCATTCAGGACATAGGCGTATGCAAGGACTTCATGACCAAAACACCAAAAGCATTGGCAACAAAAGCCAAAATAGACAAATGGGACCTAATCAAACTCCACAGCTTCTGCATAGCAAAAGAAACAGTCATTAGAGTGAATTGGTAACCAATAGAATGGGAAAAAATTTTTGTAGTCTACCCATCTGACAAAGGGCTGATAACCAGAATCTACAAAGAACTAAAACAGATTTACAAGAAAAAAACAAACAAGCCTATTCAAACGTGGGCAAAGGATATGAACAGATACTTTACCAAAGAAGACATACATGAGGCCAACAAACATATGAAAAAATGTTCATCATCACTGGTCATTAGAGAAATGTAAATCAAAACTACATGGAGATACCATCTCACGCCAGTTAGAATGGCCATCATTTAAAAATCTGGAGATAACAGATGCTGGAGATGATGTGGAGAAATAGGAACACTTTTACACTGTTGGTGGCAGTGTAAATTAGTTCAGCCATTGTGGAAGACAGCGTGGCAATTCCTCAAGGACCTAGAAATAGAAATTCCATTTGACCCAGCAATCCCATTACTGGGTATATATCCAAAGGATTATAAATCGTTCTACTATAAGGACACATGCACACGAATGTTCATTGCAGCACTGTTCATAATAGCAAAGACCTGGAACCAACCCAAATGCCCATCGATGATAGACTGGACAGGGAAAATGTGGCACATATACACCATGGAATATTATGCAGCCATCAAAAATGATGAGTTCGTGTCCTTTGTAGGGACATGGATGAACCTGGAAACCATCATTCTCAGCAAACTGACACAAGAGCAGAAAATTAAACACTGCATGTTCTCACTCATAGGAGGGTGTTGAACAATGAAAACACATGGACACAGGGAGGGGAGCAACACACACTGGGGTCTGTCGAGGGAAATAGGGGAGGGACAGTGGGGGTTGGGGAGTTGGGGAGAGATAGCATGGGGAGAAATGCCAGATATAGGTGATGGGGAGGAAGGCAGCAAATCACACTGCCATGTGTGTACCTATGCAACAATCTTGCATATTCTTCACATGTACCCCAAAACCTAAAATGCAATAAAAAAAATCACCTACGTTAATTCACACGAAAAATAGCACCTATGTAGGGACGAGGAAGGAGCAATGGATCTGAAAGAAATTTGGAACTGAATAACCTAAGACTTGGTGACTGATTTAAAGTGGGGTGGGGGGACATGGATCAAAGATGATGTCCAGCTTCCTGAACTGAGCAATAAGAAGCAACTGACATGGGAACATTGGAGAAAAAGTGCATGTGGGGGAGATGATGTGTGTTATTGGGAGAACACCAAGTATTGAGGGGTATGTAGGGTATCCAAGTTGGGAATGTTTAGTATATGGTGGGCTCAAGACTCAAATGGGAGAGATAAACCCCAAAAAGTGGCACATATAATACAATTCATTCATTAAAATTATGCTTTAGATATAAATATTCATGAAATACATTCAAAATGTATTAATTACTATGTATTAAAAAGTTCAAAACATTATGTACCATGTAACCCCATTATTTAGAAAAGTAAGCTATTTATAAGTAAAGCATAATATAAAGGAATGGGTAGAATAATAACAGAATTAATAGCAGTATCCATAAACCAAATGACTAATTTATGGATGCTTTTTGTTTCCTTTCTTTGCTTATCTATACTTACAAATTATTTAAAATAATCATATATTTCATTATAATAAAAAACAATTGCATGAGTAAGAAGAAAATAAAAATCGTCAATAATATAGAATGCTACAATAAATTAAGGAGGTTTCATTTGTTATTTTTATTGACTACTTTCTATATACTACAATGAAAACTGAGATTTGGCAAGAAGAAAGTGACTGCTTATCTAAGACAATGCAATGCTACCTCCTCATTAGTGGAAAAGGTTAAATGACTTGTTCCTACTTGCTACATGTATTGAATGGTATCCAATTCAAATAGGGGGATGAAAGAATTTCAAATAATGTGGCACAGACACGATAATAAGTATTGCATATGAATAGGCATCATTGTATAGACATCTGAAATTTATACTTGATATAAATAACAAGAAAATTGACAATAGTTGGACAAAATTAAGAGGTAACAAAGCTACAAAAAAGAGAGCACCCAGGCAATGAAACTATGAATAAACTAGATGTATATGTATCACAGAGGAAGAGAAATTTGTTACTTCAGGGAATCTTAATATTGTTTTGAAGAATTTTGACTTTTTGCCTGACAGATACGTTTCTTAAGAACACAAGCAACTTTAGGACAGAAACTTGAGATTCTTCAATTCTGCTGGCTTTATAAAGACACTCATATAGTAATCATTCACAGTTGGATTTTAATATCAATAATGTAAAAAGAACAATATTAATAGCTCAGGTTGATCATCAAAGAAACTGCTGTTAATCTTGTAGCTCAACATTTCAAAAATCTTTCCAGGAAACAGCTCATATAAAAGACAACCACCCAATATAAATATACTCTTCAGAAGACAAATCAACTCTTTTGAACAGCAAGATATCACACTGAAAGAAACCAAAAAGTTATTTTAATTTTCCAACATGTCTAATTGGTTCTCAGGAAGAAAGCTATGCAACATGAAACTAAAGCTTCTAGATGAGGGATATCAAACAGTAAAACTGCCAAGGTCTTTGCAAACAAATGCACAGTTAATTACAGATTCTGCTTCTGTTTGGACACACACAAAGCTGCATCTGGGAACAAAACAACAAGTGGATGTGAAGTTAGCCATTCTGAATAAGTGAACCATTAATGGTAAATGTGTAAAATGATAAAACTGCAACTAAACTTGAGGTTCAGGTTTGGAGAGAAACTCTAGGATTATCTTGCCTGTCTGGTTTCTATGGGTGCCATGAGTAGAATTCGAAGGAACATTTTTATGTGTGTTTATGAAAACAAAACTGAACAGCCACAGTATAAATGTATGGTACATGAAGCATCACACAGAGACTGAAGTGCAGAGGATAAACCCTAAATTGAGCAAGTCTATGTTCAAACCAGGAGATGAGATGAGTGACAGATTTTATTTCCTGGATGCAGCGAAATCCAACTGTACCCCACACAAATGCACAGAGCTTTGATAAATAGCAACACAAAGACTCAGTGGGACAGACAAGAAGTACCAGCACCTAAAAATGAAGAGACAGTGCAAATGAATGACCCTTGGGTTTCTGAATGGAACGTGCCTTTTTCTGTTTAAAAAATGCTGTTCACTCTGTTTTAATGGCATGGAATAAAAACGGCACTGTAACTTGTAATTTTGAGATATAAAATGTGAAACATAAAACAAGGGGTTATAATTCAGCTGGAGACCAATTAAAATACTTAGACTGTCATTCAAAAACATTGCACAGAATGTAATAAAATGAGTGGGTGGTTGGTTCTATTTTAATAACTGAAGCCTGTAGGAAGATTTTATTTCTTTAAACTATCAGCCAAATATATCCAGGACTGACTGGAACATTGAAAATACACTTTGACATTATGTTAAACTGAAAAAAAAAAAAAGAAATAAAATGCCTCAAAAGACTGCATCTGAACCCTAGCTACTTGGGAGGCTGAGGTAGGAGAATCGCTTGAACCCGAGAGGTGGAGGTTGCCATGAGCTGAGATCACACCATTGTACTTCAGCTTTGGCAACAAGAGGGAAACTCTCTTAAAAAAAAAAGTATTTGTGTAGCTAATATAATAATAAAATTACATTTAACTGTTATTCCACCATTTAATGATAAACATGAAATCAACCAATGTTTTTCAATGAGAGTGCACTCGCATTTGTAGTAGTGCAGGACTATTTTGTGGAACTAAAATTAGCCCTCACACATTTCCAAATGCCTTTTGTGGGCAGAATGGGGCTTGGTGGTGGTGGTGATACTAATCACTTACTGAAAACAACTGATTTTGACTGCTCCACAATCTGTGTCCTTTAAATGGAGAAACATAGCTATGTGCTTCTTGGAAAAATTGACCCTTATCTAGAAGCCAAATAAAACCTGGTGTCTTAGTCCATTTTCTGTTGCTTATAACAGAATACCTGAAACTGAATTTTGTTTAAAAAGGAGTTTATTACAGTTGCAGAGGCTTAGAAGTCTAAGGTTGAAGGGCCGCATCTAGTGAGGGCCTTATTGCTGGTGGGAACTCTCTGCAGAGTGACAAGATAGCACAGGGAATCATGTGGCAAGGGGCCTGAGTGTGTAAGCTCAGGTCTCTCCTTCTTCACCTTATAAAGACAGCAGTCTCACTCTTGTGATAACTCATTAACCTATTGATCCACTAACAGATTAACTCATTCCTGAGGGCAGAGTCCTCATGGCTCTATCATGTCTTAAAGAGGTCTCTATCATCTTCCCACATCTCAATACTGCCGCACTGGGAATTAAGCTTCAACATGAGGGAACCAACATTTAAACCATAGCATTCTGCCTATGCTCTCCCTGTTCAACATAGAATTGGAAGTTCTGGCCAGGGCAATCAGGCAAGAGAATGAAATAAAGCGTATTTAAATAGGAAGAGAGGAAGTCAAATTAACTTTGTTTGCAGATGACAAGATCCTATATCTAGAAAATCCCATTATCTCAGCCCAAAAGCTTCTCAAGCCAATAAGGAACTTCAGCAAAGACTCAAGATTAGAGTGAACCAGCAACCAACAGAATGGGAAAAAATTTTGCAATCTACCCATCTGACAAAGGGCTAATATCCAGAATTTACAAAGAACTAAAACAGATTTACAAGAAAAAAACAGACCCATCCAAAAGTGGGTGAAGGATATGAACAGACACTTTTCAAAAGAAGACATATATGAGGCCAACAAACATATGAAAAAATGCTCATTATCACTGATTATTAGAGAAATGCAAATCAAAACCACATTGAGATACCACCTCATGCCAGTTAGAATGACGATCATTAAAAAGTCTGGAGACAACAGATGTTGGAGAGGATGTGGAGAAACAGGAACACTTTTACACTGCTGGTGGGAGTGTAAACTAGATCAACACTTGTGGAAGACAGTGTGGCACTTCCTCAAGGACCTAGAAATAGAAATTCCATTTGACCTAGCAATCCCATTAATGGGTATATACTCAAAGGATTATAAATCATTCTATTATAAAGACACATACACACGTATGTTCAGAGTAGCACTATTTACAATAGCAAAGACCTGGAACCAACCCAAATGCCCATCGATGATAGACTGGACGAGGAAAATGTGGCACATATACACCATGGAATACTATGCAGACATAAAAAATGATGAGTTTGTGTCCTTTGTAGGGACATGGATGAATCTGGAAACCATCATTCTCAGCAAACTGACACAAGAACACAAAATCAAACACCACATGTTCTCACTCATAGGTGGGTGATGAACAATGAGAACACATGGACACAGGGAGGGGAGCATCACACACTGGGATCTGTTGTGAGGTGGCAAGGGAGGGACAGTGGTGGGCAGTAGGGAGGTTGGGGAGAGATAACATGGGGAGAAATGCCAGATGTAGGTGACGGGGGATGGAGGCAGCAAGCCACATTGTCATGTGTGTACCTGTGCCACAGTCCTGCATGATCTGCACATGTACCCCAGAACCTAAAGTACAATAAAAAAAAAGATTAAAAAAAAATCAATGTGCAAAAATCACTAGCATTCCTATATAGCAACAGGCAAACAGAGGGCCAAATCATGAATGAACTCCCATTTACAATTTCTACAAAAAGAATAAAATACCTAGAAATATAGCCAACAAGGGAAGTGAAGAACCTCTTCAAGGAGAAATACAAACTACTGCTCAAAGAAATCAGAGGACACAAACAAATGGAGAAACATTCCATGCTCATGAGTAGGAAGAATCCATATCGTTAAAATGGCCATACTGCCCAAAGTAATTGATAGAATCAATCCTATTCCCATTAAACTATACTGACATTCTTCACAGAATTAGAAAAAAACTATTTTAAATTTCATATGGACCAAAAAAAGTCCAAATAGCCAAGACAGTTCTAACTAAAATGAACAAGGCTGGAGCATTACACTACCCGACTGCAAACTGTATCTCAAGGCTACAGTTACCAAAACATCATGGTACTGGTACAAGAACAGATATATACACCAGTGGAACAGAATAGGGAACTCAGAAATAAGACCACATACCTACAACCATCTGATCTTTGACAAACCTAACAAAAACAAGCAATGGTGAAAGGATTCCCTATTTAATAAATGGGAGAACTGGCTAGCTATATGCAGAAAATTAAAACTGGATCCCTTCCTTATACTATATACAAAATTTAACTCAAGATGGATTAAACAACTGGCTAGCCACATGCAGAAAATTAAAACTGGACCCCTTCCTTACACCATATACAAAAATTAACTCAAGATGGATTAAAGACTTAAATGTAAAACCAAAATTACAGAATCCCTAGAAGAAAATCTAGGCAATACCATTCAGGACACAAGCACAGGCTAAGATTTCATGACAAAAACACCAGAAGCAATTGGAACACATGCAAAAATTGACAAATGGGATCCAATCAAACTAAAGAGCTTCTGCACAGCAAAGAAACTATCATCAGAGTGAACAGACAACCTAGAGAATAGGAGAAAACTTTTGCAATCTATCCATCTGACAAAGGTCTAATATTCAGAGTCTACAAGGAATTTAAGCAAATTTAGAAGAAACAAACAAAAATACCCATTAAAAAGTGGGCAACGCCATCAAAGATAGACTGGATAAAGAAAATGTGGCATATATACACCACAGAATACTATGTAGCCATAAAAATGGATGAGTTAATGTCCTTTGCAGGGACATGGATGAAGCTGGACACCATCATTCTCAGCAAACTAACACGAGAACAGAAAACCAAACACCACATCTTCTTCCTCCTAAGTGGGAGCTGAACAATAAGAATACATGGACACAGAGAGGGGAACATCACACACCAGGACCTATTGGAGGGTGGGGGCTGAGGGAGGGATAGCATTAGAAGAAATACCTAATGTAGATGATGGGTTGATGGGTGCAGCAAACCACCATGGCACATGTATACCTATGTAACAAACCTGCACATTCCGTACATGTACCCCAGAACTTAAAGTATAATAAAAAAAAAAGTGGGCAAAGGACATGAAAAGACACCTTTCAAAAGAAGACATCCATGTGGCCAACAAACATATGAAAAAAAACTCAATATCACTATTCATTAGAGAAATGCAAATCAAATGCATAATGAGATATCATTTCACACCATTCGGAATGGCTATTATTAAAAAGTTAAAGAACAACAGATGCTGGTGAGGTTGCAGAGAAAAAGGAATGGTTTTACATTGTTGGGAGTGTAAATTAGTTAAACCCTTGTGGAAGACGATGTGCCAATTCTTCACAGACCTAGAAGCAGAAATACCATTTAACCCAGCAATCCCATAACTGGGTATATACTCAAGGGAATATAAATTATTCTATTATAAAGACACATGCACACATACCTTCATTGCAGCACTATTCAAAATAGCAAAGACATGAAATCAACATAAATGCCCATCAATGACAGACTATATAAAGAAAATGTGATACATATGTACCATGGAATATTATGCAGCCATAAAAATGAATAAGATCATGTCCTTTGCAGGGACATGGATGGAGCTAGAAGCCATTATCCTTAGCAAACTAACACAGGAACAGAAAACCAAACACCACATCATTTTCTCACTTATAAGTGGGAGCTGAAGGATGAGAACAAATGGACACATGGTGGGGAAAAACACACATTGGAGCCTGTCGGAGTGGAAGGTGGGAGGAGAACGGGCATGAGGAAGAATAGCTAACGGATGCTGGGCTTAATATCTAGGTGATGGATGGTCTGTGCAGCAAACCACCATGGCACATGTTTACCTCTGTAACAAACCTACACATCATGCACATGTACCCCTGAACTTAAAATAAAAGTTGAAGAAAAGAAAAAGCCATTTTAACACCAAAAAATGCAAAACTATCCATCTGGCTGAAAATTTCATCACGGATTGGTGGGGTGAGGAACCTGCAGTACTTGATTTTTCTATTAATTCCTTATTTCTAATCACCAATGTAGTCAACATAGTAGTGACTAGTAAGGTTTATTACTGTTTCTTTTAGAATGCTACTTGGATGTAACTATAAGTATCATTACCAATCTGTAAAAATTAAATATCTTACCTCTGAAGTAGGCAAGGACTGGGTACATAAAATCTTACCTTTTATCAACAGACCAATTAGCTGACTGCTGTGCAAGTTTCAAGCTTGGGACCCATCTTGTCACTTAACAGAATTATTATTGCCTTTAAAGCAGCCATCCCCTGCTTTTCCCTAGCACTTCCAGCTTGTGATCTGTAGTTCTGGGCAACATAGAGAACAAACTGGAACTAAGAAATTGCTTTTCTCTGGTAAGATACTGCATCATATTCCCAAGCACACAACCTGGAATCCACACCTACTCAATTCCAGGGTCTTTGGTGACAAATCCCTATAGCTATCAACCACCTTAACAATTCTGGAATTATGGGAGCCCTAGCCTTGAGCTAACATCTCCTCTTAGATAACAGGAAATGTTACTTGGGAGTAATTTCACTTAACTAAGAGAAATGTAGAAAGTCCCTGAAAGTCAAGGAATTAATGTAAGAAACTAGCTACCTGTTTTTTCACTGTAGGATTTTTTCTTTTTTATTTCTCATGAATTTTAACAAAAATTGTTCATTTGTTTTTAGTACCCAAAAGGCACAGGAATAAAAATCAAAGATAAATGGCTTAGTGTTCTACCCATCAAATTAAGCATCACATTTTCCAAGATTGATCATAATTCTGATTATAGTAAAAGTGGCCTGTTATTTCCTAGCATGGTCAGATTTACATGAGAATATGCCCAACTTGGATTTTTAATTGTCCTTCCTTACCCTAGGATTCTCATTCGGCTCCTGTACGTCTGCAGACAGCAATGCACCACACTGGTTGCATTGATCTCTCCCTAAGCTGCCACCTGCCATCGCCTCCCACCTTTGATCCTTTGCCATCATCAGTGCCTTCAAACAGCACTGCTGTGTTCTGCCTGCAAAAACAAGTGTACTCCTCAGTGGAAAAATACCACATTCCAGCTTGGTGAAGCAGGTGGTGTGTTTCATAGGATGGAGCAGAAAGTAGCATCTCTTCTTCTCAAACAAGAAGGAAGACTATTAGCACATCAGCACATAAAGTCGTGCATGATAAATTTTAAGTGCTGCCTCACAAATGAAAATGTGATAAAGTTGGAAGAATCAGCTTTGAGAATGTATTTAAATCCATTATTCAAATCCAAAATCTTAACTTTTTTTTTTTTTTTTTTTTTAAAAAACCCAGTTTTCCCATCTTTCAAATAAAGGGGATGCAGCAGATGATGTTCAAGATGCTTAAAATTCTTTTTGCTCCATGAGATCTAAAACCTGACCTTGGCATCACATAATGGCCATCACAGTCAACACTGCTCACAACATCTACAGTGGGGTTCCTGGTATGTTTTACAGCTATTATCTGGACTAAATATCCCATTTCATTTCTAGCCTAGGTAGGCAGAAGATGAAAAGGTTTGTGTTTTTTTCTTTATGTGGACAATTGGAATTAATGTAATTAAATTACTCAGTCTGGGAAATGAAGAAGCAATAAACATATCTGAATATCAGAGTTTCTGCTACAGGCTCAGAAGAACTCAGTTTTTTAATTTTTATTCTTGGAAGAAAGTTCTTTTTTCCATGAAGGCTCGTTCCTCTGAAGATAAACAGGACCAAATGGAGTTTCAATAACATGGAGACAAAATCCCATAACCAAGGAATGAATGTAAGAAACTAGACATCTTTTTTTTTAGATAACCAAGAGTGGGAACTGTCCCGTGCTATAGAAACAGCCTTGCAAATGCAGGGAGTTCTGCCGGATTCTGACTAGCACTGGTGAAGAAAAAGGCTGACATTAAACACAGCAGCATGCTTCATGGAGAAGGCACCAGCCACTGGGCCACTTCTAACTGTGACAACTATAATTCAGGGCCATACTGTCCTCCAGCTGATACCATGTACACACAAAGAAATGACTTTTCATTTTTGCACAGTTTTCCCACACACTGCTGGAATGACCAAAGCAGAAACTCTACAGTTTTGCTATATACGCAGGAGTAATCTTGCAAACTGGTGTGGTTTCATTTTTGAGATCAAAGGAAGCCAACATTAGACTCAATCAGCTTAGCTGGGTATGATTCCATAGGGAATACAAGCACCATAATTCCAATGTAATCATGTCTTTCTCTATTTACAAGTATGCAATAGGAGTGACTCAAAATAGATAATTCTGAGCCCTGAAACACCTTGCAGATCAATGACAAGCTATGGAAGCCCATTCCTTACTGGTCTCTTGCTTGCCCAAGGGGTAGGAGATAACCCTGCCTCTGGGTGCCACATTCAGGCAGGTCCAGGGGCTGCTGCTTGCCATTGCTGAGTAGAGTCTGCCATTGTGTGATGAATGAGGCAGGAAGCCCTCAGCCAATGCTAATGGAAAAGAAGCCATTTCATCAGATTCTTACTGAATACCTATCCAGTGGAAAGGTGTTTTTTTTGGTTTCTGTTTTTGTTTTTGTTTTAATAATGAGGAAAAAAAAAAGCTTACTGAGTTCTCCAGATCACAGGCCTTGGGACAGCATACCACAACTATTACCTCTAAGTGAATATCCAATAAACACTTCTAATTGATGCAAAAATCAAAGTTAACAGTAAACCAATATTTACAGAAAAAAAGTGTTCAATATATGCGCTTGCTTGGCTTACAAATGTATCAGGTCTGCTTACTCTATTCTTTATTTGCATTAAAAAATAAATAAAAATATAAAAGTATATGTATATTTATATTCCTGTTTTTATATGTATATATAACACTATTGTCTGATCCATTGAGAGAGGAAATGATTTGCCTTTTTATATCTGTTACTGAAGCTACAGAAGTGTTCACAATTTAAAAAGTAATATTATAAACTAGCACTTGTTAAACATAGGTTGAATACTTTTAAAACCAGAAAATGGGCTTTTACCTCATTTTAATCTTAGCAGATTATTAGGCATCTTTCTAGTTTTGAAGGAGGCAGTGAAGTCTCCAATATTCTTGGTTTTCTCTATTCAGCCTGTTCTTATCTAATCTAAAGGAAGAACAGGTTATTCCACCAGCTTTGGACAAACAATGTTGGGAGAAAGGAAACTCTTTGGCTAGCTGAGGAGCAGCAGAGACCCAGCCAGAAAGGCTAGTTCCTGTGTGGCAGAGGTACACGAGGTGCCTGGCCCGCGCACACATGGGAGAAGTGAAAAGACTTCTTTATGATTAAGGAGCAGCAAAATGCTGCAATTCCTCCCTCTTAACTACCAATTTGATTACTAACCTATTTTATTTCCACTGCGGAAACATACTTTCCAAGGACTCTCTTGCTCTTTGAAATTATATTCCTCCCAAAATTATCTGCACCTGAAGGTAGATTTTTTTTTAGTTGTAGATCTTGCTGTACTTAACAAATTGGTGGTGAATCACAAAATACATCTCTTTTTTAGGTTGTAGCAACATCAACTCCAAATGTTAATTTTCAAGTTGTAACATTATTTGTGGATATGTGGAAAATATGACTGCACTGCTTGTTAGGAATGAGTCAAAAAGAGAAACTTGTTAGTCCTGAAAAATACACATGCGGGAGAACACAATTCTTAAATATAGCTTTAATGGAAGGTGATGCCTTCTATTATGGTTAAAAAGCACAACAGAGGTTAAATGCTATGCTCCCCATGGTCCCTCCTTACAAACGTGGTGCAGCTGTCTGGCACTTTCAACGTGATCATTTGATACAATCATTAACACTACCCACCTGCTTAGTATTTGCAAAATTACATTGCATGTGCAAAGAACTGAGGTGATATTTTGAAAACCACATAATGTATTTATCAGCTGTGGTTAGAAAGAATAGTTCCTCCAAAAACAGCTCACAATTACCAGTGTTCAAGATAGTTTTCTGTTTTACTCAGCCTTTGATGGATTTGGTAAAGTCTGATCACATCCAAGGGTCATTAAAGATTAGGGTTATCCTGGAATAATCTATCCCAAAGAAAAATAATACATGTTTATACAAAGATTTGATAAAACCTCACATCTGACTGGGCAGGGTGGCTCAGGCCTATAATCCTAGCATTTTGGGAGGCCAAGGTGGGCAGATCACTTGAGGTCAGGAGTTTGAGCCCAGCCTGGCCAACATGGTGAAACCCTGTCTCTACTAAAAATACAAAAGTTAGCCAGGCGTGGTGGCATACTCCTGCAGTACCAGCTACTCAGGAGGCTGAGGCCAGAGACATGCTTGGACCTGGGAAGTGGAGGCTGAAGTAAGCTAAGGTCATGCCACTGCACTCCAGCCTGAGCGACAAGAGTGAAACTTCATCTCAAACACAAAACAAACAAAACTCTCACATCTTGTAGAGAAAAGCCACACTTCACTTTTAAAAAACATGTGATGGCAAATTAGATGCAAAAAATGGCAGATGATCTTATAAGATGTTACTCTCAGAAAGGACAGCAACATTAGGCAAATCTATTATGAGACAGAATACTACTTTGGGGGTTGATTTAAGAAAGCAGAGTTCATGAGCTTCCTTGAAAAAGTCAATGTTTGCCAAATCTAGCTAAAACAAATCCTAAGCAGGAGAGAGCAACCAAAATCTCTTCATCATTTAGGAATTAAGCCGTACAAGCAAAACTTGCCTTGAGAAATGCCAATGTATGAAAATGAAGATGCAGAGAGGCAGTTATATATATATTAAAACAAAATATGATAAAATAGCAACCACTTCTAGTACATTTATTTCATGACTATGGTTTGGCTAAATTGGTCTACATACCATTCTTTATAAATATGTTTATTGTTTATTTGATTTTTGCTCAAAAGTATGCAGGTCTTTGTTAAAGACACCTTAAATTCAAGACGTCTTAGAACAAACTTCTGATTTCCACTCACATCTACTTTCTTTCGTATTACTCCTGAATTATTATTCTCTTTTTATTGGCATCACCAACCATTTTTTCCATCTAGCTGCCCAAGCCAGCATTTCTGACACCATCCTGAGTACTTTCTTCAACCTTACTAAGCTCCCTACCGGCTTTATCCCCACCAATGCCTCTTCAACATAGCCCTCTTCCCTGTTGCTTTTGTACTGGCCAAAAGTTTCACAATTACCCCTTTCAGGTTCCTATATCTGCCTCTTAATTATTCTTTCTGCTTTCAGTGTCAACACTTGTAGACACTTCCTAGCTCCTCATCCCCACAGGGTACCAGATGACATTTCTGAAACGCCAACTTATAGTAACACCTGAACAGCTCTCCATCACCTAACAGATAAAGATCAAATTCTAAAAGTATTCCAAATAAAGCCTAGCTCTCTAGCTTTATCCTTATCATTTCTCCACCCAGAACTCTATTTATAGGAGAGAAAAAAAAGGTTAATACGTAAAAGAAGAATCAATAACAGTTTAAGTCAATAACAAATTAAATCCTTTGTACTTAGAGGTCTTTAAAATATATATTTGGCATATTTGTTGCATTTCCTAGTTTACTAGCAGTATGTATTAATGTGTTTTTTTTTCAATATAAAAAAAGCAGGAGCAAATGCATTCAGTGTGGTAACTGTGGTCCAAGCCTACAGTATGTTTACTTGGTATGTTTGAACTGCTCTAAAGATAGCTACAATGGGGAATGTCAGAGTATCTGATAATAACTAAAGAGGTTCTCTCAAACTCTGGAAATGAAGCCTACTTTTATGTTTTTAAAGAACCAGAACTGTGATAATACCCATTTAACCTTCCTTTGATTTAGATGGAATTTAAGCATCTTCACAATAATTATAATTGTACTAAACATCAGTGTTTAGTACACTATACGCCTGGCCCACAGGTGATGAAATGCCTCTCTCCTTCCTGTGGATGCTCCTCCCTGCCACCCCAACCCTTAAGAAACACTGCCATAGAAAGCTATGTTCCACCCCTAGCAGTGTGAGTGAGGCATTTTCTTCCTGCGTGTTAGAGTAGGAAAACAGAGAGAGCGAGAAACCAGCCACTGCCTTTGGGATAAATGAGATGTTGGACTGAAATGCAAAATTAACTTAAGCTTTATTCTAAAGCTGCACTGTTCAATACAGTCCTCACTGGCCACATGTGCCTATTCCAAACTGAGATGTGCTATAAATATACAGATTTTTTAAGATTTAGTATGCAATGTTTTTACTCATAGGTAAGAGTTGAACAATGAGAACACATGGACACAGGGAAGGGAATATCACACCCTGGTGCCTGTCGGGCTTGGGGGCCTAGGGGAGGGACAGCATTAGAAGAAATACCTAATGTAAATGATGGGGTACTGGATACAGTCAACCACCATGGCATGTGTATACTTATGTAACAAACCTGCATGTTCTCCACATGTATCCCAGAATTTAGAGTACATTAAAAAAAAAAAAAGATTTAGCATGCAAAAAAAAGAATGGAAGGTATCTCATTAATGACTTTTGATATTGATACATGTTCAAATAATGATATTTAAGACATTGAGTTAAATAATATGAGGTATTAAAATTATTTTCACTTGTTTTGTTTTCTATTTTTTAATAAAAAATTGTATTTACTTAGAAGCATTGAGAATGTCAACAAAACAGTGTAGCTTTTTTTTTTGTGATTACAGTGGTATTCAGTTAACAATTATTTCATATAACCTGCATCAGACATAACTGAAGATGAAACAACTATCATCCCCCTAAATAATTCATTTGTGCTATGCACCAACAAGAACATGCTTTAAATTTTCATGGTAATTTACAACCCCCATACTGTACCAGGCACCATTAGTGGCTATTGAAAATACCACCAGGACAGGACTATCTAAAGACATATGTGGTAGTGTGTTAACTATACAAAAAAAGGCACTGTACAGTTTAAAAACAAATCTTACACAGCCTTAAATTTCGATTTTTTTCTTTAAAAGGAGTAAGTTGTGTACAAGGGGGTTTATAGTTATAGCAGGGGTCCCCAGCCACCCCAACCCAGGAGTCTAATGCCTGTTAGGAACCAGGCTGCAAAGCAGGAGGTGAACTGCAGCGGGCAAGTAAGCATTACTGCCTGAGCTCCTCCTCCTGTCAGATCAGTGGTGGCATTAGATTCTCATAGGTGTGAATGTGAGGGATCTAGTTTGCATGCTGTTTATAAGAATCTAATGATAAAAGTAATGCACTTGAATCATCCCGAAACCATACACCCCCCATGGAAAACTTGTCTGCCATGATACTGGTCCCTGGTGCCAAAAAGGCTGGGAACTGCTGCTTTATAGATAAGAAATAAAAATTGCACTAGAACTACAATTTAGCAATCATCATCGTCCTCTTCATCTTCATCTTCCTCCTCCTCCTCTTCCTTTCACCGTCTTGCTTTTTTTGTCCTTGATGACTCCCTTTTTTTGAAAGCGTCAGGCTTTCCTTTTAGCTTGATATGCAGCGATACTCTTTGGGTATTTTTCCTGCAGCTTTGCAGGCTTCTTTTCATAAGGCTGCTCGTCATCTTCGGCAGCGTGTCATACCATATCTCTCCCAGTTTCTTCGCAGCATCATCAATGGATAGGCCAGGATGTTGTCCTTCGTGTGTTGGGATCCTTGAACTTCTTTTTTGTCCCTCCTTTAGGAAAAATAGAGGTTTTCATTTCTCTTTCACAATGGGCCTTGTCCGCCTTTGCCAAGTCTTCCAATTTTCCTTTCTCTTTCAGCAGACATGGTCTTCCACGACTCTGAGAAATTCTTAGAAAACTCTGAGAAGCTGATAGAAGCATCTGGGTACTACTTCCTGTGCTCCTCCCAGCAAGTCTGTGTAAAGTATGCATACAATGACTTTTTGCCTTTTGGTTTCTTAGGATTTTGCCTCTATGCTTCTTAGGATCTCCTTTGCTTATGTTTAGTTATTTTTCCTCAGCAAGGCAAGAGTCATCCAGTGCCCATCTGGCTCCCATTTGCCCTGGCACTATCTCAACGGAGCTCAACATACCGCAATGACTGTCTCTTTTTCCTATTTTTAATGTAACTATTACAAATTTCTATATTATAGATATAGTTCACATTAAATTTCTATTGGACAGTGCTGCTTGAACGTTATCCTTTTCAGATAACCAAATGACCAATATCTTGCTTATTACTTGCCTTTCTGTAATAAAAGCAGCATACAGAATCCATACTGACAAGGGGAGATGAAGAGTAGGAGGAAGCTCATTATTTCTACTTCTTGATTATTTACATTTTGAATAGATACAGGGAGAAAAAAAAGACACTGCATTACATCTAAATGTAAACCAATTCTGCAGAGGCAACCTATGGCATGGGCATCACAAAAGTGGTATAATAGTACTCCTAAACGTTTTAGAACATTCCCACATATCCAATCTGCAACAAAGCCAATGGTCCACCTCGTACAACAGTGCTACCAGTGCACCCGAAGTTTCAGTTGTTAACTTTTCTCCATTTTGCTGCCAATGATAATTTATACAGAAGGACTTTTACTAATTATCCAAGGACTCTCTGGAAGTGATACTTGCAAACGCCCAAGCTTTGTTGATCCAGAGAGCATATCCTTCATTAATAGCAAAGTCACATAAATTATTATTTTAAAAATTCATATTTATGACCAGAATTCTAAATTCACAATGCCATTCTAAACAGGTGGCACATTATAATCTAGCACTAATGTGTGCTTATAATAAAGGGCTTACAGTACACAGAAAATTATGAATTTTGAGTGCCATTTTTAACATCAACCAAATTAGAAGAGTGTAAAATTCTTTTTAAAATACACATATACTACATGGGCCAAATTTGTGTCATAAAACAAGCTTTCCTAAGCTGTGATTAAGAAAATTAACATAACATCAATGTTATTAGTGTTGGTACAAGAAATAGAACTGCTGGTTTAGAAAAGTTCTCATCTTACTTTACTACCTTCCTTCCCATTTCTGTAGAACATTAGGAAAGTGAAATGGTAGCATATGTGCGTTTCGATTACAGAAATTCATCTACAGGCACTTGGCAGGAAGAGAGGGCTATTTTTAAAAACAACAAACAAAAACCTACCATTCCATTCAATGAAATTTTGCCCCAGAGTAAGAAGGGAGACAGAATTGTTTCTTTTTCACGTGGTTTCAGATCCCAAGTCTTTCAAACTGAGTTCTGTTCTTACAGGTAATGGAAGACACTGTAAAGAACAATTTTGTCTGTACTTGATTTGCGTGTTGATGTGAGAAACTAAATCCTCAGCAAGATGGGACTTGATTGTGTACTGATGGCACAATGTGTTGCATTAAGTCATAATGTCAATTTTATTGGTTCCTACCATTTCCCTGTCTGCTTCCCCCTATCCCCATGATTATACTTCAGTTTTAGAAAGATCATTTTGGCAAATGTGTAGCAAACAGACTAGCAAGAAACGAGGGACAAGAGATATTTGCTGTTCTGAATTACTAAAATGATGGGAAGGGATGGAAATGGAAAAAGGTTTCTTGGAAAAGCTACTCTTTATAGCTACTTTGTGGAGATTGCTTCAGTTCTTAAGGGGAGTCCACCAATTACATGGTACCAGTATTTGTCTAACATGAGTGGGTATATTTATATTCCCTTCCAAATATGTTTTTAAAAAGAAATGTTCTAAAATTTCAATGTTCTATTTTTTAAAAGAAATATTTTAAAGTGTTAAAGTGGCCTTTTTTCTTTTTTTCAGTCTCCTATTGGTTACAGAGTTTGTGACCTGAAAAGTTTTTAACACATTTAAACATTAAACATTTGTTCAGGAACTGCTAGGCTTCTAGAGATTCAGAAATAAAAGATAACATTTTTGTCTTATCTCACTTAATTACAAATTTGACATAGGAGACTTTCCTATAAACTGTATAAAGTACATAAAAGAAAGGAGAAAATATAGACACTGCCATTGAAAATGGTAGCCAAGTTAGTTCACAGTTTTCCATCGTATTTATAGGATTTTGCCTGTAGCTCAGATCATTTCCTAACTTTGAACTCAAAGGTCAATGTGTTTCTGAAGTTCTTTTAAACTATACAATTCCCAGAACGGCATGCTATAAGGAGAAGATGATTTCATTTTATCCAGCAAGTGATAAATATGACATCACTATATTTTAAAACCCTGAAAAACAAACAGTACCATATGGTTTGTTTTCTTCCAACCACAAACTAACAATCTGTAGTATTCTAATAAACTGTTGTTAGATCTGGGAATATTTGGGGCCAAATTTTCCTTTTTTCTTTGTTGTAACTGGTTTGCTAATAGATTTCTCTAGCTTAGAGTTATAATTAGAAGACAGTTACTACTTCGCATAATCAAATTGTAATTGCTGTTTGGGTGAAATCCAACCAATTTAAGCATTAGTACTTTCAAAGCCACGATGTCTGGCAAAACAGAATCACAAATGTCATGCTCTAATGATCTAGGATATCGAATAATGCTTGCTTAATGAATTGTTTTAGAGGCTAAACAGCAAGTAATACTTGAATTATCAATATATTTTAAGCATCGCATTTGTAAATGACAATAAATTAATGGTCTCCAATATACACAAAAGGTGATGATAAGGAACAAAAATTCACTTGATATCAGAAACCTATCCCAGTCTTAGGTCTGTCATTGGTGACAAATGTGTTTCTGGGTGAGTCAGTCAGCTTTCTGAATCTGTTTACTCATTTGTAAAATGGAAGTTATGATATCTAATGATAATAGACATTGGTCCGTTTTTTTGGATGCCTCATGGCTGAATTTGCTTCTGTGTCTGGAGAATTTCCTAGCACAGGTGTCTCTCACTTTAGAAGCCAAAAAGCCCAGTTGCAAGCATGGTTCTGTAGAGTGAATGAACATAACTATATTTCTAGCTGCTTACCCTCCTGTCCATTTTCTGACCTGGTTCCCCAGCCTTCCCAGCAACTCTGTGAGCTACCTGAGGGTCTTTCAAAAAATTCCACTCTTTGTTAAATCAGCCAGAGTCACTGTCTGTTCTTACAACCAAGAAGCCTCATTTTTACCTGAAGGTCTGGTCTGTCCACTTCTCTTAATCTTAACTGTCACTTGTCTAAACTACCATAATTTCTTTCCTGCATTAATGTGGTGGCTTCCTGACTGGTTTTCCTGGGTCAATTCTTGTCCCCCTCTGATCCGTTCTACATAGAACAGCTAAAGTAATCTTCCATCAAGATGAATAAAATCATATTCTCCTCCACAAAATCCTTCTCAGGGACATAAAAACGTAATTTAAACACCTTTCACACAATCAGTATAGCTCAACATGATCTGGCTGGCCTTCTCTTCCAAGCTCAAATGTCCATTAACTGATGAGTACATAAACAAAATGTGGTGTGTCTGTGGAATAAAATATTTTGGCAAACAAATAAAGTACTGACACATGCTACCACATGAATGAACCTTTCAAATATGCTCCCTTTTCCTGTCCTTGAGTTCTTAAAGCCTATTTTCCTCAACTCTCCATAGGTATCAATGAAACCAGTATTTTTCCCTAGAGATACTTAAAAAATACTTAACACTACATATTTACTAACTTTTCACTCTCCATTCACAATCTCTTTTGGAGGGGGCTGTGTTTTATCTTTTGTAACCAGGCATTACTAAATTAACGTGATGAAACCTTCCGAGACAGATCAGCTCTTAGGTGATTGTTATTTCAATAATTAGCATCTATAATTTTAGTACTTCTTACCCCCAACCCAAATTACTGCTCCCCAGTGATCCTAAAAGCTGGGAATAAATTTTCTTTCTGTCAATGATAGATCTTTAATTCTGAAGAGAAACACTGCTCACTCATGTGCTCCCACAGGCTCCTGCCCTCTCTTTCTGTTTACTCTACTAAAGAAAGTTGAATACTTTGAATACACAACTCTGTAATGCACTTACTCCAAGTCACCCTCAAAAAAGAAAGTAGTGTTTTTTTCCTTGAAATCAAGCAAGCAATATCCCAGGGGTAAGCAGACTCTCCTACAGTAAAGATTTGTTCCTACCAACCCCAGGAATCTCAAAAGAGGGGTGGTTTGTATTCTTTCTTCTCATGACTCAAAAGAATTAATTCTAGGATCCTAGGACCAACAATCAGTTGCCATTTTTCATAGGAAGCCTAGGGCCCTCTTAATGAGGATTCCAAGGAGTCTGCACTGATCACTCAGGCTGCCAGAGGGCAGGGAGATTGGCCCGTGTCTTAAGCCTGCACTATCTAGGGCACTTTTAATATATAAAGTACAATGTTGTGGGGTGGGAGGAAGGCAGCCATGAGAACACACCGCATAGATCTCCAATAACAGGGAGCTAACTGACCAAGGGCCCAGTTGCTAGCTGCTGAAACTATCTGCTGCATTTGTGTCAAGGACACAGCTCCCACATGCTGCTACCAGCAAATGATGGAGCACAGCAGGAATACCAATGCTGGACTCCTGAGGGCCTTGTCTGGCTACCTAGGACACTTCCATCCAACTCTCCTACCCTCTCTCCATCACTGTGCTCAGACTAGCACCTTAAACTGACATGTACCTCCCTCCTGGCCTCGCCCCTCCCACCCCATTTCTCCCTCAGGTGTGTCTCCTACTAAAACATTTGCATATTTTAGTACTGTCTTGGCATTTGCATCTCCAATGACCCAGCCTAAAACATCTGGATTAATAACTTACTTAAATTTATATTTTTCTGAAACTAGCAACTTTAAAATTGGTTCTCAAATACTGGGTAAACAAATAGGGATTTTATATTGATATTGAGTTCTTCCTTCTCTATTTCAATCAACCCTATCTTGAAAAAGACATCAATAAAAAAATTGGGCTTTTAAATAGACGTGTCAAACTGATAACTTTCTTAATATTAAAAGATTCTCCTTTAATTACAAATTTACCCCCATTCCTAATGGGAAGGGAGCAAATAAGGAACTGTTATTTGAAATTAGCTACATATATGTCTGTCCCTGTCATTCCACCGTAACCTCCAGGAGGGCTGGCACCTATCTCACTCATTACTTTTACGGAGTACTGGGTTCATAGCAGATACTCAAGAAACGTCTTTTGAATGGAGGTAGGAGATGAAATTAGTGATGTGAAACTATGGTGAGGCATACAGAGTAATGTGGGAAGGGGTTCCCAGATCTCTCAAGTTTCATGAAATAAGCAACTGAAATACGTATATTGCTTCTATTATATAAACCACAGAAAATAAACTTTGAGTTCCATTTTACAAACCAGAGAAAGTAAAGTTCAACAAAAATATTAGTTTTAATGGAAATAAGCAAAAGATAAAGTGAGAAACATTACAGGGAACCGATTTTAAATGACTGGGAACTTTGCACTCTGTAAGCCGAAAATGATTATCCTGCCTTTTAAAAAATTGACCAAAATATCATATATATATATATATATATATATATATATATATATATTTATTCTTCGGCATCCATGGGGGTTGGTTCCAGTACTCCTTATGGATACAAAATCGGCAGATGCTCAAGTCTCTTACATAAAATGGCATAGTATTTACATATAACCTAGCATATCCTCTGGTATACTTTAAAGCAGCTCTGGATTACTTATAATACCTAACACAATGTAAACACTACGTAAATTGTTGTTATACTGTATTATTCAGGGAATAAAGACAAGGAAATAAAGTCTGTACATGTTTGGTATAGGCTTTTTTTTTTTCCAGATATTTTTGATCTGTGGTTGGTTGAATACACAGTTGCAGAAACCATGAATGCATGGGCCAATCATATATAGATTTCCTTATACCTTATAGTATCTTAGTTATACTGTAGATTTGCTCAAAGTTCATTATTTATACACTGTCAACAGATATATTTCTCCTTAGTAAACAATAGGAAAATCCTTTATCTTCCTACTGTATCAGGTAAAGAAGTTTCTTTAAAACAAAGTATTGATATATTCAGATGACAGTGGAAAGTTTGACATTTATTAAACTCAGTAACAGTAAATGGAAATAGTTTGAGAGTCAGATCATTATAATCCACACTGCTTGATTCCTTCATCATTTTTTTTTTAAAAGCAATGTATCTCATGAGCTGCTGGCATACTGTATTTATGATGACTAAATTCTTACTATAGCAATGAAAACAAGTATATTAGTTAGTAGACACCCCAAACAATGAAGCCTAAGTAGTATTTCCTATAATAGATTAATACATCTAAATTATACCTTGTCATTGGGAGATTTTTGCTGCACATTAATGGATCTGAAACCTAACTAACTTTCCCACACTGTTTAAGAACCTCACAATAACGCTGGCATGGGCTCATGTATTTTTAACTTCATTTAGTGAATTTGAAAAGGTGGAAAATATCCCACATACCAGAGTCAGAAAAGGCAGAAAACATCTTTCTTCTTCCTCTTTTCATTATTTTCCCAAGCAAGTGCTCCAAGTGAGGTGGAATTAAAGAATAAAGGTACACTTAAAGCAACCTATGGCAATTTAAAATGATTAATTCCAGGTCTTTTAACATATACAATGGTCTACTGAAAATTTTAAGTAGAATAAGTCCTACAGAATTGCAAGTTGGTACTGAACTGACACTGGAAATCTAACCTTTGCCCTCCAGGCTTAGGAAGAAAATGAAAGCACAGCTCTTCACATTGGAAACTGTTAACATGCCATTTTCCTATGAGTCAGCCAAGCAACAAATACAAACTGAGATGCCTGTGAGGGTCAGGGTATGATAAAATGTTTCAAAAACATGCCACAGTAGTAGGAAATAATCCTAAATAAATTAACATGTCTTTATATGAAAAAAATTAGAAAAGCAAATAATCCCAAGCAGTTAAACAGAAGTAATGAATATGTGAAAATTTTCAATTAAAGGTTAAGGAAAACTAAGAGGCCTATAATTTAAAAAAGTCTGACAAATCTGGCAACAGGAGAAAACAATAATTTTCTAGAAAAGATACCTTTGATTTAATATAGAAAGAAATAAAACTTTAATTACAAAAGTGAACAGGCAAGGAAAGGCACATTTATTCCTTTTTCAAAGGTACTGTTTTCCTGGTTAGCTGTTAGAAACCACTTGAACAAACGCAGGACTTCTCAAACAATTGCTATATGCTGTCAGTTTCATTATAAATGATTTTTGGCAAGAAAATGTGGCACATATATTACAAATAAGCAATCTCTCATGCTATAGCATTTCCTTTCTTTTTTATCTGACAAATATTCATTCACTCCCCAAAACAAAATTAAGCACTGTTCCAGGCCTAGGGATAAAGCATGAACAGAGTAATCTAAAATCCCTGCCGACGTAGAGCTTGTTTTCTAGATGAGACAACTGATACGCAAGAAAGTAAAAGGTCTAATATGTTTGCGCCACCACTGCCACTCTCATTCTGCCAGAATATTGTCCTTTGGTTCAGTGCTATTGGGTGTGGTTTAAATAAAATTATAATGTGACAAAGGCCTTTTTTTTTTTTCTTGTTTTTAGAAAGAGAAAGGCCTTTTGATATTTCAGATAAACCCTCCTGGTTGAGTTTTAAGGTAGATTTGTCATACAAAGATTATCATGATATAAACCAGGTATCACCAACTTACTTTTTTTTTTTTTTTTTTTTTTTTTTTTTTTTTTACATATTTTCTACTTTGCAGACCACCTGTGGTCTGTGTCACCTGTTCTTCATTTCTTTTAGGCCTTTAAAAATGTAAAACCAGGCCAGACACAGTGACTCACGCCTGTAATCCCAGCACTTTGGGAGGCTGAGGTGGCAGAATCGCTTGAGCTCAGGAGTTCAAGACCTGCGTGGGTGACATAGTGAGACCACACCTCTACAAAAAATAAAAATAATTAGCTGGGCATGGCTGCATGTGCCTGTAGTTCCAGCCCAGCTACTCCAGATCCTGAGGCAGGAGGATTGCTTGAGCCCAGGAGTTCAAGGCCGCGTGACCTACATTTGCGTCATTGCACTCCAGGTTGGGTGACAGAACAAGACCCTATCTCTATTTGGGAAAAGAAAAAAAAAAGTAAAACCATTCTTATCTCACAGACCACACAAAAACAGACCAAAGGCTGAATGTGGCCTGTAGCCACAGTTTACCAACCTCTGACCAAAGATCTTTGTATACTTGCTTTTAAGTGGCTACAGTCCTACTTAATGTATGCTCAGCCCTACATATGATGTTTCATCCTATTTTTTTTTTGCATGTATTCCTTTGCTCATTATTCGTTTATCAAAACTGAATGAAACATTATTTTATAGAGTTACAATAGTTCCAACTACAACAGACTCAAAGTCAGTTTTGAAGGGTAGGGCCACCTGCTCTATTTTACACAAGCAATAGAAAAAAATTCTTGGCAGAAAACCTTTCGTATGTCTATATACTGAAGAGAGTCTGTATACTGGCAGAAATTATGTATACTCTCCACCAACTTCCTGGGGCAGACACATGTGAGATTTAATGTTCCCTTACCTTGCTGGAGGAACGTCAATATTGGAGGAAACAACTTTTCTTTTTTGCTCAAGGAGACAGATGGAGCGAGTATTTTCTTTTTCATGGTCAAGGACCCGGCTGGCTTTTTTGGTGTCTGCTGTTTTCACATCTTCCTCCATGGCCAAGGAGAACACGTGCTGATGAGACATTTTTTTACTACAGTCACGTTTTAGGTCCTCTGACTGAAATGTGAAGGTCATTTCCCGCTTAATGCTCCCCACCTGTAAAATGAAACACAGAAATTCTTACTCACATAAAACATCACCTTTGTACGACTACCAAAGATGGTGGTGAGGAGAGAATACAGACACTGTCCTCCCTGTTCGTCTAAAAGACTGTATAGTTTTAATAGGAAAAAATGCAACAGAGAAATAAAATAACTTTACAAAATAATATACAATCAATGCATCTGTCATAATGCAAATAAGAAACATCACAAACATAAAACAGTGTCTTTCAGGTGTACAAAAACACTGAAGATTTGAAAAGTGTAATGCCTCTAAATTTTTTTTAATGCAAAACATCTTTGTTTTCTCTTCCACAACTAAAAAAACTCAATTAAGTAAACTCTTAAATACTTCAGTCTGATTATCATGATTACTAGAAAAGAGCTTATGTATAAAATCAAACTTTCTTTTTGGCCAGTGATACTGGTCTTAACCATACTCTGTAGTTCATGAGGAATTGTTTTTTATCCTTCTTCATCCCCAGCAGTTAAGAGTTCAATGAAATCCCTCCTAAGGCCATATGATATTATAAAGACACATGCACACGTATGTTCATTGTGGCACTGTTTACAATAGCAAAGACCTGGAACCAATCCAAATGCCCATTGAAGATAGACCAGACAAGGAAAATGTGGCACCATATACTCCATAGAATACTATGCAGCCATAAAAAAAAATAATGAGTTCGTGTCCTTTGTAGGGACATGGATGAATCTGGAAACCATCATTCTCAGCAAACTGACTCAAGAACAGAAAATCAAACACTGCATGTTCTTATTCATAGGTGGGTGCTGAACAAGGAGAACACATGGATGCAGAGAGGGGAGCATCACACACTGGAGTCTGTTGTGGGGGCTAAGGGAGGGACAGCAGAGGGGGTGGGGAGGTTGGGGAGGGATAACATGGGGAGAAATGCCAGATGTGGTGACAGGGGGATGGAGGCAGCAAACCACCTTGCCATGTATGTACCTATGCAACAATCCTACATGTTCTGCACATGTACCCCAGAACCTTAAGTACAATTAAAAAACAAAGGAAGTCAGTATATTTTTTATCATTCGTAACTAAATGCAATGATGATTAAGGTGAGAGACAAATATAAAATCAAACCTCAGTGAATTGAATCTTGTTATTTCAGACTTTGTGATAATTGAAAAAGGAAACTAAAGGTAAAGGAAGATTTTTAATAAGGTAATTGGTACATAAATGAGGACTGAAGAAAACCAGTGAAAGTCCTAGTGCACAAAGATGAGTCCGACTATCTGGTGATCCGGGGCCTCACTAATCAGTGGTGTGTATTTCAGAATATGCACAACCATGAGACATTCCACGGGCCTGTGATACAATCCATTTCCTCCAGTTGGGTCATCTGTGGAGTCAGTAAATCTTCACTCTTCCAATTAAATAGAAGATGTGCTTTTTTCTTTTTTAATTTTAGGTAGGAGAAAAAGCACAAAGGCTTTAGTCAAATAGATTTAGATTTACAAAATCTAACACATAAGCATAAATCATTTTCAGAATACAAGGAGAATGTGTGTGTTTGATAATGACTGGAAATTCTCAGACTAAAGGAAAACTGAAACATGTATGTTAGAGTCATGGCATCTGCCCCCGCATGAAACTTTCCAGAGTCCAGGGATGACTTGGGCCTTGGAATCCACCTGGCTGGCATGGATCTTTCCTATGACACATAGAGCACAACACAGAGCTTTATCCTCATCTTGGCCTCCCCTGTTAGGAAGAACAGAAGAGTCTCTTTCCATAGTTTTCCTATCAGACATACACCCAGCTCCACAGAAAAATGGTCACCCACTTTGGTCTACTTGTAACTCATTAAAAACTCACAATATTTCTTAAGTATGCTAATGAAATAAAGATCAAAGAAAAACTAGTATCTGTTAAGTGTTCACTGTTTTAATGACATTAATACGTAATAGAAATAAATAAAATATTTCAGACTTCCACAAGTGAAATAAATGTTTGATAAAAATGTATTTAGAAAATCAACAAATGTAAGGACATGTATGTTAAACATTCATCACTAGTCAATGCTCTCTCTGCGTAACTCTCTCTCCCTGGAGGTGGCGGGGGAGGAGAGGGGCGTGTTTTTCACTTCTCCACCAGTCCATTCCTAATCTATGTTACAAGAAAACTCTAAACAACAGGCATAAAAAAAGAAAACAAAGGCCTAGTTTTGATGATTATAAATTGCTTCTAAGTGTCAGGTATTAAGTTAATTAAATATTTAAGTATTCACAGTATTAAGTTGAAACAAATATGGACATCCATACCTCCCTTGGGCACAACTGGATTGGTTAAATGAATTCTATCCAAAGTGTAAAGGAAGAAAACAACATTACAGGAAGTCTAGCTTTTAGCTTCAAAAATTTAGGGAAAAAAATGAAGCAAATTAATTCAATTAGAATACATTTCCTATAGAAATAATGTTATAATTGTATGTCATGCTCTTAGTCAAGGCTTCATAATAAAATATAGTAATATTCAACAAAGCAAGCTATAAATCTTCTATTATACTTTCTAAGTAAAAAATTAATCTCTCAATAGTAATCAGAGAAATTTAGTCATGTAATGGGTTTTAAAGAAAATTTAGTCCAGACTTGTTATTTAAAAGTAGAATTAAAAGGAACAAAAAGGATCAAAGTAACTGTAGATATGAGTAAAAGATTTTGGACACTTTGAATCATGGGTTCCACTGTTCGTAATGCTAGTGGAAGGGGTAGATGGCAGATGTACATATTCATTATGTCACTATGCTTTAAAGCATAGTGTTCTTTCTAATGTTCTTTTATTCATATCAATTATTATAAGACACACACACACACACAAATGAGAGCTCACAGGAGAGGAGACTCGAGTAGAAAGCATATATAACATGAAGTCATAAAAAGTTGGGCTCAGAAATGGCCCAGAGAAATAGGGTGGTGGCTGGAGGGGATAATGGAAGAGGGGGTATTGTAAGACAGGAGGTAAAGAGTATGTTTGTATACTGAGGCAGAATGGAAAGGAAGGAATGAGCGAGGGCTGGCAGCATCAGTAGAAGGTGACAGAGCTCATCCAGCTATTGCAAACGAGCATTGAGTGGAACCCGCATTAGCTTAACAGAAGAAGCAAAAGGAAAATATAATCCCATTTATATGAGATTTCTAGAAAAGGCAAATCTACAGAGATAGAAAGCAGATCAGTGATTTCCTGGGGCTGGGGGTGGGAGCAGAAACTGGCTGACTGCAAATGGGCATGAGAGAACTTTTTGGGGTGATGGAAATGTCCTAGGACTAGACTGCAGTGATATCTGTATGACCAGGAACTTTATTTAAAATTATTGAATTGTATGTTACAATGGGAGGGATGTTATGGCATTGAAATTATACCTCAATAGAGCTGAGAAAGAAAGAAGGGTGGGGGATAGGAAGGGAGGGAGGGAGGATAAGAGGCAAGTAGGGAGGGAGGAAGGAAACCAGAGTAACAGGTATAGAGGTTGAATTTCTAAGAACCCCTAGAAACAAAAATTTGGAAATTGTAATGTAAAGAGGTAGCCACCAAATCTATGGATCTTAAAAACAAAACAAAACAAAACAAAAAACAAAATAAAACAGAGGTGGCATGGCAATTCAAGCTGCTGCAAGCAATTGTGTACCATACCCTGAACAATGGTCAAATGGGGCTAAAATTCAGTCCCCATTCAAGCCACATTCCCAGGCTTCCTTACTTTGGACGAGGGACATTTTTCTAATTTATCCACCTAAAGAGGAACTTTTTGTACTTCATCCACCCAAAGAGGGTGCTTTTATTTATTTTCCCAGTTTGCACAATGCCCTGGTGACAAAACTGTTCCTGGTGATCTGCAAGGTCTAGGCTAAGTTAGCTTGCTTCTTTGAAGCTGGTATCAATTATGTGATTCATAAATATGAGCTGATATTCTTGTTAATGGAAACTTGAGAGACAATCTGAAAAATCACTCTGTACTGCAGCTCCTAAGCAGGAAGTGTTCAATGATAGAAGATGGCCAGAAGGAACAAAAAAACATCTGATTGGAAGGAGAGAAATCAACAGCAGCATTAAAGGTGGTAAGGACAAAAGAAAGAAGAAACAGTATTTACAGCACTAACAAATGAAGATGCTCACCTTTTGGGGTAAATGGAGATCTGCGAAAGAAGGGAGGGCTTCTCACAGCTATGGGATTTCTTGTAAGGACCAGGAACAGAATACAAATAGGGAAGAAACTGACAGCTTTCTGTAGGAGAGAGAGCTAAGTGGCAGGGAAGGGCTGATATTGATGTTCAGATGAACTTACCCATTAGGACTGATTTAATGAACTTGCTTTCCTAACACTGTAACTTCTATTGCTCATCAGCACTTCCTAGTCCTATTGCACTACAACAGCTGCCATCAAATTCCTTCTCCCTACGCTGCCCAGAAGCCCTTCATATAGTGTATCACAGACATACACATTATCCAGTATAATTTCTTGCAAGGGAACAAAGCTTCAATGTTCAATTTTATGAGAATACCACCAATTACTGAGTTAACGGACAAATAAAACTCAGAATTTTCATTCCAATGAACAGCTTTTGTTTTCCTAGAATAAGATAAACAGTGTATATATAAATATGATATACTTGGGGAAACTGCCTTTTTTTTTTTTTTTAACAAGAAGTTAACAGTATCTATTTAAGTCCTGAATTTCTCTAAATGGTATCCTTCATATATTCAATGGAACTTCCTAAGACAGGGACTGAAACTCATCATTTCTTCTCTATACAAAAACATCTGGTTTCCACAGGAGATCATAATGGCATATCAGAAAAGAGGATGTCTCTGACTTCAGCCCACTTACTTGATCAATCCTACCTTCTGCCTACACTCACATACACTCCAGGCCACCATAATCCTAACACCCTTCTTACAGATCTGCAGTCATGAAATGCTAAAAAGCATATGTCAACACTCAACCCTTGGAAACTGTTCTCAGTTACTCATCTCAACCCAATCAGATTTGAGGAGTTGGCTCTGGAGAGTAACAAGATTTCCAGGAATAGTCTGAAAACAACCCATTTGCTTTCTGGGACTTTCTGGATAGTAAGAAAGTAGTTTAGAAATTCTTTATTAAAAAAGGGGGGGTGGATACAATCTAGGCCACAGCAAAAAACACTCTTAGCAAATAATAGGAGGCTAGTAAGGGGGCCCCTTGGCTGAGCAACTCTTTAAGACCCTTCTACTCACCAGGAAACCACAAAATCACACCCGGAAAGAATATTTTTTCTATTTCAGATTATTTCCCCCCACTTTAAGATTAATTTAAAGAACTTGCTTTCCTAACATATAAGACACATTACAATTTGGTGACTGATGACAATGATACATCAACCGCTGTGTGAAGTACAAATCAGACCAATAGATTTAAAATGTTATAAAAAGAGAAGTAAAACTAATATTAATAATAGAAACATCTGATTCTCTCAATTAATTTAAAATATTACTCCTAAGAGTCATGTTTAAAGAAAGATCAGAACCTTAGAATAAACTGATTAAAAAAAGATACCCAAAAACAGTCAACAGAACTCTACTCCTTATTTTAGATTACATTCTTCAAATTTCAAGCTAGGTACACAGAAAAATAAATTGGATGACAAATCTATAGTCCTAATGAATGGCTATCGTAGAACCACTTTAACAATAATTGCTTGCAATTACTAGCCCATTGATTATATTATTCCCTTAGCCCTCTGAAACCAATGAAGTGTTTGTTGGCTGCTTTTTCCTTAAGCATACATTATTTTTCTATACCAAGACAGAGGAACTGGCTGATGAAAATCGGATTGGTCTGGTGGTAGTGGTGATGTAACCATAATACGTCTGTTGCCCTATGTGCATGGTAAATCAATACGCCGAGACACCAGGTTGCACTGATTTAATCACAGGGCTGCCAAACAAGGAGACAGGAGGGAACCTCAAATCTCTCTCCCAGAGGAGTTTGGGGATAGGGTTTTTAGGGTTTTGGGGATGGGCCAAAGTGTGGAGACTGTTGATACTAGCTGTTCTACTGAATTCAAGATCTGGTTAAGCAATTCTTAAATGGAAGCCTATGATTCTAATGTTGGAGGTCCTATCTATCTTAAGCAAAAGCCCTATGATTCTAACGTCAGAAATCCCACTAGCTTGGCGTGGTGGTATGTGCCTGTGGTCCCAGCTACTAGGGTGACTGGGGTGGGAGGATCACTGGAGCCCAAGAAATCAAGGTTGCAGTGAGCCGTGATTGTGCCACTGCACTCCAGCCCTAGTGGCAGAGTGAGATCCTGTCTCCAAAAATATAATTACAACAAAAGAGAAAGAATTTCTATCTATAGGTACAGTGGGGATGCAAATGGTCAGTATCTAGTGTTCCATGACTTTCAGTTACAAAAAAAGTGAGTCACAGGAAGCCCAAATTAATGCTTAATTACTTAATTACAATCATATTTCTGTCCAAAATTCTTGTTAACCCTGTGAGGGCAGCTTCAATAATGGAGCAAGGAGTAAAATTCAGCAAGACAGAGTTGAAGCCCTGTGTTATGTTTTGGCATCATATGTTCAAACCACACTATTACACTATCTCAGGAATCAGTGTTGTTAATGCTGGGTTTACTATAGCAAGTTTTTTGTTTGTTTGTTTTTTACTTTAAGTTCTGGGATACATGTGCAGAACATGCACATTTGTTACATAGGTATACGTGTGCCATGGTGGTTTGCTGCACTCATCAACCCATCATCTAGGATTTAAGCCCCACATGCATTAGATATTTGTACTAATTCTTTCCCTCCCCTTGTCCCCCACCCGCTGACAGGCCCCAGTGTGTGATGTTCCCCTCCCTGTGACCATGTGTTCTTATTGTTCAACACCCACTTATGAGTGAGAACATATGGTGTTTGGTTTTCTGTTCCTGTGTTAGTTTGCTGAGGATGGTTTCCAGCTTCATCCATCTCCCTGAAAAGGATATGAACTCATTCTTTTCTATGGCTGCATAGTATTCCATGGTGTATATGTGCCACATTTTCTTTATCCAGTCTGTCACTGACGGGCATATGGGTTGGTTCCAAGTCTTTGCTATGGTAAATAGTGTACTATAGCAAGTTTCAACTTTAATATGTTGACAACTTAATACTCAACAAAGCATGACTTGGCGTGCTGTATGGAAGATTAGTCAGCAGCACATTTAGGATGGAAAGTTATTGCAAAAGTTGGTAGTGGAAGACTGCTTGGCTAAAGTTTCAAGCCTTTTATTAACATTATGCAAGGGAGACACACAACTTGGGTAATTTTTCTAAAAAATCCTTTCTGAAAAGGCTTGAATAGAAACATCCATTTCTGTAAAGTCCAATATAATAACTTCAGCCAAATTCATTTGTATATTTTTCCCAACTGTATGGTAAGGACCGTAAATCAAAATGTATGAGACACGTCTCAATCAATCTAGAAGTTTATTTTGCCAAGGTTAAGGACCTGTCTCAAAGAAAACAACATGGCACCATAGGAACAATCTGTGATCTGCGCCTGTCTCCAAAGATGATCTTAAGGGCTGCAATATTAAAGGGGGAAAGTGGGCTGGAGCAGAGAGAGGGAGAGTAGGCAATCCACATGCTGCAAGAGAGAAGCAGCAGGGAGGGGAAGAGTCAGTTATACATTCGTCTTGAGCTCAGTAAATCAGCACTTCATGTAAGACAGAGTGAACGTGGAGTAGCTACCTGTGGAGATACTTAACCTTTATCTGTAGCTATCTGTTTAGGAAAAGGAAAAGCAGTTTCTTGCATGACACAACTTTCAGCCTAATTTTTTCCTTTTGGCATAATCAATCTTCCTTTCACAGGACAGACGGAAAATCAATAACCAACGTGGGTTGATCTTACTGAATTTAACTTCAGGATACAGAATTTCAAATATCACATTAGTTACTTTTTTTGTTTTATATAATTCAAAGTTCAATTCACCTAATCACACCCAATCCATGAAGAAATCCTGTGAATTTTATCTTCAGAATATATCTAAAATCCAACTTCTAACAACGTCCACAGTCACCATCCTGGTGAAGCCACCACTGTCTCTTACCTGGATTTGTACAATAGCCTCCTCCCTGGAGCCCTGTTTCTACTCCTGCACCACCTCCCCTGACCCCCAGTTCCTTCTCAATAATGGTAGCCGCCTTATTCCTTAAAAATCAGGGTGAGATCATGCCCCTCCTTGGCTGAGAACCCTCCAATGGCTCCCCATTTATTCAGAACAAAAGCCAAAGTCCTTCCACTGGCCTCCAAAGCCCCGTAAGTTCTGGCCCATGTATCCGATTTTCTCTCTCTCCAACTTCCTCTCTTCACTCTCATGGCTACCCCTGGCCTTGCTGGCCCTGAACATGTCGGCATATCCCCACATCCAGGCCTTTTCACTGGCTTCCCCACCTTCCTTCCTGGAAGCTTCTTCCTTCAGACACCCACACTGCTTGCTTTCTCACCCTTTTCGGTCTTTACTCAAATATCTCTTTCTTAGTGAAGCCAACGCTGACCACACCATTTAAAACTGCAATTTTCCCCTCTCCTTCCTCATTCCCCATATTCTATGCTATATCAGCTACAGAATTATCATTCCAGCCAGGTGTGGTGGCTCACGCCTGTAATCCCAGCACTCTGGGAGTCTGAGGTGGGTAGATCACTTGAGTCCAGACTAGCCTGGGAAACCTGGCAAACCCCTGTCTCTACACAAAAATTAAAAAATTAGCTGGAACTACAGGCACGGTGGCACATGCCTATAGTTCCAGTTACTCGGGAGGCTGAGGTAGGAGGATGGCTTGAGCCTAGGAAGTTGGGGCTGCAATGAGCTAAGATCACAACACTGCACTCTAGCCTGGGCAACAGAGTGAGACCCTGTCTCAAAAAACAAAACAAAACTAAACAGAATTATCTTTCTACAGCATTATAATTCTATCATTCTACAGGACTTATTATTTTCTTACAAACTTATTATTTTCTTACAATTATTTGTTTATTGTCCAAGCTGCTCCGCCAGAATATTCATTCAATGAAGATAATAGGCATTTTTTGCTTTGGATACTGATGTATATCTAGGAGCTAGAAGGGTGTCTGAAACAGCATGGGCACTCTTGTAGCATCGTTACATAAATGGAGTTTCAGGTGCAGATGCATGTTATATGGTAGCACCTACTCATAAAAGTCTAAGGAGGATAGATGCCAAGTCTCCAGGGCTACAAAAGTGTGGGGTCACAGAATCCCTCAGGCTAAAAACAATTTCTAAGCTACTAAGAATAGTAAATTGTAAAATAATTTGGGGGAAGAAATGGGTATTAGTACAGAATGGTCACCATCTTAATTCTTTCCTTATCAAAGTATTCAACTGTAGTGTATGGGGGACTTTGCATTCAGGAATACAAGGCTTATTTTATAATAAAATCTACGGAGAAAATTGGGTTTATTTTTAAATTATGGGACTCTCAACCTTCCTTCTGCAAATATCACCGGGTTAATATAAACTGTAGAGAGATCAAAATGCAAAACTTCAGAAGCAAGACATAACGATTCAAAATCCTGGGATTTTCAAAAATTTCAAAATCCTGGGAAATGACTATTCCATCCTCCAGGGTAAATTGTCAAGGGGCAGACCATCGAGCTGCCCGGTTCCCAGGTGTACGCGAAACACTTCTTCCTCCCTGTCTGTGGATCACAGAAAATCTAGCCCCCTACTCCCCCAACGAATTCTAACATTTATAATCAAGAACAATCATAATGATAATAAATGCTAACTTTACTTCTTCCACATTTAGTTTATGGTGATTATTTTGTGCAGATGGAATTTGAGGCCCAGCCAGCTATTTCTTTCTGGAGTCCAAGCAGCTGTTCTACTGAAGAATAGCTGTCCATTTCAATAGCTGCGATGGCCACACAGGGCCTGCGGACTGCCACTGCCACAGCCAGAGCTGGGGACCCTGAACATGGGACAGAACATCCATCCATTTCCCCACTGGAGTTTCTCCCAATGGGTCCCACACTCTCCTCACCCGAACCCTACCCAAACCCATCGTACATCAACAGAAGGGTTGCTCTGGAGATCATCAACTTTTCCATGCCCCCTACTAGAGCCCACCTCATCTCCCCAGAGCCCACTCTCATCTTAGACTCGACTCTGAGCTCCCCATCCTCCCTGGCCCAAATCCCAGGCACAAACATACAGCGAGAGAGAGATTCGTGGGAATAGACGCAGTATGCTAGAGCTCCTCTTCTTCATGGGTTACATAGTTCATTGCAGCTGACCTGGGAATCAACAGAAACTTTAAGACATAGTTTCTCTGACCAAGCCACACATTTCAAAAACGCAGTTAGAACAGAACCTTTGGGCAAGTTGGAGAATGTACTTCTGATATGTATAAATAAAAGGCCAAATCAGCTCTCAAAAAAAGAAAAATATCGCACAATTTCTCTGGGCAGAAACAAGGCCAACTGAATCCTTTCTTTCAGGAATCTGATCTGAGAGACCCAGAAACTGATGTCAATTAGTGGTGGTGGCTGGTGGTGACAAGCATAGAACCGAGGCAATGATGGTGAGTAGCCCAGGCCACATGCACACAAGAAAGTAGAGGAAACTACAAAAGAGCGAGGAGGAGGAGGAGGAGCAGCAGCAGCAGCAGCAGCAGGAGAAGGAGGAGGAGGAGGAGGAGGAGGAGGAGGAGGAGCAGGAGGAGGAGGAGGAGCAGCAGCAGCAGGAAGAGGAGGAGGAGGAGGAGGAGTGGGGGGGAGGGGGAGAGCAGACCCTGGAGAGGTTGGGGAGCACCTAATGAAGGAGGAAGGGGACGGGGGAGAGAAGGAAGAGGAAGAAGAGAGCCAATCCCTGGAGGAGTAGGAGGAGGAAGAGGTGGGAGCAGGCCCTAGAGGAGGAAGGGTGGGGGAGCAGACACTAGGGGTGGTGGAAAGAAGAAAAGGAACAGATTCTGGAGGAGGAGGAGGAGGAGGATGGAGGAGGAGAAGGAGGTGGAGGAGGAGGAGGAGGGAGGAGTAGGAGGATGGTGGAGGAGGAGGGGAATGAGGAGGAGGGAGCAGACCCTAGAGGAGGAAGGGTAGGGGAGCAGACACTGGAGTGGGGAGAGGGGGAAAAGGAGAAAAGGAACAGACCCTGGAGAAGGAGGAGGAGAAGGAGGAGGAAGATGGGGGAGGAGGAGGGGAAAGAGGAGGAGGGGAGAAGGCCCTGGAGGAGGAGGGGTGGGAGAACAGACACTGGAGGAGAAAGCGGAAGGGGGCAGGAGACAGAGTGGAGGAGGAAGAGGGTAGCAGACCCTGGTGGTGGTGGAGGAGGAGGAGGAGGAGGAGGGGGAGGGGGGGGGGGCGGAGGAGGGGGAGGAGGAGGGGGAGGGGGGGGGGAGGAGGAGGAGGGGGAGGGAGGAGGAGGAGGAGGAGAGTGGACCCCTGAGAGAAACAGAAACAGAAGGCAGGAGAGTCCCGGGACACAGCAGTACTCTTCCCACAGAGCTCCAGGTTGAGTTTGCAGAGTTTCCACCGAGAGGCCTGGCTTCGGGTGTCTCTGGGCTTTAAAATCTTGATATTCTTCTTCATAAATGAAATCCCCACCCCACCCATCCCATCTTTTTAAAAATATATGAGCTGGTTTCAACTTCTTTCAACAAAAAGAACTGGACTAACTAATCTAAAGCCTCTAATTCCTTTGTCAATAAGAACTAGAAATACAACTTTTCAAATTCATCAGTGGTTGCCACAGTCTAACACAACATCTTTAAAGTTTCAGAGCAGGTTAGAAGTAGATTTTAAGTAAAAAAGAACATTGGTTGCTGAAGGTTCTTCTTTCAAATACATTTCATTAAAATATAATTTATCTTTCCTTTGGGCAGTAAACAGCAGGTGAAATTAAAAACTCAAGTTGAAAACTAATGAATTCGCATTTTAACTTGGATTGTGCTAATTCACAGATAGCCAATTATTTTTACTAGCTGCACAGATGACTAAATAAAATCTGTTAATAAATGCAGCTACAGTGTATTCAAGAAATTAGGCAATACATATTAGAATAAATTTGCATATCTGCTTATCATAAATGTCATTCTTTATAATAGAAGTCTTACCAGTGTATAAGAGAGTAGATAGGAATCACTATGACTGAGAAACACTTCCTACTTTAACACTGAGGCTTTCATAAGAAGGGAGACGGCTCAAAAGAAGAAATGGGTTAACCCATGATAAATGACTGTAGAAATTACGGTAAACAGATACGCTTGAGGGGTTCCAGCCTGCTCCTGATGCTTCCTTCCTGCCTTCGGGCTGCTAAGTCAGCCATAATAAGACAGAGAGACAGAGACAGAGAGAGAATACGAATAAATAAATATAACAGACACACACATATCTCCTAGTGGTTCTACTCTTCTGCTAGGAGCATGACTTGAAATAAAGCATTTATTTATGCTTTAACCATCTCTCTCCCCTAGTGCTCCGGAAACCATTTAGAGGAAGAGAGCAAGTTGTGCTCAGTTTTGAATCCCAAACACCTGCTGTATTTATACCTGGCACATACTGGGGTGCTTCATAAATGTTTATTTAATTAATGTCATTAAGTGAAGATAATATGGCAATGGGGCCAGTCTGCAAGAGCTGAAAAAATATCTGTAAAATCGGGAGACAGAAGTGTATCCCATACCCACAATACTCTAAAGCAAGCTTGTCCAACCCATGGCCCACGAGCCACATGTGGTCCAGAATGTCTTTCACTGTGGCCCAACACAAATTCATAAACTTTCTTTAAACATTATGAGGCAGTGTGTGTGTGGGTATGTGTATGTGTATGTGTGTTTTAGCTCACCAGCTATTGTTAATGTTAGCGTATTTTATATGTGGCCCAGGGAAGCCAAAGGATTGGACAACCCTGTTTAAAAGTATACAGAGGATAAAATGACAACAATAATAATAATAATAGCAGCAATCATAAGAAGAGCTCCAGTTACTAAGCCCTGAGTATAAGACACTTCATTAAAAATTGCTTCATACACATTATTTCACCCTAATTCCAGAAAATCCCCCGATCCTGCTCAACTACTGCTCCTCTGCTCTATTCCTGTCAGTCGAGTTATCAATAAAGTTGTCTCTCAAGGTTGGCTTTACCTCCCTACCTCCTGTTTACTCTTCAATTTATCGTAATTGATTGCTACTTCCATCAAAACAACAACAAAACAAAACCAAAAAACCATGCTTTCTCCAGGGTCATAAATGAGCCTATCACTAAGTTTAAAAAACGCTTCCAATTTCCGTTTTAAACAGTACTAAATACAATTAGCTTCCTTGAAGCATCATCTTTTATTGGCTTTACAGTAGCATTCCCAATTTGCATTTGCAGACAGCAGACTTCCCTAGCTGGCTTAAACATAAAGAGGATTACTGATAGTTCCTCAATTTCCTAGAAGCCTGGAGAATCAGGCTGGAATGATCAACAAGACAACTGCACATAGCCAGGAGAGAAGTTCAACCACATCACAAGTCTGAGCTAGCAAGAATACCCTGGCACTGCCTCCTACCACAACAGGGTCTAGAACTTCCACCACAGATGTCTGTGTAGCACCAGGAAACTTTGCCACTGTGTTTGCCGGAAGATCTCTTCTGCACATGGCAACGACCTCACTGTCGTCTTTGTGCCTTCTGTCACACACCTCATATGGGTGCACAGTCTTGGAAGAAACAGTCACACACACAGAATTATAGCTACAGGACATTCTAGGAAATTTAGGCCACAGCAGCATAGGAAAATAATACACAGCAGATATACTAAATGAGCCAATCTACAGTATCTACCACACCACCATATGTTTCTACATTTCTTTTTTTTTTTTTTTTTTTCCCTTTGCAGCCTCCTCTGTCTGCTACCCCAACACGTATTTTTCAATCTGTGTACTTCTCTCTATTTCTATTGCTATCATCATTTTTCACTTGGACTACTGCAATAACTTCTCACTTCCACTCTTCTAAGAATCCACGTTATTGAGAGAATCAAATAAGAAAGATGTTGTAACTTTAATATGTCATATAAAAATATCACTGCTAATAAAATTGTTCTTAGTTATAAATATTAAATTTTTAAACATACCATTTAAGTAGATTACTACTCCTCTGGCATGAACTCAAGGTGCCAGAGAGATCCCTAGCAGAGATATGTATCAAATGGCTAGGAACATATCAAATGGCTATGAACGATGCCAGAAATTCTATCAATAGGTTTAAATCTATCTTCTGTCATCTTCTTCTTCTTTCTTTCTTCTTCCTCCACCACCACTACTACTACTACTTCATCTTCTTCTTCTTTTCTCTCTAGAGAAAGGGTCTAGCTCTGTTGCCAGGCTGGAATGCAGTGGCATGATCATAGCTCACTGCAGCCTCAAACTCCTGGGCTCAAGACCTTCCTGCCTCAGCCTCCCAAATACTTGGGATGTCAGGCACATGCCACCACTCCTAGTTTACTTTTTTCCTTTTTAAATTTTTTCTAGAGACTGGGTCTCCCTGTGTTGCCCAGGTTGGTCTTGAGCTCCTGGGCTCAAATGATCCTCTTTCCTCTACCTCCCAAAGTGCTGGGATCACAGGCATGAGCTACCATGCCCAGCCTAAATCATATTCATATCACTAACCCAGTATTCCTGGCTAACCTATAAATAGCCCAGGAAAGGAGTCTTTGTTTACTGTGAAATTGAGTAAAGCTGGAATCTAATCCCAGCCCTGCCCCTTACTAGGTTGTTCTGGAGAAAGTTTTTAACCTCTCTGCACTTCAAGGTTCAGTCCTCATCTATAAAATAGGGATGACAGGTTAGCTAAAAGGATCAAATGGAAATGGAAATACCTAGTAAAGTAACTGATGCATGGTAAATATGCAATAAACTAGTTCTGGCAATACCTTTACCGAGAATTAGTTTGCAAGACTGATTAATATTCAATGTGATGGTTTATGAAGAATGAATCATTCCAGCAATCTGACATCAGCCCCATGTGTGAAAGGGATCACAAATATAAAGAAAAAAGAAGTACTATTGGGAGAGAACAGGGCTCTACTTAGAACGGTATGTGCCACTAGCAGCAGTGAGAGATAGGTATCGCCTCTGGGAGGCTTCAGTCAGAAGTGGGTCATAAGAAAATAGAAATAGTGATCAAACCAGGAAGAGAGAATGAAACCCATTCTCACTCTTTTAAAAGCTTCTGCCTGGAATGAGCCCCAAAGGGGACCATCAATGTTTCTGATCATTGTCCATATCATCCTATTCTACTTCCTGGGCTCAAACCACACTCAAGAAAGCACAGGAAATCAGAACCACAGTGGAAGATGGATGAGAAACTGGAAGAGAAAGTGCTCAGCAATGGCACACCATTCTTTGCCTTACTCTATGTCCCAGAGCTTGTTCAGCAGCAGGAGCAGCAGCAGCAGCAGCAGCAGCAGCAGCAACCTTTCTTAAACCAAAGGGATCCATGCTTAAATCTTCTTCACAGAGGACAAGCCTGCAAGCCAGGTAACATTTCCCTGCTAACAACCTGCTTTCATCTCCAACTCAAGAGGTGAGTCAAAAGACAACTCTACATTGGCTAAAATGTACCTACAACTCTGTCCCACTGCAAATGATGTAGAAGGTATTATTTCCCACCAATATTTCTCATATATTTGGCATATGGACTGAATCAATGAACAGTTTTGTAAATGCAAGAAATTTATTATTCAGCTGTATTTTAAGATGATGTCCTTTAATTTAGTACTTTGAAATACAGAATCTGTAGGCGGTGGGATTCTATAAGTAGTTTTGCAGACTTCTTACACTTACACTCTCCTTACAAACATAACCATGTGTCCCTGAAAGCACTAGTACAAGAAATGAGACTTGGCTGGCAGCCAAATAGTACTTATCGTAAGACCATATACAGAGCAAATTACTATGTGTTTATGAATGCCAAAGGTCACACATTTTGTTTTTTGAAAGTTGAAGTCTTTTGTTCATGTGTTAGCATCTGAAGGATATTCCACAAAAAGAAGGTAAAATATGCAAAAGCCACAATTTACTCTCTAACTTCAAAAGGCAAATAAGTTGTTTACAGCCTGAAACATGTACATTTTTCCAGGGAAACAGCAGATAAGTGATAGACACTATATAAACACCTTCTGTATCTCTGTATAATACACAATTTTAAAGTATATGTTAAAACATTAATTCCCAACCAAAACACCTCTTAATTTTCTTATTTAAAGATCATTTTCATGGAGCTCTTCATAAAAGAAGTTGTATGAAAGATTTCAAAGAAGATAAAAATTCTAAAGCTTGAATATTTATTCCAGCCCACACATACACCAGTCTCCTTTTTCCCAGAGATAATAAGGAGCAAAGATATTTTAGTAGACCTTTGAAAAGAGCGTTCTTTTGAAAAGTCATCATACATTCAACAAATATTTTTGCTAGGTATTAGAAGCATAAAGGAGAACAGTGAAATACACACACACACACACACAGGTATGTGTGTGTCACTAAAAGTCTATGCTCATGAAACTTTCAATGCAGTGGAAAGAAGGGGCACAAATAAAAGAATCTCAGAAATATAATAAGAAAGCCTCAATAAGAGCTCTGATAGGCACATGGAAAGACCATGAGCACACAAGAGAGGAGAAAAATCAGAGGTCTGGGAATGCAATGCTGAGGAAATGTCTTTGTCATCTCAGACCACTACAACAGAGTACCACAGACTGGGTGGCTTATAAACAGAAACTTGTTTCTCACAGTTGTAAAGACTGGGAAGTCCAAGATCAAGGCACCAGCAGATTAGATGTCTGGTAAACACCTGGTTCCTGTGGTTCACAGACACCCATCTTCTCACTGTGTCCTCAGATAGTGGAAAGAGGGCTACCTAGCTCTCTGGCCTTTTCTTTTAAGCACATGAATCCCATTCATGAGGGTTTTTCCCTCATGATCTAATCACCTCCCAAAGGTCCTACCTCCGAATACCATCACACTAGAGATTAGGTTTCAACACATGAATTCTTGAAGGACACAAACATTCTGTCTATAGCACTTCCCTACCAGAACCACCAGGCAGGGCAGAGCAGTTGGCTTTACCACACCACTCTGGAAGTCAGGACTCCAACTGGGTGTTTAAAGATTTGAAGACAAGAATCAAAAGCTATTTTTCTTATTTCATTTCATTTTAGAATGAAATAGTTTTTAAAGCTACCTCCAAATTAAACACGCTATTAAAATTTTATATAGAGACAATCAAAAGTTATAATTTAAAAAATCTTTCTGAATGGGAAACTTGACATTTTTTTCCTTCTTTTTCTTATTACTTATTTATACAGACAGGGTTTTGCTGTGTTGCCCCGGCCAGTCTTGAACTTATGGGCTCAAGCAATCCTCCCACCTCGGCCTCCCAAAGTGCTTGTATTACAGGCATGAGTCACTGTACCCAGCCTGGAATATTTCCTGACTTTGATTTTAAGAAAGTCTGAGTACCTGAGGTGCTTACTATGAAGTGATCTGAATGGAAGTTACAGAGGAACTATTCTATTTCCTTATTATATATTTCTGCTCTCCTCTACACATTTTTAACCTTTCTAAAACATCAAAAAGTAATATACACAGAATAAAAATATTATAGGATGTAGGTCACACCTTTCCTCACTGTTGTACTGATTCTGATTCCTCCAGTTGTCCATGCAAACACTGTGAGGTCAGTTAGGCCGGGTTCAATGCCAAACCCAATACAAATAATTTCCTGCACTTGCACTTTGATTTCCTCACATGGGAAGCTGACACTGGTGATAAGAAGAGTCTTGGCTACATTTAGGAAGTTTCAGCATTTGATAAAAGTAGTGCTAATCCAACTTGTGCTGCTCACCTTTCTTCCACTATTTTCCTGGCTTAAATCAGATCAAAAAGAGCTAGCATGCTCCAGTACTCTGCATCCCTCTGGTACGGACAGAAACACTCTACATGTCTAGATGTAAACTTCTGTAATTATTGAAGATATGGAAGGTCTTTCGGCAATGATGAAGAAATTACCAGTCTTAAAGATTGTGGACTTTACTGGTAGTAAAACGGTAAGGAGCTGTAGAAAGTAAAACCTTCCTCTTCAAAGTTTCCTTTCTTGTTAAAGAATAATAATAATAAATGTTAGAAATAATAGTTTGTTTTAAAGATGAACTTTCTTCAAAGCCTTCTTGCTTTTTGCTAATAACTCTGTTAAGCCCTATTCTATGTAGCTATTAGACATGCTCATAGGCACACAGTACAATCTATGTCCTTGTACTTTAACCAAGATATTTGTGCTGGACATGTTCAAAGACATGTCCCAGCTCACAGCCTATGCCCTTTCCTTATTTAAGAATGTTATTACTTTTCCAAGTCCTTTTGCAAGGAACTTCCTCTTTTCCTTTGTTCTCCATTGCCTTTACCTATTTAGAAAAGTTTTAAGTTGTTAGCCAATCAGGTTCAGTTTAGATTGTGAGCTCTGTCTCCAACCAATGGAGATCTGACACAGCAGTAAAGACCCAATGCAAAGAATAAACATGCCTGCCTTTCCTTTGTTCATTGTACTCTTGTGGCAAGATGGCTAACCGGAGCACCCTTTCTGCAGAAAGTAAAATTGCCTTGCTAAGAAAACTTTTTGTCTGAATGCTAACTTTTCCTTGTGACACCTAGGAACAAGCATTCTGTCTCTAACAAATGGTGGCCCATACAGGGACCCATTCCCCTCCAGGGGTGGTCTCTAGCTCTCTCTCATGAGGAGGCGCCCTGCTGCCTCCCTGTGGCAGCTTCAGGAGTAAGAAATCCGGACCTACCTGGTTAGAGGAATAAACCAAGACTCTCAGCAAATGGGGTGTGGGGAGTGGGACAGGCTTGCAGTGCTGGCAGCCAAGCAACTCTGTGCACAGACCAAGGTAGGAAATGTCACAAGGGAGTGACAAGGTACTTCCCTGGTGGTCAAAAATCTGGAAGTTGAGTGAGTGTAGGTGTGCATGTGTGAGTTTGGTGTAAGTGCGGTCCTCTCTGTGATTTTAGAGACCAGACAGGGCGAAACAAACAGATCTGCAAGATGTGTGATCTTTTCATATGGCCAATGGGCCAGAGAAGGTGAGAAGAAAGGAAAGGAGAATGGCCTCTGTAAGGGAGGAAGACAGAATCCTCCCTGGGGAAAAGGGCAAGCCTCTAGAAAACAGGATAAGCAAGAGACCTCAAGTCAAAAGGGGTTGAGTCTAACCGGCACCCAACATGGGGAATGTTTCTAAAAATGGAAAAGGAAAGAGAAGCCGCCGGGGCGGTAAAGTATTCCTTAGGCAAGACATATCAAAGTAAGAGGAGCCGTGGGGAAGGCAGTGACGTATTCCTTACCCGGGACCAAGGAAAGAGAAGCCAGCAGGAGCTCAAGGTGAGAGAACCAGAGGCCTCAGGAAGCGAGGGGGTGGGGGGAGTGGCATGGCACCTCTGCCTTTGCCGCCTAAGAGGAAGGGGCGGAGCGAGCAGTGCCAAGGCCACTGCCTATGCCTCGGCAGCCTAGGACTGGCGGGTGGGGGACGGACAAGCCCAGATGCCGATGCCGGGGGAGACAGAAGGTGGGGAGCCTGCCAAGAGCAAGTATATGGAGGCATCGGAGGCTGTGGGCCAAGGCAGCTCAGGGGGAGCCCCAACAAAGGCCCCCTGAGGCAGGGGCAGCACAGCCTGCAAAGACCACTAGCGGCCGTGTGCTGAAGGGAGGTCAGGACTGAGGCGAGATCACAGCTGAGGCCCGGCCGCTTCTGCTGCTGCCCCGGCCGCTGTGTCCTGATGGAGGAAGGCTGAATATCGCCGCCAGGGAAGGAGCAGCCTCAGAGCCAGGCCTCCCGACATTCCCAGGCAGCAGCCTCAGGCCACAAAGTCCCCTTCTCCAGCTCAAGATTCTGCGACTTCTATGCGTAAAAAAGTAACAGCTGATCAAGATCCAAAAGAGGGAATGAGAAAGGAACAGACTGAGTGTGAGGAAGAGAGGGAACAGAAGATATATATATAGAGAGGGGGAGAGAGAGAGAAGGATGAGGAGAAGGGGAAGAGAAGAGAGAGAAGGGGGAGGGAGCAGAGGGGGAGAGTGAGAAAGACAGAGAGCGAGTGCGTGGGTGCATGAATAAGATACTTAAGGAAGATACTCTGAGTGAAAGATAGAAGGAAAGAATGAGTGAAAGCAGAGAGAGACACAGAAAGTGGGACTACGGAAAGAGATAGTGTAAAAAGAAGAGAGAGAGAGAGAGAGACAAGGAGGCAAAGAGAAGGAGAAGCAAAGAAAGAAAGAAAGTCGAAGCATATCCAAGATTGTCTGTGGAAGTCATGAAAAATATTATAAAGGAGAATTTATGCAAGAAATGTTGTATAGCTTAAAAGTAATTAGGTCTCCTAAATGTAAAACTATTGAAGAAACAGTTTATGTGCAAGGTGTATAAAGAAAGTAAATTATACTTTTGGTAAAAGGATTATAAAGAGGCATAAAATGTAGATTTTTACCTACATTAAAAAGTTTTAAAAAATTGTTTTGAAAGTTTAAACAAGTTTTCAAATGTTAATTATAAACGAAATTCTGTATGTAAACATATTGCCTAAAGTTAAAAAGGTATCATCCAGTTTTTCTGTAAGCTTGACATTAAAATAAAAGCACAAGTTTTTCCTAAAGCACTAACCTGCTCTTCAACAAAGATAATAAAAGATCTCTTTACACAGGCACCACTCCTAGAATTTCCAGTACACCAGCACCAGCCTAAGGAGCACATCCTCATCAAAGGATAGAAAGAAGGAAAACTCAAGCCAGCCTGGGAACGACCCTACCTCATGCTGCTAACCATGGAGACTGCTGTTTGCACAGCAGAAAAAGGATGAACACATCACACCCGAGTCAAGAAAGCACCATCACCGTCAGCATCATAGGCCATTGTTCCAAGATCAAGGCCTACTAAATTAAAGCTAAGAAAAGCCGAGTCTAGCTATCTTTTTCTTTTCTTTCCTTTAACTACTCCCCATCTTCTTAATGTATTTAGATCTAACTCACCTCAAGTTATTACTCTTAATGCCTGTTTAGTTATACCTTGTAGAGATTTACATAACCAAAGACAGCTTACTACTTCAGGAAAATATCTCTATCCCTCTTAGACTTCCTCAGATTAGGAAGACATAATGAGATCTCTTCCTGTAGAGATATTAACAATCCAGAAATACAAGCTGTATTAATTAGTAAAAATCAGACTCTTGTCCATTTAAAACAGAATCTCTATGTTCTGCTTAGTCTAATGTCCTAAAGAACACTAAAAGTTTAAGACAGACTGCTTCTACAAGTCTTTGTCAGTCCTTAAAACCATATATCCATTTCACCAAACACATTACTCTCCTTCAATCTCTATCAAACTACTTCTCCTAGACACAATGACAAAACCAAAGTCTCTGTAGTAGAAGTAAAAAACCTAAAGTAAACCATAGCAATTAAGACAACGTATCAGTATGTAAATGCCTGGCTAGAAAAGATTAAATATTCCACCTGCATTCTAAACAAAAGCAACTGTTACACTTTTATGCACAGTAAGCCAGAGACCCACGTTGTCCCCTTTCCACTCAGATATTCCTCTAATTGAGAGGACATAAATTGCATAGCAGCTCTTTTCCAAAATCCTACAGCCTAGGATAATGAACTGTGCCAAACTCTCTCTCTACTATTTCCTGAAGTGCAGCACCCTGCAAGTCAGCTCCCAAAAGCCATCCACCCTCCGTCTTCCAAGATCAGCTCTACCTCGTGTCTCCAATGACAAGGGGAAATTTTAGTGTTCCTTAGAAACTTAACAGGATACAGTAAGTCAAGCACTTCCAAGAGCTGACCCACCAGTCTGCCCTTATTCATCTGCAAGCAGATGTATAGTAGTATTGCAGAGGACCTTTACTAGACACTCACCAAATAATTGTTCTCTAGTTCAATTAGCTATCGCTTTAACCCAGGCATTTCATCAACCAGAAAAAGAAAAACACATCATAAAACAAGAGAAGCTTTTTCTTTTAGAGACTCAGGCAGAACAACTAAGCCAAACAAGTTAAGAACGTTTGAAGAGAAAAACTATAAAGTCAAGAGGAGGATTTGTAGAAAGTAAAAAGTTCTTCAAAGTTTCACTTCTTGTTAAAAAATAATAATAATAAATGTTAGAAATAATAGTTTGTTTTAAAGACTTTCTTCAAAGTCTTCTTACTTTGTGCTAATAACTGTTTGTTAAGCCCTATTCTAAGTAGCTATTAGACATGCTCATAGGCACATAATACATTCTATTCCCTGGTACTTTAACCAAGATATTTTTGCTAGATGTGCTCACAGGCATGTCCCAGCTTGCAGCCTATGCCCCTTCCTTATTTAAGAATGTTATTACTTTTCCAGGTCCTTTTGCAAGGAACTTCCTCTTTTCCTTTGTTCTCCATTGCCTTTACCTATTTAGAAAAGTTTTAAGTTGTTAGCCAATCAGGTTCAGTTTAGATTGTGAGCTCTGTCTCCAACCAATGGAGATCTGACACAGCAGTAAAGACCCAATGCAAAGAATAAACATGTCTGTCTTTCCTTTGTTCATTGTACTCTTGTGGCAAGATGGCTAACTGGAGCACCCTTTCTGCAGAAAGTAAAATTGCCTTGCTGAGAAAACTTTCCTGTCTGAATGCTAATTTTTCCTTGTGACACCTAAGAACAACCACTCTATCTCTAACAGAAGCTATCCACAGAATCATGAATTTAGACTTGTTAATAAAGTATGATTCTGAAGCAAAAAAGGCACACCCAAATATCCCAAAATGGAGGAAGGACAGAAAATATCTGCGAAACATCTGCAAAATTACAACAATCTAGGGCCATTTTATCCAGATGTTAATGGCCTGAGCAATGCAAGACTCCTCATATTAAAACACGGCCTGGTGTCTGATGTTCCTAAGTCACCACTGTTTATTATCCTTAAGGGACAGAGAAGCAAATACTTCAAAAGATTGTAATAAAAACTGCTAAAGTAAAATGGATGGGCCCATCTCCTCTGCTATACTAAAAACTAGCTGACACTATTAATTCCAAAGTAATATCAAATGAATAAAGAGTATATTTTTATTTTCTGTACTGCTGAGTATTGTGTATAATATTCAATATTTTGAAGAACGAGTCAGTCAACTATCTGGGATTCTTATCAGGGAATGCTTCTAATGAATCATGCTGGACTAAACCAGTCTTTTGATTTTGCAGAGATTTGCCTCTCCACCTAGGTAATCCAGGCCATACTGATATCATTGATGTACTCAATTCATTGACTAATGACTTGCACACTGTTCACTGACATTTTTTAGTAGTTGCTCTTGAGTGAATTTTACATGTGGTTCCAGCAGCAACTATTCATTTCCTAAGCAGATACTTTAAGACATAATTGATGTTTTATCTCAGAGAATAAGAACTAAAACTTCCAGACTTATTGAGTAACCCAGCTTTTTAAATACAGAGATTCTGAACACACACACACACACACACACACACACACACACACACACACACGTTAATTCTTCTACTTTGAGGATACTATTACCAGTTCGTTTAAAATGACCAGGAGATCTTTGAGGTTTAATGGGGAAGGACTAAATATACTCTTTAAAGCTGAACAACAGTCTTCGTGGAAAGCAAAATACGTAAGTCAATCAGTTAATTTTAACATTGTCAAAGCTCTCAAAGAAGGAGGTATTTTCTAGGTAGACTGCTGAAGTGGTCATGTTTTTGGTTAATAAGTTCTTCTTTAAGTTGGACTTAAAACTTCTCCAGAAAACTTTAACCCCATTTTTATTCATTTTAACATCATTAGAGACAAAGAATAATTAGTTCAATATTATTGTAGAATTTTAAACTCCTAAAGAACTCCTAAAGACACTTGCTTTGCAAGATTGCAGGATGCAAGATGAACATGCAAAAAAGTCAAATTTCTATATACTTACAATAAATGTGTGGAGAATGAAATTTAAAACACAGTACCATGTTGGGCGCAGTGGCTCACACCTGTAATCTCAGCATTTTGGGAGGCCAAGGCAGGCAGATCACCTGAGGTCAGGAGCTTGAGACCACCTGGTCAACATGGTGAAATCCATCTCTAGTCTAAATACAAAAATTAGCCTGGCACGGTAATGCACATCTGTAATCTCAGCTACTTGGGTGGCTGAGGCAGAAGAATCGCTTGAACCTCGAAATGGAGGCTGCAGTGAGCTGAGATTGCGCCACTGCACTCCAGTCTGGGTGACAGAGCAAGAATCCATCTCAAAAATAAAGTAAAATAGAATAAAATAAAATACAGTATCACTTACAATTACCTCTCAAAAAAGATAAATATTTAGATTCAAATCTAACAAAGATATATTCAGGATCTATACCCTGAAAATTACAAATTGCTGATGAAATAAGTCAAGGAAGACCTATATAAATTGAGGGACATATTGTGGTAATGGCTCAAAAGACTCAACATAGTAAAAATGTCAATTCTCCTAAACTGATTTATAGGTTGGATATAATTTCTATCAAAATCCTGGCAAGATTTTTGTAGACATAGACATGCTTGTCCTAAAATGCATACGGAAAGGCACAGGACCTAGAACAACTAAAACACTTTCGATAAAAAAAGAATAAAATAAGAAAAGTCACCTATCCCTATGTTATGCCTTATTATACAGCTACCATAACTCAAGATGGTGTGGTACCAGCAGAGCACATCAATGAAACAGAACAGAGAACCTAGAAATAGACCCACACAAATATCTCCAACTGATTTCTGTCAAAGGCAGAAAGGCAATTCAATGGAGGAAAGACTGTTTTAACAAACAGTTCTGAAGCATTGAACCTCCATAGGCAAAAAACATGAACTTAAACCTAAACCTCACATGCTCTACAAAAATTAACTCAAAATACATTGTTGGTACAAATGTAAAATGGTACAGCCACTATGGAAAGGACTGTGACATTTTCTTATAAAACTAAACATGCATTTACCATAAGACACAGAAAGCAATTGTATTTTTAGGTGTTTATCCAAGAGAAATGACAACAAGTTTACACAAAAATGTATACATATGTTCATCACAGTTTTGGTCATAACATCCCCAAACAGGAGACAACCCAAATGTCTTTCAATGGGTGAAGAGGTAAACTGTGGATATTCACAGTAATCAAAAGGAATGAAGTATTGATACTTGGATGAATCTCAAAGGAATTATGGGGTGTGAAAAGAGCCAATCTCAAAGAGTTTACACACTGTGCAATTCCATGTATATAATATTCTAAAAATGACAAAGTCACAAAAATGGAAAAGAGATTAATTATCCCAGGGGTTAGGAATGTCGGGGGTGGCAAAGAGGGAACATGGCTATATAAAGGCAACATGAAAGATTCATGTGACGAACAGTTCTGTGTCTACAATGATGGGGGTCACATGACTCCACACATGATAATATCACACACATGCATACACATGGTTCATATGAAACTGGTAAAATCTAAATAAAGTCAGTGGGCTGTATCAATGTCAATTTCCCAGTGGTGATACATTAAGGTTACACAAGCTGTTACCATTGAAAGAAACAGGTGAAGGATGAACAAGATTCTTCTGTATTATTTCTTACAATTGAAAGTGAATTTACAATTATCTTTTAAAGTTTTAAAAACTAGACTAAGTGAGGTGGCTCACACCTGTAATCCCAGCACTTTGGGAGGCCGAAGTGGGTGGATCCCTTGAGCCCAGGTGACTAACCTGACCAACATGATGAAACCGTCTCTACAAAAAATACAAAAAATCAGCCAGGTGTTGTGGTATGTGTCAGTAGTCCCAGCTACTTAACCACTGCACTCCAGCCTGGGTGGAGTGAGACCTTTCTCGAAAAAAAAAAAAAAGTTTTAAAAACTGAAGTATATAAAAAAAGATACATAGATACATATATATGTATTCAAATTACCCCCTTTTTACAGGTGAATCATTAAAGGCAAAAGCAGTAAAAGAACTTGCTCAAGATTATACTATTAGTTAAGAGCTAGTTACAAAGTAAGACTCAGGTCTCTGAATTTTCCACTATGCCATACTCCTTCAAATAAAATAATAAAATAAGCCATCACTACTGTTCCACCTTATATGAAGGGATTAAAAAGATAAGATACCTTTAAGCAGATAAAAATCTAGCTGAGGATACCTGGAATAAATATTAAGGAAATAGGTGAGTACTAAAGTTAAGTATTATATGGTTCTATCTTAAATATAGTAAGAACTCAGTGAAAAATACATAGACTTACATTTGTCACCAAATTCTACTGCAACATCTCAACAAATCAAAGGCAAACAAATCTCATTTATTACATAATACCTGTAAGAAAGAAACCTCTTATCTAGGTGCACATACTTATCCCCAAATATCATCTATGCTTAAGATACCACATTATGGGTGGTAGACTGACCACCAAGGAAATGGATGGCTAATGATTACCAGCCCCTACTGTTTCCTTTCCCCACCCTCCTCATGACAAGCACAGCCACAGAAAACATCCCGGAAAGTACAGGTCCTTTCCTTCACAGAAATAAACTGCACACAACAAATCTATCCCATTAGAGGTGGAATTTATCTTTCACAGACTCTAATTTGAATTTATTACCATTGCAATCTGTGGCTCAAGGGTGACAAAGGCATTGCTAGAATACTCAGTTCCAGCTTAACAGTATAAACTTGGCAACCAAACACTGTAAAAGGACTGGAAAGTGGTGTACTACACATGGGGCTGACTCAATTTACAGGGCAGTGAGTTCCAGTAAGAAAGAATATCATTTGGGTTCTGGCAATGATGGTGGATTTTCAGGCTCTATTTACCTGGGTCTGAAGATGGTGAATTTTTAAGGTTTGAGGATGAAGGTGAAAACTTTCGCAACTGTTTTTTTACATCTGGGGATAGCTTTTTACATTGGGGACTAGGTTTTTACACTTATATAGCTTAAATCTTTAATGAAATGTGTTTTTACTGGAATTCGATTTTTCTGTTGCTGTCAATAAAATGTTTGCTTTTACTGCACTATGTGTATAACATTGGGATTCCATTAAATTTGTTTCGTTATGCTTTGTACCCATTTTTCTGAACTATTTTATTGTATTCATATGTAATGGTAACCTTTATTAGGATTTCACACAAATTTATTATACATGTTGCTGGGTTTGTACTTTATATTTACTTTTCTTACATGTACTGGATAGAAATTCACTCCTAAAAGTCATTTTATATTATAGCTAATTTTTTAAATCACCCGTTATTTGCTTTATGTCACATGCTTGGTATGGGCTTAAATTCACCAGAAACTTTTTTTTTTTTTTTGGGTCCGTTGCTATTTTTCTCTCATATAGAAATGTAACTGTTCTTTTTCTTTCAGAATGAGTTGACTATTATAACCTTTCCACAGCTTTTTATTTCTTCTATGAACTCCATTTTAAAATCATTCATAATACATGCCTGAGATAAAAAGTCCCCTCCGACAAAATTCCATATAAAACTGAAATGCACCTTATATGGTGGCATGACGCTGGCATGGAATGTTCCTGGCAGAGGCAAGGCTGATGGCATTCTGGCACCAGCGCCAGGCTCCACCCCAGCCATCCTCCCATCCTCCCACCCTCCTTGGTCTGTGCACTCACTATATGCTTTTTGTTTTGTTTTGCTTTTTGCCCAAAATGCCATTCACCTCATTCTCCACTTTATAATCTCTCTTTCAGTCTTTAAATTTAGCACTAGTATCATTTACTCCAAAGCCTTTGCAGACTTCCCTAAGTAGTTACCTTTCCCTTTTTGTGTTCCTAGAACACTTTTGAGCTCATTACTACAGAACTCATAAGGCTATACTGCAAATATCTGCATATGTGTTTGTTTCCCTTGCTGGACTGAAATACCTCATATGGGAACCATGGGAAACTGCCTAACATGAAGCAGGTGACAAACTGAGCAGGCTTGATTCCTGATCATCCTAGCCACAAGCCTTCTGGGCTAGGCTATTACAGTTGTGCATTGCTTAACCATGGGGATATCTTCTGAGAAATAAATAATTAGACAATTTTGTTTTGTGATCATAGAGGGTACTCACACAAGACTAGAAGTAGAGCTTACGCAACACCTAAACTATACGGTATAGCTCTTCACCCCTAAGATACAACCTTGTACAGCACATTACTGCTTTGAATACTGCAGACAATGGTAACACAGAGGTAAGAAATACAGTATTATAATCTTATGGGACCAGCTTTGTACACACAGTCCATTATTGGCCGAAACATTGTTATGTGGTTCATGACCACAGTTTGTTTCTGAAAAATAGAGGTACATCTATTCTTATGGTTTAAGGAAAAGGCATGAGCCAACAAAAAAGACTAGACATCATTTTTCTTTTTTCCAGCTCATCTAGGCATGGACCTTTCGGGACTCCCATTTAGACAGCAAGGCCTGAGGAAAAAAAAAATCTGTGCTCATTTAGTCATACCAAGGGTGGAACTTACTTTTTTGGTAACTGAATCTAGAGGGCAATCGCACTCAGAGAGCAACTGCTAACAAAGAAATCCAGTGCCCTCAGCCATTAGGGACCCCTTGAAAAACACACTGTATGTTAAATATTCAACATATTTGCACACTAAAGCTAGAATATCATCTCATGGCATCTAGAATACCTGCCATGAAATGGAGGAGCAGAAATGCAATACTAGGTTTTCCTGACAAGAACCTTAAGAAAACTATTGGGAATGAATGAAATAATTTGGGGATGTGCTTCCATATTTTCATACTCACAGTAAAAATAACAGTACGGTTCATCAATATTAGTATATACCTGCCACATCATCAATTTTTAATAAAAGTTTCTATCCCTTTTGACTGACAAACTTTAATAATTTCTGTTGCAAATTTCTCTAAAACGTATTAGTTGCTTTCCTGCCTATTGAACAGAATAAAGTTTTCTGATGGTACAAAATCATCATTGTAGAAATGTTGTTATTAAATTATAACACAGAGTGATATGCCCTCAGAAGCTACTTGCTACCACTTTACATGGACTCCGAATGTTGTAATTTCTTACTTTATATGCCCACTTGTGCAGTGTTTTAATATCAGTTTCATGCTTGCCGCTCATAGGACATTGGCTGGTAGTAGAGGATTACCCTCATCCCACAAATTCCCAAGTTTTCATTTGCTGTGCATCATGAAAACACATAACCACATTTGCTAGGACTGCATCTTAAGTAAGAGTGAATAGGTTTATGTTTCTCACTGAATTCAGAACTGCTAGAAATTAAGAAATAAGATTTATCTCTTGGCCCCCAAAAGTGCCTAGCATGTATTTTGCATACCATACCATTAAATAATGTTTTCTGATTTAAATTAAGCAAGTATATGAGCTGTATTTTTACATCTATTTTGGCCACTCAAGCATTGTTATGTTGCTTGCTTTGTTTTAAGGTAGGTCACCAATAATCGTTGCCAGATGAGGAATCTGTCTATAAATGACATCATTCTTGTGGTTACTAGGACATACACAGAAAGAATCTGAAAAGCATGGTGGCTGACACCTGTAATCCCAACATGCTGGGAGGCTGAGGCAGGTGGATCAGCCAGGAGTTCAAATCCAGACTAGGCAACACGGAAAGATTCCCTCTGTAAAACAGTACAAAAATTAGCTGGGCATGGTGGTATGTTCCTGTAATCCCACTTACTTGGGAGGCTGAGGTGGGAGGACCACTTGAGCCCAGGAGCTCAAGGGTGCAGTGAGCCACATTTGCACCACTGCTCTCCATCCTGGGCAACAGAAACAAAGCAAGATACCGTCTTTAAAAACAACAATCTATGAAAAAAGTGAAATTCCAGATGACTATTAGTTTCTTCTTTTTTCTTACCAGGACTTTAAAATGTTCTACAAGTACTGCTTCTATAATAAGAAAAAGTTACATAAAACCCAAGATTATTTTAGCAGTTCTATTGAAAACAGACCTAAATGAGGAGGCAATGAAGGAAAAATGAAGACGAAGAAAGGAAGAAGAAGAAGAAGAAGAAAGGAAGAAGAAGAAGAAGAAGGAGGAAGAGGAGGAATGAGGAAGGAGGAAGAAGGAGAAACTATAGAAATCAAGAAAGTTATTACCAGAAAAGACAGAACAGCAGAAAGAACAAGCAGGACTTGGTAACAGACGAAATACAGGAAGTAAGGTGACAGAGGAAAATCATCAGAGTGTCTGTACAATGACATGCTTGTTCTTTCATTTTCTATTCATTCAAACATTTATTGAGTGCTTTCTCCTAAACAAATATTTTTATTGAGTACTGGTGCCACTAATCATGACGGTGAAAATGAGAAGCACTGGGAGTTTTCTGGGGAAGGAAAGGCAATGCTGATGGCATGGGAGGCAGTGGGAAACAAAAAGTGTGTCACTGGGTTAACAGGAGTAAACAAAAGACCAAAGCGAGAATGAATCATAATGGAAGATCTAAACATGAAAATCTGCAAATACATGGCAGTTAAGATAAAGACAGGTACAAATTTAGAAAGAAAGCAAGGCTATTTATTAAGTCATCTTGAACTACCCATTTACCCTCTCTGGCCATGGGTGACTCATGATTGAATTGAAATAATAATGACTGTGAGGATCAGAAGAAATACACGAGATATTTTGTATGAAATGATGCTAAACAGTGTTAAGGCACTATAAAAACACAAGACATAATCAATGCTTTGCTCTTACACTCTCCAAGGATAAAAAAGGACAAAAGCATTCATTTCTATTACATGTTTACCCTTAAAAGTAAAGCTTCTCTCTCCAGTGACATGTTGCAGTTCTATATTTTTCTCTATTTCTCCTCAGTGCCTTACTGTCAACTTTATCAACCTTTTGAAAAAAGGACACACCAAAAATACTCAGCAAACCAAAGATCAGAGGGACTGCCTGAGCTGGGATCTCCTTTCCAACTCAATGGGCACTGTATTGCAAAATATAATTAGAGAAACTTGCCTAACTGTGACATAGTCTGAAAAACTAACTTTCAAAAGGCTTGCCAGAAAGCAACATTGAGACAGAATGTCTTTAAATAGCTACAAATCAATTTCTCTTCATATAAAATGAAATCAGAATATAAGTTTCTACCTGGATCTAGCCATTATGCTTAAGTTTAAAATTCGACTCCCTTTGCCTGGAACAACAGAAACAAAAAAGAGGGGTGGGAGCAGGAGTCAGCAAATTGGAGCTTAGACTGGTTTTGCAAGTTAGCAAATTATTAACCACTGCCAGCTTCTACATTTGTCAAATGAAAACTGTAATATGCATTCTGTACTTTCACTATCCTTGCAGTTGTCATTTCATATTATAATTACTTGTTTGACTATTATCTTAAGTTTTTTTTAAGTTTTTAAATTTCTGTGGGTACATAGTAGGTGTATGTATTTATGGGGTCCATGAGATGTTTTGATACATGCAATGTGAAATAAGCACATCATGTAGAATGGGATATTCAACTCCTCAAGCATTTATTCCTTTGAGTTACAAACAATCCATACGGTCTTTATTTAAAATTTACAATTAAGTTATCATGTTGGACTGTTTCCCCACTAAACTGAATGTTCCAAAAGAACATCTTTCTTGTTCAATAGTATATTCTCTGCATCCAGCAAAGTGTCTAGTACAAAGTAAGCACTATATGGATATGTTTTAACATCCTGAGATAAAAGTGACAGCAAAGGAAATTTATTTAATTACTGATATATGTTCTTAATTGTGTCTTTTGATGAGCAAGTGTTTAATTTTGATAAAAGTCTAATTATCCATTTCTTTTTTTTTCATTTATTTATTTTATTCCATTTTAGGTTTTGGGGTACATGTGAAGAACATGCAAGATTGTTGCATAGGTACACACGTGGCAGTGTGATTTGCTGCCTTCCTCCCCATCACCTACATCTGGCATCTCTTCCCTTGCTATCTCTCCCCAACTCCCCACCCCCCACCGTCCCCCCCCTATTTCTCCCCAACTGACCCCAGTGTGTAGTACTCCCCTCCCTATGTGGCACATATACAACATGGAATATTATGCAGCCATCAAAAACGATGAGTTTGTGTCCTTTGTAGGGACATGGATGAACCTGGAAACCATCATTCTCGGCAAACTGACAGAAGAGCAGAAGATCGAACACCGCATGTTCTCACTCATAGGTGGGTGCTGAACAATAATTATCCATTTCTTTTCGTTTAAAAATGTTATCTGGTTCTTGTCTAAAAAATCTTTGCTAAGATATGGAATCAACCTAAATGCCCATCCCTGAATGACTAGATTTAAAAAATGTGGTACATATACACCGTGGAATACCATTCAGCCATAAAAAATAATGAAATCATGTTATTTGCAGTGACAAAGGGGTCATTATCATAAGTGACACAGAAAGACAAATATCACATTATCACTTATAAGTGAGAGCTAAATGTGTACACATGGACGCAGAGTATGGAATGATATACAACAGAGACAGGGAAGGGTAATGGGGTAGGAAGTGGGTGGATGATAAGAGATTACTTAATGGATACAATGTACGTTATTTAGGCGATGGATAACCTAAAAGCTCTAACTTCACCACTACACAATCTATAGATGTAACATAATTACAATTGTACCCCCATATAGTTACACAATAAATATAAAATAATGATCATAGCATAGAAGTTCAACTTCCTAAGGTAACTAAGACTATGGTGAAACAAACTGCATTAAACCTGCTCTCTGAAAATATCAGTTTTGTGTTTGTATTGTCTATTTGCTTCAAAGAAATGCTCTCCCCTTTGGTCAGAGTTGAGAGTTACATCTAATGCCTGTTCAGTTCTTTTGAAACAGGGTCTCACTTTGTCACCTGGGCTGGAGTGCAGCTGCGTGATCATAGTTCACTGAAGCCTTGAACTCTAAGGCTCAAGTGATCTTCGCACCTCAGCCTTCTCAGTACCTGGGACTATAGGCACATGCTGCTGAGCTCAGCCAATTTTTTTTGTAGTTTTTATAGAGAAAGGGTCTTGCTTGGTTGCCCAGGCTGGTCTTGGACTCCTGGCTTCAAGCAATCCTCCTACTGCAGCCTACCTCAATCCTCCTGCCAGGATTATAGGATGAGCCAATGTGTATGGCCCCTGTTTAATTCTTGATAAATACTGAAATTACTTCAGACAGAAGAATAACATGTATCTGCCTTTAATTGACTTGATTTTTTTTGTTTAAAGGAAAACGTTAAAATGAAGACCTACAAATTAAAATTTAGAACTATTTAAAATTTAAAAATTAATTTAATTTTACTAAATTAATCTTGCCTATTCCAAAGAAATTTTCCTCTGTTTTCTTCAAGAAGCTCTATAAGTTTTAGCTTTTACATTTGTATCTATGATCCATTTTTAAATAATTTTTTGCGTATGGTACAAGGTAGAGGTAATTGAGGGTTTTTTGTTTATTTGTTTGTTTGTTTTTCTTCCTTCCAGATGAATAGTCTTTACAGGACTGTTAGTTGAAAAGATTTTTAATTTCTTTGGTGCCTTTGTCAAATCCTTCCTGTGGGGTCTGTTTTGGGGTTATTACATGAATCCATCTGTCTATCTTGTAGCACCAGTAGCACACTGTCTGGATTACTCTCACTTTATAGTAAGTTCTGAAATCAAGTAGATTAAGTCTTCCAATTTTGTTTTTTAAATTATTGTAGTTATTTTGCATTTCCATATATATTTGAGATTAGCTTGACAATTTCTTACTAAAAATCTTGCTGAAATTTTAATTGGGATTGTGTTGAATCTTTTAATCAAGTTGTGGAGAACTGACATCTTAACCATATTAAGTTCTAAATGAACACAGTATATCAATTCATTTATTTAGCTCTTTGTTCTCTCTCATGAATGCTTTACAGATTTCACATTTTTTTTGTACATTTTTCATTAACTTTATCCCTAAGTGTTTAGCTTTTTATGCTACTGTAAATGATATCTGAAATCTCATTTTAGTGGTTTTGTTGATTCCTTAGTACTTCTCTGTATATAATATGCCATCTGCAAATAAAGTAATATTTTCTTTTTTCTTAATATTTATGCCTTTCACACATTTTTCTTGCCTTATCACAGTGGCTAAAACCTCCAAGATGATACTGAATAAAACAGGGCAGACATCCTTGCCTTATTCCTGATATTGACGGAGGAAATGATCTTTTGCTATTAACTATGAGGATAATTATAGGATTCCTATATATACTTTATCAGTTTAAGGAATTTCCATCCAATTTGTAATTTGTTGAGTTTTTAAATCAAGAATGAGTGTTGAACTTTGTCAAAAGCTTGTTTATGCATCTACTGAGATAATCATATGGTGTTTCCCTTTCAATCTACTAAGAGTGAATTACACCAGTTGATTTTTAGTAATTAAACAACCTTACATTCCTAGAAGAAATGACTTTGATCATAATGTATCATACATTTTATATCACTAGATTTGATTTGCTAATATGTTGTTAAGTGTTTTTGCCTATGTACATACATGAAAGTTGCAATGTTATTTGTAATGCATTGCATAGTTTTAATGTCAAAGCTATGCTGGTCTCATAAAATTTATTGGAAGGATTACCATCTTATTTCCTTTTTGTAAGATTGATATTATATCCTCCTTAAGTACCTTACAGATTTCATTGGTGAAGCCATTCCTGTTGGGAGTTTTTTTTTTTTTTTTTTTTTCTTTTTTTTTTTTTTCCTTGAGACAGAGTCTTATTCTGTTGCCCAGCTGGATTGCAGTGGCATGATCTTGGTTCACTGCAGCCTCCGCCTCCCGGGTTCAAGCAATTCCCCTGCCTCATCTGGAACTACAGGTGCGCACCACCATGCCCAGCTAATTTTTTGGATTTTTTGTATTCTAGTAAGGATGGGGTCTCACCATATTGGCCAGGATGGTCTCGATCTCCTGACCTCATAATCCACCCACCTTGGCCTCTCAAAGTGCTGGGATTACAGGTGTGAGCCGCTGTGTCCAGCCCCTTCTTGAAAGTTTTCTATGTCCAAAGGTTCTTAATTATAAATTCCATTTATTTTATTTGTATTTTTTTCCCTCAAATCATGGGACATTTCTTTAACAGACAGTAGGTTATTCAAATATTCTGTTCCTTCATGTAGTCAGTTTTGTTAACTTGAATTTTTCAAGGAACTTTCCCATCTCATCCAAGTTTTCAAATTTACAGGCAAAAGTCCTTTACTAACATAAAAGCAGTATGTCTGAATTATCTTTTTAAAATCTTCAAGATCTGTAGTAATGTCCTTTCTTTCATTCTGGAACTGGCACTTTGTATTTTCTTTAAAAAAAAAATCAGTATTGCTAGGAGTTTATCAATTTTATTGACCTTCTAAAAGAATCAGCTTTTGGTTTCACAGATTTTCTCTACTGTTTGTCTTTTTATTTCCTTCCTCTTCTTTTGTAACACCTTTGGATGAAAGATCACTGATTGAAGGCTATCCATTTCCCTGTAAACACTGATGTAACTTCCACAAACTTTAATGATGCATTTTCCTTTTTTTTTAATTGCATTTTAGGTTTGGGGGTACATGTGAAGAACATGCAAGATTGTTGCATAGGTACACACGTGGCTGCCTTCCTCCCCTTCACCTATATCTGGCATGGGGAGAAATGCATTTTCCTTTTCAATCAGTTAAACTATTTTTCTAATCACTTGTGATTTCTTCTTTATTCAATGGTTTATTTAGAAGAATACTGATTGGGCTGGGCATGGTGGCTCACACCTGTAATCACAGCACTTTGGGAGGCTGAGACGTGCAAATCACTTGAGGTCAGGAGTTGAGATCAGCCTGGCCAAGACAGTGAAACCCAGTCTCTGCCAAAACTACAAAAATTAGCCAAGCGTGGTGATGTGCACCTGTAATTCCAGCTACCTGGGAGGCTGAGATCGTGCCACTGCACTCTACCCTGGGCAATAGAATGAAATTCTGTCTCAAAATAACCAAACCAAACAACAACAAAAGAAAAATAGTGACTGATTTTTAAACATTTGCAAATTTTCTAATTAAATTTTGTTATGGATTTCTTTTTTTAAAAAAAATTTTTATTTTTTTAATTGCATTTTAGGTTGTGGGGTACATGTGAAGAACATGCAAGATTGTTGCAAAGGTATACATGTGGCAGTGTGATTTCATGCCTTCCTCCCCCTCACCTATATCTAGCATTTCTCCCCATGCCATCCCCCCCAACTATCCACCCCGCACTGTCCCTCCCCTATTTCCCCCCAACAGACCCCAGTGTGTAGTGCTCCCCTCCCTGTGTCCATGTGTTCTCATTGTTCAACACCCGCCTATGAGTGACAACATGCGGTGTTTGATTTTCTGCTCCTGGGTCAGTTTGCTGAGAATGATGGCTTCCAGGTTCATCCATGTCCCTACAAAGGACACAAACTCATCATTTTTGATGGCTGCGTAATATTCCATGGTGTATATGTGCCACATTTTCCCTGTCCAGTCTATCATCGATGGGCATTTGGGTTGGTTCCAGGTCTTTGCTATTGTAAACTGTGCTGCAATGAACATTTGTGTACATGTATCCTTACAGTAGAACGATTTATAATCCTTTGAATATATACCCAGTAATGGGATTGCTGGGTCAAATGGAATTTCTATTTCTAGGTCCTTGAGGAATTGCCACACTGTCTTCCATGATGGTTGAACTAATTTACACTCCCACCAACAGTGTAAAAGTCTTCCTATTTCTCCACATCCTCTCCAACATCTGTTGTCTCCAGATTTTTTAATGATCGCCATTCTAACTGGTGTGAGATGGTATCTCAATGTAGTTTTGATTTGCATTTCTCTAATGATCAGTGATGATGAGCATTTTCTCGTATGTTTGTGGGCCTCACGTATGTCTTCTTTTGTAAAGTGTCTGTTCATATCCTTTGCCCACTTTTGAATGGGCTTGTTAGTTTTTTTCTTGTAAATCTGTTTTAGTTCTTTGTAGATTCTGGATATCAGCCCTTTGTCAGATGGGTAGACTGCAAAAATTTTTTCCCGTTCTGTTGGTTGCCGATTCACTCTAATGACTGTTTCTTTTGCTGTGCAGGAGCCGTGGAGTTTGATTAGGTCCCATTTGTCTATTTTGGCTTTTGTTGCCAATGCTTTTGGTGTTTTGGTCATGAAGTTCTTGCCTACGCCTATGTCCTGAATGGTTTTGCCTAGATTTTCAGCTAGGGTTTTTATGGTGTTAGGTCTTATGTTTAAGTCTTTAATCCATCTGGAATTAATTTTAGTGTAAGGTGTTAGGAAGGGATCCAGTTTCTGCTTTCTGCACATGGCTAGCCAGTTTTCCCAACACATTTATTAAACAGGGAATCCTTTCCCCATTGCTTGTTTTTGTCAGGTTTGTCAAAGATTGGATGGTTGTAGATATGTTGTGTCGCCTCCGAGGCCTCTGTTTTGTTCCATTGGTCTATATCTCTGTTTTGGTACCAGTACCATGCTGTTTTGATTACTGTAGACTTGCAGCATAGTTTGAAGTCCCATAGTGTGATGTCTCCTGCTTTGTTCTTTTTGCTTAGAATTGACTTGGCTATGCGGGTTCTCTTTTGGTTCCGTATGAAGTTTAAGGTGTTTTTTTCCAGTTCTGTGAAGAAGGTCATTGGTAGCTTGATGGGGATGGCGTTGAATCTGTAAATTACTTTGGGCAGTATGGCCATTTTCACGATATTGATTCTTCCTAACCATGAACATGGAATGTTTCTCCATCTGTTTGTGTCCTCTCTTATTTCGTTGTGCAGTGGTTTGTAGTCCTCCTTGAAGAGGTCCTTTACGTTCTTTGTTAGTTGTATTCCTAGGTATTTTATTCTCTTTGTAGCAATTGTGAATGGCAGTTCATTCTTGATTTGGCTCTCTTTAAGTCTGTTATTGGTGTATAGGAATGCATGTGATTTTTGCACATTGATTTTGTATCCTGAGACTTTGCTGAAGTTGCTTATCAGTTTCAGGAGACTTTGGGCTGTGACGATGGTGTCTTTTAGATATACAGTCATGTCGTCTGCAAATAGAGACAATTTGACTTCCTCCTTTCCTATTTGAAATCCCTTTATTTCTTTTTCTTGCCTGATTGTTCTGGCTAGAACTTCCAGTACTGTATTGAATAGGAGTCGGTGAGAGAGGGCATCCTTGTCTAGTGCCAGATTTCAGAGGGAATGCTTCCAGTTTTTGCCCATTCGGTATGATATTGGCTGCTGGTTTGTCATAAATAGCTTTTATTATTTTGAGATACATTCCATCAATACCTAGTTTATTAAGGGTTTTTGGCATAAAGGGCTGTTGAATTTTGTCAAAGGCATTCTCTGCATCAATTGAGATAATCATGTGGTTTTTGTCTTCGGTTCTGTTTATGTGGTGAATTACGTTTATGGACTTGCGTATGCTGAACTAGCCTTGCATCCCTGGGATGAATCCTGCTTGGTCAAAGTGGATAAGCTTTTTGATGTGCTGTTGCAATCGGCTTGCCAGTATTTTATTGAAGATTTTTGCATCTATGTTCATCATGGATATTGGCCTGAAGTTTTCTTTTCTTGTTGAGTCTCTGCCAGGTTTTGGTATCAGGATGATGTTGGTCTCATAAAATGATTTGGGAAGGATTCCCTCTTTTTGGATTATTTGGAATAGTTTCAGAAGGAATGATACCAGCTCCTCTTTGTATGTCTGGTAGAATTTGGCTGTGTACCTGTCTGGACCTGGGCTTTTTTTGGGTGGTAGGCTCTTAATTGCTGCCTGAACTTCAGACCTTGTTATTGGTCTATTCAGGGTTTCAACTTCTTCCTGGTTTAGGCTTGGGAGGAGGCCAGTGTCCAGGAATTTATCCATTTCTTCCAGGTTTATTAGTTTATGTGCATAGAGTTGTTTGTAATAATCTCTGATGATGGTTTGAATTTCTGCGGAATCTGTGATGGTATCCCCCTTATCATTTTTTATTGCATCAACTTGGTTATTCTTTCTTTTTTATTAATCTGGCTAGTGGTCTATTTTGTTGATCTTTTCCAGCTCCTGGGTTTATTGATACTTTGAAGGGTTTTTTGTGTCTCTATCTCCTTCAGTTCTGCTCTGATCTTAGTTATTTCCTGTCTTCTGCTAGGTTTTGAGTTTTTTTAAATCTTGCTCTTCTAGCTCTTTCTATTTTGAAGATAGGGTGTTAATTTTAGATCTTTCCTTTCTTCTCATGTGGGCACTCATTGCTATATATTTTCCTCTAGAGACTGCTTTAAATGTGTCCCAAGATTCTGGTATGTCGTGTCTTCATTCTCGTTGGTTTTGAAGAATGTCTTTATTTCTGCCTTCATTTCATTGTTTATCCAGTCAACATTCAAGAGCAAGTTGTTCAGTTTCCATGAGCAGGTGCAGTTCTGAGTTAGTTTCTGAATTCTGAGTTCTAACTTGATTGCACTGTGGTCTGAGAAACTGTTTATTATGATTTCCGTTCTTTTGCATTTGCTGAGGAGTGATTTGCTTCCAATTATGTGGTCAATTTTAGCATAGGTGTGATGTGGTGCTGAGAAGAATGTATATTCTGTGGATTTGGGGTGGAGAGTTCTGTAAATGTCTGTTAGGTTTGCTTGTTCCAGGTCTGAGTTCGAGTCCTGGATATCCTTGTTAATTTTCTGTCTGGTTGATCTGTCTAATATTGACAATGAGGTGTTAAAGTCTCCCACTATTATTGCGTGGGAGTCTAGGTCTTCATAAGTCATTAAGAACTTGCCTTATGTATCTGGGTGCTCCTGTATTGGGTGCATATATATTTAGGATTGTTAGCTCTTCTTGTTGCATTGATCCTTTTACCATTATGTAATGTCCTTCTTTGTCTCTTTTGATCTTTGTTGCTTTAAAGTCTATTTTATCAGAGACGAGAATTGCAACTCCTGCTTTTTCTTGCTCTCCATTTCTTGGTAAATAATCCTCTATCCCTTTACTTTGAGGCTTTGTGTATCCTTGTATGTGAGATGGATTTCCTGGATACAGCACACTGATGGGTTTTGGCTTTTTATCCAATTTGCCAGTCTGTGTCTTTTGATTGGGGCATTTAGTCCATTTACATTTAGGGTTAATATTGTTATGTGTGAATTTGATACCGCCATTTTGATGCTAGCTGGCTGTTTTGCCCGTTGGTTGATATAGATTCTTCGTTGTGTTGATGCTCTTTACCATTTGGTTTATTTTTGGAGTGGCTGGTACTGTTTGTTCCTTTCTATATGCAGAGCCTCTTTCAGGAGCTCCTGTAAAGCAGGCCTGGTGGTGATGAAATCTCTGAGTACTTGCTTGTTCGCAAAGGATTTTATTTTTCCTTCACTTATGAAGCTTAGTTTGGCTGGATATGTAATTCTGGGTTGAAAGTTCTTTTCTTTGAGGATGTTGAATATTGGCCCCCACTCTCTTCTGGCTTGCAGGGTTTCTGCTGAGAGAGATCTGCTGTGAGTCTGATGGGCTTCCCTTTGTGGGTAACCTGACCTTTCTCTCTGGCTGCCCTTAGCATTTTCTCCTTCATTTCAACCCTGGTGAATCTGATGATTATGTGTGTTGGGGATGCTCTTCTTGAGGAATATCTTTGTGGTGTTCTCTGTATTTCCTGGACTTGAATGTTTGCCTGCCTTGCTAGGTTGGGGAAGTTTTCCTGGATAATATCCTGAAGAGTCTTTTCCAGCTTGGATTCATTCTCTTCGTAACATTCAGGTACACCTATCAAACGTAGATTAGGTATTTTCACATAGTCCCACATTTCTTGGAGACTTTGTTCATTCCTTTTTACCCTTTTTTCTCTAGTCTTGCCTTCTTGTTTTATTTCATTGAGTTGATTTTCGACCTCTGATATCCTTTCTTCTGCTTGGTCAATTCGGCTGTTGAAACTTGTGCTTCGCGAAGTTCTCGTGTTGTTTTTCAGCTCCATCAATTCACTTATATTCCTCTCTAATTTGTCCATTCTCATTATCATTTCGTCAAATCTTTTTTCAAGGTTCTTAGTTTCTTTGCATTGGGTTAGAACATGTTCTTTTAGCTAACGGAAGTTTCTTATTACCCACCTTCTGAAGTCTGATTCGGTCATTTCATCACACTCATTCTCTATCCAGCCTTGTTCCCTTGCTGGTGAGGAGTTGTGATCTCTTGTAGGAGGAGAGGTGTTCTGGTTTCAGGTGTTTTCATCCTTTTTGCACTGGTTTCTTCCCATCTTTGTGGATTTATCCACCTGTCCTCTTTGTAGTTGCTGACTTTCAGATTGGGTCTCTGAGTGGACGTCCAATTTGTTGATAATGAAGTTATTTCTGTTTCTTAGTTTTCCTTCTAACAGTCTGGCCCCTCTACTGTAGGGCTGCTGAGGTCCACTCCAGGCCCTGCTTGCCTGGGGATCACCTGCAGCAGCTGCAGAACAGTAACGGTTGCTACCAGTTTCTTTTTCTGCTATCTTTGTCCCAGAAGGATACCAGCTAAATGTCAGTCTGATCTCTCCTTTATGAGGTGACTCTTTGGATATACGGGGGTCAGAGAGCTGCTTAAGGAGACAGTCTGTCCTTTACATGAGCTCAAGTGCTGAGTTGTGAGCTCCGTTTTTCATTCAGGGCTGCTGGGCAGGTATGTTTAGGTCTGTTGCAGCAGAACTCATAAACACCTTTTTTTTTTTCCCCTAGGTGCTATTTCCCAGGGAGTTAGGGCTTTATTTATGAGTTTCCGTCATGCTGCTGTCTTTTATTCAGGGCTGCCCTGCACAGCAAGGAGGCAGCCTAGTCACTGTCTGCCTGCAGAGGCTTTGCTGAGCTGCTGTGGGCTCCACCCAGCTGTCGTGTGAACTTCCCTGCAGTCCTGTTTATACGGGCGTAGTTAGAACTGTCTCAGCACTGGTGGCCCACCTCTGTAATGGCGGACTTTTGCTGTAATGGCAGGTTGCCTTGGCAACGATGGCCTGCCTCAGCAATGGCGTACTACCTCCATAGTGGTGGAATGCCTCAGCAATGGTGGACGCCCCTCCCCCACCAAGCTGGACCATCCTGGGTTCAGCTGTGCTTGCTGTGAAACTCTCAATCCAAACAGTTTCTGATTGCTGTTCTTTTGTTGGGGTGGGACTAGCCGAGCCTGATCACCTGGCTCCCTGCCTCAGAGCCTTTTGTTTTTTAGTTGAACGGTCGACTCTCTCCCAGGTGTTCCAGTCACCTGTTGAAAAGGCACTGGGATCTTTGTGATTTCCTCTGCAGCGACTCACTGCGCCGGCTTAAACAGTGGTGCTGAGATTCGTGGGGCTTTTTTTTTTTTGCCTGACAATCTCCTGGCCTGGCTCCCTGTTTCAGACCCCTTTTTAGTCAGATGAATGGGTGACTGCACCTTCCCGGGGCTCCAATCGCCAGCTAAAAGGGCACCTGCACCAGTGTATTTTGTAAGGTTTTGCTGGGGCGCCGCAAAGCAGCCGCGTGGGCCAAAACAGCTGCAGGGACTGAAAAGGCCTCGTCGGCCAAAACAGTCGCGCTGGTGACCCATGGGGCTCCTCCGCCTGGGAATCTCCTGGTCTGTGGGCAATAAAAATCCATCTGGAAATGCAGCGTCCACTCACCCTCTGTGCTTTCACTGGGAGCTGCAATCCTGAGCTGTTCCTAAACAACCATCTTGGATCCGGATCCTTGTTATGGATTTCTAATTTAATTCCATTGTGGTCAAAGGATATACTCTGTGTGACATGATATCAATTTTTTGGAATTTACAGAGTTGGTATGCCCCCTAGTATAGAGTGTACCTTCATATTCATTGTAAAATGGAAAGAAATGCCTATTTTGAAATTGCCCAATGTGGCATTCTATATGCATTAATTAGATTAAGCTGGTCAGTGGTGTTACTCAAATATTCTATAATCTTACTTTTTTGTTACCAATTCCATCAAAAATTGAATGTAACAAAGATATTCAATGATAATTGTGAATTTGTTTATTTCTCTTCTTGATTCTTTAGGCTTTTGCTCATATATTTTGAAGCTTTCCTACAAGGTCCATAAATATTTAGGATTTTTATGTCTTCCTGATAAATTGACTCTTAACATTGTGGAATATCCTTCTTTATCTCTAATCATAGGTTTTCGGTTCTAAGGCAAGATATATTTTCTATGCTAAAGTAAAAAGATAAAACATGAGACTAGATTGCTAAACTCAAAAAGCCCCTACTCTGTGTTGAAGTTAATCTACCAGGGGTAGGACAGGGTTGTCCCCGTCTTGTCTCTGATATGACCACTATTGGTACAGGGTGCTAGGAATTATCTTAAGCAATGGGTTGTGATAGTGAGAAAGTGGGTGCTAGGGTAACAGCTGCATGCCTGCTCCCCTGGTGTTCATTCCCATGCCATGCCATGCTAGCCTATGATGATTGTCTTTGCTTAGCCTTTACCTGAATGATGGTTCCCACCAAGATGCCAACAGCATTAGCCACATATGAATGATGCTGTGTGAATTCTTTATTTTTCTTAATAAATATTTTGCTTTTGTATTTCTCAATAAATTAATCTGAGAGGCCCTTATTCTGATACTATGTTCTCAAGGACATGAGCAATCTCAGGAATAAGTCAGCAGTGACACCAGGTCTGTACCACAGGCAGACTTTCACTCCACAGAATGACTTTGACTGTGCCTCCTTCTACTGAATGATTGGAAATGAGCCTGAACAGAAAAGGGACACAAAGAGATTAGAAGAGGTCAGGGTTGGTGAAAGATCAGAATGGAAACAATGAGAATGAGGCTTGCATCTATATACATATATTTAAAGATTTCTGAACCAAATCTTTAATGCTGGGTCATTGGCTCACATTACACACACGAGTCATCCTTCACTGGATAAGGCTAAGCCTACAATACACGTGCACACACGCATGCAAAAATCCCAAAACAGTGTCGGGCAAACAAGATTTTAAGAATAAAACCATTGTATTCATCCCATGCTGCTGGGCATATATGTTTGAAGCACACACACTGGAACCTTAACCTTTCAAACCTCTGTATATTTGTGTGGCTTTCAGATAAAACTGTAAACAAGTGCTTCTTTGTGGTGGCAGGGCCAGCATCTTCGCTGCAGTAGTGATAACAGAGCCTGTGTAGCTAACAGAGAAAGGAAGATTTGATGGAAAACATATTAAATCATTGTGTTCCTACCTCATTGACTGCTGTCTCTGTGTTGAAATGGGGCAAGTGGAATACAACACACTGGGTGATGTGTACCTGACTGAGTTCAATCTTTCCAAAATCATCCCCCTTCTCGCTTTCAGGTCTATTTGAGCCTTGTGGAATTTCACAAGTTGCTAGTTTAGTGTCTGCTATGAGGTCTAGTTTGTACAGTATAAATATAACGTGTTGGTCTTTCTCCTGTTAGTTTAGGGTATTGTTTACCAACATTTTGTATGAAAAAATTTATCACAGCATTTTTTCAAAAGATTATACACCACACAAAGGATCTGATATGTAAGCCTGCATGCCCGTTTCCACAAAGTGGGCATCTTTACCCACTCTTTCATTACGCTCCTTCCCTTATTTCCTATATTAGACAAGATCTTCTGTCCCGAAAGCTTGACTCCTCTCCTACCTTTAACCAAAAGAACGAGACGTGTGTATATACTGAATTCTTGGGGTGACTCCAAATTATAAAAGACTTGCATAAAAATATGAATAAATCAGAAGCTCTGTAGCCTTCATTTCCAATCCATACCCCAATGGTGAAGTCCATTCCTTATTGCGTTTATGTCAAACACTTTTATTGCTGGATTTGTATGGACCTGGTCTGTTTACTGTTCTCAAATCATAGAGTGGACATAAATGAGGGATGAGACTGAGGGTGGGGACAGGAGGAAGACTTCCACTTAGATATTTGAAGTGGGTGACTAAGAAAGGAAAGAAGAATGTTCATCTAATTCACTCAGGGACTCTTTTGCTGATGCAAGACACCAATGTCAAAGCAGCCACAAGACTGTCTAGCGGGAGGCAGATTGAATGTAATTCAACTTTGTTCACTGCTAGAAACCAAAACTTTATCTTGAGTTTACAAGATGAAAGAGTGAGGAAAGAAAATGGGAACTTTTCTTTGTCTTTTATTTATTTCCCCTTATTTCTGGACTGCAGAAGACAACCTCCTTGAGCTTTGGTGACCCCATCATTGGAGTATATTTACTGGATGGTTGGGATTTTGCTGTACAGGATTCTTCCTTTCCCTTACTTTCCCTAGTGTTTTCTAACACATTAACCCTCTCCTTTCCTCTGCTTCCTTTTTTTCCTGAAAAATGCAATGAATGAATAAAGCCTTCCTGGCACTGAAAAGTGAAAGCAACTGTGGTTGCATGCTAAGTGGCACAGGGTTTCTTTCAGGGGTGACACAGGTGTTCCAAAATTAGATTGTGGTGATGGCTGCACAACTCTGTGAACATGCTAAAGAACACTGAATTGTACACTTTAAAGGGAGAGTTATATGGTATGTGAATTAAACACAGTAAAACTGTTGCAAGATAAAGATAGAGGAAATGCAGCACTGCATTTGAAGTGCTCCAGGGCTCAGTCTCAGTCACCTTCCCTTTTCTTCCTGCTGTCCCCTTGGGATGCTCCCTCAATCCCGTCACTTAAACATCTAGTGGCCAGTGTCTCCTGAATTTCCATCTCCAGCTCCATCTTCTCTACTGAATTTCGCCTACTCGCCATTTCCATTCAGAGGACTAACAGTCACGTCAAACTTAACATGGTTAAGACAGAACTTTTGATACTCCTTTCGATCTGAATCTTTTTCTCCTCCACATAGTCCCATGTCAGTAACACACCATCATCCACAAAGTTTACTAAAGTTCAATAAAATAGCCATGTGGTTGAACAAGAGAGAAAAAATAACGTTTTTAAACAATCAAATCATCAACTTGTAAATGAACTTAACCAAGCTCTTTGAGGTATCTCAATCCAACATATAAAGATAGGCATAGTTGACAAACAATGAAAACTATACCATTTCTATTATAGTTTTTAAAATAAAGATAATTTTCCAAATAACTTTGTGCTAGAATACAAGAAGAAATTCAAGTGACAAAAATCAATACAGGGAGTTGAGAGGAAGACCTATTTGAGTAGAGATCTCTTTTAGAATCAGAATAAAGAGCAAAAAGGGCTGGGCACATTGGCTCACATCTGTAATCCCAGCACTCCAGCACTTTGGGAGGCCAAAGCAGGCAGATCATCTGAGGTCGGGAGTTCGAGACCAGCTGGCCAACGTGGTGAAACCTTGTCTCTACCAAAAAGAAAAAATACTAGTTGGGTATGGTACACATGCGTTTAATCCCAGCTACTTGGGAGGCTGAGGCACAATAATTGCTTGAACCCATGAGGTGGAGGTTGCAGCCAGCCAAGATCACACCACTCCACTCCACTCCAGCCTGGGCAACAGAGTGATACTATGTCTCAAAAAAAAAAAAAAAAAAAAAAAAAAGGATGGCCAAATAGGAACAGTTCTGGAGTACAGTTCCCAGCAAGAACAACACAGAAGGTGAATGATCACCACATTTCCAAACAAGTTATTATTGCCCACAGACCAGGAGATTCCTGGGCTGAAAAGTGCCACGAGTTTCCAGCATGGGTATTTCAGCTGGTGCGCCAGGTTTCTGCACAAAATCTCACACAAATCTGGGTGGCCGTTTCAACTGGCGCCTGGAACGCCTGGGAGACAGAGGCACCCATTCACTGAAAAAAAGGTGGCTGAAACAGGGAGCTGGGTGACCTGGCTCGGCAGGTCTTACCCTCACAAAGACCAGCAATCTGAAATGCTCTGGATTGAGAGTTTCACAACAAGTACAGCAGGACCCAGGACCGTCCAGCTCTGTTGGAGGAAGTGCATCCACTATTACTTAGGCAGGCCACCACTACTGAGGCAGTCCGCCATTACTGAGGTAGTCTGCCATTAGGGAGGCAGACCGCCGTTACTGAGGCAGACCACCATTACCGAGGCAGTTCTAACTGTACCTCTATAAACAAAACCACAAAGAAGTTCACACAGCAACTGGGCAGAGCCCATGGCAGCTCAGCAACACCTCTGCTGGCAGACTGTGACTAGGTTACCTCCTAGCTGGGCAGGGCATCTCTGAAAAAAGGCAGCAACACATCAGGAACTTATAAATAACATCCCACCTTCCCAGGACAGAGCACCTAGGAAAAAAGGCAGTTATGAGTTCTGCTGCAGCAGACTTAAACATAACTGCCCAGCAGCTCTATATGGAACAACGGGGCTCCCAGCTCATCACTTGAGCTCCTATAAGGGTCAGACTGTCTCCTTAAGCAGCTCCCTGACCCCCATATATCCAAAGAGACACCTCAAAAAGGAGAGCTCAGGCTGACATCTGCTGGATACCCTTCTGGGATGAAGACAACAGAAGAAGAAACTGGCAGAAACCCTTACCGCTCTGCAGCCACCACAGGTGATCCCCAGGCAAGCAGGCTCTGGAGTGGACCTCCAGCAGTCCTACAGCAGAGAGGTATGACTGTTAGAAGGAAAACTAAAAAACAGAAAGAAACAACTTCATCATCAACAAAAAGGATGTCCACTCAGAGACCCCATCTGAAAGTCACCAAATACAAAGACCACAGGTAGATAAATCCAAAAAGATGGGAAGAAACCAGTACAAAAAGGATGAAAACACCCAAAACCAGAACACCTCTCCTCCTACAAGGGATCACAACTCCTCACCAGCAAGGGAACAAAGCTGGATCGAGAATGAGTCTGATGAACTGACAGAAACAGGCTTTAGAAGGTAGGTAATAACAAACTTCTCTGAGCTAAAAGAACATGTTCCAACCCAATGCAAAGAAACTAAGAATGTTGAAAAAAAGGTTTGATGAAATGTTAATGAGAATAAACAGCTTACAGAAGAAAATAAATCACCTGATGGAGCTGAAAAACGCATGAGAACTTTGTGAAGCATATATAAATTTCAACAGCTGAATCGACCAAGTAGAAGAAAGGATATCAGAGATTGAAGATCAACTCAATGAAATAAAAAGAGAACGCAAGATTAGAGAAAAAAAAGTGAAAAGAAATGAACAAAGTCTCCAAGAAATATGGGATTATGTGAAAAGACCTAATCTACATTTGATAGGTGTACCTGAATGTGGCAGAGAGAATGAGTCCAGGCTGGAAAACACTCTTCAGGATATTATCCAGGAGAACTTCCCCAACCTAGCAAGGCAGGCCAATATTCAAGTCCAGGAAATACAGAGAACACCACAAAGATATTCCTCAAGAAGAACAACCCCAACACACATAATCGTCAGATTCACCAGGGTTGAAATGAAGGAGAAAATGCTAAGGGCAGCCAGAGAGAAAGGTCAGGTTACCCACAAAGGGAAGCCCATCAGACTCATAGCGGATCTCTCAGCAGAAACCCTACAAGCCAGAAGAGAGTGGGGGCCAATATTCAACATCCTTAAAGAAAAGAGCTTTCAACCTAGAATTTCATATCCAGCCAAACTAAGCTTCATAAGCAACGGAGAAATAAAATTTTTTATGAACAAGCAATTGCTCAGAGATTTTGTCATCACCAGGCCTGCCTTACAAGAGCTTCTGAAAGAAGCACTAAACATAGAAAGGAACAGCCAGTACCAGCCACTCCAAAAATGTACCAGATGGTAAAAGGCATTGAAACTGCATCAACTAATGTGCAAAACAACCAGCTAGCGTCAAAATGGCAGGATCAAATTCACAATAACAATATTAACCTTAAATGTAAATGGGCTAAATGTCCCAATCAAAAGACACTGACTGGCAAATTGGATAAAAAGTCAAAACCCATTGGTGTGCTGTATCCAGGAAACCTATCTCACATGCAAGGATACACATAGGCTCAAAATAAAGGGATGCAGGCAGATTTACCAAGCAAATAGCAAAAAAAAGCATTAGTTGCAATCCTAGTCTCTGATAAAACAGACTTTAAACCAACAAAGAAAGAGACAAAGAAGGGCATTACATATTGGTAAAAGGATCAACGCATCAAGAAGAGCTAATGATCCTAAACATATACGCTCCCAACACAAGAGCACCCAGCTACATAAAGCAAGCTCTTAAAGACCTACAAAGAGACTTAGTCTTCCACACAATAACAGTGGGAGACTTAACACTCCATTGTCAATATTAGATGATCAACGAAACAGAAAATTAACAAGGATATCCAGGAATTGAACTCAGATCTGGACCAAGTAAACCTAATAGACATCTACAGAACTCTCAACCCCAAATCCACAGAATATACATTCTTCTCAGCACCACATCACGCCTATTCTAAAACTGACCACACAATTGGAAGTAAATCACTCTTCAGCAAATGCAAAAGAATGGAAATCATAACAAACAGTTTCTCAGACCACAGGGCAATCAAATTAGAACTCAAGATTAAGAAACTAACTCATAACTGTGCAACCTCATGGAAACTGAATAACTGGCTCTTGACTATTGAATGGATAAACAATGAAATGAAGGCAGAAATAAAGATGTTCTTTGAAACCAACTAGAATGAAGACACAATGTACCAGAATCTCTGGGACACATTTAAAGCAGTTTCTAGAGAAATTTTTTTTTTCATCTCATCTATCTTTTATTCCCAGATACTATATCATTTCTTTTACATAATTTAGTTGTCACTGTTAAAAATTATATAGACTTAGAGAAAAATTTATAGCAATAAATGCCCACATAAGAAGCAAGGAAAGATCTAAAATCGACACCCTAACATCAAAATTGAAAGAGCTAGAGGAGCAAGATAAAAAAATCTCAAAAGCTAGCAGAAGACAAGAAATAACTAAGATCAGAGCAGAACTGAAGGAGATAGAGACACAAAAACCCTTCAAAAAATCAATAAATCCAGGAGCTGGTTTTTTGAAAATATCAAAGAAAAATAGACCACTAGCCAGATTAATAAAAAAGAAAAGACAGAATAATCAAATAGATGCAATAAAAAATGATAATGGGGATTTCACCACTGATTCCACAGAAATACAAACTACCATCAGAGATTACTACAAACAACTCTATGCACATAAACCAGTAAACCTGGAAGAAACAGATAAGTTCCTGGACACTTGCACCCTCCCAAGCCTAAACCTGGAAGATGTTGAAACCCTGAATAGACCAATAACAAGGACTGAAGTTGAGGCAGCAATTAATAGCCTACCAACCAAAAAAAGCCCAGGTCCATATGGGTTCACAGCTGAATTCCACCAGACATACAAAGAGGAGCTGGTACCACTCCTGCTGAAACTATTCCAAACAATCCAAAAAGAGGGAATCCTTATCAACTCATTTTATGAGACCAACATCATCCTGATACCAAAACTTAGAAGAGGCTAAACAAAAAAGAAAACTTCAGGCCAATATTCATGATGAACATTGATGCAAAAATCTTCAATAAAATACTGGCAAACCGATTGCAACAGCACATCAAAAAGCTTATTCATCACAATGAAGTAGTTTTCATCCCAGGGATACAAGTCTATAAACATAATCCACCACATAAACAGAACCAAAGACAAAAGCCACATGATTATCTCAATTGATGCAGAGAAGGCCTTCAACAAAATTCAACAGTGCTTTATGCTAAAAACTCTCAATAAACTAGGTATCGATGGAACATATCTCAAAATAATAAAAGCTATTTATGACAAACCCACAGCCAATATCATACTGAATGGGCAAAAACTGGAAGCATTCCCTTTGAAATATGGCACCAGACAAGGATGTCCTCTCTCACCACTCCTATTCAATATAGTATTGGAAGTTCTAGCCAGAGCAATCAGGCAAGAAAAAGAAATAAAGCCTATTCAATTAGGAAAGGAGGAAGTCAAATTGTCTCTATTTGCAGACGACATGATTGTATATTTAGAAGAGCACATCGTCTCAGCCCCAAACCTCCTGAAACTGATAGGCAACTTCAGCAAAGTCTTAGGATACAAAATCAATGTGCAAAAATCACAAGCATTCCTATACACCTATAACAGACTTAAAAGAGCCAAATCGAGAATGAACTGCCATTCACAGTTGCTACAAAGAGAATAAAATACCTAGGAATACATTTAACAAAGGATGTGAAGGACTTCTTCAAGGAAAACTACAAACCACTGCTCAAGGAAATAAGAGAGGACAGAAACAGACGGAGAAACATTCCATGCTCATGGTTAGGAAGAATCAATATCGTGAAAATGGCCATACTGCCCAAAGTAATTTATAGATTCAATGCTATCCCCATCAAGCTACCTATAACCCTCTTCACAGAACTGGAAAAATCCACCTTGAACTTCATACGGAACGAAAAGAGAGCCCACATAGCCAAAACAATTCTAAGCAAAAAGAACAAAGCTTGAGGCATCATGCTACCTGACTTCAAACTATACTACAAGGCTACAGTAATCAAAACAGCATGGTACTGGTACCAAAACAGAGATATAGAGCAAGGGAACAGAACAGAGGCCTCGGAGGCAATGTCACACATCTACAACACATCTGATCTTTGACAAAAGAAAGCAATAGGGAAAGGATTCCCTGTTTATTAAACGGTGTTGGGAAAACTGGCTAGCCATGTGCAGAAAGCAGAAACTGGATCCCTTCCTGACATCTTACACTAAAATTAATGCCAGATGGATTAAAGACTTAAACATAAGACCTAACACCATAAAAACCCTAGAAGAAAACCTAGGCAAAACCATTCAGGACATAGGCATAGGCAAGGACTTCATCACTAAAGCAGAAAAAGCATTGGCAACAAAAGCCAAAATAGATAGATGGGACCTAATTAAACTCCAGAGCTTCTGCACAGCAAAAGAAACAGTCATTAGAGTGAACTGGCAACCAACAGAATGGGAAAAATTTTTGCAATCTATCCATCTGACAAAGGGCTAATATCCAGAAAAAAGAACTAAAACAGATTTACAAGAAAAAAGCAAACATACCCATTCAAAAGTGGGCAAAGGATATGAACAGACACTGTTTAGAAGAAGACATTTATGAGGCCAACAAACATACGAAAAAATGCTCATCATCACTGGTCATTAGGGAAATGCAAATCAAAACCACATTGAGATACCATCTCACGCCAGTTAGAATGGCGATCATTAAAAAATCTGGAGACAACAGATGCTGGAGAGGATGTGGAGAAATACGAACGCTTTTACACTGTTGGTGGGAGTGTAAATTAGTTCAACCATCGTGGAACACAGTGTGGCGATTCCTCAAGGACCTAGAAATAGAAATTCCATTTGACCCAGCAATCCCATTACTGGGTATATATGCAAAGGATTATAAATCATTCTATTATAAGGACACATGCACACATATGTTCATAACGGCACTGTTTACAGTAGCAAAGACCTGGAACCAACCCAAATGCCCATTGATGATAGACTGGACAAGGAAAATGTAGCACATATACACCATGGAATACTATGCAGCCACAAAAAATGATGAGTTTGTGTCCTTTGCAGGGACATGGATGAATCTGGAAACCATCATTCTCAGCAAACTGACACAAGAACAGAAAATCAAATACCGCATGTTGTCACTCATAGGCGGATGTTGAACAATGAGAACACATGGACACAGGGAGGGAAGCATCACACACTGGGGTCTGGTTGGGGGGGAACAGGGGAGAGACAGCAGGGGGTAGGGAGTTTGGGGAGGGATAACATGGGGAGAAATGCCAGATATAGGTGACAGGGGGATGAAGGCAGCAAACCACATTGCTGTGTAGGTACCTATGCAACAATCCTGCATGTTCTGCACATGTACCCAAGAATCTCAAGTGCAATTTAAAAAAAAAAGAATAAGGAGCTAATAAGGAGCTAAAAGAATTGTCGTCACACAGCAGATGGCTAAAAGCACATTTTCAGAGCCTCCTGAACACCCATCAGCCACTCATGTAGTGTAATATGCAAATAGAGTCCCCCCTGTCTTTCTTAAACCCTACCTTACTTGGGTCATTTCAACCTTTCTAATGGCTCTTCCCCTACTGTCACCTCTTCTTTCCTACACTAAGATGCCACAGTGTTTGTTCAGTGGTTACAGAGGCTCAGTTGTCAACTCCCCTGCTTTTCTCAGACTATTTATGTAACTAATATATGATAAAATAAGACTATATTTTTTCAAATAGGTACTCCTCACATATTTATTTTTATAAATTCTAAGATCCCCTTTCTAATATTTCCACCCTTTTTCTAATATTTTGTTACATTAGTTTTGAGTTAGAAGTCTATGAACCTGTTAATTGAAACATTTTCAAAACTTGCAAAAATTGTCAAAAATTAGAAATCAGTTTCAGTAAACACTTGGAGCTGAGTTGCAAAGTGTGCACAAACTACATGAAAGCATTTATGACAACCTATTAAAACTGTATTTCACATTGTTTCAATTTATAATTTACTCCAAAATGCTCTTTCTCCTTTAATTTCCATTGTTGCTTAGGTACCAATTCCAATTATTTAAAAAATCTGTTCATCCCAACTGTTTTCCGAAATGTTTGACAAATATCTGTCATTTGGTATAAAATTACTCGTATATATTTTTCAACAGAAACTGTCCTATTCTTCTCTGAGGCTTATTTTACACATCTATAAAATGGGGATAATAATATCCACCTCTCAAGGTTATCGCAAAGATCAAGTAAGGTTAGCTATGAGGGCCTTCTATTAGTTACAATGCATTAAATATTGGGTAATATGGAAATAAATGTTGAATAATATCAAAATAAGAGTTATTATGCATGGTATTAGCATTCACAAGTACTTAATCCCTTTACTTGTAATAGCAAAAGTGTTGACAGAAAATGTATCAGTGCTAGAATCCTGGTAAAATTGCATGTTCTTTTCATTTAGACTCTCCTGATATTTTCAATCTTTTTTTCTTTTAGGATGTGAAAGCCATTATTAAATACACTTCCTTGGATGTAAACACCTTGTGACTTTCTGCTCCCTTGGCACTTTAAAATTCTGTTACAACAACACTTCCCACACCCTTCTGTGTTCCACACTAGACCCATCATGGGTACTGATTTATTAAGAAAGGTAGTGTTCTCTACCAGTTTTTAAGCTTCACACACAAGAATAGTATTCACAGATAAACAAGTGAAAATTTACCAGAGAAAATACTCCCATTTTAAGAAACTCAATAATGAAGAAGTTATCAGCTTTATGAGGAAAAATATGTCAAAGCTTATATGACCCACTACAACACTTTAACCCTCCTTTGTGCTTGTGAAATTCACTTGACAACTTATTTCTTTAATTACACAGTTTTAGTTATTTCTCTCAAGCATAAGACACTTATCCATGGCTTTCCCACTGAGAAAAAGAAATCATAAACTGCTATTTCCCGAAATATATGCCAAAGTAAAGAAACTCTTAAAAAAAAAGTCCAATAAATATGTATCAAAATCTATATTCACCCTCTTAGAAATGCAAAATGGCCCTTTGCATATATAGTCAGTAACTTTTTATTTTTTTAGTTGGTGTCTTGTTCTGTTGCCCAGGCTGGCGTGCAATGGCACGATCTCAGCTAACTGCAATCTCCACCTCTCAGGTTCAAGTGATTCTCCCATCTCAGCCTCCCAAGTAGCTGGGATTAAAAGGCGCCCACCATCATGCCCAGCTAATTTTTGTATTTTTATTAGAGACGGGGTTTCATCATGTCAGCCAGGCTGGTCTTGAACTCCTGACCTCAGGTGATTTGCCCACCTTGGCCTCCCAAAGTGCTGGAATTACAGGCGTGAACCACCGCACCTAGCCATCAGTAACTTTTTTATAGATATATGTTATTCTTTGCATTTCCACTATATTTGAAATATTTTACAACATTAAAAAAATCGTATCTTTAAGTGGAATTTCCCAAAGTCAATTAACCACCAAGCTCTTTTCTCCCTGTCTAGACATCTCCCTAATAGTGGGAGCAAGCAGATATGAGTTTAGAGGTACACTTTGGGCCACCCATTTCCATTTACCCAAAAAACAAAGAATGACTTTTTCACCAAACAAAATTACAAGTCCAAGACACCAACGCACAGGAGGGTGGGAAGGGTGAACCCACGCCTCGGAGATTCCAGCCACATGCAAATTAGCGGTAGAAGATGACATCACTTTATTTCCACAGCAGCTTTAAGAAACATATTCAATGTGTGTGGTAAGCTTCTTCCAACCTACCCCTTTGGATAATAGCCCGGTTTCTTCAATATAAGAGTGATAGATCTGAACAAACTGATGAACATAAAAGATAGGATATCTCTGTCCTCTTTGCACAAGTAGATTAATGACTCACAGCTTCCTGAGCTGAAAGAGCAGATTAAAGCTCACCACATATTATGATGGAACACCACAGAGTTCAGATGAACAGAGTCACTTCAGGAAGCAGCTCTCTGAAACGCCTTGGTAGCATGAACAAGGAGGTTGTAATAGTCAAAATAACTGCGGATTTTGGGTCCTTGAGCACAGTTTTACAAATGTTTCCTTTCTGAATACAAAAATAAAATAAACTGCCCTCCATGCCTAATTTGAGGAGGTCTCTGGGCCATATTAGAAATGATAGGCAGTGATAGAATATAGTATTATCCCAATTTTACAGATGATAACATGAAAGCGTGGAGACAGTAAGTAACTGGATGTAGCCATGCAACAAGTGAGTGGAGAAGCTGGAATCTGAACCCAGAACCTGTGCTACATCGCTTCTTGATCTACAGAGAGGTAACAGATGGGTGGGGGTAGCTGGGAGGATCATCTCCTTTGACTTAGCCTGCTCTCTCCCAGCTCCCTGATGCGCCAACAATGAAGGTCACATTTACGAACTGAAATTATCCTTCAAGCAGGTTTTATCAGACGGAATTTCAGAGTATACAACCTTTTTAAACACTGAGTTTAATTTAAAATGTTGGAGCACTTTTGACTTTCACTTATTTCAACTAGCCATCTACAATTAGTCTGAATCGAGGAGATAGGACTTTCATTTAACCTTCCATTATGACAAGAACATATGTAAAGCAAGCGTTATCACTGGTGACTGTCAGGTATGGTACAGAGACCTCCCACAGAGCAATGCCCAGGCAGCACCCTCTAATGTTTGACTTCTGCAAACATTACATCAAGTCATTTTAACAAGGCTAATTGTTTGCTCCTCACGGCTTCACGGTTTTCTGCAACATAAACGAACCTCCCGCCCTTGTATGTTACTGCAAAGTTCTGACCAAAACATTACAGACTCTCCTTGAAAACTCTAGAGTCAAGCTTGTTTCCTACATGTAAATCATAACCCTGAATTTTCCAAAACTGTATCTTCAATGAAGTGTAAAACTTTAATCATTCTAATTCCATGAACACATATTTCAGAGTTGTATTCTGTTCCATTTCATCTAGTAAATAAGAGTAACTAGGGTTATTTGCCAAATTCAATGATCTAAACTCATCTTTTGACCAGCTATTCAGGAATCACCTCCCGGCCGAATCACGGAATCTTCATATGAATTACTTAGTTACAGTGGTTTAAAGGTATATTTCAAAATCACATCTCAAATTGTGGTAGCTAAGAAAGGGCTCTGGGCAGATCTAATCTTGATCCCGTTAGGAATAAAGAGGAAAAGCAACTTCATACCTCTTTATAGACAACTCTGCAGGAACGTGTTAGAATGTAGGCTCCCTGAAAGTAAAAGAAGGCCTATTTACTGTTGTTTCCTGTGTGTACAGCAGGAATCTGGTAAACAGTGGGGCTCAAAAAATATGTCCTAACAGAGGGAATGAGCAGAAACATGGACTGCACACTGAAGGATGTTGAAAATCATCCTTATTTCAACATAGATTTGGCTGGTTATGATGGTCTCCAAGTATCCACAAATATTTCAGAAAGTCCAATGGAAATCATGCACTTACCTTAAGATGAGATGGCACAGGGCAACTAAAAGTCAAGTTTGCTTGACTTCTGCAAACATTATATTAAGTCATTTTAACAAGGCTAATTGTTTCACATAGATCAGAAGTTTGGATGTCACACAATGACATGGGGAAGGAAAGGCTTTCTTACTCCCCAAGCCCCTCTTCCAGGGTGGGAGGTGGGGGATACATTAATCTAACTGGGACAGATTTACTAATGAATAGGACCCTAGTGTTTTAGAAGGTCAAACCCACATAGGGCTGTGGCTCTCTCCGTCTCTGTTACATGGCGTATCACTGTTGCCCAGGCTGGCCTTGAACTCCTGGGCTTAAACCACCCAAGTAGCTAGGACTACAGTGCCCCAGGCCTGGCTTGGCTCCTCCTCACTAGGAGGCAGCGGTAAGCAGATTCAGGGTAGGGCTTGATTTCTGGCTCTTTCTCTTCTTTTCTCTAATGCTTGTGTTACGGGGCCCTCCATGGTCAACCAGTAGTAAAATGCTGGTGAAGAAGAAGAGGTTCTAATTAACAGTTACTGGTAATGACATCTTCTAGGCAAGTTTACTATCAGCCCACAGCAGGGACTGTGGGCACTCACTTCCCAATGAAATGGAGCTCTTTTCTCATGTCTTATCATCTGTGTATACATGTCCCTTGGAAAGCTCACAGGGAGCAAGGACTGGCCAGGCAGGATTCACAGAGGGTTCCACCCATCACACACAGCCACATGTAAGTCCACCTCTAACTGAGGTACTTTACAAAGGACAAGCATTCCAAAAATAGAAGTTGATAAGCAGTAAGTAGTAGATCACTTCAGAAAATTGTGGATTTTCAACCCACAACTCTGAGGAAGTGAGCTGTTGATCATTCCTGAGCATAAGAACCCAACCCAGAAGTGAGGACAATAAATTGGGGTTGGCAGACCTGGGCACCAATCATGTCAGCAGCAAACTTGCTAGCAGCCCCAGGTGGACCAGACATTCCACCCTGCATAGTGTCAGTACCCTCAGTGGTCAAATGAGAGTATTGGATTACTAGATAATCTCTGTTTTCCTTCCAACTCCAGCAGTCTACGATTCAATGAATGACAACATTGTCTAGGATCTTAAGCATATATATGCCTTTTGCTCGAGCCAACACAGACCACTTGCAAGACACATACTTGTTACCAAATTGGAATTCAGTGTTTGCTGCACAGTTCCTGCCAAAGGCTTCTTAAAGTCATCTGATATTCAAGAGATAGTCTAATAGATGTGTTAACCATCCCTGAAGAACTGGCACAGAGGAGGAAGATTCCATTCAATTAACATTTATTGAGCATGGAAAGTGGGAACTTTAATATAGATTATCTCATTTAAATGCCGTTCTTCTCCAGTTTTTCAATAGTTAAAATCTTGGTAGACTTCTAGCAGTCTTTAGTGTCCAACTTTTCCATAAATTTATTACACTAGCAAATTATCAATCCCTCTAGAGTCTTGTGTTCTTATCCCTAAACTGCTACATAGGATGGCAGAGCCCAGTCCTGTGCCCTGTTATCTCGGCCCCACTACTGTTTCACCTTCACTGAGTAACAACTTAGTGCATCCTTCTTATGTCTGACAGTGCCTTTGTTTTTTGTTTGTATGTTTGCTTGCTTATTTCTATTCTGTTTTTTGGTAGTGTTCCTTATTCAGGGCCCAGGCGGTTCCTCAGTGGCAGGCAGGGGAGTGCAGAGGGGTTTGTGTGTTCAGGACTTTTACCATTGCAAATAAATGTTTAGGCTTCTTTTGCACCGAAACTGAAAACCACGTAATACAACGTTTCTCTTATCTCATTTAAAGACCACATTAGTGTTCATTAGAGTAATCAAGCAGCAAATTTCAGATACTTTGTAACATCTCTTTCTCTGTTTCTTCAGCCATCTCAAACCTTCCTGGAAATAAATGGGCACATAAATCCCAATAAATATAGAAAGATACCAGTTCAGTGATTAAAAGCACAGGCTATGGATGTGAGCCCATGCTTCCCATTTGTGGCCACATACTGGAGTGTGATATTTCACCTCAAGTCAGCATCATCAGATGGAGAATGGGAGTCATACTGATTCCCAAGCCACAAATTTCTGTAAGATCCTCCTTCATATAAAGCATTTAGTACAGTTCCTGTCTCACAAATACTCAGCAAATATTTGTTTAATATTACTGTGGAACCCAAATTGTCATGGATTTCATTCTCATTCTTTTAATTTTTTTTTTTTTTTTGGCTTGTCCTTTGTTTTCTCCAACCCACTGACACATGACTTTTCTGCCTTCTCTCACTCGCCCCCCTCTCCCCACTCATCCCCTACTCCAGGCCTTCACTTTTCCTACATCACTCAGTCTATCATAATAGACTTGCCAACTGCCTCAACAATAATTCTGTTTCTTTCTTTTCACTGCTCACCCACTTGGCTAAACACCACCTCTGCTGAATCCAGCTCTCCACTTTCTCTACAAGAAGCAGTGTGCTGTAATGCATATGGGTGCTACCTCTGGGGTTAGACTGTGCAGGGTTCAAACCCCTGCTCTGATGCCTAACAGCTTTTTGTCTTTAAATAAGTTGCTTGTTACTTCTGTAGAATGAAGTTGATAACAATATTGCCTGACTCATGGATATGGAATGAAATTTAAATGAGACTATACAGTTGGATTTGTGTTGGCCCTGGTAAGCACTCAAAAATTTTAGCTGGGATTATTTTTATTATATTACTCTATGCATGAGGCAATGGAATAAAGTTGGGAAAATCACATACCCAGACAGACTGCTTGCACTATAAATGTGGAATCACAAACCTCAGTTGGGTCCTTGATACTGTCTGGCAACTCTATTCATCTCCCTGATATATTTGCTCTCAATGCCTTCAGCTCTTACTTCAAATCTCTCTCACTCTCAGCTGATGATCTCCCCTTCTGTTTTCTGGGAAAAACAGAAGCCATCAGAAAACCACTATCATTTGATCATCATTCAATATAGAAAACATAGGAAATATACATCTGGACTTATGTTCTCCACACTCTCTCCAATCTAATGGATGAAGGGTCCCAAAGACCAACCCTTCACTTGGGTTTCAGGTTCCCTCCCTAAGGCTTTCCAAGGACTTCCCTCCTGCAGTTTTTTTGTCTTTTCTCTACATCTTTGGTTCCTCCCTAAGTGACCCCTCAATGATCCTCACCACCTGGTGTTCATACCCTTGTAAAATTCCCTCTCCTTAGGTTTTGGGTGGAACCTATGACTTACTTCTAACCAAAGGAACATGGCAAAGATGCTGGCCTATTCCTCCTGACTACATTGCATTATGCAAGGTTTCATCTTGCTGGCAGGCAAGCTCTAAGATTCTCTTTGCCGGCTTGATGAAGAAAGAGGCTAAGCTAAGGAAGCCTATGTGACAAAGAACAGCAGAAAGTAGGAAAGGGGTGGGGGAGAGGAGCTCTATAAGCTAAGAACAGCTTCCAAACAATAGCCAGGAAGAAGCTAGGATCCTCAGTCCTACATATACAAGGGAATGAATTCTGCCACCATTCTGTGTAAGCAAGCTTAGAGGTGAATTATTCCCTGGTCAAGCTTTCAGATGAGAACTCAACCCATGTAAGACCTTAACTGCAGCCTTGTGAGACTCTTCATGGCAAGCCTAGTTAAGCTGAGCCTAGACTCCAAACCCACAGAAACTCTGTTTCAAGGCCATGTGTATACACACACACACACACTCACACACACACACACACACACACATATTTGTGGCAATATGTTACACTACAATAGAAAACTAATATCCCCCCTTCCACATAATTCCCATGAAGCTCTAGTCATAATACTAGGCTCTACTGTATCCCATCTTTTAAAAAAAAAACCTAGGCCATAGGCCTTGCAGCTATTCTTCCTCCTCTTTGTTGTCCATTCCAACTAAGATTGTCAAGAGTTTTTCATGTATCCCTCTGTCTTCTCCTCTCATCAGCTGCTTAGCCTATTCCAGGCACATCACTGAAACTTCTCTTGTCAAGGATCCCAGTACGTTCCATATTATCTAATCCAAATGAACATCTCTGTCTCTTTCTCATTCTACATCTCAGCAGCATTCAACACAGTTTATTACTCCCCACCCACTTTTTGGAAGTATTTCTTCTCTTGGCTTATTGGACTTTACATTTTCTAGTTTTCCTTCTACTTATTTGGCTGCTGCTTCTCAATAGTCTTTGCTGGCTTCTCCCTTTATGCCCAAACTTAAATAGTGCTGTGCCCCAGAATCAGGCCCCAGACTTTCCTCTCTTGGCCCCCTGCACTCCCTTTGCAGTCCCCAGGCTTTCCATTAACATACTGATGTCATGCCAATTCCTCCCACTAGCCTTGACCTCTCCTATCCATTCCCCATCTCACAACCACCTGCCTAACCATACCTCCACTTGGTTGTCCAACAGTCATCTCAGACTTCACATGCACAAAACAGAACACTTGATTTTTGTTCTCTCGGTTTTCGTAATCTCAGTAAATGGTACCTTCAATCAACCTTTACTAGATGGTCTCATCCTGGATTCCTCCCTTTCCTTCATCACCCATCAACCAACCCAACCACAAGTTCTTGTAGGGTGATCCTCACAATAGATTCTGAATTTGCCCACTCCTACCAATCTCTAACTCCAAGCTACCCTTCCCTCTCTTGGTCTGCCGCAGTGACAGCCACCCAACTGGCCTCCCTGCCTCCACTGCTGTCCTCCACACAGCATCCATCTTTTGAAAACTATAAATTGCTCAAAGCTTTTCAAAGACTTCACTGTCCTTTCAAAGGGCCCACCAGGCTCTCTCTGCAGGCACCTGCCAGTCTCCTTGACATATCTGATACCCACTAAGTTCCAGCCACAATCACCCTTTTCTCCTTGCCACCTTGAGACTTGCAACTGCTACAATCTCTGCCTGGCAAGATCTTCCCACGCAAAATGTTTCATACCTCAGGGCAAATGTCCCCTCCTCAGAGAGATCTTACCCACAGTAGCTTTCTCTTTTTCCTCTGAAACTCTAAGATATCATGACTTTCTTCACAGGACACATCACGGTCTGAAGTGTTATGCTTGCTTATGTATGTACGTCTGCATCTGTGTGTTTGATTTTTACTATGATGCCTCTCACTAGGTGTGAGCATCAGGAAGGTGTCCTCTGTTATGTTCTAGAATAGCTGCTAGCACCTGATATTCAATAAATATTTGTTGAATAAATAAATGCATGAATATATATGTTAATATTCTTATATGCATGATAATAAAATTATCTTGTGATATTTCATTAGAAAATCTCTCCAGATACACTGTCTTTAAACTAGTATTTCAAAAAGATAAAATTATACCTCAAACGACTCAACATACTGTGTAAATTTCTCAGAAGTGTGGGCAAATGAAAGTGTTATAAAATGAAGCCCATTGTGAGAGAATTTAAAGGAAATTTCTTTGGAGATATGAAAAATCTTTATTGATCAAGTGAATTATCACACTCTTCCGCTTTTATATATTTGTTTCCTATATTTAGTTTGTTTTCATCACAGAGCATAAATTATTATTGTTTCTATCATAAATTGTGCATTCCTACTCGAACCACAAGACACACTTTCAGTATTTCTGGACAAAAATGCTAAGGAGTCACTACTCTTGTTATTCAATGTCACCGACACCGAGTGACTTCATTTCAAACCCAGCTATATTCTGTAGCCATACAATGCAGGCTTTTCAACAGACCATGGTAACGAATGTGGTCACGGTTTGGATTTCAACAAGCAGCTGTCAAAAACTATCATCCCAAATGACCACTTGCCGAAAATTTCTCACTCCAAAAGCTGGTACTTCCATGGTGGTCTAGGAAAGAAATCTGTACCCACATCTACACTGGGGCTATTCTAATTGCCGATGTTCAACATTTCTTTGGAAATACAATTTCAAGCTTTCAGGAGCTTTTTGGTGAGCCCCAAAAGCTTTTTTAAGTGTTCTCTAAATATTAAGCTCACTTGTTCGTGATTTTTTTCTTCCTGAAATACCAGCGCCTTCTGAAAACTCCGGTAAACAGTTATTCCGCTGATTTTAAGAACCACTCGAGAAAAATCACTCACTCCATTGCTTACCACTTGCTGCCCTCAAAACTTCTTAGCAACATACACCGTGCATGAACCTCAACGTGGTTTGCTTTGTCCAATCGCATGCCTGAAAGCCCAACCAGTCAGTTGTGTAATAATAAACCCCTTATCTCCTGAAGATACACAAACGGAAAAATCTCTCGGCGCTTCAGTGCACAGGGGACTTCGCTACAATTCTCAGCAGAAACTCACATCCATTTTAAATGCCACCCCTCACCCCATTTTCCTGATTTCCTCTTTTTTCTCATTTGCAATTTTGAGGAAGGAAAAAAAAAAACCTCAAATGCTAAACGATGCCGAGTTGAAACACGGGAAGGCGAGGGTCAATGCCAAAAACTGCCAGCAAAATGCATGTAGAAACCAAGGGCTTGGTTTTGGCCGTACTGAGTTTACCGGTTCTCTCACCAGCGCCTGTGATGGAAACTCATCAACAATTGTTCTTGGATGGAAGAAGGGGCTGAGAGATTGGCGAGAAACACCGTTTTCTAGTTTCAATAAGCTTGAATAACTATCAAAATAAAGAGAAGGAGACACTCCTTCCTTGGGGGAGAATAAAATCTCACTCTCCCCTATCTCGTCCGTCCCCACCAGGCACGAACCGGCGCCTCCGTGTTCCCCAAGTTCCCCACCCCACCGGGGAGAAGCGCCTTTCCAGGCACCCACACAAGACAACAAACCCGAACCGGCCTTTGAGGAAAGGGGGAGCGGCAGCGCTGGGAGAGACGCAGGGGCCCGAGGATCAGGCAAATCAACAGTTCCCCGCGCTGCCCGGTGCGGCCGCCCGCGCCGCCTGACACACCCCTCCCGGCCGGTCTCTCCCAGTAGCCGCTGCCCGGCCTCCGCCAGGCGCCTCAACCCGGGGCCCGGGCCCGTCCCCCTCCCGGGCCGGAGGCTCCCACGCGCGCCACCGAGCACAGCACGCACCTTCAACGCGCCCCGGGCAGGGCCCTTGGGGACTGCGCGGCCGGGTCCGAGGGGCACGAAACGCTCCTCGCTGTCCTCGTCGTCTTCGTCGCCGTCCACCACCTCGACGACCACCTCCTCGTCTTCGTCTTCCTCGTCGTCATCCTCCTCCTCCGCGCCCCCTCGGGGCTTCTCCTCCACCCGCCCGAGCCCCCTCCGCCGCCTGCTCCCGCCCTCCTCGTCCTCGTCTTCCTCCCCCAGAAGCAGCAGCACCGGCGACGCGGCGGCGGCTGCCCGAGGGGGGCCGGTCCCGGCGTTGCGCGGCGGCGGCAGCGGTGGCAGCAGCGGCCTCCAGCTCTCCGGGGCGAGCGCCGGGGCCGGGCCCGGGGCAGGGGGCGGGAGCCTGGGCAGAGCGGCTTCCTTGGCGGCCGCGGGCGCGGGCCCGACCGGCTGCAGCGCGGCGCCCCCCCGGCGGCTGCCCAGGCTGGAGCGCTTGGCTAGACGCCGCGCCTGCATGCCTGAGCGCGGGGCTGCGGGCCGCGGCGCGGGGCCGGAGAGTTTGCCACCTCCTTTTCCTTCTCCTTCTCCGCCGGCGGCCGCGGTGGCCGCAGGGCCTGGGGCGCGGGGCCGCAAGGGGTTGCAGGAGCCGCCGGCCCGGACCCGCGGCTGCCACTGGCTGCAGAGGCGCGGGCGCCGCCTTCGCTGGACCGGCCGGCGGGGACGCCGGCGGCCGGCGGCTACGGCGGGGCGGCGCGGCGGCCGCGGGCGGGGGTGGGTGTGAGCGAGCGGCGCGTTGCCGCCTCCGCCGCCGCCGCCGCCGCCGCAGCCCGGGAGCCGCGGGCCGCGCTGCGCTCCATGCGGCCGGTGGCCGAGCCCGCGCGCGCCTCTCCCGGCCCGCTGCGCCCGCGCGCTCCGGGCCTACAGCTGCCTTGCCTCGGCGCGAGCTGTTGGTGTTGTGTGTTTTCCACCACCGCCCCCCTCCTCGTGAGCCATTCCTCACAGCCCTCCGGTCCCCCCCCCGCTTAGACAAAACCCGGACTGGATTTTTTTCCCCTACACACAGCCTCCTAAAGTCTGGCGCTTCGAAGAGTTGGCGGTGACGCCAGGGCAAAAGCCTAACCGCGGCGCGTTCTTCCCTCCCGAGGGAGGGGAGTAGAATTCCCTGGAAGTAAGGTTGTCGGTCAAAGTTAGACTTTGAACGAAGAGATTTGCTACAAGTCATTTTAATGGTCACTGATTTGCATGGCAGCTTCTCCTGAGCTTGTGTGAAATCTAGGAAGGTGTACGAATCCGAGGTTTGGGGTGAATTCCTAATATGAATCATCAGAGTCGCTTAGATTTTCGAAATACTGTTTCATGAGCCATTATCTACCAATGTCTCTCTCTCTTTAAACGCCCCACTCTAGCCCTGCAAGATTGAGCTGCCTTGACTCTGTGCTGAGTGTCTAGGTCTTTCAGCTTTTACTCCTGCTATTCGACCTTGAGCCCCTTATTATAAAGGCTGAATTCCAAGAAGCTGTCTGCTTGCACTATCTGATTGGTAGACTCTCTTCTGGCATTGTTCAGGCCTTCGAAGAAACAAATGGGTAGGGGTTCAAGATCGTTTGAATTGGTTACTTAAAAAATTAATAGGAAGTAAGACGAAGTCTGGAAATCAAGCACATAACCAGTTTGCCATAGATTTAGTTTTGCCATTTTCTGACAATTTTTAGGTGTGACAAAGGAAAGATATTTGCTATTGTTTGGGGTTAGGCTATGTAGAAAGTCGTATTTCTTATTTTTATCTATTTTATTTATTTATTTATTTATTGAGATGGAGTTTTGCTCTTTTCACCCAGGCTGAAGTGAAATAGCATGGTCTTGGCTCACTGCAACCTCCACCTCCTGGGTTCAAGCGATCTCCTGTCTCATCCTCCCAAGTAGCTGGGATTACAGGCACCCACCACCACACCTGGCTAATTTTGTATTTTTACTAGAGACAGGGTTTCACCATGTTGGCTGGGCTAGTTTCAAACTCCTGACCTTCACCGGCCTTGGCCTCCCAAAGTGCTGGGATTACAGGCATAAGCCACTGCACCTGGCCATAAGTCGTATTTCTTACATTCAAATCATACTCCCAATTCCATCCCTGTAGAGGAGGGCTGGGGAGGATCTTACGCATCAAATACTCTGGTAGGGATCTACATGGGGCCAGAATAAAAGGTGTATTCACCTTCAGCTAATTATTATTGGACATTTAACATCATATACACTGTTAGACACTTGAAGGGGGCTCATTAAATGCTCACTTATGGTGCCTTCCAACTGTTGAACAGGGATGATGACAAAGATTCTAAAATGAACTTTTCTCCCTGAATCAGATTAGCTTCCTGATATACCTATTTCAGGTGATGACACTTTCATTATAATCATTTGGGCCCAAAATAGCGGTATCATTTTAACTCCCTTCTCTACCTTATCTCTAGAGGCAGTTAGTTGCCCACAAGTCCAACCCATTGTTCTTTTTAAAATACATTTTGAATCCACCCCTTCTTTTCCATTCCCAAAGCTCTTAACAGCATTTTGTGACTTCAAAAGTGAACATTTCTAATGGTTCCAATCACCCATTTTCTCACCCACACACCCTCCCCTTCCCTCCTCAGACACCACCACAAGATTTATGTTTCCCAAACCCCATTCAGATCACACCATTTTCTTGTTGGACTTCTTATTTGTAAATATCCTGTTCCGGAATTCGGAAAGAAGACAACAGAACATTAAGAGATGGGTGTGTCTGATCAAAGCATGGAATAGCAGGGGCCAGCCAAGAAGTGAATAATCAGTATGAGCGAGAGCTTGCAAAGAATGAAGAAAGGTCATTAAGGTGGTTCCATCCTCATTGGAAGAAATTTAGCTTCGTTGATTTAGGAGATGATTTTAGAGTGAGGCAGCAGGGTCTTTCTCTGACCATGAAAAGGAAAGATCAGGGGTAAGGGGTGGGCAGACAAGTATGGAGAAGGAGATAGAAGAGGACAAAGGTGTGAGGCAAGCTGACTAGTAGTTAGGCAAATGGTCTCAGGAGCACCTGGGTCCGAATCCTGGCTCTGTAATTTACCAGCTGTGTACTTTTACTCATCCTCTTTCTGTGCTTGTTTCCTCATCTGTGAAATGGGGATCATAGTAATAAAGTTGTTTTGCAGATTAATGAGTTAATAATACAATTAGCTTACAAGAGTGCCTGGTACAAGCTAGGGTTTAAATGAGGGCTTATCATACTAAACATTGTAGTGGTAGGTAAACAAGATGACTTGGGATACTCTCAGAGAATAGCAAGGTAGCTCTTTTAAGTAAGCTGAGTAATGTCAGTAACTAGCAAAATGTGCTTTTAAAGACCAATGACTTCTTGTCAAAGGACCGTGGTGAGGCCAGGGATATAGCTTTTTTGTGTCTGAAATTGCTATAGATGAAAGAAAGTAAATGTTTTCCTGAGAACTTAGAGGAAATGCAGAGTTAAATGAATTGGTGATTGGCATTTTTGACTTAGTGGAAGATGATACACTATAATACATTCTTCCAAAAAAGTGCTGTATATGCTTTGAAATCAGCTTTTGTTTCTCTTAGCCCATTTCAATAAATGAAGGCTAATGTCACAAAAGAGGTTTCGCCCAAGCTGGGCTTTGAAGGATGAGAAGGATCTGTTCAGGCAGGGAGAGCAGCATTGTCTAGGCAAGTGCAGGCCACTGAAGACTGCCCTCATTAAATCAGAGGACATTTAGAGAAAATAAAAAATGAAATTACCTAATTCATCAGGAATCAAGAAAAGATCTCATGATATGGGCACATCACATACTATATGCATGACATGGACTCAGAAGTCAAGAAATATCTCGTGATGCCAAGCAGTGGGGAGGAGTCATTGCCGCTTCTTTCCCCCATGTTCCTTAAATGTAACAGATATTTTTCTTCCAAAACTAGAGCGCTTGCCACTGAGGATGAGGAAGTATGTCTCTGAGCCACAGAGTAAAGAAGGAGCCCCTTCCAGGACAGTTGGATTGCATGTATACTCATCTAGAACATTTCGTCATTCATTCTGCATGGATTTATTGAGTCCTGACAAGTGCTAAGCCTTGTTCTTGGTGCCAGTGTGCAGCAGTGAACAGAATAACCTTCACCAGGGGAGGGACCAGACAACAATCAAAGAAGATAAGTGAAAAATATGATTTTGTGGAAGCAATAAGTGCCTATATGAAAAAGCCAGAGAAAAATAAAGCAGAGGAGGGGTAGAAAGTGCTGGAGGTTTACTATAAAGAAATGTGCATTTCAAAGCACATTTCTTTATATTAAAGCAGACATAAGAATAGTATGAAGTTGAATGTGAAATTTGAATGAAAACTCGGCAGCCATGGACTAAGTCTTGTTCCCTCAGATAGAATCCATTCTCCTCTATTGTTCACATGCTTTGGTTGAACTGTTTGAGAAGCACTGGTGAGGAAGAACAAGAGTAGGCTTCGGAGTAAGCATCACTCCTTAACCACACAGTAGCTGGCTGGCTCCTGTCTGGTTTCTTTGGATCCTCAGTGGTTCTTAAACCTTTGAGTTCTGAACCCTAAAGATACCTAAAACATTTTTTTTACATTTATTTAAAATATTATGTAAAGAAAATCAGGCTCACTTTGGCATTATGTTCAGTTTTAAAAAATTTTAAATTCAGTGAAATAATAATCATGTTTCCAAAATCAGGAGGCTTAACCATAACCAGAACAAAAAATATAATAAATTTGCATCCACCAGTGGTAGTTCTTTTTTGTCGTTGTGAAACTCTTAATAGTTGGATTTGTTGAGAGTAGTAGCTCTTTTTAAAAATTATTTTAGAAGTAAAAGTAGAATTTTGCCCTTTAAAAAGGTTATGAAAGTAAGATTAGCTTAGTTTTTCCACAGTTCTGGGAAACTTAAAAATGATTTCATTTGATGACTGTCATCGCACCGTATGAAAAATAGATTAAGGTTAAGAGAATCACTCATCTATTACAACCTTCAGGCTGAAAGCCTGTCTAAGTCAAGCATAACCTCCACCCAGATAAATGTTTCTTCCATGAGCAGTTAACTTAAACTCTCTTTCACAACACACTGTACTTTCAAAATACTAATTCTGTAATAACTCTCAAAGACTTAGGTGTCTTTTCTAATGAGTGTTAAAATGGTAGCATTGCTTTTTTTTTTTTTTTATGTAACACATATTTACTATTTCAGTGCGTGCAATTTTGTCTTTGTTGTTTCGTGATCAGTTTAGTCAACTCATATTGGCACTTGAGAGGCAATAAATAGAACACAGGACTGAGATTCCAGAGATTTGAGTTGAATCAGACTGTGGTGATTATTAGCCATGTAACACTAGTTAAGTCTTCTGATTTCTGCAGAGTTCACAACTCTCATATGAATGAGTTGTGCTCCCTAAGGAGCTCTCTTATTTTAACTCCAGAGTTCCATGATATAAAACGTCAACTTGAAGTCTGTTTTAAGATTAAGCCAAATACCCATTATTAAAATCAACAAATGGAATACAGTATGCATGTTAAGAAATGTGTGTCAATTTTTTTTTGGAGATAGGGTCTAACTCTGTTGCCCAGGCTGGAGTGCAGTGGCTCAATCACAGCTCACTGCAACCTCTACCTCCTGCGCTCGAGTTATCCTCCCACCTCAGTCTCCAGAGTAGCTGGGACCACAGGCATGCAGCACTATGCTCAGCTAGTTTTGGGGGCTTTATTTGTTTGTATTTTTAGCAGAGACAGGGTTTCACTATGTTGCCCAAGTTGGTCTTGAACTCTTGGGCTCAAGTAATCCACCTACCTCGGCCTCTCAAAATGCTGGGACTGGGCATCTCTTTTAAGCCAATTCTAGGTGCTGTCTGTATTTTAGGACTGCCATCTCTTTTACTAACAACATCACTCTTAATTTCATGAGCCTTCCCTGCTTTGTTGGAAATACAGAAATTATAAAAGTATGCATTTTGTTGCTACCTTCTTACTTTGCTAGTGATTTGTTCAGTAATAAGATGCCTAACAGCCACGAACCAAGTAGTTTCTATGTTTTATTATTTGTATTAACCTCCCTTTTCACAAGCTGAGAATTGCTCTATCTAAGATATATAATTATTTCCTACTAATTATATTTTCTTATCACTGAGGCTTTTCTCTCCACTTTCCTTTTCTTACAGCTTTTTTCATCCAGGACCCTTCTGGTGTCAATAACTTCAGTCCTATTCACACTAAAGAAAAAAACAGGGCAGAAGGGGAATTTATCAGCTCAGATAATTCAACCACACATGAACCTGAGCTTGGGAAAATTAGATGTGGGGCCTTAGTGATATGTGTCCTCTGTCTTTGTCTTTGTCTCTGTCTCTCTCTTTCTCTCTGAGTGTGTGTGACACTTACTTATTTCATTATCTGGCCAACTAGAACCATATCCACAGGTAGCTCTGGCCACACACTTGTCCACCTTGTGAACAGGGGCAGGGGAACTCTTTGCTACGTGCATCAGCTGGAAAAATTCCAGTGAATTTCTGGATGGCCCAGTCTGAATCATGAGCTGACCCCTGTGGCCAAGGGTGGACAGCTGTGATGGGTGGCCTCCACCAAACCTTGTAGTTAAAGGGAAAAGGAATAATTACTGTATTGAGCAGAAAAGGAACACAAAAGGCCACCATATGTTATAAATATAACCAATACTATAAAAAATCTGAAACATACAAACTTGTAGAAGGGATAAAAATCACCTCTAACCTCCCTACACAAAGATAGCCCCTGTAATTATTTTGGTATATTTATTTTCATTTCTTTTCTGGGCATCATCATTTTTGTCTCACATTATTTTTCCACCTAATTTTATAATGAGAACTTTTCTTTCACACATGGTTTTATAACTTGTAGGTGTTTATGGAGCCAGTAGGGTAAAAATAAATCATAAAAATATAAGCAGAATATATGCATGGATATTTTTATAATCTCTAGGAATGATAGCCATGTTAAACTTGATACCAAGTCAGAGCCATAGCAAAAAGTGATAAATATGATCACAAAAGAACTTGTAGGTTTTATCACAAAAGACACCATTAAAAAGTTTTAAAATAAATGAAAGATAGAAAATATTATCAACTTAAAATCAAGGATTAATATGCAGCAAAATGCAAATAATTCAGTGTTATTAAAATACTTAATACAATATTTGCTTACCAGGCTTGTAGAAATTCTAAAGCTTTGATACTATTCAGGGTTACTGAGAGTATGAGTATGCTGTTGTGTGCACCCATCACATGGCTGTATACTGCTGCAGTGTCTGTCATGCTTCTGAAATGCAATTGCCAGTTGAAACCAGCAATTCCATTTCTGGTTGTTGATCCTAGAAGAACACAGTGCCTAATAGCACAAAGGAATACAGAGAGAATATTTATTGCAGCACTGGTTTTAATAGCAAAATATTGAATACAGCATAAATATTCATCAAAATGAGAATAGTTTAAAAAGAAGTCTTTGATGATATATGAGTCGCTTTGCAGCCACTAAAAGGAGTAAAGGAAGTCACTGTGTGCTAAAAGAGAAAGGACGAAAGAACTGTTTCTTTTTCTTTTTTGAGACAGAGTCTTGCTCTGTTGCCCAGGCTAGAGTGTACTCTTGGGTCACGGCAAACTTGGGTCATTGCGAACTCTGCCTCCTGGTTCAAGCAATTCTCCTGCCTCAGCCTCCTGAGTAGCTGAGATTACAGGCACCCACCCTGGCACCTGGCTAATTTTGTTTGTTCGTTTGTTTGTTTTTTGAGATGGAATCTTGCTTTGTCACCAGGCTGGAGTGCAGTGGTGCAATATTGGCTCACTGCAACCTCCATCTCCCGGGTTCAAGTGATTCTCTTGCCTCAGCCTCCTGAGTAGCTGGGACTACAGGTGAACACCACCATGCCCAGCTAATGTTTTTGTATTTTTGGTAGAGACGGGGTTTCACCATGTTGGCCAGGGTGGTCTCAATCTCCTGACCTTGTGATCCACCCACGTTGGCCTCCTGGGATTACAGGCGTGAGACATTGTGCCTGGCCTTAATTTTTGTATTTTTAATAGAGATGGTGATCTTGGCCAGGCTGGTGTCAAACTCCTGACCTCGTGATCCACCTGCATCGGCCTCCCAAACTGCTGGATTACAGGTGTGAGCCACCATGCCTGGCCAGGACTCATATTTTTAAGTGAAAAGAACAAGCTATAAAATACTTTTTTACAACATGATCTCATTTGCATTTAAAACACCCTACAAAATATACTACATACATCTATTAATACATAGTGTGATTTTAGATGGCTATGGGGAAGCCTTCATAGCATACCTGCTAACCTCTGGAGAGGTGCACAGGCTTGAGAAAGGAGGCAAAGGAAGTCTCCCATTTTCTCTATTTTTTGGCTTGTTAAGAAAAAAAAAGGGCTAGGTGCAGTGGCTCACTCCTGCAATCCTAGCACTTTGGGAGTCTGAGGTGGGCGGATCACCTGAGGTTAGGAATTCAAGACCAGCCTGGTCAACAAGGTGAAACCCCATCTCTACTAAAAATACAAAAATTAGTCAGGTGTGGTGGTGAGCACCTGTAATCCCAGCAACTCGGGAGACTGAGTAGCTTGAACCTGGGTGGCAGAGGTTTCAGTGAGCCGAGCTAGCACCAGTGTGGTCCAGCCTGGGCAGAATATTCTGTCAAGCTGTGCAATGATTTCACCACGTCTTTCTATGTAATATAGTGCTGCTGACCTTTCTACAGAAAGTATTACACACCTTTTGGATTCTTTCCTTAGGGTCAGTGCCAGAAGTAGAATCAAATAGTGTTCACATTTTCTTGATACATTTGACTAGATGGCTTTAGGAAAGAGTTTTTCTGCAATGTGCACCCTGAAAACCACAGAGAGTGGCTGGTGTCCTGCGTGCTCTTACTTTAATCACGTCTCACTTTTTCCATCATTCTCTCCCTTGCCACTTTGACAAATGGTCCATCAAATTTCATTTTGTTTTAATTTATTTCTTTGATCATAAATGACGAAAAATATTGTCCCATGTGTTCATGTTTTACTTCCCCTTCTGCACATTATTTTCTTATCCTTTGCCCATAACCCTAATAGAATCAGCGTTTTTCTTATCCCCATATTTGAGCCCTTGATGTTAAAAAACCCTATTGCCATATTTTCTGCAAATACTTCTGTAGCTTTGTTGTTAAATTTCTTCATGTTTTCTTCCCTAAATCTTTAGATTTATAAATATATAAAGAAAGGCCTTTCTTTTCCTTTCTTCATTGAACTTATTTACAAATTATTTCTGTTTCCTACCAATGTCTGTATACTGACTTCTACTAGACTTCATCCATTATCATTTTCGTTCAATTCTTATTTCCTTTTATAAATTCACCTAAAGCAAGCCTTCATTTCAACAACTACCGTTTTTTAAATCTGTTTATGTCACATCATAATTTCTTTATACTACAATGATGTGCTATTGCTGAGAAGAATTCTTAAAATTTAGTTTTCAGATTTGATTCTCATTTACTTATTGCTTACATGCCTGTCTGTATTTTAGTTAATAACCCTTAGTTAATCCTTCTCTCCTAATATAAATATTTCTAGGCTTAATAACAGGGTGTGGTGGCTGATGCCTGTAACTCCAGCACTTTGGGAAGCCGAGGCAGGTGGATCACTTGAGCTCAGGAGTTCAAGACCAGCCTGGGCAACATAATGAAACCCTGTCTCTACCAAAAAATAAAAATAAAAAATAAGAAAATAAAAAATATTAGCTGGCCATGATGGTGTATGTCTATGGCCCCAGCTACTCAGGAGGCTGAAGTGGGAGAATTGCTTGAGCCTGGGAGGCAGAGGTTGCAGTCAGCGGAGATCACAACACTGCACTCCAACCTGGGTGACAGAGTGAGATGCCCTCTTAAAAAAAATAAAGAAAAAAGAAATATTTCTAGAATTAAATAGTAATTAGCATAATACCTCTAATAAGCAATGTTTTCCAAAATACTAAACCTAGCCCTTTTAATGTATTTGACATTAATATAAATGTGAGCCTGCAAATGGCTAACCTGCTAGAACATTCTGCAGTGATGGAAATGGTCTGTGTCTGTGCTGTTCAATACAGCAGCCACCAGCCACATGCAGCTATGGAGCACTTGCAATGTGCCTACTGCAAACGAGGAATGCAATTTTAAATTTTATTTACTTTTAATTAAATATGGATAGCCACATGTGACTAGTGGCTACCGTGTTGGATGGTGAAGGCTCAAGCCCTCCAAGGGTCGTTTTCTACTTTCCAGATCCATTTTCAGGTAAATCTGACTGAGAAAATTAAAAAAAAAAAAAACAAAAAAACAGAAATCACACCCAGGATACTTTACTGCAAATCCAAACTACTGTAACTATTTTATTTTCTCATCTATCTACCTAATTTTAAGAATTAAATGTTTTGAATTTTGAACTTATTTTTAACAACTCTCATTTATTTCCTTCATCAGGCTTCCAGTTAGGGTATTTTCAGGTTTGATGACAGTAAGACATCAAAAGCTCCTAATGTATCCTCTTTGCCTCCAGTACTATTTTTATTTACACCATTTTAGTTTCTATCTTTGTTGTTTTATACTCAAGCTATTCCAGGGGAAGAAGTACCTAAATTAACCCTAGCAACCTATCATGAGAGTCTTGAAAGCCATAAAACAGAATGAGACATCAGCACATGCTGATATAAATGCCACTGGGATTTCTTAAAAGCTAGTCATAAATTTTTTTTTGTTGTTATGCCTGTTAATATGAAAAAAATGAGAGTGAGACAGAATCTTGTAAGAAGTGAAAAATTCCTCAGTACTTGCCATACTTACTAGGATAAAGAATCTTCCTTAAACTGTTGTAGATATAAAAACTGTCCTTCCGGCCGACAATGTGCAAGGATGAAGGAGGCCTGGGGAGGGTGGTGGGTGGAGCAGCCTTGATTACCTTCCATTTCTTTCATTGTGCATTTAGAGGTGACTTGCAACTTTTTTATCACATTCCTATAAAAGCTATGTTTGAGCAGCTTATCCAACCACCTCCTCCATATAAACCCCATTATCCTCATGCCCCCATTGGCTCCATCTATTTATCTAGTGACAGTCATCCTGCCACGTGGTGTCTTGCTTCCTGTTGCCACACAGCAGGCAAAGCTGGCTTGGTCAAAGCTGGAATTTCAAACAAAACCTTTATTTCAAAATCAGTACTTTCCAGAGGAGCGAGGAGATGAAAAATAAGGAGGAACAGGAAAGAAAGGAAGAAGAAGAAAGAGGAAGGGACAAGAAGAGTGACCAGCAAGAAAAACACAACAATATTCTTGGGTCTTTGCTAATTTCTTATGTTGTAATATATAACAATCCACCCATACACAAAAAGGTTTTCCTCTATTTATCCTAAGTTGCCACTTTCCCTTATTCAGTTCTCAGCACAGAGAGGAAATAGCTAGTGATGATCTTGGATAGAAAAATAATGACCCTTGAAAAATAATGACCCTTAATATTTATTTCTAAATCTTTTCTGATAGGTTTTCAGTACAGAGTTCCAGTCCCCACACTGTAATCATTTTACCCATGTTGTTTCACAAGGTTTTTTCCCCCTATATTACTTCTACATTATTCTACTACTAGTGATGCCATTTTCCCATCAGCTTTAAATACCTTTATCTAATTCTCAATTCACGTTCAGCTTGTTTTTCCCAGTGATCTCTATATCCCTTTTACATACTTTGTGGATAATCAGTGATTCCCTACCTAGGGTATTTATATCTTCTAGAATCTAAAATCCAGCGTCACCCTAAGTATATGAGCTGCCATCTTTCAGAATAGCATTCAGCTTATATTTCTTAGGCCTGTAGATATTCCTGGCCAGGATTGGCTACATAATTTGCAGAGACCAGGATAAAATAAATGTGCAGGACTCCTTGTTCAAAATTACCATGAATTTCAAGGCAGAGACAGAAGGACATTAAACCAAGCATGGGCTCTTCCAAGCAGGAGGCCCTGGGTAACAATATAAGCTGCATGTCCAGGAAGCAGGCTCTGTCTCCAGCTTTTTCATAGGACAGTGGGAATGGTGGGTACAATATACTTGAGGCAAAACTGTGTGTCTTAGGGTCTCCTCCACTGCATTTCTTCACACTCTGCTCTTTCCTGAAAGAAGGAAAATCCAGTGTTAGGAGTTGAGTATTACTTAGTACTTAGGCATATTGGGGATTCAGAACCTACCTGTCTTAGGAGAACTTGGGATCTTGTTGGAAAAACTCTAAAGCTCTGAGCAGGTGAGGTATGTGGTTCAATGTGCATGTTAGGAAGGTATTCTGGCAGCATCATGGAAGTGACACCTGAAGGGAACAGTCATAGAGTCAGGAGAAGTGAAGAGGGTCTTAGTCCAGGGGAAATGAAAAGGGTCTGATGTAAAGCTACCACAGAGGGTAAAGCAAGGTCAGGATGGATGTGAGAAATAGTTCCTAAGCAGAAATCAACCGAACCTAGTGACCAGCAGGATGTGGCCAGAACAAGAAAAGAAGGAACCAGGGACAATTGTCTGCTTTAAACTTTAGGGACTAGTTGATCTTAGTGCTAGTCACTGGGTGGGGGGCGGGGAACAGGCTTGGTGGGGGACATTGCACCATTTAGGAAATAACATGTTTCAGATGCCCACAGACATACAGGTGAAGTTGTGTGATAGTGTTTGACATTCAAGAGAGAGATCTGGGGGCCGGGCATGGTAGCTCATGCCTGTAATTCCAGCACTTTGGGAGGCTGAGGCAGGTGGATTGCTTAAGGTCAGGGATTCAAGGCCAGCCTGGCCAACATGGTGAAACCCCGTCTCTACTCCAAATACAAAAAATTAGCCAGGTGTGGTGGCACACGCCTGTAGTCCTAGCTACTCAGGAGTGTGAGGCAGGAGAATTGCTTGAGACTGGGAGGTGGACGTTGCAGTGAGTCGAGATTGTGCCACTGCACTCCAGCCTGGGCGAAAGAGCAAGACTCTGTCTCAAAAAAAAAAAAAAAAAAAGATCTGGAGAGGGTATTGATGAAGGAGCTGGGCTGGTCCTCAGCCTATTTGCCATCAGGGTCATTCCTTGTCCTTCCCCTGCTCTTCTGTCACTGTAGCCATCTGCTGTAGGCCATTTCTCCCTGGCTCCATTCTCGGGGCACAGGTAGGAGACTGGAGAGAGTTAAGCAGGAGCCGGGGAATTTTTCCCTGTCTCTCTGCTGTAGGGCTGTCCTCCCACTGGGGTTATATCCTCCAAGACTCCAGCTTTCCCTGTTTCCACAGGTCAAGAAGCCACTGGCTGTGATAGCCCCACCTCTTTTTGTCCCTCTAGCGTGGGAGGGTAGCAGGTTCCTGTCGTTACTAATTTCTATGTTGTCTCAAAAACCCATTTATTTTCTCAGCTATTCCATCACCAATGGGGATGAAATTTCTTGTATTTTTAAACTCTTTTTGTGTTTTTCTGCTTGGACCCTGTCTATATAGGAATGTATACCATACAGTGATGTTTGCTAAAGTGGCTGAGTATACCTTGAGATTGTAGATGGGGACTGAAAATTGCCACAGAATTTAGTTACAAGTTGGTGATGCTAACAAGAGAATGAAAGGCAGGTTGCTGTGGATTTTTTAAATGGCTGGGAATCAAGGAAGTAATGAATGCACATTTCAGATTTTTAACTTTTTAAAAAATGTATTATTAAAGGAAACAGGATAAAGAGAAATAAGTTTTGAAGATGGGAAATTGGCATTGGCCCCAAGTAGAATGGGAGCTGGAGCAGATACAGGTGAGAGCCAAGTCATGGCTTAATGAAAGAGCAGCTGAAATTGGCTCCCACAAATGGTGTTTCCACTGCAGGACTGTGTTATAGTCTCCAGTGTCTCTCAGGAGTGAAGAAAGTGAACCCAGTGGCTATAAATCTGTGGTTCCCAAAGTACGGTCTGTGGACCAGCAGCAGCTGCTGTGGACCCTGAAAACCTGCAGGAAATGCAAAACCTCAGGCCATGCCCCAGGTCAACTGAATGAGAAAACCTGGGAGTGGGACTCAGCCATCTGGTTGAAGAGCCCCTCCACATGATTCTAATGAATGCTAAAGTTGAGATTGACTGCCAGATCATTGCTACCCAAAGGGTGGTCTGCAATCACGCAGCATCAGCATCATTTGGGAGCTTTTTAGAAATGCAGAATCTCTGTCCTCTCCCTCACATCAAAATCAGGAGTATAATAAGGTCCCAGGTGGCTCCTATGCATATTAAGCAGCATTGAACTTAGGGACTTATTCTCCTCATTGGTATTTGTAGATAGCCAGTGATTCCTGGGGACCTAAATGAGAGGGTAACTTTTAGTGGAGAAATTTCAGGTTTAATTCAGATGACAGTAGCTATATCAGATTTTGCAGGCTGAGAACCCTGCCTGACACCTTTCCAATGATACCATATAGGTGGCCGGACCAGCTGTCTCCTCTCATGGACTACACTTGAGACCAAAATGGAAAATTACAATGCAAAACAAAACAAAATGCAGCTCTGAAGGTCAGCCCTTAGGAAAGGCTGTTGAGTGTCTGCTATATGTCCTAAGTTCTTTGGTGGACCCTGAAATGCCCCTACTGTTGCTTGGTTCCTATGCTCAGGAGCTCGCAGTCTAACAGAAGATACAAATGCATGAATACATTATTACCATCCCTCTGGTAAAGGCATGATCATGATCTGCCAGGGAATTTGGGGATCATGGAGAAGGAGAGAGCCACATGGCCACAGTGGGTCAAGGAAAGCTTGCTGGATGAGGTCCTGCTAGAGCTGAGGGAGTGGGGATCTACCAGATGATGAGGTGGAAGAGACATTCCAGGGAGAGGTGGCCTCCGGAACAAAGGCACAGAGATGACACAGAGCTTAGGATTTCCACTCTGGGGGCAGGAACATATTCTTTACAAGGCCAGGTGCATCTAATTTTTAAAACCCCATGGTTATTTTTGACATTTTCAATCCAAAGACCATGTAGTCTTACTTTTGAGCATGACCCTTTGTGTAGGGCCTAGGCTAGGCTGGTGTGATGAAAGGATTCTGCAGTGGCAGCAGCATTGACATCACTCCACATTACATGTGAATCAACAGTCCCAAGACAGGGAAGTCAAGCATATGTTAGGTGGTCTATGGAGAAGCTCCTCTATGGTCACTTCTTAACCCAGAAACCATGATTTTGGTGGTGCAGAGAAATGTGAATACTCAGGTTAAAAACACTTGGCACCCTCATTTCTCCACTCAGATCAGTGTGCCTAAAGTTACCCTACTGTGCACCTAGACCAGCAACACCAGCATTTTCTCTGCACCCCTGTATTATGTGATCTTAGCTGTGCTCATGGTGAACTCATGCCAGAATATACCGGAATGACCGAAGAGTCTTTCCCAAGAACCTTGGCTCTTTCCCCCTTGCAGAAGATGGGCATGAGTTCCAGGTCCCAAGGGTATTCTGCCCCTGTGGTGTTTAGCTTTTATACATTTATGCTGGAGTATATGATTTTTTTTTCTTTTTGAGACAAGGCCTGGCTCTATCACCCAGGCTGGAGTGTAGTGGTGGAATCTTGGCTCACTGCAAGCTCCACCTCCCAGGCTTAAGCCGTCCTCCCACCTCAGCCTCCCAAGTAGCTGGACTGCAGGCATGCATCACCACACCTGGCTAATTATTATTATTATTATTTGTAGAGATTGGGTTTCACCATGTTGTCTAGGCTGGTCTCAAACTCTTGAGCTCAAAGCAATCTGCCTGCCTTGGGCTCCCAAAATGCTGGGGGATTACAGGCATGAGCCACCATGCCTGGCCTATATGATGTTTTTATATCTAAAAGGATCCTTCAAGAAAGAGACAGATGTCTTACATTTGCCTCTCATGGCATCTCTAATTTTACAAGGGTGCCTACTCAAATACTCAATTTTGTACAATGAAATATTGCTTGAAGGAAGCACATTGGCCTGAAGCAATCTTAGTCAATGTTAGGTCAAAATGTTTACAGATGCCATTTGATGCATTCAGTAAAACCAGGAGTCAACGAAATTTAACTTAGATTTGGCTGTTTTTCTAGAATCACCACCGATGGATGTTGCTGGAAATAAGACATCTATATACCACCTTATAAAGTGAAATATGTGTGTGATTTTGGTATGGAGATCACAAGCAGCAGATTGACTTTTTGTGGTTAGGATAAAGTGTCCAGAGGCAACATCATATACAGATCCAAAAAGTGCTGCGTGTCAAACAGCTCATCTGGAAGTGAATATGATGTGGCTTGCAGAGTTGTTAAAAGAATGGGAAAGTGGGTCCTAGTGATGAGAGAGACTTAATGTAAAAGACTCAGGTGAAAAGTTTTAATAAAATAGATTCAAGGAATGTGAGACTGGCAAAAAGCAAAGTATTATGTTATAAAATGCTCTTTTAAAACATATTTACCTGTAACATTTAATGAATAGGTTTTTTTTAAACCTAGTTACACACGCTATAAGGTAATAAAGTCCAATTCAGTCTACCTGTTGAGTAGTAGACTCATATATTTGATATCCAACACAATACTTGGATGTCTAATAGGCATCTCAAACTTAACAGAACCAAAATAAAATTCTTGATGTTCTCTTCAAACTTGTTCCTTCCCCAGTTTTGCCCATGTTAATAAGTAGCACTGCAATTTACCTGTTTAAACTTGGAAGTCAATCTCAATTCCTCTTTTTCTCCCACATCCCAGATTTATCTTCAAAATACATCCTAAATCCAGTCAATCCCACCACCTCCACCACTACCATATTCATCTAGCATTCATCATCTCTAACCTGGATTACCTCCTAACGTGTCTTATTGTTTCACTTTTGTCCTCCTACAGGCAGACCTCCATGTAGCAGTTAAATAGTCTAAAACATACAAAAAATAAAATATGCCCCTCCCCTGTCCAAGAGCCTCTGCTAGTTTCTCATCATGCTGAGAGGATATCCAGATTTTCCTTCTGAGATCCAGAAGACCTTGTAATTATATCAGTAGCTCCATCCCACCTCTCAGTAACCTGTTCTCCTTTCCCTCCTTCCTATCCACATTGCTTTCTGTCTTCCTTCATCACACTAAATTCAAGTTCAAATCAGGCTGTCACACTTCCAGTCCTCTCTGCCAGAGCACCCTGCTTCCAGATCTTACCACAACCTGCTGGCTCCTTAGCTTCATTCAGGCATCTGCTCAACTATGTCCTTAAAAAGGCCTTTCCTCACCACCCTGCTAAAATTGCACTTCAAACCTGTTTTTTTTGTTTTGTTTTGTTTGAGCACTTATTACCAGCAGCTCTGTGACATTGAGATGTCTGTCTTGTTCATCCCTCTGTCCCTAAATTAGTGCTTAGCATTTATAGTTGCTTAAACATTTCTTTCCTGAACTTAAAGTAGTACTTGACTATTCCATCTATATCCCCATAAGAATGGTTAACCATTCTAGTGGGCTAATAAACTTATTTGTGAATCTTTTTGTTGGAAGTTCTACTTGTTCTCAAATTTCACCATGCATCAGAATCACTTGGAGAGCTTGTTAAAACACAGATTAATGGAACACAGCCTCAAAGTTTCTGATTCAAAAAATGTGGGATGGAGTTGGAAAATTTGCATCCTAACAAGTTGCAAGGTGCTGCTGCGGCTGCTGGCCAGGTACCACACTTTCAGAACATAAGGAACAACTAAATCATACATCGCCTCTGGCAATGCCACTTCTTCACATTTTCTCTTCCCAATGCCTTGACCCTTTTTTTCAATTGCCAGTAGCACCACAGAAAGCCACAGGACTTGTGCCCCAGCTCTACTTCTCACCAGGACAACCTTGTGATATGAAGCACTCAAGGACCAAGGCTTCCATTCCTCCACTCCCAGGATTGTGTGCTGTACTTCTCAGGGTTTGCACAAAGTCTCAGAAGGAAAAGTGTTTGTGGAGCATTATGCATTCTAATGATGTCAAAATTTGTAAAGGGAATGCCTTTTATCCTCATCTCCTGCCAGGCTTTAAGCCAGAGCTTTCTGCACCTTGAGAATATATCAGCGTCATCAATACTAAAAGGTTGTGGTTCACCCCGATGAAACAGGACTCTTTTCACAGCAATTGCAAGCCTGGGCAATGACTGATTGTTTAACTTCTGCCCTGCGTTGTTCAAAGGGAGCAGGACTGAGATCTAGTTCTTCAACTGCAGCAGTGAGCTTTCTTATGTATTCCAGTGGATGATGGCTGGGTGAAGGGGAGAAGTTTCTGAAACCTTTCTCACTTTGAAGGGGTGTATGTGTGTTTTAGACTTCCACTTAGATGAATCAGCCTGGAGCCCTTTCAGGCGCCCATGTTTCTTTTCCACCCCCGTTTTTTCATGCACATTTAAAACTGAGTGATAATTCTGAGCGCCATTTTCTTTTATCTCATTTCCTGATAGTCTCCTACTGCTCATTCCTCAGAGCAAAATCATTAAAGCTCTCTCTAAGAATACAATTATCTTAGGGGGTATGACCTATTCAACATTTACTGTCCATCAATACCTTAGCCAGAATTTATTTGTGATGGGTTAATCAAGCTCTTAGCAAGTCTTTGAAATCAGGAGAAAGGAATTTTATGGGAAAATGGTGGTAGTGTATTCAGTGAACATCTGGGGTACAAAGTATATCAGACAAGGGACCCTTGTGTTGGAACTGTTCTGTATTTTAATTCTGTTTAATTCTATCACAGGTAGATTCATGTAATTACATACATGAATACACACACAACTGCACTATAAATACACACAAAATTAAATACACACATATACACACACACAACTGTAAAACTGTAAAACTTTACATGAACGACTGTAAAACTGATGAAGTCTGAACAAGGTGGATTATATTATCAATATCCTGGATAGGATATTGTACTGCAGTTATTCAAGATGTAACTGTTAAGGAAAACTGGGTACATTGGAGAAAACTGGGTACACATAATCTCTCTGTTATTTCTTACAAGTGCATGTGACTCTAAAATAATTTCAAAATTCAAAGTTTAAAAAAAATTGTTGCAGAGAGAACAGGACGATTGGATGTCACAATACAGAGTCCTAGGTGACAGTGAAAGGAGCTTTGGAGCCCAGAGAAGAGGGCAGAACCCAAATCTGAGGCGAAGAGAGGCATGGAAGGGAAGACGAGGCATGCTCCTAAGGAAAACTTCATTTTCTCTGTCGTTAAATTATACTGAGGATAATATAGTCTATCACCAAGGCATAATTCCTAGAACAATCATCCATCAGATGTGAAAGCATTAGTGGTAATAGATGACACTTACTGGTAATAGTACTGCCAGCTGCTGATTTCTTTACATGCGTAATCTCATTTGATCCTCTAACATCCTATGGGGTAGATACTATTATTATATCCATTTTACAGATGAGAAAATCAAGGCACAGAGAGGCCAAGAAACATAAATGGCAACTGGCAAAGCCAGGATTTGTGTGATACGCTCAGCAGTGCAACATCAACACTATTGGGTACTCACCATGTGCTAGGTATACTGCCCTAAATACTTTTTCTTCATGCTGAAGAAATGACCTATCACTATACCGTCATATCTGCAAAATTCTCTGTCAGATACTGGTGTCAAATTACATTTGTTGTGTGCTTAAGTGTCAGGCACTTTACATAAATCATCCCATTGCATCCTCACAGCAAGTCTGGATGTATTTTATCTCCACCTTATTGATGAGAAAGCCAGGCCCAGAGAAGTTGGCTGTCTTCAAAATCACATGATCAATACGTGCAGAACAGTGAGGGTGCTCAGCCATGGGAACTCCAGAGCTCTGAGCCCTATGGCCTCCAACTCAGAAGCTACAACCTCAAAGTCATTTAATTTTCCCCAAAGCTAGAGGCTCCTAGTATTCACTGGCCAGGCATGAATCTATTTTTTTTGCCTACTGTGTAGCAGATGCAGATTTTGCATACTCATTTTGCCTAGCACAACTTGGGAACTCTCCTTGCTATGTGAATCTTTTAGCCACTCAAGGCATGGACAAGCTCTTTTTAGTTGTGCAGTTTAATAAACAACAGCAGCACACACAACTCGATGTTTAATAAACCTTTCATGATGATGGTCATGACTTTTTGCTTTGAAGGTTTGCAGGAAGCAATGAGCATCTCTAACATGTAAGCGATCTCCTCTTCCCGTTTCTCTCTCCTTTGTGTCACTCCAGAGCACCTAGTAGGGGACTGGGGATTTAAATGACTATCTATGAGTCCCCCTGAGTGTACACATTCTGTGCTACATCATCGCCCTGTCATCACAAAGACTGGACACACGAAACTGTGAGGAACTCGTCAGGGGAATCTCTTGCAGGCTGATGGGGTGAACCAAATAAATTCACAGCACCTCAGCCGCAGGCTCCGGGTGACAATGCGGATTCCTCCTGGGCGGCGGGCCCCCATAGGCTTTCACTTTTCTGCTGGGGCTCACGCCCACTCCGAGCCAACTCCACGTCCTGGTTTTCGCCCTCGCCTCCTTCCCGCCGGCAGCAGGCTGCCTGTAAACACGCGGGGGTCGCAGAAAGAGGCGGCTGCTATTGGAGGAGCCCATCCAGGCCTCCTCTACGCCTAGCTCCGGAGCTGTCAGTTATTTGTACAGTGCGAGCGAGATTTTGGCGCCACAGCTGGGAGTGAGGCTTTTGTTCCATAACAAAAACAAGCGTCTGAGTGGCAAAGCTGCCAGCGCCCAGCCCAGCCGAGCAGGCATAAAGGAGCCCGCGTCGCGGATGTTTGTGACCTGTCATTAGAGACAGCTCCCTCAGCTTCCAAACGATCACATGGAGACAATGTGGCAAATTATGTTTGTACCAGCAAAGACCCTGCTTGAGCTGCGGAGGTGAATACTGAGCACCAGGATCTAATAAGGGGGCCTGCTCGCTCAGGTGGAAAAGCATCAAGGAGTCATTTCCAGCGCTTTTTGTCTCCTCTGTCAAAGAATTTCTGTTTTCCCTCTGCAGCTGAAAGGCTGTCCTGGTTGAAACAAGTTAAATAATGAGTCCACGAGAAAAAACTAGGTATTAAAATGTCAAAATGTAGTTCTCCCGTTATGGTGGTCCCCATGATGAGTACATAGAGATGGAGTCTGCTATATTATTTATTTGATATTTGCACATATGATGCTAAATTAGAACACGTCCAGATCCAGGTTACTCCTTACTGTGGAAAAATTCACGTGAAAACCAGAATTCAAAAGTCCGGTAGATTAGGGGTGAATGTTCTCGTTTCAGAAAGGATGCTTTGAGTTTCAAAGCATTCAGAAGACTTGAAAGTCCCCCTCCAAATCAGCAGAATTGATATCTAAAGTGCCACAATTGAGAATTTATTGCTTCAGATTTAGTCTGGTTAGAATGGAAGTACCTTTGAGAAAATGATGAGGCTAAAGGTACACCTTAGTGCGAATTTGTTTAATTATTTTTCTTTTGAGAGTAGATTTTCAGGAAGGGAAGAGACTCGTTACAACTGAGCTCCTGAAAGGAGACAGATGAACACTATGGGTGGCAATGACGGCAGAAACAGACTCGGTGTCCCAGAAGCGCTGTTTGCTATTTCACAATTCTGGGGAAAGCCAGCTTGTCAAAGAGAGTTGTTTGTTTGTGCAATAATAGAACTTTCTGCAGTTTTGGACATATTATATATATGCACTGTCCAATATGGGAGCCACTAGGTATATGTGGTTATTGAAGACTTGAAATCTGCTTGGTGTGACTGAGAAGTTGAATTTTTAATTCAATTGCATTTAAATAGTCACATGTGACTAATGATTCCCATATTGTACAGCACAGCTTTAGAGCATTTTAAAAGGTGTCCACAAATCTTCAGGAAACGAAATTGCATAGTGTGGTGAGCAGCCGCAAAGATGGCCCACAATAGTCCCTACCTCCTGGTATTCCTGCCCCTGAGTGGGATTCCCTCCTCTTGAGCATGGGCTGCAACTAGTAATTTGTTTCTAGCAATAAAATGTGGCCAAAGTGATGGGATGTCAACTCCAAGATTAGGCTACAAAGAGACTCCAACTCCATCTGGAGCATCTTCTTTGTCTCTCTCACTTGTTTGCTCTGAGGAAAGCCAGCTGCCATGTCATCAGCTGCCTTATGGAGAGGCAAGTCCCTCTCTGGCAAGGAACTGATGTCTTCAGCCAACAGCCAGCAAGGCTCTGACACCCTCAGACCAACAACTGTTAAAGAATTAAATGCTGCCAACAACCACGGGAGGTTGCCGAGAAGTGGATTCTCCAGTAGTCCTGGCCCAGAGATGATTGCAGCCCTGGCTGACACCTTGATTGCAGCTTTGTGAACCAGCGACATCCAGTTAAGCCATGCCTGAATTCTAGACCCACAGAAAATGTGAGCTAAGAAAGGTGTGTTGTTTGAAATCACTGAGTTTTGAGGTCGTTTGTTACACAGCAACAAATTTTGATATGGTTAGGTTCGTTTAAAAGACATTTGTACTAGTTAGGGTATCCCCAGGTCCAGAGAAACCTCTAAGCATCAGTGTCTAATGAAATAAAAGTTCTGTTCTTTTAACAGTGCCATATGGGCGTTCTGATGGTGGTATGAGATCCACCCCTAATTTCCTTCAGGTTGTGCTACGAGTCGTCTTTATTCCAGCCAGCTGGAAGGGGAAACCAGCAGAATGGCTCCCATGGGGAGCAGACTTGAGGAAGATGCACACCATTTCTGCTTCTGTTCTATTTGCCTCACTCAAATGACCACCCCAGACTGTAGGGCAGGCTGGGAGACACAGTCCAACGGTGTGCCCAGAATGAAGCCACAGCAGATCTGAGGAGCAATCAGTCTGTAGGTTTTGCCAAAGCACAATATTTTTGGGGGTGGGTAAGCCCCTTGACAAGAACAGGCCTTTTCATGGCTTGCCAAACCCTGGGATCATGCAGACAAGAATATTTTAATAAATAATGATAATAGTGATGACAGACTGGAAAGAGACTATTATCCCCAATTCAAGATGTGAATTCACTAAAATTTTCAAATTATTCTAGTCCCATAAGCTCTCATGACTCAACCAAAAGTCAACCAAATCAAAGTTGTTTAGAGAAAGTTATGGCATAGTTCTGGAAATGACAATGGAAAAATCAAGAGAAGATTTTTCTTTCCTGTCACCTCCTACAAAAAAACTGTGGACCCATTAGCAGTCTCTTCTCATTCCTGCCTTTACCCTCTGAAGCCCAAAACAACCTCTAATTTACTTTCTATCTCTGTGCATGTTCAAATGAGCATGTTCTAAACTATGGAGTGCGATTGGGGTGGAGTTACATGAGCTTAGGCATCCATTACATGTCATTGCAGAGGGATCTGGCACATCTGTTGCTCTGGAGGCTGAGTGGTTTTCTGGTAGCTGCCCCCAGTGTCACTGTCAGTCTTAGGGTTTATAATGAAAGGGGGAAAAAGAAGATAAGATTGGTTTTGTTGATCTCGATTGTTTTAAATTGGGGAACTAATGTGTCAATACATTTTTGCTCCTATATTAATACTTTTCTGAAATGTCACTCCTCTTTTTATCTTCCTGGGCACCTTCTGCCAACCTCCCTTAATCTTAACCTGTGAGCTTGTTCTCACCCAGTAAAGATAGGAATGTTAACTGAGTATGTAGCTGTCAACATGGGTATTAGTCCGTCTTCACACTGCTGTAACAGGCATACTCAAGACCGCGTAATTTCTAAAGAAAAAGAGGTTTAATGGATTCACAGTTCCACATGGCTGGGGAAGCCTCACAATCATATGGAAGGCAAAAGCCATGTCTTAGATGGCGGCAGGTAGGAGAGAATGTGCGGGGGACCTCCCTTTTATAAAACTACAAGATATCAGACTTACTTACAATCACAAGAATAGCATGGGAAATACCAGTCCCAATGATTCAATTACCCCCCACCAGGTCCCTCCCATGACACATGGGAATTATGGGTGCTACAATTCAAGATGAGATTTGGGTGGGGACACAGCCAAACTGTATCAACATGACTTAAAACAAAGTTTTGGCACCCAGAAGTAAACAACCAAAACAAAAAAGAGAAAAAAAGAATGAAAGAAAAGAATGCTTGGCAGAAATCCAAAGGCAGGTGTCCAAGGAGCTAATGTCACTTAAGCTTCAGGGCTCCTCCCTTGTCGGGGTCCTGTCCTAGGGTGAGTGCTGCCCTGCAGAGAGAAGAGGCAGCAGCAGCTCTCACATGTGATGAAGCCAGTAGTACTGCCTGAGGAGGGTCCCCTCTATATTCCTACTTTTTAACAGCTTTATTGAGATATAATAAAAATAACATAAGATGTCCCCCTTTAAGCCCTATAATTCAATGTTCTTTTTACAGTATAATCCCAGAGTTGTTAGTTAGCACATTTTCATCACTGTCACCCTTCACAAAAAAACTGTGGACCCATTAGCAATCTCTTCTTATTCCTGCCCCCAACTCCTGAAACCCAGACAACCTCTAATTCACTTTCTATCTGTATAAATTTGCCCATTCTGGGCTAATGTTTTTCTTTTTCTTTCTTTCTTTTTTTGAAACAGAGTCTCATTCTGTTACCCAGGTTGGAGTAGAGTGGCACAATCATGGCTCACAGCAGCCTTGACCTCCTGGGCTCAAGCAATCCCCCTACCTCAGCCTCCCAAGTAACTGGGATTACAGGTATGTGTGGCCACATCCAGCTAATTTTTTGTAATTTTAGTAGGGGTTTCGCCGTGTTGGCTATGCTAGTCTCAAACTCCTGGGCTCAAGCAATCTGCCTCCTCGGCCTCCCAAAATGCTGGGATTACAACCGTTAGCCATCTTGCCCTGCCATGGACATTTCATCTAAATGGAGTCATATTACATGGTTTTCTGTGCCTTGTTTCTTTCACATAGTGTGATGTTTTCAAGTTTCACCCATGTTGCAGCATATATCAGAGCTTTATTGCCAAATAAAAATTCATGGTATGGAAATAGCATATTTTGTTTATCAAGTCATCAACTGATGGGCATTTAGGTTGGTTTTATATTCATTTTTGTACCTATTTTGTCTATGCCCTGCCAGTGGTCCCAGGGTTGTGAGTGGGGTTGGCAGGCTGCTAGCAATACATTCATATTCATCTGCCCCACTGTGATAACTTGCCTTTGGCAGCTGCCAGGGAGCACTTGCATCCTATCTTTGATCCTTGGAAGAGTATCTGAAACTGAGACTGCTCTGCACCCTGTATGGGGTCCATTAGGACCCACGTTTCCAGGTGTCTCGCTCACTAACCCCAGGACCTGCCCAGCAAGGGCAGAATATAGGGAAAAGGAAGAGGTGTAAGAAAGAGTCTGGCCATGTCTTACTTGCTGCCAGGGTATTCGTTGCCAGTGCCATGCCAGCTATGATCAAAGAGCTGGAGTTCTCTGAAGTCTTGCTAGGGCAAGAAGCCTTTTCTGAGCAGGAAACTGGAGAAGGTCGTAAAAGTGACATTGCTCACCAGCTATAAGGAATTTTTCTAAGTTGTTCATATATTTTTTTAAATGTGGTCAACCATGATAAAGGAAAGGTTTGATTATTTTTCTACTTTTTCAATGGAAAATTATATTACAAAATTGTCATATCAAGAAGCAATGAAAAAGAATACAGAGAGGAGTAATTTCAGTAAAAATGGTGGAGTAAGACACTCTAATATTTTACCTTGCCCTAAAAGCAAATTAAAAAACTGGCAAAAATGATCAGAAGCAGCTTTTTTCAACTCTGAAAATTAACTAGAGGCTTGCACCCACCAGCGAGTGTTTATTCAAGGAAAGCACTGAATCTCAGTAAGCTTTGTGGCATTTGAACTTAACCTCGGATCATACCTCACACCCCAGCTCGGAGGTACCTGTGAAAGGAATAGCCAGAGTTCCTGGCATTGGAGGGACTATTAGAATAAAACTCATTTAAAAATAATTGTAATTATATTCCCTTTAGAAACATGGAAGACTACTCAGAAGGCTTGTCTTTTATTTCACCTGACTTGGAACTGACCCAGTCCAAAAGCTATGTGGGGGTAGGGGTAACATGTGTCAAAAGCATTTACAGGCAAATGTTTTAGTGTCTGCTGCCTGACGTGATAAATAGTAGTTGCTACAAACCAAAAATTAGGAAGAAGAGGCTGGGAATTGTTACGTTCGTGAAGGCTTTGAAAAGTACATGCATAATTCCTGGGAATCTGGAAGCCATGTATGCCCAGGAAAGACCTGATAAGATCCTAAGCTCTGACTTCTGGATGACCTTGAAGCTTTGAACAAGAAGGAAGTGAAGGCTAAGGCAGAATTGTAAACTGCCTGGCCAAGCGTTAAAGGCAGGCCCCAACACAGAGTCTCTTGGCAAACGCTGTAATATTTTTGGTCTCAGGCATTTGAGGAAATCTCTGTCCAATTATTGTTCTAACAGAACAGAGACTTCTATGGTCAAACATGACAAAGAATACAGACTTTACAAAATTAGTTTATAAAAATCATTAAACAAATGAAAATGAACAGCAGCAACAACAAATCCTGGGAGAGGAGAGAATTTGATATACATAGCTTCCACATAATATTCAAAACATCCAGGTTGCAACAAAAAAATTATGAGCTAAACAAAGAACTGAAAAATGTATGGCTCAAACATAGGAAAAAAATTCTTAGAAACGGTCTCTGAGGAGACCGAAGCATTGGACTTACTAGAATACACTTTAAATGAGTTACTTGAAATATGTTTAAAAAGCTAAAGGAAACCATATCTGAAGAACTAAAAGTATCAGAATAATGTCTTACCAAGTAGAAAATATCAATTGAGAAGCCAGGTGTGGTGGCACATGCCTATAATACCAGCACTTCGGGAGGCTGAGGTGGGCAGATTGCTTGATCTAAGGAGTTCGATATCAATCTGGGCAATATCATGAAACCCTGTCTCTACTAAAAATAGAAAAAATAGCTGGGTGTGGTGGTGCAAGTCTATAGTCCCAGCTACTCAGGAGACTGGGGTGGGAGGATTTCTTGAGCCTGGGAGATTGAGGCTGCAGTAAGCTGAAGTCATGCCACTACACTTCAGCCTGGGTGACAGAGTGAGACCTTGTCTAATAAATAAACAAATAAATATAAATTCTATTTTTAAGAGAACCAAGTAGAAATTCTGGCACTCAAAATTACAATAACTGAAAAAAAAATCACTAGGGGAGCTCAATCGTAGATTTAAACAGGTAGAAAAATCAGCAACTTGAAGATAGATAAATTGAGATTACACAGTCTGAGGAGCAAAAGAAAAATGAATAAAGCAGAAACTTAATAGAAGCCTTAGAGACCTGTGAGATATCATCATACACATCATGCCAGTTCTGGAAGGAGAGGGAGACGAGAGAGAGACAGAGAAAGAGGGAGAGAGAGAAAGAGAGAGAGAGTATTTTTAAAAATAATGGCAGGAACCTAAAATTTGATGAAAAATGTCATCTACACATCCAAGAAGCTGAATGAACTATAAGTGGGATAAACTAATAAGATCCGTGGAGAGATACACTGTAACCAAAAACCAAGAATCTTGAAAATAACAAGTAAAAAACAAATCATCTCAGTAAGATTCAACAAGGAATCCTCAATAAGGTTAATTACTGATATCTCATCACAAATCCTGGAGGCTAGAAGGCGCTGGAATGATGTATTTAAAGGGCTCAGAGTAAAATAATGTCAACTAAGAATTCTCTATCTGACAAAAGTATCCTTCAAAAATAAAAATAAATGAAGGCATTCCCAGATAAACTAAAACTGAGAGTTTGTTGCTAATAGACCTACCCTCCAACAAGTACTACAGAAAGTATTTCTGGCTGAAATAGAACACTAGATGGTAACTAAAAGCCATATGAAGAAATAAAGATCTCTGGCAAAGATAACTATATAAGGAAATAAAAAATAGTTTAATTTTTTTTGTTTGTAACACTTTTTTTCTCCCCATTCTGATTTAACTACATAAAGCAACATTTATAAATCTATGTATAAAATACAGTTTAATGTTTTTGTTTGTAACACATTTTTCTCCCCATTCTGATTTAACTGCATAAAGAAATATTTATACATCTATGTTAATGGAAACACAATGTATACAAATACAATTTGCAACACTAACAACATAGCATGGGGTAGGTGGGGAGAATGGAGCTATGGAGAAGCAAAGATTTGATATACTGAAATTAAGTCAGTATTAAGCTAAGCTAAATTGTTATAAATTAAGAGATTGATTATAATTTCCAGGGCAGCCACTACGAAAATAACTCAAAAATATAGTAAAATAAATGACAAGGGAATTTAAATGACACAGTAGAAAATATCTGCTTAACATAAAAAAGGCAGTAATGGAGGAATTAAGGAATAAAAAGGATATAAACCATATAAGAAACAAATAGCAAAAACAGAAGTCCTTCCTTATCAGTCATTTCATTAGATTTAAATTAAAAGGCAGAAGCTGGCAAGATACATGAAAAAACATGATCGAACTATATGTTGTGCATAAGAGACTCATTTTATATTTAAAGATACAAATAGAATGAAAGCAGAAGACTGAAAAAGACACTTCATAGGAAACATAACCAAAAGAGAGCTGGAGTGGCTTTAGTAGTATCAGACAAAATAGATTTTAGGGCAAAAATGCTACTAGAGACAAAGAAGACACCATATAGTAATAAAAGGCTCAGTCCCTCAAGAAAATATAACAATTATAAACATGCATACACCTAAAAATAGAGCCCCAAAATAGCAAAACAAACACTAACATAATTGAAGGAAGAAATAGCCAATTCAACAATAACTGTAGGAGATTTCAATATCCAATTTTCAATACTGGGTAGAGCAACCAGACAGAAGATCAGCAAGGAAATAGTAGACTTGATAGTGCCAAAGGATACTATCAAGAAATTAAAGAGACAACCTACATAATAGGAGAAAATATTTGCAAATTATATATCTGATAAGGGCCTAGTATCCAATATATATAAAGATCTCTTACAACTCAACAACAAAAAGACAAATACCTCAATATAAAGATGGGCAAAGGATTGAAAGGATATTTTTCCAAATATACATATATACATATGTATATACTGTGTATATACTTGTGTGTGTGTGTATTTGGCCACATAAGTGGTCGAATAAATACACACACACACACACACACACACACACACACACACACGGCCAACCAGTGCATATAAAGATGCCCTTCCTTATTAGTTTTAGAAAAATGTAAACCAAAATGACATGCGATGGCCACTTTATACCTATTAGGATGAATATAATGAAAAAAAAAAAAAGGAAAACAAGTTGTTGGTAGGATTTGGGGACATTGGAAACCTTGTACATTTATATAAAAATATAAAATGGTATAGATTCTTTTGAAAACAGACAATTCCTGAGAAAGTTAAACACTGAATTTTTATATGACCCAGCAATCCCTCTTCTAGGTATATACACCAAATGATTGAAATCAGGTACTCTAAAAATCTGTGTACATACATGTCCATAGTAGCACTGTTCACAATAGTGAAAGGACAGAACAACCCCAAATGTCCATCAACAGATGAATGGATAAACAAAGTGTGATATATTCATACGATGGAAGATTAGCCATAAAAAGCAGTGGAGTACCAATGCATGCTACAGTGTAAATGAACCTCAAAAACATTACACAAAATGAAGCATAACACAGAAGGTAACATTTTGTATGATTCAACTGGTGTGAAATATCTAGACTAGGTAAATCCATAGAAATAGAGAGTAGATTGAAGGTTACCAGGCGCTGAGAAGGAATAAATGGAGAATAATGGCTTAATAGGTACTGGGTTTCCTTTTGGGATGATAAGGATATTCTGGAACTTGATAGAAGTGGTGGTTGCACAACATTGAGAACATACTAAATGAGTTGTTCACTTTAAATGAATACTTTTATATTTCGTGAATTTCACCTCAAAATTTTTTTAAAAGGATAAAGTACTGTTACAAGTGACAACATAACTGAACCTTGAAAACGTTATGCTGAATGAAAGAAGCTAGATACAAAAGGGCACGTATTACATGATACCATTTGCATGAAATGTCCAGAACAGGCAAATCCATAGAAATAGAAAATAGATTAGTAGTTACAGGGAATGGGGGAGGGGAGAAGTGAGAATTTCTTTTAGGATGATGGAAATGTTTTGCAATTAAGTAGTGGTTGCCTGACATAAAAACCATGGAACTGGACATTTTGAGATGATGGTCTTTGTATTATATGACTTTATCTCAATTTATAAATAGTACACAGAGAAAAGATATAGGAAAAATGTATTTTAGAGATGTGTCAGGTAGTTAGTTAATAAAATTATAATATAATTAGGACATTTTCAATATTATTTTTCAGCTTTTTATTGTTTGTAATTTGTTGTGATTTCTTCTCTTACTCTAAATGTATATTCACTTTTGTACCCATTTTGTATTTTTTTTCTAAGAGGGCTCTCAAATTGATTGCTTCAGGTCCCACAAAACTGGGATGCCACCCTTGCATTAATAGATACAGAAACTCTGCTATCCAAGGTGCTGCAAGATTAAGGAATTCTGTCACCAAGCAGGCTGTGCACTGCCTCAAGAAGGCCCCTCTCAAGTCCTCCTTATAATCCCCTGCCGTGTCCCACCAGTCCTCCTCTGAGATGCAACTCCCTTCTCTTCCCACTTCTCCCATTGCCACCACCTTCATTTAGGTTATTATCGCCCACCTAGACTCTACAATTCTACAATTTCAAAAAACACTACTTCCAACCACTCTCCAACTACTACTTTGGAAGAGCTTGGTGAAATGCATATTCTTTCCCTCTTCTTACCTCTGCTGGGAAGACTTCCAAGACTCTCCTTGCCTGTAGGTTTAAAAAAAGCACACAAGCATATCCTGTCCTGTCTGTCCAGACCCATCTCATAGCTTTCCTTTCCTGATGCACATCCCCACATCAATAATGCCGAACCCTTCCCCTTCTTCAGAACCTCAGCATTTTATGTCTCCTGATGTCTTTAATACACAATTCTTCTCTCACTTAGTATGAAATGTCTCCTCCTCTCCTTGGGAAATTCTTTATCTGCCTGCGTCTAGCTTAAGTGTGGCCTCTGGGAAGGTTTCCCGACTCCTTCTACAGTCCTTACACTTCACATTGTAGTTATTTGTATCGATATTTGTGTATCTTATACATTAATATATATGTTTGCAAATCGACTAAAATCAATACATGTTTATGTGTTGGAAACGTAGTTGTTATTGTAACAGTACTGAGAGATGGGGTCTTTAAAGATGATTAGGCCATGAGGGCTCTGTTCCCATGAATGGCAATAATGCCATTATTGCAGAAGTGGGTTGGTTATCTTGGGGAGTGATGAGAGATAAACATAAAAGGATAAGTTTGGACCCTGTTTTCTCGCTGTCTTGCACACTTTTGCCCTCTTTCTTCCTTGCTGTGTGATGCCTTTCTCTCATGTTATGACACAGCAAGAGGGCCCTCACCAGATGGCCAAGCAGATACCAGCACCATGCCCTTGGACTTCCCAGCCTCCAGAATCGTGAGCCAAATAAATCTCTTTTCTTTATAAATTACCACATCTGTGATATTCTGTTATAGCAACAGAAAATGGACTTAGACACACATATATATGAATATATGTATATTCATGAATATGTATGAATATATAAAATCATATATATGAACATATGTATATATATGAATTTATGAATATATATGAATCTATATAAAATATATATATGTTTTTGATTTGTTTCCTAAAGAGCTATAAACATATCCAAGGCAGAGATGGTGTCACATCTATTTTAAAAATGTTTTCCTCAATAGTTACTATATTTTCTATACTCAGTAGGCACTTACGCATGTGCCAGGCACTCATACAGTAAAGGAAATACTTTTTGAATAAAATTAAATAAAATGATCTTTTCCTTAAGGATTGTAGGCACTGAATAAAGAAACAAGCATATGAACACAATTAGGAATATTAATATTAACAATAAATGTCAAGTAGTAAACTGCAAACCAATTAAATGAACACTGATGACCTAGACAGTGGATTACATCATCATCATCATCATCATCATCACAATTGTGTAAAACTAATCAAAGGAAAACTTTCCAAAGCAGAGAGATAATAGATAAAGCTAAAGGGTAAGGAGAGAAAGTGGTTCTTCCTGGGAATAAAGAGGTTGAAGGCTAAGAGGGGAGAGAATTTGAAGATCTTCATGGGGATATGAGAAATTCTTTGATCCCAGTGGGAGGGACTTGGGTATTTTAGTGTTTTCTTTGGACATACTATCTTTTTGTACTGAGATGAAAAGAGATTTAGTAATGTAAGAATTTTTACTACTTTGACAAAAATTCCCCAAGTCACAAATCTCATTTTGTGAGGGACAGGGAGATGGGGACCCAGTTAGGTATGCTAAGCCAATTCCCAGAGCCAAGTTAAAGGAAGGCATGGAAAGTACACCTTGTTTTCCTCTCTTCCTTATTCTTTCTCACTCTCAGGTGGAGCAATATGAGGGCTTCACAGAAGCAGCGGACTCTGTTCTTCCAGGGACCCACTGGTGGACCATGAGAAGGGAGTAGTTGCTTTGTTGGGCTAGAATTCCCAGGAGACCATGAACAAAACAAGTCACACTCTATTTCTGTGTTGGGGAGAAAGGGAAGGGAATCACCTCTCGTTTGGCATGCCAATGGAAAGCGGATTTCAATCTCCTTGGGGAAGCATAAGCTCGTTTAATTATGTAATTGTAAATTTATTTTAGTGTTTCATAGTTTTCTCCCTCTCTAATCCCTCCCCTCCCTCCTTCCTTCCCTCCTTCCTTCCTTCCTTCCTTCCTTCCTTCCTTCCTTCCTTCCTTCCTTCCTTCCTTCTTTCCTTCCCTCTTTCCTTCCCTCCCTCCTTCCTTCCTTCTTGATAGCCAGAAGGCTTGCTTTGGTGCCTCTCCCCTTCCCGTTTTTTTCCTTATGTCCCAAAGCCTGCTTGTGCCCAGGGTTCTGAGCACCACAGAGACCACCAGGAGGGCTTGACCTGGCCTCAGATGAGAATAATGACATGCCTGGAGCAGGCGATGCTTATTAACTAGAACAAATCACTAATGGAAGAACTAAAATAATAAGATGAGCCAAGGCAGTCTGAAACCACAACATAATCAACAACTTTAATACTGTGTTTCTTTCTCCCTTCAACAAAACACTATGTGTGTGCTGTGTGTTTGGCACCGTGCTAAGCATTTGAGCGACATTGCTGGGTAGCTACAAAGAAGATGTTTTGAGCAGACAGACAATGAATGTATCATATGAGTAATTATAAGAGAGCTGTTGGGGCTGGAGTGATGGCGGGTGATGCTCTTCTACCTGAAGGAGACATCACATGCCAAGGCCCTGGAGCCAGGGGACATGGCAGATTGGAGAGACTAAAAGGTGACCAGTCTGGTCATTACCAGATTTTATTTTTAAAAAAACCACCCTGACTGCTCTATAGATAGGAGCCAAAGTAGGAGGGAATTATTCAGGAGGACACAGGGTAGCTCATGAAACCGGAAGTCTGAAAGCACAGCTATGCCTCAGGAAAGCCTGGAACCTGGTCCCAGAGAGCCTCTCTTTCTCCCTCCCTCCCTCTCTCATTTTTTTTCTCTCTTTCTCTGTTCTTCATCTCTTCTCTGTCTCTCTCTCTTCCTCCTTCTCCTTCACCCTCTTCTTTTTCTCTCTTTCTTTCTCTCTCTTTCGAATGCCTGCATTACTCTTTGCTCTCTGCACCCCTGATTAGAGCTTACCTGATCTTCCAGTTCAGATCCCCAGAAGAGACCCCCAAGAACCTCGATGCCTCATCCACACATATCCTACCCTTGTTTATTCCTTGCTGAATCAGCTGGGCGCAAGATTATGCAAAAGCATCCCATGTAGATTTGGTCACTCACTGCTAGAGTTCCAGCGAAGGGAACTCCCCATATGTTTTTCACTAATATGAAATTATCCATCTACATGTTGTTACGTAGTGATCAAACCACAGACTGTTAAAACAGCCATGAGGTGGGAGCAGTTTATTACCCTAAGACAGGACACATTTATTTGGCCAAAGAATTTATTTGTGTGCTTCTTATATAGGAGGCAGTGTGATAGGTGCTGGAGAAACAAAAACAGCCCCAGACCTTAAATTCCTCATATCCTATGCAGACAGCAGGCAAGTTAACCAACAGGCCTCCATAGCCTTGAGCACTATGCAGAATATTTCTTGCCTTTAGTTCAGTGTAACTGAATCCATTTGCCATGTTACAGGCACAGCGTAAGGGAATACAAAGATAAATGCCTGCACTCTACTCCCAAGGAGTTCAGAGTCCAAGAGAGAGACAGATATATCAACAAATATTAACAGTACAGTGTGATAAGCCAACAGTCTAAGTATACGAATAGTTCACAGGCAGGGAAGAGAAGGGAGTGATTACCCATCATCCCCAACCCCTCTCTGGCAAGAAGTCTTTGTGGAAGAGGCGACACCTGCTCTGGACTTTGAAAGGCATTTCAGACAGTGGAGTTGGAGCACACAATCACACAGTGGTGAAACTAAATGGCATGTTTGGAATGATGTTGCTGGAGGGTAAGAGGAGGCTGATGGAGGTGAGTGGCTCAGAAAGTGGGGAAGGCAGCAATGGGAAGATTGTGAGGGGCTTTTTGTACCCTGATCAGGGCTTAATGCAGATGCCAAAGGGCTAGGAGGAGAGACTCATGATTCAGTTTTGGTTTTAGCAAGCATTCTACCAGGACATGGATGACTGATGAAGGGAAGGCCAGGATAGAGGCAGAGAGAGCAGTGAGAAAGCTATCATAATAATCCAGACAGGAGACAAGGAGAGCCGTGACATGGGGACAAAGTAGAGAGGCGACACAGGAGAAAGGCTTAGGAAAGAATTTGAGGGTATCAATGACTGGCTGGATGTGTCATGCGAAGGGCAGCAAAAAGTCCAGAACTGATCTCAGGTTTCTGCCTCAGGACAGCTGGGTAGATGATGATACCACCAATTGAGAGAAAATAAAGACAGCAGAGGGACAGTGAGAAGAAGAGAGAGGCAGATCCGATCATTTAAGTTGGAGGTAGTTGAGCATTTAAATGGAGATGTTTCAGAAAAAGAGTTGGGTGTACGTGTCCTCAGAAGGTGAAGAAAGCAGAGCAAAAATGTAAATATGAAACTTCTGGAATTTAGGTGTCAGAATGAAGGGAGAGATGGAAATCTCCTAAGCAAAGAAGACAGGAGAAGACAAGACAGAATACAGCCCCTTAGGATCATTAGAGTAAAGTGATTACATATGGAAAAGACCTACAAGCCAGGAAAATGAGAGAATTTCAAAACTGAGAAGAGAGTTTTGTTTTTTCATGTGCAGGTTTGTTATAGAGGTAAACTTGTGTCCCAGGGGTTTGTTGTACAGATTATTTTGTCACCCAGGTACTAGACCTAGTACCCAGTAGCTATTTTTTCCGATCCTCTTCCTCCTTCCACCCTCAAGTAGGTCCCAGCGTTTCGTCTTTGTGTCCATGAGTTCTCATCATTTAACTCCCTCTTATAAGTGAGAACATGCAGGTACTGGTTTTCTGTTCCTGTGTTAGCTTGCTAAAGATAATGGCCTCCACCTCCATCCATGTTCCCACAAAAGATATGATCTCATTCTTTTTTATGGCTGCATAGTATTCCATGCTGTATATGTAACACATTTTCTTTATCCAATCTGTCATTGACAGGCATTTAGGTTGATTCCATGTTTCTGTTATAATAAATAGTGCTGCAGTGAACACTTGGGTGTATGTGTCTTTATGGCAGAATGCTTTATATTCCTTTGGATATATACCCAGTAATGTGATTACTGGGTCAAATAGAGTTTCTGTTTTTTGCTCTTTGAGGAACTGTCAGACTGCTTTCCACAAGTTAGTCCCTCTGCTGGGACTAACTTATACTCCCAGCATTCCCTTTTCTGAGAGGAGAGTTTCAAAGAGAAAGTAGTCTGAGGTTTCAGTTGCTACAGAGTGACTAAGAAGAGGCTAGATAAGGGTTTGCAGTTAGAAAATCGCAGCAAATTTTTAGCAGGGTAACTTTACCTGCACTGTCAGGAAAGAGAGGCCAGTTACAGGATTGGGAGTGAAGAAGCTGAGTTATGAGTGAAGGTTGTTCCATCAAAAAAATTGTCTTTAAAGGCACGCAGAGAGAAAGGTCAGTAGCTAGAAGGGGGCACTGGGTTTGTGGGAGGGTTTTAGAAGTTAGAGTCTTGAACATGTTTGTCCATGGAGAGGAAAGCCTGTGGAAAGGAAAGTTGACAAGTGACAGGCCGTTCCAGAGACAGAGAGGGACGGATTCTGGACCAGGGTTGGAGACATTAATCTACAACAGCAAGAAGAGCACATCTCCATCTGAAATTGTGAAAAAGGAAATAGATGTAAAAAGGTTTGTGTGTGTGTGAAAAGAAAACTTAGAAATCTTAGTCCAATGATCTCAATAGCTCAAGTATGAAGGCCATTTTCCGAGGTGAAAGGTCAAGAAAGGAGAGAAACAATGAAGCGCCGATGCGGGTTTTGACATGGGCTATGGACGTGGAAGGAATGAAGCTTGCAAACTGGAACTAACTGGGTATGGAAAACGATTTGAGAAGTCATAAATTAGCAGAGATGCCTATCCACAGCCCAGAGGTCTAGGGGTCTTGCCCATTCTCACACCACTAAACCCAGATCTTACACAATCGGAACCAGATTGTCTAATTCCTCAAAGCTCAGGGCACCTTGTACTCATGGGGTAAGTATCCAAATTAGATAAATTCATATAAAATGCATGCAAAAGGAGTATAGTAAAATCCTTTCATCTGTGGACTCCACCAGCAGGGACTGAATGCAGGTTTTCCAGTATTAGGAGAATGTTGGCTGGCTGTTTAATGTTTTCACCGAAGACTAGACAATGGGAAATGGGCTTAAATTGCAGCCAAGTTTCAATAAGAAAGGATGCGCTATAGAAGAGGAGCTAAACACTCTAACAGGCTTCAAGAGAGTACAGAGAACAGACTGACCTTTGGAATACATGTATCTTAAGTGGTTTCAATTCAATCCTAGGAGGATGGTTTATCTGATTTCTTAAATTCCCTTTTAGTGCTATGCCATTGTTGGTTTTTAGTAGCACACTCCATATAATGGGGACAGTACCTAGTACTTTCTTTACTTTTTATTTTACTTTCTTCCGTAATAGGCACATTAAAGGTAGCTTCGATGTAAAATTATCTGGGCATTACAGTAAAATAAGTCACATGTAATTATTAATTGTGTCATAGCTCCATCAAGTAAAAAAGATTCATAGACTTCAATCCTCTACCCAGCCTTGTTGGTTATCACTAGCTTGATTAAAGGGAATGATACTCATTTGTAAATGCATTTGGCAAACTTACCCTGCTATTGTTTCCATTATTTTGCAAATTACAGACATTGAGATGAAGGCTCTGTAATTTCCTAGTGTTCTCTTTATTCCTGCTTGGAAAACTGGTATTGCCCTGGCATACTTCCACTTTGCTGTTATTTCATTTGAATACAGCAAATTCTTTATTATGATTAACAAAGACTTCTGCTCCATTCCTCTTTGAATATCAGTCTGCTCATGGAGATGTGTTGATTTTAAACCCTGCTGTCTTCTTGAATCTCTCTGTTTCACTGATCTCAAAGATGTTCAAGACAACAGACACCCAAGTATTCCTAAATGACATGTTTCTTTGTGTGTTCTCCATTTTGAATTTGTTATATGTTTAGTAATTTTACCATTGTCTGGAACTTTTTTCTCCTCTTCTTTCACTTGTCTAATTCGAAATGTCTCCTTCACTCATTTCCTAAGTAAGAACCTGAAAATACGCAAGTGGTTGGGTTTGATAATCTTGCAATTTGTAAGCTTCTCTTCCCTTTAATATTTTGGGGATTTTCTTCCTCACATATCTCTCTCAAGGTTTTTACTCAGCCTCGATACCAGGTACTTTGGAGGTATCTCGAGTATGCAAATAGCTTTCCTTGAGCACTATACACTTCTAATCCATTAACTAATCATTGCACTGGAATCACATTTCCCCAAATCGGGCTCTGCTTCCTTAAGTCCTGCCTGAATATCTACCCAATATAATACTCCTTGAGCAGTCCTCACACTTAGAGAGAACTAAGTAAATATTTTCCTCCTAAGATCAGCCATGTTTAGAAAAAAATCACACTAATAGAACTCTTCTAGGAAGAGAGTGCTGGAACCAAACAGGTACATGACTGTGACTTGGGAGCCCATCTTCTTTGGTCAAATATCAACATGCTAAGTTCTTCTCTTATCCGTCTCCCCCAGCTCCTTTTGTCTCCTCCTTCCTTCCCACTCCTCCCTGGTGTCAGCATCTTCAGTTACTCCTTGTTACTTTAACCCACTTGGGCAAATACTGGGAGGAGTATACTAAGGATAATAATAGCAACAATAACAGCTCACATTTCGTAAGAGCCTAGTACGTGCCAGGCATTGTTCTGTGTGTTTGACATGTTTTATCTCAGCTAATCTTCCTAACAATCTCATAAGGACAGTAATACCAGAGAAGTGGACCCTGAGGACTCAGAGAGCTAGCGACTAAGGAGAAGTACAGGATTTGAACTCAGAATGTCTGATTGCAAAGTTAGAACTACACTGTGTCTGTGCAGAGGAAGCATCCAATGAATCATGAACATTTTATGGTGATTATCATTCAGGTGTGTATCTTCCATGTATTGAGCTCTGCCACATGCTAGGCTGGGTTTGACCTTTCCTTTCAATTACTTTTCACAATCACCCGTGGAATTAGAGTTTCCGTGTAACAATCAAGGAAACCGAACCTCAAAGGCATTCCGTAACTTGCACAGGATTACACAGCAAGTAAGAAGGGGGAGCCCTGAACATTCTAGCTAGTCTGCCCTTTCCACCTCTCATCAGGGTTTGCTTTGGAGAGTGGAATGAGTTTTTCCTCATCAGACTGAGGATTCTAATGAGGTCACACTGATGATAATAATTAGAAATCAGTGGCTTGTGTTTCTCCCTTCATAAGCAGGGTCTTGGTCCCTGAGGGTGGATCACGTCGTCTCCCACACAGCTCCTCCCGCTGGGAGCTGTTCGTACTCCATAGGTCCCTCTCCTGGGAGGAGGTGTATCATACAGTGGTCTGTGGCACAAAGAGAGAGAAGGACTCATACCTGTCTTAAACTCAGCAGTGCTCCTCATGCCCTGGTGCCCTGATGGCTATAGCTGTCTCAGTGCTTCCTTTAAAACGTAAAAAAGCTCTTTCAGTTTTTATTTACAGCCCCTCTACTGTCCATAAGGCTCAACTGCCAGTGCGTGGGGACCAGGCCAGGGCTCAATGCCACATGACAAACCCCATTCTGTGTCCAGAGCCCTCCTCCTGTCCGCTAAGAGGCATGTTCATTCCCTCCTAGAGCTCATTGAGCCTAGATCTTGAGACTCCTCTGGTTGGGTCACATTATCAGTTTTCTACATAATATTCTATGCTTTAAATCTCACTTAGATTCAGGGGCAGAGTCCCTACCAGCTGCCTCTTGCTTTTCGTCTGTCCCATATCCAAACTCCATAGCCCATGGCCCCTATTTCCTTTTGGAAAATTGCTCTTGTCCCCAGATGTTGCCTTGGCAGAGGGTAATAGTTGCCTCTGACTAGGGAAGCCGCCCACCAGGAAGTGAGTGTGTGACCTTGTTTGGCCAGTCAGTGCTCCCCTCTGGGACTGTGAATCACGAGTAAGCGGCCCACTCCTGCTGTGGGTCCCGAGGCTGGCTCTCACATTGCCCCTAATGCCGGCAGGTTCTGAACCCACAGCTGATTCTCTGAGCTCCTGGCATACTTTCAATCACTTACCTTTTATGTAAAATAATCAGGGTGCACTTCTGTTGTACACTATTAAGAATCCAGACTGAAATACACGCAAATTTACAATGTAAATGTGGCCAAAAACATCTCTGTGCCCATCTTTGGTCTCTTATTCCCCCCTTCTTAGCTTCTCCTCTGCTCCCAAACTTCCAAGGGTCTTATGCTGCTTTCACTGTGCAGGCTCTCTCATCATGGTAACTTTTAAGCTTGCCCTTTCTAGAGCTGAGAAACCTGGAGTTTTTTCTCCACCTTTTGTCACAACACATATTCTATTTTTGTCTGTAAGGACTGATGACCAGGGTATCTTCATAGCTGTACAACAATGCCATGAGACCATGTAACTTAAATCACAGAATACTCTTGAAATAAAGTCTCATAGGAACAATATGTGTGTCTAGTAAGAGAACAGCATCTCTGGTCCACGCTGAGTTTGAAAACTAGTGTTATGGCTAATCTTGCTCCTCTTCCCCAAGGATATTCATCGCTGCTGATGGTTCTGAAATGGGCAGCAGAAATAACATTTGACTGGGTGCCAGAAAAACTAGGATCTTCTTCCATCTCTGGCGCCATCTCATTGTGTAGCTTTAATCAAATCACTCAGCCCTTTTAGGTTTTAGTTATTGAAGTTGGAAAAACAAAAGCACTGCATTAGATTTTCCTTAAGTTTCTTTCACACTACGATTTGGGTGTTATCCCTTGCAGTGGTATTTGCATTTTGTCTTCCAAAAGATCCCTGTAATTGCTAAATAGTAGAAAGGAGAGCTTTATTGGCGATATTGGTTTGCAAACTGGAAAGAGACGGTCTTCAGAATGGACCAAGGGTGATTTCCCTTCAAAGAGAGAAAGAGCAGGTTGGGTTTGATGCCTCCCAGGCCCAGCATCACACAACAGAGTCCTACTCATTGAGCAGGTTTGGGGATAAAGCTATACATATTTATGAAGGAAGTTGAGCACATGTGCAATGGGTAAACATACATGTAATATACATCCCATATTCACTTTGAGGTGGGGTTTTAGCATTAAAATGAAGTGGAATTTGGCTCTTTACAGCAAGAAGTGAACTATAGGACACAGACAGTTTGTGTGCAGTCTCTGTTAAGCTGGCTGTAACTGGCTTGAGGTCTGCAGTTGCTTATCAGGAAAGAATGTTTGCAAGACTGGGCCTCTGTCCAATCACAGTTACAGTGACCTGGATTGTAAATCGAATTAGGAAGGCTCTGGCACTTTACCTGATAGCTCCAATTGTGAGGAAGTTTAGCAAGGGTGTAATTTTTTTCTTCTCACTGCAGAAATTTAGGAAGTTACCATGCCAGCCAGGCCTGAACCCTTGGCCCATAGGTAACTTTCATTCCCTTGACCAGAGGGTCCATCTTAGTTGAGAAACAGGCATCTATTTTGGTCTCTCAGATCACAGTTGTAACAGAAGGTTCTTGAAGTTTTTAAACTCTTGAGATCCAAACATAAATCGTTAGTATCTAGAAGTCAAGCTTTATAACAGGCTATCAGGAAAAATATGTTTGTTTGCTGAGGGGAAGATGAGAGGAAGGAAAGGGGAAAAGAGAAGAGGTATCTCCAATTTTACTGTTTGTGCTTCTTGGAAATTGCAACTCCACAACCCATTCCTTTTCTCATTAGACAAAGAATGCAAAGAGCTTAATTACCACACCAGCATGGTACGAGGAGCTCCCTGGTGTGCCTTAATATTTAGACCAAAGACAAGACAGGTGTATTCCTGGTGCCTGTGTACCATTACAACTCATTGATCAAATGCAGCAACATCAACTTCCCAAGAAGTCCCTTTCTTCAAAACACAGTAAGTGACTCCACATTTTCCCTTTGAGTCAACAAAAGACTCTGCTTGTCACCTTGCCTGGGCGGGGTATTTTTCACTATGTGGGTATCTTTTTATTTCTGCCCCTTATGTTGGTGGGCACGTGTTTGTATTGCTGTCTCTGTTACAACTCACCCCAGTGAATGTTAGCTGTGATGCCAGTAGTTGCCATGTCTTGACTATTTACCCAATAGACACAATGCTTGCAAATGCCTTAAAAATATTACCATTTGGTTTCAACAATTGGATGAAAGAAATGTATTTTTTTCTTCATTTTATGTAAGGAACCTAGACAACAAGAAGATCAGTAACTTCCCCAAAATCACACAGATAGTAAGAGGCAGAGCTGGGATATGAACTTGTGCTGCTTATTTTTCTCAGTGTTCTTGCTGCTACAAGGAACCTTGAAAGAGAAGAGATTTTCAATAGCATGAGCAGATTGTCTCAGGAATTGGAGGAGGATAAGCACCTATTACTTATCTCTATTCATTTTGACTCAGGCCTGTCTAAAGGCAGGAAATAGAAGGCATGAGTGTTCCCCATAATATTTGCAGTTCATAAGTTAGAAATTAGCAATCAGCCCCTTTTCACGTAGGACACAATAATAGACACTGGTACAGTCCCTGCAATTTGGTTATGCAAAGAAAACAGGAAACAAGCACATTTTCACTGCGGCTTCAGTCTGAGGAGGGCTGGCATCTGCTGACGTGAGGGCTAGATTTTCTTGTCAATATCGTATTTACTATCCTGATCACATGAGCAGAGAGAGGAGGATGAGTCACAGTTAACTGCCTGCTAAATTAGGAAAATGTAATCCATTTGTTTCTTTCAAATTAGATTCCCCCAAAGCATTTTAGACCTTTTTTTCCTCAGCAACCATAGCCACAACCTAAACAGCTAACACATTCCCAAACTAGGCTAATCTGGCTGTCTATTATAAGTAAATAAATTACCATTTTGTAGCATTTTCTTCCTAAATTAGGGCAGGATTTTGAGTATATTAATCTTCATCTGCAAATGCCAAACCTCTTCTGCCCTGCTTGATTCTCGTCCACCCTCTCTGCTTACTTTCAAGAGCCATCAAATTACAATGTAGTATGTCGATGATTTATATTTCTAGAAAGCCACAAAGCAGTCCTTAACCAATAAGAATCACAAATCATTAGCTCTGCAAGGAATCTACTGGGTCACTCAAGGTGACTTTCTCGTTTTATGGATAAAGGAAACAGAGACCCAGCAAGGCTTGAGCAATTTCATGAACTCAGGTCTCTGGATGCCAAGTTGACAATTGCAGCCCCTCTTTTTTCTTTTCTTTCTTTGTTTTCTTTTCTTTTTTCTGTCTTTATTTATTTATTTATTTATTTTTTGAGACAGGGCCTCACTCTTGTCACTCAGGCTGGAGTGTAGTGGTGCAGTCATGGCTCACTGCAGCCTCGACTTCCCAAGCTCAAGAGATCCAGCCGCTGAGTAGCCGGGACTACAGGCACGTGCTACCATGCTAGGCTGATTTTTTGATTTTTCTTTTTTTGGTAGAAACAATGTCTCCCTATGTTATCCAGACTGGTCTCAAACTGCTGGGCTCAAGCAATCCTTCTGCCTCAGCTTCCCAAAGTGCTGGGTATACAACCATGAGCCACCACTCCTGGACTCCCTTATTTTTTTTCCTGTGAACCCTAGTATACCTGAAAATCTGTGCCACATAGGAAACCCTGGTTTGGAAGTGTAAAATGTGTAATGATCAAACAAACAAACAAGCCAGCAAGTCCACATACTGTGTCAGCCTGGCCATTCTCCAGGAGGGGTACTTGGGGTGAAGACCTGGGAATTCTTCCGTAGAAGATAGTTCAGCTTAATCTCCCAACCTGCAGCCATTCACTTCATTTTCTTATAAAATTTGCTGACTTGAATCGGGGTCTAATTTCTCATTGTACTCACATTTAGCAGTGAGGTCAGAGACCTGGTTTTATTTAAGCCTAGACACTAGATTGCCTGCTTTGATCTTTATTTTCAAAGAATGCTACCACTCTTTGGAAACAACTAGTGTTATTTCTTCAAGTGAACTGAGCGGCATGTTTTTGTGCTGTGCACAGGAGAGGTGTAGCTTTTAGCAGTAACATGGGGGCAAGAAAAGGAACCTCTAGGAACCGTCATCCCTTCTTGTGGTCATCATTGTCATCTTCATCTCTTAAATTTAGGCTCCATTAGGGTCTTGACACTAGATTGCCTCATGTAGTATTCATATGAATGTTTTATGAATGGGAACATGAAATCTTAAATGCTAAAAAACTTGGCCTAAGCCACATCACTCATGAGAAACTTCAGCCTGAAACCAGAAGTCTGACTCCAGAGCAAGTGGTTGATTATGCATGGCCTTGGCCAATTCACTCAGAAGTAAAATAGTCCAGGATTTTCAGCAGCATCTACATTTTGAAAGGAAGCATCTATGCATCATATAGCTTGGGGTGCTGGTTCAAATTCAGATCGCCATCTTTCAAGTTTGGACATGAAAGCTAACTGTTCTGTCTTCATTTCATCTCCAGTCTAACAGTAATAATGACAGTTGCTATGGAAGGGAAATGAAAAACTGTAGCATCTATGAAAATCCTTAGAGCAGTGATAAGGACTGGGTAAATCTCACTTTCCTCCCTTTCGTCAAGGAGATGCCTGGCCTAACCCAAAGGAATCTCTTGTAACTGTGATTTTTAAAACACAGAGGAGCAGTCCTCACAGACAGAAATTTTGAGGTGAATGGGCACCAAAGTAGACCTCTTTATAATCATTTTCAGGCAGTAGGGATTTGTAGAATGAGAAGCACAGGAGCTAGCTGTACAATGAAGAGTACAGGAGCTAGTAGCAACAAAGCCGGACTACCTAAGTTCAAATCTTAGCTTGCTGTCTGCTTGCTGTGTGGCCTGAACTCTCTGCACCTGTTTTTTCTTGAAACATTAGATTATGTTTATAGAAAACCAAACAATCCAATTTTAAAAATTGGCAACGGGATTGGGTGCGATGGCTCATGCCTGTAATTCCAGCACTTTGGAAGGTCAAGGTGAGAGGATCACTGGAGGCCAAGAGTTCGAGACCAGATTGGGCAATATGGTAAGACCCCATCTCTACAAAAAATTAGCTGGGCACAGTGGCATGGGCCTGTAATCCCAGCTACTCTGGGGTGACTGAGGTGGGAGGATGGCTTAAGTCCAAGAGGTCGAGGCTGCAGTGAGCTATGATTATACCACTGCACTCCAGCCTGGGCAACAGAGCAATATCCCTCCTCTTAAAAAATGGCAAAGAATTTGTATAGGTATTCCCCCAAAGAAGATATACAAATGGCCAAAAGGCACACGGAAAGATGCACAGACATTTACCATCAGCCACCAGGGAAATACAAATCACTGCAACAATGAGCTAATACTTCACACCCACTAGGATGGCTATAAAAAAAAGGGGAGAAAATAACTAGTGTTGGCAAGAAATGTGAGGAAATTGGAACCCTCAGACATTGCTGGTGAGAATGTAAGGTGTTGCAACCTCTGTGATGGAAAGGTTTGGCAGTTCCTCAAAAGCTAAACATAGAGGCCGGGGGTGATGGCTCAAGCCTGTAATCCCAGCACTTTGGGAGGCTGAGGCAGGTGGATCACCTGAGGTCAGGAGTTCGAGACCATCCTGGCTAACATGGTGAAATCCTGTCTCTACTAAAAATACAAAAATTAGCTGGGCATGGTGGCACATGCCTGGAATCCCAGCTATTCAAGAGGCTGAGGCAGAAGAATCCCGTGAACCCAGGAGGTGGAGTTTGCAGTGAGCCGAGACTGTACCACTGCACTCCAGCCTGAGTGACAGAGTGAGACACTGTCTCATAACAAAAAAAAAAAGTTAAATATAGAATTAAAATATGATTCAGTAATTTCACTTTTATGGGTATATCCAAAAGAATTACAAACAGGTATTCAAATGAAAACTTGTATGTGAATGTTTAAAGCAGCACTATTTATAATAGTTAAAATGTGGAAGCAACTCAAATGTCTATCGGCTTGTAAATGGATAAAGAAAATATAGTATATCCATACACTGGAGTATTATTCAGCCATAAAAGGAAATGCAATACTGATACATTGTTACAACACGGATGAACCTCAAAAGCACTGTGCTACATGAAAGACGCCAGACACAAAAAGCATAAGATATTTGGCCAGGCGCGGTGGCTCACGCCTATAATCCCAGCAACTTTGGGAGGCTGAGGTGGATAGATCACGAGGTCAGGAGATCGAGATCATCCCTGCGAATACATTGAAACCCCGTCTCTACTAAAAATACAAAAAATTAGCCGGGTGTGGTGGCACATGCCTGTAGTCCCAGCTACTTGGGAGGCTGAGGCAGGAGAATTGCTTGAACCCAGGAGGCAGAGGTTACAGTGAGTCGAGATCATGCCACTGAACTGCAGCCTGGGCGACAGAGTGAGAATACAATTTTAATCACATTATATAATTGAATTTATAGGAAATAGCTAGAATAGGAAAATTGGTAGAGATAGAAAGCCGATTAGTGATTGCCAGTGGCTGGTGGGAGGGCAGTAGGTGTCAGTGGGTATAGGGATTTTTGGGGGATGATAAAAATGTTCTGGAGCTGGATAGTGGTGATGCTTGTACAATATTGTGTGTGAGTCTGTATGTGTGTGTGTTTTCAAGACAAGATCTTGCCCTGTTACCCAGTCTGGAGTAGTGGCATGATCACAGCTTACTGCAGCCTTGACCTCCAGGTGCAAACAATCCTCTCACTCAGCCTCCCTAGTAGTTGGGGCCACGGACACACGCCATAAAGCCAGGTAATTTTTAATTTTTTTAGAGATGGAGGTCTCCCTATGTTGCCCAGGCTGGTCTCAAACTTCTGGGCTCAAGTGATCCTCCCCGCTCAGCTCCCCAAAGGGCTGGGATTATAGGCGTGAGTTACCACGCCCGGCTGCGCAATATTGTGAAAGCACTAAGTGCCACTGAATTGTGTACTTTAAAATGGTTAACATAGCAAGTTTTATGCTATGTGTATTTTACCACAATTAAAAAAAGAGATCATGGTAACACACACCTCATAGGGTAAAGTCTTAAATTACATAGTAAGCACCAAATCATTGTTGTCAATAATGGTCAATGGCAGGGATAAAAGCTAGGAGAAGACAGAAGATCAGAAAAGTCAGGATTGAAAAGGTGGACTCGGGAAGAAGTAGGCTGAGGCCTGGGTGGTAAGAGCATGAGGGATGATGAGTACAGGAATTGTGTAGGGGGACATGGAAGGAAATGTGTATACATGTGTATGGTAAGTTAGAGGGAGATATAGCAACTTTTTCATAACATTCTAAGCAATGGACTTGTGTGCAGAAAACCAGCCTGAAGTCAGTGGTAGGTTGATGTTTGGCGGTAAGAAGAAATTCAATGAATTTAGCACAGCATGCATGACTTTGCAAGCTCTAACTTGTGAAGTAATCCAAGCTTCAGTTTGAGAGAAGGAGTTCACACCAAGAGCCTATCTCTTTTTTTTTTTTTTTTTTTTTTTAACATTTCTCGGTGCAATACAAAAGAGTAGTCAGTGTGCTTTGGTGGTGGACATTTTTGTGGGGCAGTACAACGGCTTTCAGGAGAGGAGACTGTAATTTTTAACCCCACCTTGTCTAGCAGCAGCTATGATTCTAGAGTAGTCTTGATAAGCACTTTCCAAGGTATGACTCCAGAGAGAAAAAATAATGGGCCGTTAGCTGTAATGCAACACACAATGGCTCTGTGAGACCCTTACTTCTCATTTTCATGTCACCCTCAACTGTCCTTCACCTCCCAGAATTCTGGCCATGATAGGCTAGATGTGAAGTCTATGCCTTGCACCCAGGAAAAAGCTGTAATTCTTGGAGTCAAAACATAGAAGGGAGAAAATACAGGGAATAAGATATGAGCTGCTACAGACCTTTGCAGCTCACAGCTGTCTACCTCCTTGCTCCTTGTCTAGGTTTGGTGCTTAGAAGCTCCTTTCTAGCAGATGCTCCCTTAGAAAAGGGAAATAAAATGCAGATTTGCAGCAGAGTAGGGTTAAAGAAATCCTGATAGGTGCTCTAGAAGCTGGGGAAAATACAGTATCAGCTGTGTTTACAAGCTGTGTTTGTCTCGGAAGTGTGGTAGGTGGAGTTGTTAATAGGTGAAGGTGTCCAGTGTCCTCTGTCCCAAGCCCTTGGCTCATCCATACATTTTCTTCTGCAACTTGGCCTCCAACTACTAAATGAGAGTTCTTGCCATTTGGGTTCCTGGGCAGTTTATTAGGCAGAATTGGGAGAATGGAAGAGGGTAGGTCAGAGAAATGGAAAGGTTGGTGGAAAGGGAGTGAGGGAATGGGGCAAATTGCTTAGAGTGGCAATGGTGATCTCTATCATGAAGAAAAGGGGAGAGGAGGTGGGCCAGGGGGCTAGGCAGAGAGAAGACTTGAGGGCTGTATTGGAAGAGGGAATTTTGGATTTTACAAGTTAGAGGCTCTTGGGGATTGTCAGAGACCTAGGGTTGAGGGGCAAATTGGTGGAAGAGGAGGCAGAGGCTTTGAGAGCTCTTGATTAGGACCCCTGAGGGAGAGGGAAGTAACGATTTGAATCCTCTTTAATTGCTCTTTGGCAGCTGGACTGGTCCTCCTTAAACAGAGATGAGACCACCGAGATCCGCCAGTATTTGGGTTTCACAAACGAAAGTAGAGACTTGACTGCCCCCTGGTATAACTTGTCCCTTTGTTCTGAGAAAGGGATCCAAATGATGCAAAGACCATTGATGCAAAGAAACATGGATGCGAAGCCATAGCTCTAAGAAGCAAAACTCTCCGGTGAGACATTGGAAATGTGCCCTCTGTGATTTACCCTGAGATGCTTAAAGGGTTTGTTTCAGTAGCAGCACCATTTTTCTCTGTAATTGTATTAGACCTTATCTCTGCAGACCATGTTGTTTCTTTCAGAGAAGTTCCTCTTTCTCCACAAAAAACGTGAGTTGGAACTTACCCACAGCTGTAGAAGCAATGTCCAAGGTAGCTTGAAAGTTAAGAAAAGATCTTAAGGACCATTGATTTAGGAAAATTAACTCCAGGGGTGTTCATTTCACTAGCCACTTTCACCTTCCCTCCCTAACAGAAGGTGAGGGAAGAAATTTAAGCTCTGGTTACAAACGAGGTGAGAGTTCATTTAATCCTTTCACCATGGCCAAAGTTATAAAGGGCTCTCTGGTTATTAAGTGTCCAGTTATTTTTTCTTGTTTTCAAAAACAGATTTTTTTTTTTTTTTTTTTAGTCTAAGAAAGCCTATTACTTTCAAGCTTTCAAAATATTACAGTGAGGTTATTTGAGCCCCTGTTCTGGTAAAATCATCCCTTCTTCAAAGATGATTTCTTGCTATTGTATCATTATGTACACAGTCAGAGAGGTTACTTAAAGAGTACCCCTTTAAAGCATGGAGCACTGAGACAGAACCACAAACAGCCCTATACCATGAAAAATCCTATTTATGTGGGAGGGAAATTTTCTTAAACTTCAGTTTTTAAATCAGTTTGGGACATTAAATCTCTCCACCTCCCACTCTCTCCTCCCTCACTGACTTCTGAGTAACAACAACCACTAAGAAAAAAATAAAACACTGTGCTTTGAATTCCATTATGTTTCCAAACTTCCAAGTCAGAGGAAATTGTTTAAAATGACTTACTCCATACAAATACATGTAAGGAGGGAAGGAAAAACAACTTGCCAGCTCACAAGATCATTTTTCTCTACTAACCACTCACTTTTGCTGACCTGACAAATTAAAAGCATGTAATTGCCTCAGCATTTCCGACATTCTTAGCGATATTTTGTAAGTTAATAGAGTTCTGTTTGCTCTTCTTACACAGGCCTCTTGGACTTTGGTTCCCTGAACAGGATCCTAAGGTTGGAAACTCTCCGAGTGACAGAAAATTGGCAGGTTCTTCATCGTTGATTCCTTACTGGTTCTCTGGAGAGGAAAGGAGTTTTGCTCAGGACTTGGCCGGGCCCTTTGCTTGGCGCCCCAGACAATAAATCAAAGTTCAAGGAACTTGACAGACAGAGGCTGTTTGTGTGGTGAAAGGTTTGAACATGCCCAGCTCAGTCTGCCATTGCATGCCTGCATCTCGTTTCCTTCCAGGGGAGGCTTATTTCTGGCCAGGCTCATGATGGATGTTTTCTATGTGGGAAGACTTTTGTCCGCCCCTGTGGCATTTACCCTGGATTAGGGTGAGCCCTGGATGTCTCTGTTACCCCAATCCATACAGCCTCACTGTGTCAAGTGGGAGCAGTGGCAGTGTGTGTGTGCGTGTATGTTATTCAAACAGTTAAAAAAAAAAAAAAAGACAGAAGGCTTAGAGAGATTTCCAGAAAACAGATTGTGTCAGTCTAGACTAGTAAAAGCCAGCCAGTTTAATTTCTGAATTTGTGGTTATTATTTCCGAATTTGTTTTGTATTTAACCTACTTCTCCCTTGCCCCATCCCCACACACAAAAAAATAAAGAGTAAAAAGGTGAGAAAAATGACCAACCAGTTTCAACCACTGTCTTGGCATCATGAAAGTTAAAATTCCAAAGATTAGAGATCATATGTTTTTCCTATGAAAAATAACCTTTGTGTGAATCTTTCAGTATTCCTACTTTAAAAAAAATAGCAAAAGCAGCATATGTTGTTGTTGAAACTTTAGAAAAAAATAAGCAAAAAGAAGAAAATTGAAACCATGTATAATTTCACCATCTAGACATAAGATTACATGGTTTTGTTAAGTAAGAATTGGCCTTGAGTTAGGTAGAATAGAGTTCAAATTATGGGTCTACTTGTACGATTCAGAGCAAGTTAGCCTCACTGAGCATTGAATTTCTCTCCGTAAAATGAGACATATATGTAGGGGTGTGGATGGTTGTGGTCAAATTCTGGCAAAAAAATAATTGCTGATTGATAATATCTGTATTTTATCCCCTAAACTACTGATCATTTTTCATTATTAATTTCATACTACCTGCAGTTTCAGAAAATGAGCTCATTAAATTTTTCCCACGTTCCTTTCTTTGGTATATTGCCATGACACAAATTTACAGCTTCAATCTTCTGCTTTATTGTTTCCATTGCTTATACTTGTCTGGGGTAAGATGTACACAGAGCCATGTTTTTACAGTGAGTAAGCCTGATTTTAGTGCTTTATTATTTTTTGGCAGTGAATGATGTTGCAGCAAGTCTTAAACCAGCTTTATTTTCTTCCTTCTAGGTAATTTGTTTTGCCTGGCAGATGCCTGAAGATTTTCTTCAAGTTCGATATTGTACATAGGGCAAATTTTCATATTAATGATCGAATTGGAATGTTCCTGGAACATGGTTCACTTTTTATCTGCAGTTTTAGTAATATCTTAAAATTGAGATAGCTCTCTTGTATTATATCTTTGAATATGTCTTCTATTTTGTGTTTTTTTTCAATTCAGATACATCAATTCTTCTTATATTGGATTATGTTTACCACATATATTATCTCCTATGTAATTATTATTTGCATTCACTGTCAGCAATTTAATATTCACTAGTTTTTATTGTTTTAATTTTATTAGCTCTATAAGGTTGTCCTTTAATTTTTCTTCATTCAGAAATTCTTTTTAAAATCTCATTTTCTTGTTGTCTTACTGATTTGATAATTTTATTGAAATGTACTCCAGTGAGAAATGAGTGTAACTAATATGCCTCTATTGGCTTGTGTTAAATTTTTAGCTAGGTTAGTCTTTGTGTCTTTTGCATACTATAATCACTTCTTTCTTTTATTTTCTTCTGCTCAGTGGTTTTTTTTTTTTTTTTTTTTTGGTCATGTTATTTTATTGTATTATTAATTAAACTTTTTATTTTGAGACAATTTTAGATTCACATGTGGTTGTAAAAAGTAATACAGAGGAATTCTATGTATCCTTTGTCAGTTTTCCTTAATGATAAGATCTTGTAAGACTGTAATGCAGTATCAAGACTAGCATATAGACATTGATACAAATCTTATTCAAATTTTCTTCATTTTACGTGTGTGTGTGTGTATGTGCGTGTGTGTGTATGTATTTAGCACTGTGCAATTTTTATTGCCTGTGTAGGCTGGCATATCTACCACCAAAGTCAAAATAAGGATACAGTAGGTTGTCCTTTATAAGCATAATTGGCTATTTTGGACATTTTATATAAATAGAATAATGTAATTATGGTCCTTTGTGACTGGCCTCTTTCCTTTAGCGTAATATTCCAGGGTTCATCTATATGGTAGCACTTTCTACGACTTCGTTCCTTTTCATTGCTGAATAACATTTCACTTTATTGATATATTGTATTTTATTTACATATTCATTAGTTAATGGACATTTGGGTTGTTTCCACTTATTGGCTATTATGGATATTACTGATAAGAACATTCATGTACAAGTGTTGGTGTGGGCCTACGTTTTCATTTCTTTTGGGTTGATACCTAAGAGTAGAACTGCTGAGTGATATGATAATTCTATGTTTAACTCTGAGGAACTGACAGAGTGTGTTCTAGAGTGGCCGCACCATCTCACATCCTCACTCGCAGTCTATGAAGTTTCCAATTTCTCCACATTATCTGTTTGTTGTTGTGTTGTTTTTTGAGACAGAGCTTCATTCTCTCACCCAGGCTAGAGTGCAATGGTACAGTCTCGGCTCACTGCAAACTCTGCCTCCCAGGTTCAAATGATTCTCTTGCCTCAGCCTCCTGAGCAGCTAGGACTACAGGTGCACCACCATACCCGGCTAATTTTTGTATTTTTAGTAGAGATGGGGTTTTGCCATGTCGGTCAGACTGGTCTTGAACTCCTGGCCTCAAGTGATCTGCCTGCCTCAGCCTCACAAAGTACTGGCATTACAGGCATGAGCCACTGTGCCTGGCCATCTGTTTTTCTGAATACAGGCATCCTACTGTTTGTGAAGAGGTAGCTTGCATCATGTTTTTTTTTTGTTGTTTTTTTTTTTAGAGACTTTCTTTGCTATATCTCATGTAGTTTCGATTTGCATTTCCTTAGCTAGTGATGTTGAGGGCCTTTTCATGTGCTCATTAGCCATTTGTATATCTTCTTTGTTTAAAATATGTGTTAAATATTCATTTTAAACTGGGTTACTTTCTTATTATTGAGTTGTAAGAGTTCTTTATATGGTTTTTCCATAAGTCCCTGATCAGATATGTTATTTACCAGTAATGTCTCCAGTTCTGAAGTTTGTCTTTTCACTTTCTTGATGGTGACCTTTGAAGCATAAACGTTTTAAATTTTAATGTAGTCTAGTTTATCTATTTGTTGTTGTTGTTGCCTGATCTCCTGCAGCTTTTATGCTCTGCAGAGACTACCACTGTTTTCAGCAGCCTCCAAACTATATCCAAATTATGCCACTGCTCCCATCAATGCTTGGGTTACTAACAAGCTTTACCTTTACCCGTCCATCCTGAGGAAGGCACTGGGAGTTAGCTGGCTTCCTCCTGATTTCATTGTACCGGGGAGAGATTGGGCAGGGGGAAGTAAAAACACCACAAAATTTGCTACTGTTTAGAGTATGACTTCTTCTTGGTTAGGGATTCTCTTGGTTGTTGCAGAGTCTTAACTGGTTTCTCGAATTCCCACAAAGCTACTGTAGTTCCTATATCATTGCATGCTTAATGTTTCCATGGGGAAGCAAGAGCCTGTAGCTTCCTTGTTGGCCATCTTGTTAGCCTCATGACCCTATGTTTGCCATGTTGAGGTCTCTCATAGCTATGTGTGTTGACTGCATTTCACTGGGCCGTTCTGTACCGTCTAATGTGGCTGGAAATGCAGCATCTGGTGGGGCTTGATTAGGCTGGAATAGCCAAGGTGGCTTATTCCTTGCCTGTTGGTTGGAAGATCAGCTGGGCTATTGACCAGAGCACTTCTAAGTGACCTATCCACATGGTTTGAGCCTGTCACAGCATGGTGGCTAGATTCTGAGAGCCAGCATTCCAGGAGCAAGCATTCTAAGAGGAAAAAATGAGAAGCTGTCATTCTTCTTAAAGAATAGGCCCAGAACTGACCTTTTCTTTTGTCACCACTAGCAAAGGAAAGCTCATTCTCTCCTGTCAGCAGGTTATACTTAAATGCAGATGACTCAAAGATGGGAGAAGACCAGATTTAGTGTTTTTTTTTTTAAATACTTTTAAAAGGTAGATGTTTAGATGAATCTGACCCTTTTCAAACTTTTTACAGACACACAATTATTTCAGTGGAGGAAGCCCACTTAGCAAAACAAAAAAATGGTAGAGATAAATTTTTGGTTTTTTTTAGATAGAGTTGGGAGGTCCTAGGCTAGCCCTTACATGTATGCAACTCGTATGTCCCACTGTGGGCCACCTATGAAACCCCAAAGCCTCTCAGGACATAGTGTGAAAGCCACTGCCTGAGTTAAGACCTCTAGATTTAGATGTCATTAAGATTTCTCACACAAGGGTGGGGATACAGTAAGGTCACACTAAAAACATCTGTAGTTTAGTCCCTCCATGCAGCACTTCTGAAACTATGGCTGCACTTCCTATTATGCTAAGGATGACTTAATATTTGTAAATGTCCTTTTCTTTCACTTACTCTGTGCCCCAGCCTTTCCCAGGAATTCCTGTGGGGCTCCCCGCTGCCATGGTTTCTCTCCCACTTATGAGTGGGCCCCACCAGGGCTCTGTAGTGGCCTTTTTTTTTTTGCTACTTCTGAGCCAGTGGAGTCACCTCTGCTGTTGCATCCTTTTTCTCTCCCACTTTGTACCTCAGGCCTTGTACAAAGTGGGAACAAACATTTCTCCATGTCCATTTTCCTCTATTGCAAAGGCCACAGGGTCGGGCTGGTTTGCACTCTTTTCTCTTTAAATGCAGAGTTTTTGCTTGTTTGTTGGTTTTTAAGGGCCTTGCTTCTCATCACAACTCTGCTTCCTTAGACACAAAACCCACAGGGGCTGAGCAGGAAACATACCTGACTCCTCCTTCCCTGGGATAGCCTTGAGTGCCTTTTCCTTCCTCTCTCAACTGTTGGCCTCACAGCAAGCCTGTACTTCTTGTACTTCTATCCCTCCACCCTTTCCCCTCAGGATTTCCTTTCCAATTTTCCTTCCCAATGAAGAATGGCCTTAATTTGCCCAGCAGCTCAGGGGACTTAGTCTTTCCAAATAGATCCCTGCACCAGCTGACCTTATGAGATGCTCCAGTGAAACTTCCTAGGCTTTCATGAGCAATGATCAGGGCAGCAGGTCCTTGCTGGTCCCCTGACCATGCTCAGACATATCTGAACTTCCTGGGCCTGAGCAGTGAGGCCCACCTCTGGAACCCTGTGACACTGTGATGAATGAAAGGAAGCTAGAGAGAACTGTTGGCACTCCTGAGAACAGAAGCCAGGCAGCCAGATTCCCCTCTGATAATGGGTGTATCCTGGCTTACTGGGAATAGAAGTTTATTGTAGACTATACCTGCCAGGCGTTCACTCGCATAAAGGCAAAAGAGACGTCTGCAAACCTTGCCTCTTGAAACGGAAGAGCCTCCTAGTTATTCTGTTTCTAAAACCTTATTATCTTTTGTGTTCTTGAAAACCTTGTCTTCATTTCCTAATTCAAAATTCCTCTCATTCAGCTCAGATCCTCCTTGCCCATACGTGCCACTTGGACCTCATTTTCTGGCAAACTGCCCTGGGCTCACCAGCTTCGGCTCCAGTTTTCACAGCCCTATGATGAGACTTCTCTCCTTCATCACTGACCATTAAGCACCTATCCCAGCTGGGGTAAGCTTCCACTGCTGCAGGATCAAAAAGGAAAGGGGACATTTTACAGCATGGACACTATGATCATTAATATTGATTGTCAACTTGATTGGATTGAAGGATGCAAAGTATTGTTCCTGGGTCTGTCTGTGAGGGTGTCAACAAAGGAGATTAACATTTGAGTCAGTGGACTGGGAGAAGCAGACCCACCCTCAGTCTGGGTGGGTGCCATCTAATCAGCTGCCCGCACAGCTAGAATAAAGCAGGCAGAAGTACATGGAAGGACTAGACTGGCTGAGTCTTCCAGCTTTCATTTTTCTCCCTTGCTGGATGCTTCCTGCCCTTGAACATCAGACTCCAAGTTCGTCAGCTTTTGGACCTGGGACCTACACCAGTGGTTTGCCAGGAGATCTTGGGCCTTCGCCACAGGCTGAAGGTTGCGCTGTTGGCTTCCCTACTTTTGAGGTTTTAGGACTCAGACTGGCTTCCCTGTGCCCCAGCTTGCGTATGGTCTATTGCGGGACTTCATCTTGTGATCATGTAAGTCAGTACTCCTTAATAAACTCTCCTTCATGTATACATCTATCCTATTAGTTCCGTCCCTTTAGAGAACCCTAATGCAGAGACCCTCATTGTGTACCGCAGGTGTGAATTCCATTCTGTTATCAATATTCCCTTTCTGGAAATGGTTAATTTGCCACCTGTTGCTCATGGTAACTAACACAGGCACACTTATTCCAGATAAATCTTTGTAGATTTAGGGGCAGCCTCAGCCTTGAGTGGGGCAGGGCAAGACACAGTAGTCCTATAATACCTGTCCAAGGTGTGTGGCCCTAAAGATGGTGGGAAAAACATGTCCCTATTCAATATACTTCCTCCTTCCTTGTGCCCCAGCTTGCCTTCATCTTGTAATCTGTAAGTCAGTACTCCTTAAGATTGTGTAAGTCCCCACCTGTAGCAGATATTGCTCATCTGTCATAATATTTTTTTCTGGTCAAGCACAAATTTGGTCTCAGTGTCTTCCTTATCTTAGGACCATAGCAACAGCATGCAATGAAATTGGGCATGTAAAAGAAATCTTATTTTTCCTTTCTGGAATGTAACGAAGACGAGTGTAATTAATCAGAGTGAAGAGGGTAAGGGAATGGCTGATTAGAAGAACCTGTGAAAGAGGAGGAAGGGGAGGAGGTGAAAAGAAAATTGGAAAACCAAGCTGAGCTGTAAGGGGTGAAAAGTCCCCAGGAGATGACGATGGAAATGTCCCTGCTGGGGGAACAAGTCTGGATTAAGAACCTGTACGTGGAAGAACTGGTATTTGGAAATACCAATTTTTTGTGGATAGAGATGCTAGGATAGCAACCATAACCGTAAGTCAAAGCAATTTTGCCTGTGGATCCAGCCAAGAAAAGATTCTATTTCTCTAGGGGTAAAGGTGGTTTGCAGAGAAGGTAAGTCTGGCTCAAGAAGTGGTGCAGTGGAGGATGAGGAAGGGAGCACTGTCCACCTGGAGGTGAGAGCTTCGAGAGATGTCCCCAGGTACCTGAAAGGAGGGGTGCCTGTAGGAGTGCAGAACAGATCTTAGGCACTTACTGGAAAATGTGTCCCTTTACTTGTGATTTCACTTAGTTATTCATTTTTTTTTTTTTTAAGAACGAGAGAAAGAAAGAAAAACAATTAAAAAAAAAAAAAGAAAAAAAATAAAGGAAAGGAAGAAAGAGAAAGAGGAAGAGGGAGAGAGAACAGGGGTGTTGCTTCATTGCCCGGGCTAGAACGCAGTCTAAAACTGGGTATACCTGTAATTGTGTTTAACAACAGAGACAAAAAAAAAAAAAAAATGAGGGAAGAAAATAATTAACAAGCAGCCAACCAATATTTCATTTAAACCTGTAAATACGTGTGATGTAGTACTGATAAGAGTGTATATTTTGTGTATTTAAAGTGGAGAGTTCTATGAATGTTAATCAAGTCTACTTGTTCCAGATCTGAGTTCAAGTCCTGGATATCGATGTTAACATTCTGTCTCATTGATCTATCTAATATTGATGTTGAAGTCTCCCGCTATTATTGTGTGGGGGTCCAAGTCTCTTTGTAAGTCTTATATATCTGGGTATTTCTGTATTGGGTGCATATATGTTTAGGATCTTTAGCTCTTCTTGTTACATTGATCCTTTTATCTTTATGTAATATCCTTCTTTGCTTCTTTTGATCTTTGTTGCTTTGAAATCTATTTTATCAGCAAAAATTGCAACTCCTGCTTTCTATTTATTTATTTTAGCTCTCCATTTGGTTGGTAAATTTTTCACCATCCCTTTGTTTTGAGTCTTTATGTATCCTTGCATGTGAGATGGATCTGGCTGTAGCATACCAATGGGTCTTGGCTTTTTTTGCCTGTCTGTGTCTTTGGATTGGGGGATTTAGTCGATTTAAATTTAGAATCAATAACAATATATGTGTGTTTGATACTGTCATTTAATGTTAGCTGGCTGTTTTGCCCATTAGTTGATGCAATTTCTTAATTATATTGATGTTCTTTATTTTTTGGTATTTTTTAGAAAGGCTGATACTGGTTGTTCCTTTCTATTTGTAGTGGTTCTTTCAGAAGCTCTTGTAAAGCAGGCCTGGTGGTGATGAAATCTCTGAGTGCTTGCTTGTTCACAAAAGATTTTATTTTTCCTTCGCTTATGAAGCTTAGTTTGGTTGGATGTAAAATTCTGGGTTGAAAGTTTTTTTCTTTAAGGATGTTGAATATTGGCCCCCACTCTCTTCTGGCTTGTAGGGTTTCTACTGAGAGATCTGCTGTGAGTCTGATGGGCTTCCCTTTATGGGTAACCTGACCTTTCTCTCTGGCTGCCCTCAGTATTTTCTCTTTCATTTCGACCCTGGTGAATCTGGCAATTATGTGCCTTGAGGTTGGTCTTCTTGAGGAATATTTTTGTGGTGTTCTCTGTATTTCCTGGAGTTGAATATTGTCCTGCCTTGCTAGGTTGGGAAAGTTTTCCTGAATAATATCCTGAAGCGTATTTTCCAGCTTGGATTGATTCTCTTCGTCACATTCAGGTACACCTATCAAACGTAGATTAGGTCTTTTCACATAGTCCCATATTTCTTGGAGACTTTGCTCGTTCTTTTTTATCCTTTTTTCTCTAATCTTGTCTTTTTGTTTTATTTCATGAAGTTGGTCTTCTACCTCTGATCTCTTTTCTTCTGCTTGATCAATTCGGCTGTTAAAACTTGTGCATAGTTCGTGAAGTTCTCGTGTTGTATTTTTCAGCTCCATTAATTCACTTATATTCCTCTCTAAATTGTGTGTTATTGTTAACATTTCTTCAAACCTTTTTTCAAAGTTCTTGGTTTCTTTGCATTGGGTTAGAACAAGTTCTTTTAATTCCCAGAAGTTTCTTATCATCCACTTTTTAAAGCCTGCTTCTGCTAATGGAACACAGTCTTTCTCCATCAGGCCTTGTTCTGTTGCTGATGAGGAACTGTGATCCCCTGTAGAGGGAGAGGCATTCTGATTTTGGGTATTCTCAGCCTTTTTGGGCTGGTTTCTTCCCTTCATTATAAATTTATCGATCTGTTGTCTTTATAATTACCGTCTTTATAGTTGGGTTTCTGAACGGACGTCCAACTTGTTGATTCCTGGTGCTAGAATCTGAGCAACCCACTGCTCCGGCCAAAACAGCGGCTTTAAGACTGATGGTGCCTTTCTGACTCTGCACCAAGGACCGCCACACCAAGGCAGCGGCAAAACCGCCTCACCGGCCTCAAGAGTCACGCTGGCGACACGTGGGGCTCCTCCGCTGGGAATCTCCTGGTGTGTGAGCAACAAAAATTGATCTGAAAGTGTGGCCTCCTCTCGTTCTCTGCTCTTTCAGTGGGAGCTGCTAGCGATCAGCCATCTTGGATCTCTCTTCTCACTTAGTTATTCATAAATCGGACTACAGAATTTCTTCACACATCTTCAACAGTGTGCTGTGTACCTCAATTGGATTGTACCTAGAGATGCAGTTTTCAGAGTGAAAAAACAAATCCCTAAAGTGAAAGTCTTTAGCTGACGGTCACACATTTCTCACAATGGAAAGTGGAGAAATCATATGGGAATGTAGCTGGAGGACTTGCCCTCTGGGGGCTCCCCCAGGAATGTTGAGTATGAGATCTCAGCTCTTCCCAGACCCACCAAAGTGGCCCCTCCTGTCATCTTCACCTGGGACCGTTCTAAAACATAATGAAGCCGCTGGTGACTTGTGCTTTCCCGCCCCATTCCAGTTTAAGCTCTGGTTTTGCAATATTTTGGCACACATGATACCATGACTTAGGCTAAGAATAGTGTCTGTCTAACTGGGTGAAGCAGATTCCAGGGAGCTTTACAACTGGTTACTGCTGATATTTCAATAATACTTCGAAAAGGAAGGATGTGGCATGAAGGATTACGTTAATTCCAGTTAACTAACCGAGTGATCTGGGAGGACTTCCTCCTTTTTTCTTTCACTGTTCCTTATGTAAAAGAGGCATGGATCTGCCTTTGCTAGTTGAAGCGTGACTGATTTGCTGAGTGTCACTGATTCAACACCCATAACCTCTCCCTTCACTTTCTTCTCCTCTATTCTCTCTGCTGGAACAACATCAGGTTTTCATGAGCTCTTACTTGGTTCCTTATAAATCCTCTAGGGGATCTCCACCTCTCTCCTCCTTTTAGATCATTTTATAAACTTCCCTCAGGCCATTGTTCTTAAACCATCATTTTTAAAAACTTTAGTTTATTTTTAATTGACACATAATAAATGTACATATTTATGGGGTTCAGTGTGATGTTGTAAAATATGTATACATGTTTAACAACCAAATCAGGGTATGTCTATTATCTACTGTCTCAAACACTCATCATTTCTTTGTGGTGAGAACATTCAAAATTTGCTCTTCTAGATATTTTGAAATGTACATTATTGTAAACTATATCACCCTATTATGTAATAGCACACCTTAACGTATTCCTCCTGACTGTAACTTGTACCATTGATCAACTTCTCTGCGTCCTTCCCTCCCTACCTTCCCCAGCCTCTGGTAGCTGCTATTCTACTCTGTACTTTTATGAGAGCAACTTTTTTAGATTTTACATGTGAGTGAGATGAGGCAGTATTTGTCTTTCTCTGTCCTCTAGTTTCATCCATATTGTCATGCATGATAGGATTTCATTCCTTTTAATTACTGAAGAACATTCCATTCGGTATCTGTACCACATTTTCTTTCTCCATTCATCCATTGGTGGACCCTTAGGTTGATTCCATATCTTGGCTATTGTGAATTGTGCTGCAATAAACATGGGAGTGCAGATGTCTCTTTGATATACTAATTTTATTTATGTCTTAAACTATAATTTTGATTATTTCATCTCCTCTCTCAAAAGCCTTCATTGGTTCCTTGGGGAGTGTGGAATAGGGATTTCAGACACCTTTGCCCAGCATTCTAAACTCTTCAGAGCTGGAACCAAATTCTCCTTCACAGACTCTCTTTTTAAGTGAAACTGGGCTACTTACTCTTCCTCATAAATAAAACATATGTTTTCGTCTCCTCACCTTACGTTATTCCCTTCCTTGAAACAGCTTCCCACCTTTAAGTGTTTAACTCACTTTTTTCCCCCACTAAACCAGTATTTCTTGCCCTTGGTTATACAATAAATCACCTGGGCAATTAAAAAAAAAATCTCAATGTTCAACAAGCTGTACCCAGTGAAATTCAATCAGAATCTTCAGTCAGAGGTTGGACCTGGTCATTAGGATCTTTGAAATGACGTTAAAATATTTAGATAACATAAAGTTTACCAATTTTACCGTTTTTAGAGTACAGCGGCATTAAATACCGTCACATGTTGTGTAACCATCATTACCATCTACATCCAGAACTTTTTATCATCCCAAACAGAAACTTTCTACATATTAAACTACACCTTCCCATTCCCTGTCCTCTCCCCAGCCCCTGTTAACACTGTTTTACTTTCTGTCTCTATTTGAGAATTCGACTATCCTAGGTACCTTATATCAGTGTAATTATATCATATTTGCCCTTTTGTAACTTATTTCACTTACTGTGATGTATTCAAGGTTCACCCGTGTTACAACATGTGTCAGAATTCCCTTTTTGAGGCTGAATAAGATCCTGCTGTATGTTATATACCACATTTTGCTTGTCTATTCACTTGTTCATGAACACTTGTTTTTTCCCCCACCTGTTAGCTGTTGTGAATAATATTGCTCTAAAGATGGGTTTACAAATATCTGTTTGAGTTCCTGTTTTCAGTTCTTTTGTGTATATACCCCAAAAGTGGAATTGGTGGATCATATGGTAATTCTATGTTTAAATTTCTGAGGAACCAGCATCAGTATCTTCTGAGGTTCCCAGGGGGCGCTAAGGTGCAGCCAAGCTGACTCCTGCTGCTGTAGAGCCTTTCCCAGTTCCTCCAGCTAACTGTAACCTCTCCCTCTTACCATCTCAGCTAATAGTTTAATGAGCTTTTTTATGGCACCTATTTATTTCTGTTATATTATTTATATTGTTATATATCTTGCTTATGTTAGACATTAAGTGTAGGATGACAAACCAAAAAAATCCTGCTCTTATGACACTTGAAATTTAGAGGAGGAGACAGATATTAATTACGTAATCATATAAATGTATAATTACAAATTGACTTATCTGCTATGGAAGAAACATGTTTCTATTGAGGGCAAATTAACAAAAAACCCTGATCTAGACTGGAGGGGGAGGGTCAGGGGGTCTTTCTTTAAAAAGTAATGGTTAAGTTTAATTCTGAAGTTTAAAAAGCAGTTGCCTAGGCCAGACACGGTGGCTCACACCTGTAATCCCAGCACTTTGAGAGGCCAAGGCAGGTGGATCATGAGGTCAGGAATTTGAGACCAGCCTAACCAACATGATGAAACCCTGTCTCTACTAAAAATACAAAAATTAGCCAGGCATGGTGGTGTGCACCTGTAATCTCAGCTACCCAGGAGGCTGAGGCAGGAGAATCACTTGAACCCAGAGGCGGAGGTTGCAATCAATTGAGATCACACCATTGCACTCCAGCCTGGTGACAGAACAAGACTCTGTCTCAAAAAAAAAAAAAAAAAAAAAAAAAGGAGTTGCCTAAGCATGAAGTGAGAAGAAAGATCATCCAGGAAGAATAAATACAAATTCAATGGATTGAAAAAAAGGTCCGTTTTGCTGGAATATGGTAAATGCTGTAAGATAAATTGGCCATTTTTAGGGAAAAGACCATGTCAGACCTTGCAGCTATTTTAAGGATTTTGGTCTTTATGCTAAAAGCAATGGGGGAACCACTGAAGGGATTTAAGCAGTGATATGACAAACTCAGATTGGCATTTAGAAAAGATCACTCTGCTGCTGTGTGGGGTATGGATTGGATGGTTGTGGGGAAACCAGGCTTTTGCAGTGGTCAGGGTAATAGAGGCTGGTTCCTTGGAGCAGGGGAGTTGCAGTGGTGATGGACAAATGTCAGAGTTGAGAAATACTTAAGGTGGGTGGTCCTTGTTGATAATTTGAATATAGGCAACTAGGTAAGGTCACTTTCAAGGATGATGTCACCTTTTCTGACTTGCTGGAAGCTTTCAGATTGTAACTATGTTTGATTAAACTTTTCATGCTTCCAGAATATCTTGCATAAAGTTTATGTTAACCACATAATAATTTTTGAAGGAATGAATGAGTCAATAAACCAAACATGACATTATATGGAACACACCCACATGACACATACCGAATATTAATACAATGCTGTAGATTATTATTTTACAGATGAACATTTGCACAATTGGCTCAACTGAATTGAACTCAAAATGCTTTCTGCTTCTGTTATAGCCAGGCTTGTGCTAGGCACTGAGAATACATACATAAATAATATATTTTCTGCCCATGATTAGCTACAAAAACAGTAGAGAAAAAGACATGCGAATAAAAATTATAAAAAAATGTAATTGTAAAAACAAGCGCACACTTTAATTGCAGAGAAAGTACAGAGGAGGCAGTGATTACTTTTTTTCCCAGGGGAGCTAGGAACATTCCCAAGCCAGAAATATAAGTGCAACATATTCCAAGCTGAGTTAAAAAAATGTACTTGGATGTTTTAGTGAATGATGAGCTTATTGTGGTTACAGCATGGGATGCAGGCAGGCAATATCACTAAGGTGGGTAGATAGATGGGGAAGAGGAAGGCAGAGAGAGTTGGCTGGAGGCCAAGCATCATGGCAGCATAGGGATTGGGAAGATTGAGGAGGCCAAAGTATATTTCATGCTACATTGGCCATAAAATATTTTTGTAAGTCAAAGGATTTCATGGTCAAATAACTTTGGTAAATACTGATAATTACATCTCCCTCTTGGAGATGTATATGAACATTGGCACATTAGAGGCTTACAGAATAGAAATTGGTTTAACTTTGTCCAACATAGTATTTCTCAAACATATGGGACTCATAATAACTCCCTTTCTCTCATAGAACATAGCACACATATTGACATCCTGCAGGAGAGAATGGTTTGGAAATTGTTACACTGGGCCGGGTGCAGTGGCTTACACCTGTAATGCCAACACTTTGGGAGGCTTAGGTGGGCCAATAACAAGGTCAAGAGATCAAGACCATCCTGGGCAACATGGTGAAACCCTGTCTCTACTAAAATTAAAAAAAAAAAAAAATTAGCTGGGCGTGATAGTGTGTGCCTGTAGTCCCATCTACTTGGGAGGCTGAGGCAGGAGAATCGCTTGAACCTGGGAGGTGGTTGCAGTGAGCCAAGATGGCACTACTGCAGCCTGGCGACCAAGCGAGACTCAGTCTCAAAAACAAACAAAAAATAAACAAAATGTTACATTGGGCTTTAGATCAGAGATGATTTACCTGGTTTTGCTGTCAACTATGGTCAAGGTGTAGTGTGGGCTTCTGCTAGTATTAGCTTTTCACTACTAATTTGCTATGAGTTTTGCTGCTAATGAGCATATATAGATCTTTCACAGAATATATGCTAATTGAGCAACACAAAATATACAGAAGGGTTTAGTTATCTGCAAGCAGGAGGCAAAAGAAGAGAGCTGTAGATCGAATGTTTCCTTAAACACACAAACATGTCCCTCAAGAATAGTAAAGGTGGTGTGGTTAGGCTTCTAAACACTTCTGACCTGTAAATAGACGATTGCTGTATAACACTGTCAGTGATGGTTAAAGCTTAATAGTGACTGTGTTGTCATTATTGCTAACTTATTGAATGCTATTTTGAATTTTTCATCCTTTTGAGAGTACTGTCATAAATCCTAATATTGCAGAGGGTGTCATTGATAGAGTTGAGACCCGTTGCTGCTTTGCTTGAGAGGCATTGGAATATCAATGTCCGTTCTCAGAGTGGGCAGCCACTGGACAGAAGTGAGTTTCCAGGAAGATGAGCACAGCTCAGTGACGATGCAGGTAGCCTGTGACTCTAGTGAAAACTGTTGGTGTTGTATGTCCAGCATCCATTTATCCTTTTGGTAAAACACCATAATTTTCCTTTTAGGAATAATTTCCTGAAAATTCTGATGGTTACTTGACTGTGTGAGAGTCATTTTATTCCCGAGTGGTGAAATAGGGCATTCCTTTCTTCCTCTAGCTTCTATATTGCTCATGTGTTTATAAATTCTGCTATTGCCCAATGATTCATGGGTTTCTCCTCTGAAGATTTTTTCCTAGAGAGCAAAGTCTTTTTACTTGTTACTTTATGCAGATTCTAGACAGTATACATGATGTTGTAGGACCAAAAAAAAAAAAAAAAACAATGAATGAAAGATGACTAGATCTAGCATAAAACATCTCGTCAATCAGAATTGTGAAATGATTTCACTCCAGTGGAAGCAATAATAAAGGTGTACACCAGAGCCCACCTCTCCCTTATTTTCTTTAAATATTGACTACGTAAGTTTTCTCTTTCTGGCTTCTTCAGACACTTCAGAACTCACTTGTAAGTTCAAATCAAAAGACACCTTGGCAGCCTCACTGTTCTTCCAAGAAAAAATAATATTAACTTTATATTTCACTTATAAAAAACTTGTTTTTGCTTTCTTTGGGGTTAAAAAAGTTCTCAGTTTGCAATCCTTAGTGTGCTTTCAAATATTTTAAACTTTGACCTGCCTTTTGATGCTCCTGCAGCTTTTCCAGAATTTATTTCTGTCTCTGGGTTTCTTTAACACCAAAACAAAACAAAATGAAAGACATCTTTTTTTTTTTTTTTGAAAAGGAGTCTTGCTCTTTCCACCAGGCTGGAGTGCAGTGGCTTAATCTTGGCTCACTGCAACCTCCATCTTCCAGGTTCAAGTGATTCTTCTGTCTCAGCCTCCCAAGTAGCTGGGATTACAGGCGCACACCACCATGCCTGGCTAACTTTTTTTTTTTTTTTTTTTTTTTTTTAGTAGAGATGGAGTTTTGCCATTTTGGCCAGGCTAGGCTGGTCTTGAACTCCTAACATCAAGGGATCCACCTGTCTTGGCCTCCCAAAGTGCTAGGATTACAGGCATGAGCCACCACACCCGACTGACATAAATCTTTATTTTCTACTTGTCTGTGTCTTCTCAGTTACCAGCTTGGGATATGGCTTAGAGCTCATGCAAGATGATAAGTTCTACCTAAGGAGGTTTGGTCCCAAAATATTCATCTTTCTGTTACAATTGCAGCATGATCCAAACTTCAGTTTACATTTAAATTTTCTCTCCTGGTGAGACATGATTTTGATTATTCAAAATCATGTGTACTTTTAGACAAATTTCATATTGTTTTGCATAACTTCAGATGCTACTGGGGTATTAATAGAGCTGTAGGACTAAACTCTACTATTCCGTTAGGAACGACCACTTTCTTCCAAAATGAAATGCTAAGGAAATGTAAATAAGTCTTGATTCAATAGAACAGCTTGATATTCACCATGAGGTGTGGTAGAAACTGCAGTGGGGGAATGTTAGAGAAGCACAACTTGAGCCAATAAAACTTGCTGGGTTTTGCGCAAGGAAGACTGACTCTGACTTTACCTCTGATACCTGGAAATCTTGGAAGCTTTTAATGTCAGAGTAAACAGAAACTAGACGCAATTGTCACCTTAAATTTTTTAAAGGTCTCAGAGAATGTTCCCCCTTCATGCATTTGTATTGAGGCACAAAGAAGAATTTGATTCCACCTTGGCTGTGTATGCAGGGAAATAAAGATGTCTAATACTTACATAGAAGCTTCTAAAACTAAGATTAAAATCATGTACTTTGTATGAGAAGGCAAGTCATTGGTGACCTAAAGGAACTCTATAAATATGAATAGAAGGTATAGTAACAATCTCATTGATCTGAAAGTAATAAGGAACAAAGAAAACTTCATGCTGGTAAAATGTATGAATAACATCCATTTATTCATTTATCTTAAAAAAGTTATAAATTCCTATTATGTGCCAGACATTGTTCTAAGTGCTAGAGATTGAGTGGTGAAGAGACAGTTCCTGCCCTTGCACAGTTCACATTCCAGTGGTGGATATATAAACTCAATAAACCAATGTATTCTTATTGCCAACGATTCTCATTTTATTAAGAAAATAAACAGAAAAACAGGATAGAGCTTGACTGGTGGAGGCAGGAGTGGGATGTGAACATGGCATGGACCATCTAAGACAACAGGAAAGTCCTCTCTGTGGAGATCGCATCTGAACCAAAGCCTGAATGAAGAGAAGTAACCATGTCTGCAGCGGGTGTCAGTAGAACATTCTACGCACAGGAACAGCAAGACTAAAGGCACTGATTTGGAGGCTAGAGTGAAGGCAAATGTGGCTAAAGCAGAAGGAAAGAGCAAAAAAGACAATGGAAAATTATTCATTTAAGCACCAAATTTGGATGCATGTTTTTTTCTCTTTTGGTCAACTTCATTGAAGTGTAATTCATATAAAATAAAATATACCTAGTTTAAAAGTAAGGTTCAATGAATTCTGACATATGTATTTATTTTAGCTTACTCTAAAACTTTATACATTTTCTCCAGCTTTCAAGATTTTATAGTTTTAGATTTTACATTTGGGTCTGTGGTCTATCCTAAGTTAATTATGTTTAGTTTAAGATAAAGATTAATATTCATTTTTTCCCTATAAGGATCTAGTTGTCTCAATGCCAGTTGTTCAAAATCCTTTCTCCATTCAATCACCTTGGTGTCTTTGTCAAAAGTCATTTGATGCTATACATGTGTCTCTGTTTCTGTTGTGTAACACTGATCTATAAGTCCGTCCTTTCACTAATGCCATACCATCTTGATTACCGTAGCTTTACAGTAAGTTTTGAAATCAGGGAATGTAAAATCAGTTTTGTATGTTTTATTTTTTATTTTTTTGTTTTAAAATATATAAAATGATTTGGCTATTTGAGATTCTTTGATTTGGGGTATGAATTTTAGAATCAGCTTGTTAATTCTTACACAAAACCATCCTTCTAGGATTTTGATGAGGATTGCATTAGGTCTATAAATCAATTTATGGAGGGCTTATATCTTAGTGATTTTGATTCATAAACATCATATATCCCTTCATTTTATTTGAGTATTCTCTCATTAGTATTTTATAATGTTTGGCTTATATGTCTCATAAATATTTTGTTAAATGTATTCCCAAATATTTTGTGTTTTTATACTTTTGTAAATGACTTCTCCCACAAGTTTATTTTTCAGGTTTTTGTTGGTCATATACAGCAATACACTTGATTTTGTATATTGACCTAGGATTTTGCAATCTTGCTAAATTTACTTATTAGTTATGAGGCTTGGTTTGTTTGAAATGGATTACAAAATGTATTGGTTGAAACATATGGGTTTATATGTTTGCAATTGAGGTCTAAGGCAAGAAGGAGGCTCTAATGTTCAGGATGCAGCATACCTGAGTACATCTGGAGTTATCAGGCAGACTAAGGAGGGGCTGAGGGCACTTGAAGTCAAGAAGCTATCTGGGAAAGTCCTCATTCTAAAGAGCCAATGGATGGGCCAAGTTTAGTTCAAGAATATGCATTTTGAAATGAAGATACCAATAAGAGGCAAGATCTTTATCTGCAATAAAGGTTCTTTTTTATTTTTATTTAAAAACTTTTAATATTTGCATATGAATGCCGCATCATAGTAAAAGGTTCTAAAAGAGGTATTTTACTAAAACCTTTTAAGGTAGATTATCCTTGGTAAGCCACTTGGGATAAAAGGTGACAGTGAACTACAAAGACAAACAGGGGGATTTCATTTTGTTACTATACGTTTGTGTGTGTGTTTGTGTGTGTGTGATAGACACACACATACCCACAGAATTTAATGAAAATTAAATGAAATTTAATGAAAATGTAATGAGATGGCAGGACTAAAAACCCACTAAGATTAAGTAGCTGTTAAAAATCCCATCCCCACTCTTCCTTTCCCCACCACACTCTGCAAGCCTCCCTCCTCACATCCTGCAAGTACTTAAAGTCTATTATACTAAAACAATTCAAAGGGCTAGGGTTTTTTGTTTGTTTGTATTTGAATAATTAAGTGTTATAGTTGACTGAAGAACTATAAGGCAGAGCCAGCAATGACTATGAGAATAAAACATTTTTTTGCTAGTCTTTGAACCTCTGCAGGCCATGGAAAAGGGTCAAACTGACCTCATCTGTCACTTGTGGATCAGGCTAGCCCAGCTAACATCTGGAATCCACATGTAGCAATACAGGCTGCTTCTTTTTATCTCACTTCCTGTCTTTATAGCAGTGTTGGGAATGTGTGCATTTGTACTTTTGGAGAGGGTTCATCAGTGTAAGATTTAAGGCACTTCCACAAACATACAGCCTTAGATTTGCTGGTTCATTGTCCACCTGCTTGGGAAAGAGCTGCTCAGAGACGATTGTGTAGGGAAAGTCCTTGCTCCCTCTGGTCACTTTAACTTCATGTCCAAGACTATGCCTGGACTTTTTTGTTCATTCATTTATTTATTCACTCATTAATTCAACAATTATTTATTGAGAGCCTACTATGTGCCAAGTATTGTTCTGGGTACTGGGGATCAGCAGCAAATAAAATAGATAAAAATATCTATCTTCATGGAATTTATATGCTAAGTCATTTGTTCAACAACGATTTGTTGCACTAGGACTTGGGTCTGATTTCACAGTTTCATTGGGGGAGGAGAAAATAATCACATTAGCATACAGGGTGAGAAGTGCTCATACAAAGGTAACCACATGGTACCATGCAGTTAGTGAACATATCCTGGGGAATCAGGGAGAGCTTCCCAGTGTTGATGTCAGACTTGAATAGGATAAGCAGGAATTAATTAGATATCATAGTCCATTTAGCATTGCTATAACAGAATGCCTGAGGCTAGGTAATTTATAAAGAAGAGAGGTTTATTTAGTTTATGTTTCTGCAGGCTGGGAAGTGCAAGACTGGATAGCTGCATCTGGTCTTCCGTGCTGCTATGCTGCTTCCACTTACAGCAGAAAGTGGAGGCAGAGTGGGTATGTGCAAGAAATCACATGGTGAGAGAGGAAGAGAGAGAGAAATCAAGGAAGCCAGACACTTTTTTTTTCCCTCAGAGACAAGGTCTTGCTATGAACCCAGGCTAGAGTATAGCTCTCACTGCAGCCTCCAACTCCTGAGCTCAAGTGATCCTCCTGCCTCACCCTCCAGAGTGGCTAGGACTAACTACAGGTGTACTATCACTGTGCCTGGATCATATCTCTCTCTATATATATATCTAGCTATCTATCTCTCTATAGATATCTATATATCTATATCTATATCTATATCTATGTATATCTGTGTGTGTGTGTATATATATATATATATATATAGAAAGAGAGAGAGAGAGAGAGAAAGAGAGAGAGAGAGAGAGAGAGTGTATGTGTGTGTGGAGATTGGGGTCTTACTTTGTTGCCCATGCTGGTCTCTGACTCCTGGTCTCAGGCAATCCTCCCGCCTTAGCCTCCCAAAGTGCTAGGATTACAGGCCAGACACTTTTTAACAACTGGCTCTCATAGGAACTAATTCATTCCTGTGAGAGTGAGAACTTTCTCACTGCTGAGGTATCACGAGGAATCTGCCACAAGAGCCCAAACATCTCCTGCTAGGCCCTACCCCCTAAAACCACCACACTGGGGACCAAATTTCAGCATATATATATATTGTTTTTTGCAGGGACAGATCATATATAAACCACAGCACTAGGTGAGAAACTGGGGCAGGCATTTCCAGTGGAGGAACAGTAGTATATACGGTGGCCTGGGAAGGCTATCCTCCAGTGTGAGATGGAAGGGAAGGAGTGGAAGCAGATGAGGCTGGAACTGTCTGATATGGTTTGGCTGTGTCCCCATTCAAATCTCAGCTTGAATTATATATCCCAGAATTACCACATGTTGTGGAAGGGACCCAGGGGGAGGTAATTGGATCATGGGGGCCGGTCTTTCTTGTGCTATTCTTGTGATATAAGTGAATAAGTCTCACGAGATCTGATAGGTTTATCAGGGGTTTCCGCTTTTGCTTCTTCCTCATTCTCTCTTGCCACCACCATGTATAAGTGCTTTTCTACCTTTTATGATGATTCTGAGGCCTCCCAGCCATGTGGAACTGTAAGTCCAATTAAACTTTTCTTTCCAGTCTCAGGTATAACTTTGGCAGCAGCATGAAAATGGACTAATACAAAAGCCTTCTGTGTGATGATGTAACAGCTTCTTATTGCTGCTGTAACAACTTGGCTCAACAAAAATTTATCATCTTATAGTTCCGAAGGTCAAAAGTCCAAAACAGGTCTCACTAGGCTAAAATCAAAGTGTCAAGATTGAGGAGAAACTCTTATTTCCTTGCTTTTTCCATCTTTTGGAGGCCACCTGCATTCTGGGTTTGTCACCCCTTCTTCCATCTGCAAAGCAGCAGCATAATGTCTTTACATGTCCCTCTGACTTCTGCTTCCCTTTCCTACTTTTAAGAAAAGTAGAAATGTGATTAAATTGAGTCCACCTGGATAATCCTGAATCATATCCCCATCTCAAGGTCTGCTGATTAGCAATTTTAATTTCATTTGCAATCTTCATTCTCACGTGACATGCAAGATAATATACAGTCACAGGATCTGGAGATTAGGATGTGGACATCTTTGGGGCAATTATTCTGCCTTTTACAGAAGGGCAGCTATTTACTGTATGTAAGCAGAGGAGCAATATGATCAAATTTGCATTTAGAGTAAGTAATCACTGTTATGGTTGTGTGGAGATTGGGCTGGGGGCGGGTTGGGTTGGCTAGGGCAGAATGGAGCTGGGGGTACCTTACAGAGACTTTAAGTGAAAAGCCTAGTTAAGAGACCATTTCGGCAATTAAGGGAAAAATGACACATGTCTGTATGTATATACTTGAGGTAACTTAACCATAGGGTTCTTGGAAAAGTTTAATCTAATTAAGTCGGAGACATACCTCACAGTGTGGAGAAAAGAAAATTGCTTTTAAATTCTAAAGGCATGACTAACTTTGGAACAAAGGTTAACTCTTCATATACAGTTTCCTTACTTTTCCCAAGAAGAAATGTTTTCCTAGTTTATAAAATAAGGATGTTGGATTAGATTGCCTCTAAAGTTTTCTCCTTACTAACGTTTCTGATTCTATGAAAAGAAGAGGAGAATTGTTTCCATCTTACCTAGATTGTGGCTTGGAGATAAATTCACAAGTGATGAAAAAGTCCTTTGCAAACATAAGAACAGTTACTACTAAAGCTAAGTGCTATCTTTTACTAAACTACAAAAGACTAAAGAAAAATGTATGGGTATGTGAAATACAAACTGTACGAATCCCAAGAGCTGGAAACTCCGTGAAATTATCAGAGTGTTTCCATAGGAAATACAGCGGGCTTTTAGCTTCACTTCTTTTTACCTTTGTGGATGGGAAGAATGGCCTGAGGGGTGGATTCTTACCACGTCTATCAGGAGTCTTGGTGGCAAGCAACAGAAGCTGACTGATATGGTTAGCCTCTGTTGTGCCCACACCCAAATCTCATCTTGTAGCTCCCCAAATTCCCACGTGTTGTGGGAGGGACCTGGTGGGAAATGATTGAATCATGGGGCCAGGTCTTTCCTGTGCTGTTCTCAGGATAGTGAATCAGTCTCACGAGATCTGATAGTTTTAAAAAAGGAAATTTCCCTGCCCAAGCCCTCTCTTTGCCTGCTGCCATTCACCTAAGATGTGACTTGATCCTCCATGCCTTCCACCATGATTGTGAGTCTTCCCCAGCCACATGGAACTGTGAGTTCGATTAAACGTCTTTCTTTTGTTAATTGACCAGTTTCAGGTATGCCTTTATCAGCAGAGTGAAAACAGACTAATACACTGACTCTGTCTTGGGAGGATCTTGAGGCTGCTGATGGTCTGGGAGGCTGTGTGGGCAGGGAGGACCATCAAGAAGCAAAGGAGCACAGAGCCTCAGAGCTAAGAGTATGAACAAGGGGATGCTGCAGAAACATCCAGAATGTTGTGTAGCCCCTTTGTCTGCAGAGAATCTGGGGTCACATTGTTTCCTCCATTTTTGTGTAACCAGCTAGAGAGGCAAAGCCCCCAGAGGCTCATTTGTTACATTCCCACCTCCTTAGCTAGAGTGGAAGCAGCCATCCACCTCAGCTTTGCCTCCTATCTGGCTATTTACAACACAAAATCTCCTACAAAGGGAGAACAGATTTGAAAAAGTGTGTGGATGTCGGGGTGGGATGGTTGGTTGCCAGATGGCCAAAAAATGACAAATTTTTGTTTTTCTCTCTGGCCCCTTCGCTTCCTCTTGGCTATCTTTTAGTTTGTTAACTTACTATAAGGGAGCTATGTCACATCAATCTAGACTGATGATTAAAGTGGGATCTTAATTACCAGGGTGAGTCAGGAAATGAGATTTAAAGAGTCACTTTGATTCTTTTGAGATTGCCATTCTGATATTGCATCACACTGTAAATGGTAAGCCCGACCCCAAGGCAGATTAGGTGGAATTTTTCCAGCCAATTTCTGATTGGTCTTTGTGTTGCAGACATAGCTTCTGACTGCTTCTTAGACAAGGCTGTGTGGACAGACAGACTGATAGCCCACAGAGACCATTGCTTTGGGAGATAGATGCATTTATGACAGTGATGTTTGACCACAAAGCCCATGACACTTAGCTGGTTCAGTACTGTCCTTTCTGTGTAGTAATTCTCCTAGTCAGGGCTCAATAGCAGAGATTAGCTAAATTGACTGCTTTGTTCTCTGGAAGCATCTGTTTACTGTTAGTAGGACCAGAGGTAGAAAGGGATATTGATTAGTGATAAATTCCCCATTATATTGATCCAGTGAGAAAACAGATGAAATCCAGCCACTTGGGAAGAAAATGTCTGGCTTTTAAGGGGTCACCCTGTGCGTGTCTCTCTGTTTGGCAGAGAGGCTGGAACAAGCACAGGCTTGCCAGGAGGAGAGCAGCCAGGGGGCCAGACTGGAGAGCGTTAGTTCTGTGGTTGTCCCCAAGATGCTGGTTGCACAGAAGCAGATAGAACAACCACTTTTTCCTTTTTCCAGATTATTATAACTTTTTTTTCAACCAAACAATGGCTTTTGATGAATTGTTGTAATGGTGCAGAAAACCCAAAGCCAAGGATTTGGGGGAAAAAAGTAACAGCAGCATTTAGTAAGTGGAATTTGTACAAATAACACTTTCATCATTGTCTTATGATAGATGAAGATCCTTGAAGCCTGAAGTGGGGAGGCAGAATATCTGAAATGAAAAGTAACTGCCTCTGTTTCCCATTGGACATCTTATTGTGCCAAGAAAGGCAAAGGATGAACATTCACAAAATGTTCACGCATGAAGAGTGGTGTTGCCAGCAAGCCGAATTTGAGACATGCCTGTGACTTTTTAGCCATGTATGGGTAGCCGCTGTTCAGGAGAGAAGGGTTGGAGGCTGTGCTTGCTCTTGGCCACATTGCCTTCAGATTCCTAGCCCTTTCCCTGCTCTGATGTGGGTGGCAAGCTGGGTATGAGGAGGGAGCCTGCAGGACACTGGAGGCCAGGAGGGCGGCAGGGGGTAGTGTTTCTCTCTGTCTCTCCAGGCTTTGGGCCTCAGACTTTGCTACCACTGGGACTCTTCTGTGGTGGCTCAAGTGTCCCTCTGCCTCCAACAGTCCTGCCAGGGTTCTACTTCCACCAGGTGCGCAGTCTCTGGGCTCTGGTAATTCCATCTCTCCCCTTTTTTCCTCCTAACCCAAAGATGGTAGTGCCTTCTCCATTGTGGATAATCTCTGGAGCACCTCGCTTTCCGGTCTGGCTTCTCAGCAAATTACATCACCTGGGTAACCAAGTCCCTGTATTAAACTCTACTTTTAAAAATACTTAGATGATTTTCCAAATTAGGCTATGACTCATACAGGCAGAGGGGTGTCTTTCTAAGAAGAAACCTTCCAGAAACTATGCAGGACCTAACTGTCCACCCCCAACCATGGTTTGAAATGACAATGGGCTTCCTCCTTTTTCACTCCTGGGCTCCTCTGTTAAAGACACTTACATCGTTCTGTAGTCTGACACATCTTCAATTTTAGGTTTCTCATTCCATCTGGACTCTCGGCATCTCTCTGCCAAGCTTGTGCCTGTCCTCAGAAGCAGCACGGCATTGAGTAAGAGCATTGGCTTTGGCATTGAGCTGACTTGCTTCAAATCTCAGTTAATTTCTCCAAACTCCAGTAGTGCTGTCCAATAAAGCACAACACGAGCATCGTGTGTGGTTTTACATTATCCAGTACCATGTTTAAACACATAAAAAGAAACAGGTGACATTAATTTTAATAACACATTAATTTCAAAAAGCATCATGTAATCAATACAGAAATATTGAGATATTTTACATTATTTTTTCTAATACTAAATCTTTGAAATGTAGTATGTATTTTATACTTACAGAAAATTTTTTTTGAGATGGAATCTTGCTCTATTGCCCATGCAGGAGTGCAGTGGCATGACCTCAGCTCACTGTAAACTCTGCCTCTCAGGTTCAAGTGATTCTACCTCAGCATCCCAAGTATCTGGAACTACAGGTGCACGCCACAATGCCTAGTTAATTTTTTGTAGTTTTAGTAGAGATAGGGTTTTGCCGCATTGGCCAGGTTGCTCTCGAACTCCTGAACCCGTGATCTGCCTGCCTCGGCCTACCAAAGTGCTGGGATTAGAGGCATGAGCCACCATGCCCAGCCCACTTATAGAACATTTTAATTCAGATTTGCCACATTTTAAGTACTCAGCATTCATATGTGGCTACTGGCTACCTTACTGAACAGTGCAGATCTATAAAAAGAGATAATAAAATTACTGTAGCCATTGTTCCTTTTTGTTAAAGGTTAGAGATAATGTGTACAATGCTTGGCATATAGTAGGAGCTTATTACAGACGAACTGTGATTATTATTAGCTATGGATGCTCAGTTTCCTTTCTATTTCCCTTCCCAGCATTTTGAAATTTTCATTGCTCTTCTCTCTCTTCATGGCTTTTACCCATGATCTCCCATTTTCAACAGATGATCTTATTTTCTCCTTCAAAGAAAACAGTAGTCAGCTTAATATTTCATTTCACTAGTCATCCATCTGTAATAGAGGCTTTATTAACTGATACAGTAGAATAATTTTCATGAAAAAGTTGGTTAAGAGAAATAATCATTAAAAATAATTCATAGTACATTAAATGTATTATTTAAAACATAAACAATGTGATTCCTGGGCAAGATGGCCAAATAGGAACAGCTCTGGTCTGCAGCTCCCAGTGGGGACAATGCAGAAGGTGGGTGATTTCTGCATTTCCAACTGAGGTACCCAGTTCATCTCACTGGGACTGGTTAGACAGAGGGTGCAGCCCATGGAGGGTGAGCAGAAGCAGGGTGGGGCATCACCTCACCCAGGAAGTACAAGGGGTTAGGAAACTCCCTCCCCTAGCCAAGGGAAACCATGAGGGACTGTGCCGTAAGAGACTGTACTATCTGGTCCAGATATTATGTTTTCCCATGATCTTCACAACCCACAGACCAGGAGATTCCCTTGGGTGCCTACACCACCAGGGCCCTGGGTTTCAAGCACAAAACTGGGCTTTGTATGCGATCTCGGGCCCTGGGGGTGCCAACAAGTGGGGTGCAATGAGGTAGGTAGTTGTTGGGAAACTGAGCCAAACATAGAAGTTAACAGAGAACCCCTCAGGGACTCACAGCTGCCACCACTGTTGGTGTAGGTGAGCAGGTTGTGTTTCCATAGGGAGGAGTCAGTGTCAAGCATGCAAGTATGTGTGTGTGTGTGCATGCATGTGTGCACGTATGTGTGCACATGTGTGTGAGCATGCGTGCATGTGTGTGTACGTGTGTGCGTGTGTATGTGCGTGTACCTGTGTGTGCATATGTGTGTGCGTGTGCATGCTTGTGTAAAGGCTTGTGTAGGACCTGGGCTGGGGTGTGGGGGAAGACATTAAAAGAATCATGATGATGATAAATGGGTATCTTTTGTTTTCCCTGGTGCAAAGGGGCAGGACCTCTGAAGGAAAGAAGAAAGTTAAACATGTTGGGGAAGGTAAGTCAGGGGCCTTTCGTATATGCTATTCCATGTAACCCTTTAGATGAGTATTGTCCCAGTTTCACGAAATAGTAGACTGAGGCAGATAGAGTGGCTAGTGTTCCTGATGCAGGTTAAATGGTGAATAAATGGTGCTGTTGGGATCTGAATTCTGGTCTTTGACCACAAGGCCCGTGGACATCTCATTCCCCATACTGCGGCTCCGATGGCTTCTTCTTGTAGTCGCTTCAAAGCACTGTGTACCCTGGTGCCCTAGCGCATGGAAGGTAAATCACTTTGTCTTTCTAGGCCTCTGTGTCCTCATGTGCAAAACGAGGCAGATGAAGTAGATGAGCCCAAAAATTCATTTTAGCTCAGATATTCTGTTGGTGAAAACTGTAGGGTTTCTAGAGTAGGGGTGACTCCCTCTTCATTGGACACTAATCTCTACTCCCTTTGACTGTAGGCCTACTGTTTTTAGACTGAAATATAGCGCCTGGTACATAAAACACTTAGCAATTATTTGATGAATGAGTGAGAGGGTGACTGGAACCCAGAGCTCCGTCTCCCATGTGTTGCAGGTGGGGTAAATTGAAATAACTAGGCAGGTGGAGGAACATAGAGATGTCCCTGCACATAACAGAATTTAGAAAGACATTTATTACTTGGGCCACATGGTGAAACCTGCAGTCTTTTTCCTTTCTTCCCTCCCTCCCTCCCTTCCTCCCTTCCTTTCTTCCTTTCTTCCTTTTCTTTCTTTCTTTTGACGGAGTCTTGCTCTGTCACCAGGCTGGAATGCAGTGGCACAATCTCGGCCACAGCAACCTCTGCCTAATAGCTTCAAGCGATTCTCCTGCCTCAGCCTCCTGAGTAGCTGGGACTACAGGTGTGCACCACCACACCCAGCTAATTTTTGTATTTTTAGTAGGGACAGGGGTTTCACCATGTTGGCCAGGATGGTCTTGATCTCTTGACCTTGTGATGTGCCTGCCTTGGCCTCCCAAAGTGCTGGGGTTATAGGCATGAGCCACTCGTGCCCGGCCTTTCTTCCTCTCTTTTTTCCCTCCCTCCCTTCCCCCCCCCCCCCCTCCCCTCCCCTCCCCTCCCCTCCCCTCCCCTTCCCTCCCCCTCCCCCCTCCCTCCCTCCCTCCCTCCTTCCTTCCTTCCTTCCTTCCTTCCTTCCTTCATTTCTTCTTTCTTCTTTCTTAGCAAACAAAGATCCAGTTTCAATGGACTTACTTTGATGGGGCTACTTTGTAGACCCAGATATACAACTCAACACTGGCTGTTATGTGGAAAAGAAAGGAAGTGAAACTTGAAAGCTGCTGCCTGTTTATGTTTATTGCAAAGAGGGATATGCAGAATCGATGATTTTTTGTATCTGAGCCCGTTAATCAGTCTTTGAATATGTGATGGAAGTTCTTCAGCCCAGCAGGGAGGGCAGAAGGGAACTGCACAGCATGTGCAAACAGGGAGGTTGGGAGGCAAGAGTCCTGCTGAAGAAGAGCTTTGGTGTGGGGGCCAGCGGTTCAACTGAGATGCTGACATATTCTGTTCTCACTTTTACCTTCAGCAACATCTGTTACCATCATGCATACTTTGTGATTTTGAGGGAAATTAAAAAGGTAGAGTATGGGTAATTGTAGACGAGGAAAGAGAACAGCTGCAGGAACTAAGAACAAAGCGAGATGGATGGTTTAGCAAGGACCAAGAGCATTCAGCCCCTGTCCAATGATCTACAGAAATCTAGGGCCAATCTCTGACAACCTCTAACCTCACCTTGCACAGGAGCCAGTTTAATTCTGTGCATTCTTTCTTCCCTTTAACTGCTTGCCAGCTCCCTACTTTGTTGAGCCTCCATTCAATTACTAAGCTAGTCTTCATTTAAATGATCAGAGATTCTTTCATTCGGCAATGCGTATGATTATCATATAACATTTATTCATTGGGGTCGAGGTTAATGGAAGATAACTATGGGTTTTGGGCAAACCCATGTCTGATTAATTATGTTTCAGTGGGAACTCCATAGTTTTTCAACTTATTATAATTGGAGAGTTTACATTCATTCCCCTGATAAAAGAAAAACTTCAGCTGAATTAAATTTAAAAGAGTTTAATTGAGCAATGAATGATTTGTGAATTGGGCAGCCCCCAGAATCACAGCAGATTCATGGATACTCCGGGGGTGCCTCGTGGTCAGAACAAATTTATAGACAAAAAAGGTAAAGTGACATACAGGATCGAAGTGAAGTACACAAACAGTGAAATTAGTTACAGCTCAGCCTTTGCCTTCTTTGAACGCTGTTTGACCATTCAGCAGTGGTTGAAGTATGGCGGCTGGGATTGGCGAACGCTCAGCCATTGTTACAGGTGCATACTATTAAGTTAGGTTTTCAATTTTGTCTGATTATTAAGCTAGGTTACAGTTCATCCACAAGGACTTAAATAGAGCAGTACAGAGTCCTTCTCAGGCCATATTTAGTTTGCTTTAACACCCCCACCATGATAATTACGAAATATTTTTCACCAAGAGGCTTAAAGCAATATTACTGAATAGTTATGAAATCAACTGAAAATAGGTAAATATTCTATGACTAGTTGTTGAAGTGGAAAGATGTGCATCTGAATCCAATCTGAAATCTTTACCTACCTCTCGTCAGCCTTCTCCATCTGTAGTTCATTAATATCATAATCATCTGTCCGGAAACCCAACTGTTGTCTTTTCATCTCTATACCCCGAATCTCCTACAGCTTATCAGTAGCCACATCCATTCTGTAATACCACCTACTTATGTCTAAAATTAGCATTTTTTCTCCCCATTTCCTCTGCCCTGGCCAAGCCTTCATTGACCCATCTGGACTGGTCTACCAGCTCTGATCTCAGCATTCCACCATGCAAACTTCAAGTGCCTCAGAAGGAAGCCCCTCAACTCCTTTCCATCATCTGTACAAATGCATTGCCACAAGGCTGTGAGCTCCAGTGAGGTTGCAGGGTTGTTGGCGGGGGGGTTGTCTGTCTGATTCATCTTTGTGTCATCAGCTCTAGTACAAAGCCTGCTAGGTTGGCTTTGTACCACCTACCTGTTTTACTTTGAGTAAACCTACATGCTATTCATCTGTTTATCTGCCATCCATCCCTTCAGCATATATTTAGTGAGGTGCTATTATGGGTCAGAACACTTGTAGGTGAATGACAATATGGCAGTAAACAAAATAGATCTCACTGTCCTTAGATATATTGCTTCTTACACTGATGCATATACTTAAACCTTTATAAAGACATTTTATACATTTATGAAGTCAAACAGATCAGTGTTTTCCTGAATGATTTGTGCTTTTGTGCATTGCTTAAGAAATCTTTCATTTCTAAACTATAATAAAGCCATAATAAATATCTCTCACAGCAGAATTTTGATTAAGAACTCAGGCTTGGAAATAAAATTACCTGAGTTCAAATCTCAGCTTTGCCACTAAAAGTTGGGCAAATTTGTTAACTATTCTATGTTTCAGTGTGATATCACTGACTACCATGAGAATAATTATTTAACTCATTAGGGTTGTTTTGAAAATTAAATAAGCTAATACAATGAGATGCCTGTAGAATGGTAACTCATAAATAGTAAGCTTATATTATTATAACTATTGTGTTTGTTTCTTATTATTCTTTCTCTAGTCCATTTGAAATTTATTTTCATTTGTGGTATCAGTTGGAAATTGAATTTTATGTTCTTTTTTATTATTGTGTGTGTGTGTTTTTGAGACATTGCTCTGTCCTCCAGGCTGAAGTGCAGTGACACAATCACAGCTCACTGCAGCCTCAACTTCCCCAGGCTCAAGTGATTCTTCCACCTCAGCCTCTTGAGTAGCTGGGATTGCAGATGTGTGCCACCATGTACAGTCAATTTTTAAAAAATTATTTTTATGGCTGGCTGCAGTGGTTCATGCCTGTGACCCCAGTACTTTGGGAAGCTGAGGTGGGCAGATAATGGGGTCAGGAGTTCGATACCAGTCTGGCCAACATGGTGAAACCCCATCTTTACTAAAAATATAAAAAATTAGCTGGGTGTGGTGGTGTGTGCCTGTAATCCCAGCTACCTGTGAGGCTGAGGCAAGAGAATCATGTGAACCCAGGAGGTGGAGGTTACAGTGAATCAAGCACCATTGCACTCCAGCCTGGGCAACAGTGTGAGATTCTGTCTCAAAAAAAAAAAAATGATTTTTGTACTGATAGTGTCTCCTGTGTTGCCCAGGCTGGTCTGGAACTCCTGGCCTTAAGTGTTATGTTTCATATGGAAAGCCAATTGTTGCCAAATCTCTGTTTAAAGTCTTTCAGTGGCTATTTGCTCCTAGTATCACAGTACAATTTTGTTTGTTTTTCGAGATGGAGTCTTGCTACACCAGCCAGGCTGGAGTGCAGTGGTGTGATCTTGGCTGACCGCAACCTCCGCCTCCTGGCTTCAAGCCATTCTTCGGCCTCAACCTCCGCAGTAGTTGGGACTACAGGCGTGCACCACCACACCTAGCTAATTTTTGTATTTTTAGTAGAGATGGGGTTTTGCCACATTAGCCAGGCTGCTCTTGAACTCCTGACCTCAAGTGATCCACCTGCCTTGGCCTCCCAAAATGCTGGGTTTACAGGCATGCGCCACTATGCCTGGACTACCACAGTATAATTCTTTATTTGATCTACTCTGCCCTGTGGCATCTGTCCCCTGCCTGTCTCTCACATTTCCCTTTTTTATCACTCTGTTTCTGTGGTTCGGACACCCTGCCTTCCTTTGTGGTCCAGGAACATACCAGTGTCTCTTCCTCTGTGGGGCCTTTGCACTTGCTATTTCTCTCTTCTTGGAATGTTTTTCTCCCCAAGTGATTCAGGCCTTCCCTGACCACCCAATAGAAAAGGTATCATTCCTCCTGCCCTAACAAACCAAGGCACTCTCTGTTTTATCATCATTTCATTTACTTTATTCCATCTTGTTTTACTCATCACACTTAGAATCTGAAATTTGTTTTGATTAATCGTCTTTCTTCCCCTGCTAGAATGTAAGCTTCACTGGAACAGAAACCCGTGGCTGTTTTATTTATTGCTGTATCCTCAAAATCTAGAATGGTGCCCAGGAAATGGTAGATAATACTTACTTTAGTGGGTAGTTTGTACTTTTCTCTTGATGCAAACAGGCTTGCTTTTTAGATGGATAACACTGGCTACAGTATGGAAGGTTGATTTGAGGTGCTGCAGAGTGATTTAGGATGGGGGCTGGCTGAACAAGGGCGGGAATGGCGGAGAAGGAGACATGCAGGAGAGCCGGCAGGCTGAGCCGGTATTATTAATGTGGGCTTGTGTGAGAAGATGCAGGTTTTCCCAGCTTGGAGCCCCGGCGTTGATTGTGTATCATGCCCGGGATTTCTTTTGCTGGCTTATCATTTCAGTCTCACATCAAACGTAACCTGCTCACAGAGGCCTTGCTGGGTTCCCCTCTGTAAAGTGGATCTCCAGAGACTTGGTACAATCAGTGGAGACGTTGAGATATTGAATACCCTGAGAATTTCAATGTGCATGCCAAACCTTTAAAGGTAGGCACTAAGGCCATTAGAATGTGAGCTCCAATGAGGCTGGAGTTCTCTCTCTTCTCTCTCACTGTGTCTCAGCTCCTGGCACATAGTACATGCTCAGCAAGTATTTATGGAATGAATCAATATTTGGTTTTTCTGTGGCTTCGTTTCCTGTTAACTTTGCTTTCCTACGTTGATGTGGTGATGATTTATTTTTTTTCCTTTGGGCCTAAACATTTAAAGCTATTTGTTTTGAATAATGTGTGTGTTTTAGAAGATGCTCTGCCAGATTGTGGTGCTGTTTATCTGCATGTCCGACGTCCGCCTTCTTCCCTGTGCCACCTCTTTTTGGGGTAGTTTGACTTGGCAGACATCCCTATCTTGTTAACCTGATATCTCTTCAGAAATTCAGTCACAGAGAAGCTTTCGGTGGGGGAAGAGTTCAAGTATGAAATCCGAAGATTTGATAGGCACTATTTCAAGACAGGTCTGTAGGACTATGGATGATAGAGAGGTAGGATAATTCAAATCAAGTCAAACATTTATTTAGTGCTTGCCGTGTGCAGGAAATTGTTAGTATATGCTACGGGGAATACTTCAAAGTTAATGTGACCTAAGAGCAGAAAAGGCAGCTGGAAAAGATGATCCCACTCCAGAACCACTACATTTACATTGGGACATATGGATGGAGACATCTTGGAAACAGATGTGATGCCTGGGAGACAGTTGGCTTTGAAGTGCCGAGGTCTAGCCTTGAGATTTTAAGAATCATCTAGAATGAGAGCAAACATTGAAAATGGCAACCTCAAAAGTACAGTAAGGTCCTGAATAATTCTTCAGAGATGAAAAGTATACTGCAGATTGTATTCACAGAGGGAGAAAGATGGACCCAAGGAGAAAATTTAAAAAAAAACAATGACGAAAAAGGTGGACTGTTTGGCTCATCTTAACTAGCGTATCAGCATTCTCCACTCCTCTTAGTGAGCACTTGGTAAATGTCTATGTCCTAGAATCAGCAGTCCACCTCTGACAGAAGTGTAGAGTACTCCATTCTGCAGGTGGCAGAGAACCTACCAAACTGCAGAGCTCTGGAGCTTCCATTTCCCCAGGTAGCCCAGGCGGGAAACCAGGATCTGTGATCCAAAGGCTCAGAACAAACGTTTCTTAGCTCCGAGCCTTCACACACAGAATGGAGTTGTGATTAATACTCTGGGAAAGGAAAGGAAGTTCTGCACATGTGGTGAGAAATGAAGCCAGGGTTTGAAACCAAGATGGTCAGGCCCTTCTCCACGTCGGCCTCTAGGCTGCCATTATTATATCACGCACAAGGAAGCAAAGTCCTAGGGCAAGAGACCCTCTGACAGAGGGAGCGGCAGGCGCGGCATCTGCGAGGGCTCTGCAAGCATTTGCGGATGTGGTGTGTGATCTGCGGGGGCCTCTGCTCTCTCTATGCTCAAACACTCCCAGCAGTCTCTCATGAGTTTGCCATGCTTGTGAGAGTGAAGGGTGGTTTTGCTCAAGACTGTGATAGGCAGCAAGCTCCTTAAATTGTAAACAGTCCTAGGAGTAGGAGCAATATTCACTTGCTGTACAGGAAGATTAGTTGAGTAGAAATAAGCGGTCCAGTCCATGGAGAAATATGGAACAGAGTGAGTATTTATAATGGTGCAGATGGGGTAGGACAGGAGAAAGCACAGAAAAATCTCAGAAAGGGAGGCTGGGTTGTGGTGGGTCTTAAAGAGGCAATCTGTTGGGTTTGGGGTGTCCTGTAGTTATGGGGCACAGACAAAAAGGAAGCAAGAGCATGCCAAAGAAAACTCTCACTGCTTCACCTTTTGGCCCCAAGGTCAGTCTTAAGTGATTAGGGAGGGGGCAGCCAGGCCACATGCTGATTAAAGTCATTTGTTCTGAGACATCTTCCTGGGGCTGCATCCCCTTCACACAAGCAGATGGGTTTTTCTTTTGGCTTGGGGAATTATTTGCTCTCAGGTTGCACATCTTCATAGGAGTGCTTGGCAAGTGTGGGTAAATGCCATCAAAAATCTGGCCTTGTTGTGAAGATGGTCTCTTAGCATGTACACAGCACTTAGCGCCTTGCCAGGTACCATGCCCAGAGTACAACTGCCAGGTACCATGCTTAATATCTCATTTAATTCCCAAACAACTCCATTAACAAGTTATATACCATAATTCCCTATTCCCTAATGTGGAAAGGAGGGCATCGAGAAGTCCAGCAGCTTCCTCACAGTCATCATGGAGCTGGGATTCAAACTCAGGTCCTTTTCTGCAAACTTTTTGATGCTAACCTCTACACACTTTGGTCTGATCACCAGGCATATTCTCCTTTCTGTTATGGTGGTGAGTTAACTGCTGGAATCCCAACACCCTGTTAATATGTGAAAGGTATATAAATTAGCCATTCTTGACCTTTTCAAATACCAAATAAATTTTAACAAGCATTTTTATAAAACTTTTATTACAATTAAAAAATGAACAAAGACAATTTGATAAGTGCCTTTAATTACAACATACCTGCTATATACATGTAATCATACTTTTATATATAGCTTGAATAGTTTTATTACATGTAAACGATAAGATATTACAAGTTAAACTGCAGTCTTTTCTGGATATTCAGAATTGAAATACTACTGGCAGAAACACACAGAAAACAAATATCCATTTCAGTTCCTCAGGTACCATTACTGGTTGAATGATCAAGATCTGGCCACAGAAGAGAATTGGAAATATGTATCAAAACGAAACTTACTCATAACATGACTAACAGTATTATTATTTAAACCCTAAACATAATTAATAATTGGATCATTAAAAACACAACTTCGATTTATATAGCACCTTTCTTCTGAAGAGTTGAAAGCATTCGTGCTTATCTCTATTTTCTCATTTGTCCCCATAATATCTCTATGAGGTAGGCAATGGTTGGTATCATTATCCCCATTCGGTATATGGAGAAACTGAGGCACAGAGAAGTTAAATCATTTGCTTGAGGTCACACAGTAAAGTTAACACTGGAACAGGGACCACAGCCCTGTGCTGTGTTTGCAAAACCAATGCTTCTCTTTAGATTAAATTGTCCTATATGAGAATTTAATTCAACAACCCAATATACTTTTCCAATAAATAAAAAAATGTGCATTTTTTCCACCCATAACAATTTTTGAAATATTATGAGCAAGACACAAACACTCAGGGATGGATAGTAGATGGATGCTACACTCTTCTAGAAAGAGCTTGTAGAAATGTTTTTTATTTTAATATGAGGAGTTTCTTTTCCTAGTTAAAACAAGATAGATGTCTTTACAAGAAATATATTTGAAAGAATGCTTCTAGTCACCTACCCAATTACAGCTCCAGTAGCCATATAATGTTATCTACAAACCAGATGTATTCCTGAGTTTAAAAAGAAGAAACAATCTAAACAAGAAGTTAAATCTTTGAGATATTTTTTCTCATTTACACACATCTGCTGTTACTCCTTAAGAGACTCAGAGTGGCAGACAAGGGAATTGGGCCGATACATTTCCCAGAGAGACATGAGAACTGAGACACACAAGGGCAGGAAGCTGGAATTTTGCTCTAATTCCTACTCCCTCTGCCACTACAGAGTCAACTACATGGTTGATACTTGAAGCAAAAAAAAAAAAAAAAAAGGTAACTTTTAAAAAGTGTCAAGGTTGGAAGCATACTAGAACGCTCACAAATGTTTGTTGACTTGAATGTAAAGTCAGCTTTCCTGCCGCTTTTCACATTGCTTCTCCTCAAGACCTGCGCACTGCTGCAGGTATGGCCATCTTCCAGGACAGGGGCAGGCTGTGGTGGAGCAGCACACAGGAATTAAATCCCAGCATGGCCCCAGGAAAAAGACAAGTCCCACATTCAAAAAGCGAAGTTAAAAAAAGCAAGCATGCTTAAGGGATGGGTCGTGAACACCACATCAGGCTCATTTATGAGTCTTCCATTAAAAATACATAGAAGCTTGTCAAAGGAATGTTCAAAATCCTCAACCCACAGACGCAGGTTGTTGGTCCTAGTCTCTTCCTCTAGGGAAAGCACTGCTGTCTTTCAGGGAAGCCTTCACTACCTAAATGAGGAGCTGAAGATTAAAAAAAATCTCTTTAAACTTAAGAAAAGGAAATAGTTTGCTTTAAACTCACGGTTTCCAACTTGTTGAGTTAAAAAACAAACCAAACCAAACCAGGACATTGCAACAAGACAGTTCTGAACGGCAGCTTCCAGGGACCAGCTGGTCCGTCTTTTAGCCTTGACTGTGTCCTATTTAGGGTTCCTAACAGGTATACTAGGTGAACTTTAAAAAACTAAATGGATAAAGAGAATGAGCAGGAATATCTGCTCTGCTAATTTTGAAAAAAATTACACACTAGAATATCCATTCAAAGAATTAACTGTGATGACTTACAGCAAAGTTTTAAAGGACCACAATGAAACACACCCTGGCTTCTGATGTATGTAGAAAATGAGAGCTTCAGCAGCTATCTCCCATTCACCTATCCGAGTACCTAGAAGGTACTTGGCTTCTCACTCTAAAATCAGACACTTTGCTATAAATGGCCAAGTTATTCTCCATATCTGGTAGCTCTATTTTGCATGCTGAAGCACTCTAGTTTTCCTAGGACCTGGGAGAGCAGAGCAAACCAGCTGTAACTTGACATCATCCTTAGGCACTGTTTCCTGGGGGAGAGGGTGCAATGGCTTCATAGCAAAAACATTTTACACTCAATTTACTTTAAAAATGGTGTTTTTTTTTTTTTTCCTCACTCTGTTGCTCAGGCTGGAGTGCAGTGGTGCAATCTCAGCTCACTGCAACCTCTGCCTTCCAGGTTCAAGTGAGTCTCCTGCCTCAGCCTCTCGAATAGCTCAAACTACAGGCACATGCCACCATGCCTGGCTAATTTTTAAAATATTTTTACTGGAGATGGGGTTTCATCATGTTGGCCAGGCTGGTCTCGAACTCTTGACCTCAAGTGATCCACCTGCCTTGGCCTGTAAAAGTGCTGTGATTACAGGCATGAGCTGCTGCATCTGGCCTAAAAATGATTACTTTTTATGAGAAGGATTTCTTCCCCTTCACAATCCTCAGCTTCTGTTTTCTTCCCTGGTAACTGCAGGTCTGCTGTTGTCATAAGGATCTACCTTCCACATGCTGGACAGTGGGGGCTGCTGCTTCACTGGAACTTGAGGAGACCCAGGCCAGATACAAAGCACTGCCAGGGACACTGAGCTTACTTGGATAGAGCATGGCACTCACATTTCTGCCTTTGTGAGTTTGATTCCACCACATATTTTTTAAAAGTTCTTTTCCATGGCCCCTCAGTGTGAACCATTCTTATAAAAGAGGTGAGCAACAGTATACATGTTTTAGCAAAACCCATGACAAATAGCAGTAGCACCTGCCGCCCTAGGTGGACCTGTGGCCTCATCCTGGCAGCTGTGACGAGGCATGTTCTATACCAGCTGGCAGAGCCTGTGATATGGCAGCATGGTGATCAGTCCTGGAAAGACATAATGGCACGTCCTGTGAATCGTAGACTCAGAAGGCTGAGTGAAGAAGAGACCCAGCCAGGGGTATTGCTATACAAAGTGACAGTCCAGCTAAGTACCAGGAGGCAAACCGAGGTGAGAGGAAATAGTGACTTCATGGCCTAATTCTTTAGACTTACTCCTTCAAAGGACTAGAGCTGGGGAGGGAACAGTAATCACAAAAATGTTTAAGCTAATAAGAGATATTTTTGGACTTAAAACTAAGGTTTACAAATTCCCAGTACTGAAAACAACTTTCTCACTCTTTTGTGGATTGGACAATTTGACCATTACAAAGACCTTTTGAAACAATGAATGAAAATGCTACTAAGTGGTCATGAATTATTTTTTTTTAACATTTTTGAGTAAGGGGAGTACTTTAATACTGATTGGGCCCATGTAATAGACAATATGTCACTTTTGGTATAACTTTTTATGAGGAAAAAATGTATTAATAATGAAATGCCAATTCCTATTTTTAACAGACCTTTTTTAAGCTATATTTCAAGTTTTCCCAGAAAATATGAGGCATGTTAATACAACACAATTATTTAAAAGGTAACAACATGAAAACATTTTACTGCTGCCAATGAAACATACAGTCATCGAGAAATGACAATCAGCAACCTCTGTCATACATGATTATGCAAGGTGATATGAGGCAACCGAAGCACAGCACAGTGAACAGAATACCCACAGTATATAACTGGCAAGCCAAAAAAAATCTTCCTGCGTTAGGAGGAATGATTACGGAATTTAATGCTTTTTTAAAACTGTCTTTTAAACACAAATTGTATTTCTCTTTTCATGTTACATTAAGAAGAATTTGGAATATTATTTTTCAGTTAAGTCAAAGAAAAACTTGAAGAAAATAATGACATACCTCACAAATAGTAGAGACGGGATGTAAACACAGACCTAAAAATGAGCACTAGGATAATGCAAACAAACATGAATGGTTGTTCTCTTCTGGACTATGATTTTAAATTTTAATTTGGTAATTCCAGATAAAGATTCTAATTCATCATGGTTTCTGGACTGATCTCTTTAAGTTAAACACTTTCAGTCTAAGTGTGTTCAACTTGCCTAAAGCCACTGTCAGGAAAAATGTGCTTAAGAAAAGATACAACACAGGGCAAGGAAATAGTACCGCAGAATAAGGAATTTCGATTTCACTGCAAATATAGCCATATTTGATATTATAGACACATGCTCCTATTTTCACATCAGTCGCTTATTAACACCAAACACTACACTTCAACTTTTCCCCATTACATAGTACAATAAGCCTGTCAAGATTTCCAGGAAATAACCATCAGTACCTACTGTGCTTCCAGCAGCCAAAGCTAAGCTGGCTGGGTACCGTAAATCAATAGCTTCAGAAGAATGGCATCACAAGATTGCACGGACTCATATTAACTACTATAAGGGGCACTAAAAAAAAAGGTAATTTGCTCATTTACAAAATCTGAATTCAAGATCCTAATTGAACTAAAGCTCTGTAATTATAGCCACGGTATCAGACCAGCTTTTGTGCGCATCCTATATGACATTGCTGCCTGCAGATGTTTCACACTACCTGTAAAAGCTCTCAGTTTTAAAAGGGAATGAAACAGGATGCCACAGGTGACCGACTTCTGCTACTGCTCCTTGGGAGTTACCTTGCCCTGGCTTCATCCTGGCTCAAGGCTACCCCTCTCTTTAGGCCAAATCTCTTCTCAAACACTTATCTGAGAAGTACCCTCTTTACATGTCCTCCTCTTATGTTGAGTCAGAAGTCAGTCACATATATAACAAAATAGTCTTAAAATACCACTGTTTTTCAGCCAAGGGAATTATAGATGCAACTTAACATCTAAATGTATTAATTGGAAAAATTAAATGAGAGCAACTTAAGATCTTCCCATAATTACCAAATGAAAATGATTTAAAAACTGTTCCTTCCAATTCTGCTTTTCTGACAAAAGTTCATCATACTAGCAGGATAAACATTCAAAATACATAATAGAACATATCCTAATTTAGCACCAGAATTGTGTCAGAGCCAAGTTATACACACACATATATGTATGTGTGTATATGTGTGTGTGTGTGTGTGTGAGTGTAGTTTGTTACTGGTTAAGGTAAGTAAATGCTGTAATTGGCAAAACAAAAATCAAGAGAAATATATATAGTGACATAATGTGGTTAAATTTCAGTTATCTGTGTTAACTACTTATTGTTAATTTAGTACTCAATTAGAATTAACTCTGGGATTTTGAGGGCAGATAAATCAGTAATTAGCCTTTTTCCCACAAAGAATAGTGGTAGCTTCAAAAGCTTTAGCAGACATAATTATGTAATTTATTCAGGACAGAAAAAACATATGTAGCCAACATTCTTGTAAGAATTGCTTTCTTATAGAATTTAAGATTTCCTCAAACATTTTCTTTTCTATATAGCATTTTGTTCTTGTGTAGTTATCTGCCTAGGATACAGACAGGATATTGAAACTATTTCAGTAGACACACTAAAAAATTTTGACAAATTAAAAAATTTCACATAAAACAGGTTACCGTTTCCTGCTGACTATACTTAAGAAATACCAAAAAACAGCATACAAAATGTTTCTAAGCTTTCAAAATACCTCAATAAAAACAAAGATTCTACTTTTAACTGAGATAGATTTATAATTCTTACTTATGATAAAAACATATCCTAAAATTTATTTTTAAATTTCACATAACCTATTACCATTGTTTGTAAAAATGGATGTCAAGATAGAATTTTAAATATATTGTTTTGACAACTACCTTTCATACATTTTATTTAAACTGCAGTTATTAGCTCAAGATGAAACTTTTTTAAAGAAGCCATAGGCTTTTGTCCAACTCAAAGATCTAAGCACAGATTCTGAACAAAGCAAATGTGATGAAATTTATGAAAAACTATACTATACAGTCCAAACGGTGATGGTGCCTCACCATTTATATGAAGTTTATATATTGAAGCAAATATACTCCAATAAAATAGCCGGTGTTCCAAAGAGCTGAGCAATCTTACTAAGGCTTACTCTGCTTCTCTCTCCGCCAACCCTCATGGCCTGTGCTACAGTTATTCTTTTATCGTTTTTGCTGGAGGGCCTTACAGAGTTCCTTTAAAAGTCCACTGAAAATGCTTATATCACAACTTATTCTAACCACTCGTTCTCAAATTAAAAGATGTATTTCAGTGTATATTTGGCCACATTGCAGAACTAATATTTGAAAACTTCTGGGTGAAATTTTGGTAATGAAATTGTAAAGTGACATAATTATTTATGAGCTTTCTATTAAAAGAGTTTTTTTACTTTAGAGATCATACCCACTTTCCTGGTGATAAGTAAGGCATGATATGAAACAAAATTTTTGAGCTGTAAGGTGCCTATAGAGGATGTCATTACAGCATGCACAGTGCTAGGTGTGTAACATGACTTGGCTGTTACTATGTACTATAGAACCCAGTCACGTGAGAGATTGCTGGGTCAAAGTCATTAATACAAAGGAGTGAAAATCACCAGTCAAAAAGCAGTGCTTGGCAAAAAGCAGAGATTGGAATTCAGACAAATGCAAGGTACAAACTTCTCTCTAATCTAAGGGTATTCTGCCATGATCTTCTAATCAATGATGATTGTGCTTATGCACATGATATCTTCGTGGGAGAGACCAAGGTGATTGAAAAATAATGCCAGCCAGCCAGTTGACCCCAACATAGCTCACTTCACAACGTCAGAAGTGCAACGCAGAGCAGTCACAAAGTCAAGCCATGAATACAGGGATGTAAAAACATTCCAATGAGCTGGTCTCTACAATTTTTAAGACGATTCATCCTCCCAATTATATGCTTTGTCATAAAGAAGAAAAACAGCTAGATTATTAAATCCAAAAAGTCACAGGTGTCACAATGGGATGAAGTAATTTGCTCATTTTTTTTCTTTATCTGTGTAGGAAAATCTGCCTTTCCATAGCCCACACTCATAATAGCACTTCAGCTAGGCTCCTTTGAAAATGAAAAGTGAACAAGTTTCCTAATGCTGGCCTTATAAGATAAGATCTAAAGAGATGATTAGATTCAAACCAGGCTGAGCTCTTAATCTGAGTTATTTCAGCCAGTGATGTTTATAAAATATAGGGAAAAGATTCCAATAGACGATTTGCACAGGTAAGCACTGGAGTGCAGAATTCATCACTGTTTTCTGAAAAAATGTAATTAAACCTTAATGGAATTATGACACTTTTATGAGATTTATAATTCACAGCCACCTCTGATCATATATTTTGTTCTTCTTTCCATTTTTACCGTTTCAAATAATTCAATATTGCCCACCATAAGCCACTGAAAATGATTATTTATGTCTAGTCCATTTATTTCTCTAGGGGTCTAGGTAATTTAGATCAGGAGCTCCAAGTACCATTTAAAAAGGTGTCTTTAAAAACCATCAATGTTTTAAACATCTGATAAGAAAAAAGATAACAGCTCCTTGTAATGACCTAACTTATGTGCTTTATGATATCTTTTAAAAAGGAGAGTATAAATCATTGTACCTAAAATCAAAATAGTTAATATACATTTTTTCTGGCACTTTTGAGAAAGTAGGCATTAAACATAAAACATCTTATAAACTCACATAACAAAAATAAATGTTTACATTTTAATCTTAGATGACCTTAGGATAACAGTTAACTTATAAGATGCCACAGTTAGTGTGGGCAGCGGAGACCATGGGAAACACACATTCATGTCCACAGCCCTTCAGAGATGGATGTATGGCTGCCGTCCAAATATGTGGTCTGTGTCCCAACATAAAGATTAAGGCTCTCTGTTTTGAAGGAATGAGCTCTGGGCTTAAACCTGTACAGAAGTACCACAATACTCATGGAAAATACTGAAAAGGCTTGGATGAGTTTTCAAACATTGGGGGGAAAATGTTTTTGACTAGAAAAATAAAATAAAGCATCTAAAACTGACTTCAAGTACTTTGGGGAGAGGCTGCTGATAGAGAGTGCCAAAATAAGAAGAAACAAAGATGGAAGAGACTCCAGGGACGTCCCTCCCCAATCCCATTCACCTGCAGGGTCCAGATCCCCAGGACTGGTGAGCTGGGCAGAAAGCTGCACCCACAGTTTGTTGCCATCCTAAGACACCTCCATTGAAGGCAAAGGCCAAGCCTTGTGTGAAAATTTCCTTGGAATGAACCATAGAAATCTGGACATTTTGAGGGGGAAAAGCTTTACATTTTAAAGTCAATAGCAGACAGAGAAAAGGAAAGAGGGGAAGAAAAACCTGGCTCTTCCAAGTGGCAGTACATTAGGCGGGGGGCGTTGTGGTCCTTGGAGAGTGCAGTTTTTCCATACAGCCTAGCTTTCCTCACTAATAGGATGAGACCACTGACAGCTGGGATCTTTTGTGGGCGTGAAGGTGCAGGAGGGAGATATGCTTGGGCGTGCCTGTCCGTCTGGCAGGAAGGGGCACACTCAGGTGCACCTGGTCCGTACCTCTCTGTCTCAGAAACTGAACAACTGGGAGAACAGTCAGGGCCTCTCCAACCAGCTTCAGGTGACTAAAGCAGCATGTGAAGTATAGGTCTGTGTCACTTCTTCTCTTTCATGGAAGAAACGTCCCCAGATGCTGATCGTCACAGGCTACCCAGGGCTGTCTTCTGGGTTGCTAGAGCCTGGTGACATCTCTGCCTTGCTGCAAGTCACTAATGCTCTCATAGTCGTTTTCCTTTGGGACGAGACTGTGGTGGCCATTGGTCCCCAGGGTGGCCTTTTCTTCCTCTCTGTTGAGAGTCTGTATTGCTTCATAATCAGGCTCTGGCTCCTCGCCAGGCCTCCCTGCTGGTGGAAGTGTGCTGTTTGAAGTTTTTTCGAAGTCTTTAACAGTAGCATAGAGATCATTACAGGAGGAAGGTGACCTCTGAGGGGCCCCTTGAATGGAGGTGTAGGTGGACTCTGGCACCGTAAGCGACTGTCCCAATTTATTCACTAACTGTCCAGGTTTATTTACCGATGAGTACATGGCTGAGATCTAGGAAACAAAAGGAGGGTTGAATAAACTTCCAGCTGTGACTCCCTCTCCCCCTTTTTAGTGACAAGCTACATACTGAGCACTCTGGGCTTCTGTGTGTGTGTGCTCCTTAAAGATTTGTTCTTTCTTATCCGTACTAATTATGGAGCACATTACTAGAGAATAATTATACACATTATCTTCAACTGTGTTAACTAGATCAGTCATATTCCCTTGATTCCATGAAAACTCAGTTCTCTTGGGTCTGCAGAGGAATTTGAGGAGAGGCGGAGTGGGAAGCTCCTCGAGCCTCTGGGGACCTGACCACAGCATTGTTTTATTTCACTTCCACATCAGAATGATATTTTGCCTAAAAAAGGGCTCCACTGCTTTACAAAAAAGGATGGAAAACACATAGTAGACCAGTGGTTCTCAAAGTGTAGGCTGTAAACCAGCAGCAGCAGGAGCTGGGAATCTGTTAGAAAGGGAAATTCTCAGGCCTCACCCCAGAGCCCCCAAATCAGAACCTTGGGGCTGGGGCCCAGCAACCAGTGCTGATTCTGAGGGCCAGTAAAGTGTGAGCGCCACTGAATTAGACTACTACATGCTTCCTGCATCACAGGGTCTCCAAGAGCAGTGGCTGGATGCTCATTGGTGGCACACATATATTTGAAAGGGTATTCCTATTATTATTGTTATTATTATTCTGAGATGAAGTCTCCCTCTTTTCTCCCAGGCCGGAGTGCAATGGTGGATCTCGGCTCACTGCAACCTCCACCTCACAGGTTCAAGAGATTCTCTTGCCTCAGCCTCCCGAGAAGCTGGGACTACAGGCACCTGCCACCACGCCTGGCTAATTTTTATATTTTTAGTAGAGATGGAGTTTCACCATGTTGGCCAGGCTGGTCTTGAACTCCTGACCTCAGGTGATCTGCCCACCTCGGCCTCCCAAAGTGTTGGGATTACAGGCATGAGCCACCACCACGCCTGGCCATTATTTTTTAATTTAGTTGCATATTATTGGGTAAACAGACATTGACAGTCCAGATCTAGTTTTCTTCAGTGGGAAAATTCATTCTTGCTTGCAACCAGCCAAGTCAGAAATGATAACTTACAGAATACCACTTCCTATGGTAAGAGCCAGTGGCTTTCCAAGCACACCCTCCCAGTCTCACTAATAAATCCTGTATCACCTCTGATATCAACAGAGATTTCATTCATTGTGAAGGTTAAATGTATTGATTAGGAGACTTTTGGGGAGTATTATTTTATTGTGAAAAATCATGGTTGGAAATAAGTAAAAATATCCTTCATTATTATACCTGTGTTTATTTTTAACACAGTGATTTGATTCATTCAAATACCCAGGATATACATGAACACGCTTCCTGACAGGTGCTTGGCTTCCCAAGTGCCAAGGGACATTTTCCTGCTTTCACTTTTCTCACATACTGCAGGTGAAGTTTCCAGCCGGCCTCAAAAGCTTCTTAAGACAGGCTTGCCACATGCTAACTGGTCATTTGCATGAGAACTTTTCAATACAGGCTGGTGGCTGGCTCACTTTGGTTAGGCCTTCGTGATCTAAGGGTAACAGTTCAGAAAAACAGTCTTTGGAAAACTCTTGCCATGTGGGTCTGACTATCCTAATGAATATTAAATTATTAACATTCTCACCTTAGAGATTTTAATTTAAAAAACTTCTCTCAAAATAGAAGAATTAAAATTCAAAGAAATTTCTTTGAATTTAAGGAGAATAAAAAAAATTCACTGCTGTTTATAACGAAGTGCAAACACAGAATTTATTCTCTAAATGGTGGTCCAAGCCAAAAATTATATATGGACAGATTATAAAAGGGTAAACAGTGGATGACAGTGGTGAGGGGAGACAGCACGCCAGTTTATTCATCACTTTCAAAGGTAACATCAAGGAGGACAAACGCACCTTGACCTAGATCGCAACAATGAGAGTCAGCTCCTCACCACCGTTTGCCTCTCTTCTCAACTTTCTTCCCCATGGTCCCTGCCATTAATGCCCCTCACTCTTTGTAAGGGTGCTTGGTCTTCTTGGCCTTTGTCCTCATTCATTAACTTGCAAAATAATATTGACTCTGGGAATGAACCTAGTGTGTAGAGGATCTCACTGTACATTTCAACTTTTATGAAAGCTTCTTGAGTCTTCTAATATTCCTTTTGATAATTTGTTTTCTATAAGTACTATTTTTATTTTGTATACAGGTTTCTCTTTCAGTCTCCTTGCTATTTAGCTTATCAATTTTTCTCTTTAAAACTTTCATCTTCTTTCCTCAGTCTGTAAATTGTTGCTACAGTCTCATAAGTTACTCTCTTCCTTTTCCCCGTTTCTCTTCTTTTTATAATCAATCATTTCCACAACATTCTGTTAAATTGGCATAACAATACTTAAAGCTCAGATCTCAGTTTCAGACTGAACTGTTTAACATATACACATACATATACATTTACTGGCTTTAACAACTTTAACACTTCACCGAAAATCTAACCTGTGGATTTTGCTCCCTGATGCTTGGGAATACGTGATCTGCTCTTGTTGGCTGCTATGTCTGACCCTAGCTCCAGCGTGGAACGGTACTTACTGAAGTTTTCTGCTCTCAGCCTCCACACAGAGACCTCCTCTTTCTGTCTCCCAGGCAGGAGCAAATTCCCTACACCCACCTGTTCTAATTTCCCGAATTTTCCAACTCACAATTCATTTCCTTCTGATATGGTCTTCCTGACTGCTGACTGCTCCCATGTGGAGTTTCTCTCTTCTCACTCTCCTCCCCTGCCCTCTCTATTTTTCCTGACCCTGACCCTGCTTTCCTGCTCAGTTTCCTTTCCTAAGCTGACTGCTTGTCCTGCCATCCTTCTTGTCTTACAACCTGCCCATCAGTCTCTCTGAGCCATTATAAAACCAACAACCCAAGTCTTGATCCAAACATAGGTGTAGAGAATATTTCAGCCCTTTCAAAGGGTAACATTACATTGCATTTATTCAAGAGGAGAAGCTCTATTCCTTACTACAGGAGTTTTCTCTTTTCAAGAAGAAACAAAACTTACCTCTTCTTCTGTGAGAGTGGGGTCTTCTTCCCGAGACTTGTATGACAATGAGCTAAATCTCTGTTGGAACAAACACAAGCCAAGGAAAGCAGTTCAACGTTAATATCTGACCTTTCTTTTGCACATGTTTTCTCTTATCTGTCTGAAAATGTCTTCAAATGATTTTTAGGGAACCACAAAGAAATTATGGGAAGCACTGAGAAACAAACACTTAAGCAATCTATTACTACATGTACAATGTTCAGTGATATCTACTAGCATTATCCTTAGAGAAATTTCCTCTCATTTTGTATTTGGATCTGTAGGTACAAATAAGCCAAAATAATTATCTATACTACTGTTTCAATTCCTAATTGTCACTGAAAGATTGGTCATTCATGGAGGACTAATATTTAAAAACATGGTGTTTCTTTATTAAATGCCTGAATTTTATACTTCTACAGTTTGCAGGCATCATCAGAAAGATCCTTAAGTCATCTGGAAATGTCAAAGCTAATAGAGAAATGGACTTCCATTTTGTGTCTTCCCCCCTGCCTGATTTCTCAATGATTTTGGCTCTTGGTTTACTGATTCTCTAACACATCTTTTGTCTTAATTTTTGGTGACCTCAACAAATGTGTATCCTTCTAACTCCCACCTTTAGTTCCTTGACTTGCCCTGGCCCCACTGATCTTGTGCTCTCTCTGTGTTCCCTCTCCATGCCCACCCCTGACCTTGGCACCCTCATGGCTGCACACCAGGCCTTTCTAAACCACAGCCTCTCCACCAGCCCAACTCCCTGCAACCCTTTCAGACCAGCGCTCATTGTCAAAGCTTACTCCTGTAACCCAGTTCCAATGCTCTTTCAACACCACTGGGACCCATTCATGTTTTCAACACCTGCTCTTCTCCTTGGTGTCCTTTACTGCTTTACTAAGCTCAAGTTCCATAGTCAACTGCCAATCATATGTGAACTTAATTCTCTAGTGAGCCCTTACAGCAGTTTCGTATCATCCGATGCTTCCCCAGTACACCCCGTCTCTGCTCAGCTCAAAGTCTACTTTGCATTTTCCCCTCTTCACCCCAAACTTCCAACACCTTCTCACCCATCTTCACTCTGAGCAGATGACCTTGCTTCCTAGTTGGCTAAGAAAACTGAAGGAATCATAAGAAATTTCTATGAACTCCTACCCTTACCCTCAGCTTCTTCATTCATTTTCTCTTTGTTAAATTGTGCCAACAATTCTCCCAGTGCGGGACCATTCCAAGCCACATGCAAACATGCTGCATTCTAAAAATAAAACAAACCCAGTCCTACTCTGAAATTCTACCTACTCATTATCTCACTTCCTTTTTTTTTTTTTTTTTGACACAGGGTCTCATTCTGTCATCCAGGCTGGGTTGCAGTGCCGTGATCTTGGCTCACTACATTCTTGATGTCCTAGGCTCAAGCCATTCTCCCACCTCAGCCTCCCAAGTAGCTGGGACTACAGGCACACACCACCATGCCCAGCTAATTTTTGTATTTTTTATAGAGATGGGGTTCTGCTGCATTGCCCAGCCTGGTCTCAAATTCCTGGTTTCAAGTGATCCACCCACCTCAGCCTCTCAAAGTGTTATGATTACAGGCATGAGTCACTGCACCCAGCCTGTCTCACTTCTTTATAGCAAAATCTTTTAAAAAGTCAGCCAAACAATTTTTCTCTTCTTATTCTCTTTCTAATCCATTTCGGTCACATTTCTGCCTCTACCACTCCCCAGAGACTGCTCTTCTCAAGGGCACCAACGGGACTTATCTTCCCTGCCCTATCTGCTTCTCTCAGCAGAGCAGCCCGCCACTCCTTCCTCCCTGGACATGTCCTTCACTGGCTTCCAGGACTCTACAACTTTCCTGTTTTTGTTTCCTACCTTGGTCTCGTCTGCTGGTTCCTTTTCCAGATCTCTACTGTTGGAACTCTTCCAGCCTCTATATACACTCACCTATCCTGTGACCTCATCCAATCTCCTGGCTTTTAAAGCCACATTCTGTGGATGACTCCCACATCAGCAAATCCAGCCCTGCCCTTTCCTCTTAACCTGGCTTATCAATCCAGCTACCATCTGATTAGCTCTGGTTGGAAGTCCAATTGGTATCTCAAGCTAAACATATCCAACACTGAATGCTGGATCTCCCCGCAAAACCTGCTCTTCATTTCAGTTAATGGCGATTGCATCTTTCCTGTGCGTTGGACCCAGCCTCGTACTCATCACTGCCTCTTCTTCATTTCACCACACGTAGGATCCATCAGCAAATCTATTGGCTCTGGCTTAGCTTTTCTCATCACCTCTGCTGCCTCTGCCCTGATCCAGGCCACCACCATTTCTGATCTGGTTTATTAGCGTCGCCACCCAATTGGTCTCCTCACTTCCACCCTTTATAGTCTATTTCAAAACTGGAGGCAGAGGGATCCTTTGAAAACATAGGCCAGGTTGTGCCATTCTGCTGCTCAGAACTCTAGTGACATTATTACTGTTCAGACTATAAGCCAAGGCCATCCAGGATTGAGCCCTGGTTCCCTTTCTCCCCACTGCTGTCCTTGCTCTTCCCTCTCCAGCCACACCAGTCCCCTTCTTTTTCCCTTTAAAAGCCAGGCAAGCTGTAGCCTCAGGGGCCTCACACTGGTCATCCCCTCTGCTTCATGTGCTCTTTCCACAAAAGCACAAACCTCACTTCCTCGCCTCCTTAACTCAGATGTCACTGTCACCTTTATAGCTGGGCAGATCCTGACCACTCTATCCAAAACTGTACTCCCTACCTGTTTTCTCAGTCCTTCTTATTCAGTTCTATTTTTTTTCTCTTATAAACTTTAAATTTTATGTCTGTCTCTTCCCATTATAAGTTCCACAGAGCAGGGATTCTGTTCATATACCTGATTTGTTTCCAGCACCTAGAAGACTGTGTGGCACACAGCAGGTGCTCATTAAGATCTTTTGTTAAATAAATGAATGAATATTAAATACTTCAAACTCTCAACTCATTTAAAATTGGGGTTGTTTATATAAAGATGATGGATTACACATTTTTTACTATATTGTGGAAAGAGAATTTTGTTTCCAGATGAGTATTTCCAGTTTCTAATGTGAAATCTGGGAGAACTGTTTATGAGCAATGGTTAGACAACTCATCTTCGTATCTTTCTAATGCTTGTAAGTAAAAAGCTTAATCTGGTTTAGGCAGCATGAACTTCACATCAGGTTTATTGTCTTTGGTTATATGAAGGGCAAAAAATTGGACTGCATTTTTGCATTTTATGAACATGTTCGTAAACCCTTTTAGTGGTGCTCTCAACAGCTGATTTCATGGATAATACAAAAAGTTGAAATCCATTCAGAGAACAGCACAAAGAACGACTTTCTTGGTCTAACTATACAAACAGAGTATTCACCTCTGTCCATGAACTACGGAAGGTTTTTAAGGCTACTAGTGACTGGCTAACCTGCTACTTGCATCTACTAAAATCTAAATAGAAGAGATAACCTTGCTCTCTTTCTGTGTAGAAAATAGAAATTAGATATTAGTTGCCTGAAGTAGATGGGGCTAGTTAAATCCCAAAGAGATTTTGACAACTAGGGATGTGAACTTCACTGTAGCGCAGATATCAAGCTAACAGATGCGCACAGAAGGCTGTGGATTGCTAATGCATTTTAGAGATTTGTTGAATATCTAAATTTAGGAAGTACACGCTATAGTTTAGAAATGGTCACAAAATAAGATCATCTATTGATTTATATGAAAGTTTATACAATCAGACATAACCGTGGGTGCCTGCGAGTTGGTTCTCGTGGTGCCTGTTGCTATGCATGCTGATTTTGGGGATCCTGGAAGGGTAAAGGTCACCATGCTGCTGAGGTAGTCAACAAGCAGAATAGGTAAGATCTGTGGGCAATGAGTCTAGTCTCTCTATTTAGCTCCTGGACTTCAAAATGAAGCAAATGAGACTTGGCCCTAATTAGACATGATGGAAAAAATGCGAAAATATCCAAGTAAGGTGCTGAGAGAGAAATATGTGATAAATGCAAGTTTTTGGTATTTTATTACTTGGAAGGGGAAAAAGCCAAACACAGCTTCCATGAAAACAGCTCTCATCGTTCAACAAACTGGAAAGTGTTTGCAGATATTTCCCAGAACAACCCAGGACCAGCTAGATTCCTAAGCAGGACAGGAGCCCACAAAGGCAAAACAAAAACGCCAGCACTCACCTTGTTAGTTTCACTGGTCCTGTCTGTGGCATTCTCTTCTGCCTCTCCCTCTTCTTTCTCCTGAAGGTTTTCATTCTCGTCCAGAAGCTTCACCGGGACAGGTGGTGGGGCCTCCTCTTCTGGATCATATGAATTTCCAAGAATACTCTCTGCGTTAACACTTTGGCGACATTTTTTGTTTCTGTCCACCGAGGCATATTCAGCAAACTCAGCTTTCCCTTCAGTCTGGGGCGCTGGGAGCTCTTTCAAGGCAGAAGTAGACTTCGTCTTGCCACTGTGGCCTTTCTCCAGGTGTGCAGCTGCAGCCACCTCCTTGATCTCTTTCACAGTTTCATACAAGCAGTCCTCCACCATGTTTTCTTGGGAGGAGCTGTCCTTGAGCACTTCATAGGGCCCTTCTGTCCCCAGCCCCTGGTCCCCGTCCACACTTCTCGCCGTGAGCATGCTATCCACTGCACTCTCAGGAGGGATCCTGGGCAGCTCCCGACTCTGATGACATTTTGGCTTCCCTGTGCTGTCCTGGGAATCCAGCAGATCTGAAGCCGACGTCTGGACTTCCTCGTAATGCTGCATGCAGGTCAGAGTACTGTCCTCTGAAAGAACTAAAGCAAGCAGACATATTAAAAGTGGAGAAAGGCAAGTCTTTCAAAAATCACTACTGAGAATCATGTAATATAAAGTTAGGTTAAATCAAGTTGCATTCTTTTAAGTCTTTGGTACAAATTATAGTTGTTATGACCGTCAGTATCCTACTTTAATCACGGCTTAAAATAAAGCTGTCCATTATATCTCTCACAATATAATATTTGGTAAGTTATCTTGGGTATAAATGTAGTTCACAGTTACTTTCCTCAGTTAATGCTACTCCTGATGAGAGTCTTGTAGGCAGTGTCTAATGTGACTAGAAGGTGACCAGGTTGATGCAGCCAAACTATGGGATGCTGGACTCCAGAAATGGGGCACATGCAATGACCACACTCCCCAGCCCCACTGGCCCCTGCCTGTGTGGAGGGAACTACTGGTAGCCACCCCTTTTACACAGATCACTTTTGCTTGGCAGACATAATGGAAATCACAGGGCAAATAGCACTCTTCAGCCATTAACACAAAAGGACTGGCACTTCATACCCTTCTTCCATCTCACCCTGCCAGCAAGATTCCTACCTCAAATTGGAAAAAACCAAATGTGAGATTCTTGGCCAGCCACAGATATGCTGCAGTGTGGAGCCATTCAGCTGTCCCTTTGTCAACTATGTTGTGAGTGCCTGCCATGTACCAGGGATGGTGCAGGGTGTGCAGACACATCGTTCAATGCAACAGAAAGCCCTGCCCTTAGGATGCGGACACAAAGCAAGCAAGTTATTCCATTAGTGTCTCACTTTGGGGGAATTAGAAATAATGTCTCTGGGCTGGGCGTGGTGGCTCACCCCTTTAATCTCAGCACTTTGGGAGGCCGACGTGGGCGGATCATGAGGTCAGAAGATTGATACCATCCTGGCCAACATGGTGAAACCCCATCTCTACTGAAATATAAAAAATTGGCCAGGCGTGGTGCTGTACACCTGCAGTCTCAGCTACTCAGGAGGCTGAGTCAGGGGAATCACTTGAACCTGGGAGGTGGAGGTTGTAGTGAGCCAAGATCGTGCCACTGCACTCCAGCCTGGCAACAGAGCAAGACTCTATCTCAAAAAAAAAAAAAAAAAAAAAAAAAAAAAGAAAGAAAAGTGTCTCCAAGGGGTACATGAAGAAATGACAATGCATCCCCCAATCCTTCTGAACTTACCAACACTCATGTGTGTTCAGAATCCCTGATCATCATGGAGGGGTAAACTTTTGCTCTCTGGTTCTAGCTGTCTACATCATGGTGGACAGAGAACAGGCACTGGTGTCCTGACTACCCCACCATTTCCTTATGGGTAAACAGGGGTAACAGGATGCCCTCCTACCTCAGGTGAAAGCATGGTGTAAACTCTAAAGTGTGAAGCAAATGTAGCTGCTCTTTCCATCAGCAAGAGCATACAATGCATGACGTACATGTTATGCAGAGTGGCTGAGTATGTGCCCAGGGCTCAGACTGCCTGGTTCCAATGACAGATCCTCAGCCCGCTGACTCTATGATATCAGGAAAATTAGCAACATTTCTGTGGAAGGCAGAACCACCCCGAAAAATATCTGCCTCCTAATTCCTGGAACCTGTGAATGTGTTATGTTATATGGGGGTATGGAGGGACTAGGGTTACAGGTAGAAGGCTGCTAATTAGATGACTCTGGGATGAGAGGGAAGTCAGATGATCCAGGTGGCCCAGTGTAATCACAGGGGTCCCTATAAGTGAAGAGGGAGGGGGAGGGTCAGAGAAGGATGTGAATGAGGGAAAGGCCAATGGATTCTCCTTGAGGCTTCAGGAAGGACTGCAGGTCTAATGATGCCCTGATTTTAGCCTAGTGAGACCCATTTCAGACTCCTGACCTCTGGAATTGCAAGCACATTTTGTTATTTTAAGGCATGAGGCTTGTGGTAATATTGTTACAGTAGCAATCTGCCCAGTTTTGTCACCTTTAAATTGTGAATAGTAATAACAGCTATCTTAAAAGGTACTGATATTATTATCAACAGCAGTAATCTCATGGGGTTAGAGTAAAGGAATTAGCATACCTACAAGTCTTAGAACAATGCCTGGCACGCAGAAGTGTACGAATAAGTAGTATTATTCACCCAAATGAGGTGTTCTGCTAAAACTGCTAGTAATACTAACAGTGGGCAACAACACATTTCCTACTTTTTGAGCTACACATTTTGAAACCTTGGACTTTCATAGGTGATGAGGCCCGTGCCGAAAGCTGGTATTTTTGCAGAACTTACTGTCCCCATTGGTGAGTGCCCCATTCTGCTCACTGCTGACAGGGGCATCTGTTGCCAGGCTAGTAACTGAGCGGCTGAACATCTCTTTGTCTGAAGGCTGAAAAACAACAACAACAATAACAACACATGCATCACATCGCTAAGAATCGGGACTGCAGAGGAGAGGAGAAGATCCGAGGCTTTAAAAAAAATTAAAACAGCAGAAACAGAAAACAGAGTCTCCTCCAGTAGTCCCCTCACCCAGTTTCCTTATCAGCAAACAGGGGTTAACAGGATGTCCTCCTACCTCTGGTGAAAGCATGGTGTAAACAGAGAACACATTTCAAGACCCCCAGTGGATGCCTGAAACCATGAGTCGTACTGAACCCCACACAAACTATGTCTTTTCCTATCCATATATATTATACCTACAATGAAGTTTAATTTACAAGTTAAGCACAGTAAGAGATTTAGCAGTAACAACTGGTAATAAAACAGAATAACTATATTTATATTGTAACAAAACTTATGTGAATGTGCTCTCAAAATATCTTGCATGGTTCTCACCTATTTTTGGATTGTGGTTGCCGGTAGGTAACTGAAACTATAGAAATCAAAACCACAGATTGAGGGGAGCTACTGTTTTTAGATTTAAATTAAGTAAAATAAAAGAAACTAAACTGAGTTCCTTGTTGACTCGTCACATTTCAAGCACTCAATAGCCACATGTGGCCAGTGGATACCATATCCAATAGGAGACATAGAACACTTCCAGCACAGCGGAAAGCTCTAGTAGACCGTGTTGTCCCAGAATCTTAGGAGCACTGGGAATCTTCCAAGGCTATGTGCAGAGCTTCCTGCCTAGTGATCTACACAGGGCTGCAGGCAGGTTGTGAGATATCAGTTCCCTTAGCTCAAGGCAGGGAGGGGACTGGTTGAAAAAGACTACAGCAGCCTCATCCTTACAACACAGGTGTTGTAAATCATTACTGGTGTGCCATGCCATGAGAAATGTGGAAAGGCATCACCCTTTGTCATGTGAAGGGAACAGACTTAAATCTGGCCAAAGATAGATAATGTTATTGACTTCTGAAACTATTTTAGAACCAGCCAAGCCTCTGGCTTCTAGGTTCACAGAAATAATATGCTGAAAATTAGCTCTGCAAACCATTTTTTTTTTTTTGTATAGATGAGGTCTCACTTTGTTGTCCAGGCTGGAGTGCAGTGGCATGATTGTAGTTCACTGAAACCTCAAACTCCTGGGCCCAAGAGATCCTCCTGCCTCAGCCTCTGGAATAGGTGGGACTACAGGTATGTGCCATTACACTTGGCCAATCTGAAACGAACTTTAAGAGATGGGATCTTGCTGTGCTGCTCAGGCTGGTCTTAAACTCCTGGCTTCAAGTGATGTGCCCACCTCAGCCTCCCAAAGTGCTGGGAATACAGGCATGAGCCACTGTGCCCAGCTCTGCTAATCTTATTCTCACAAATAAACTTAGGACATTTGGTGGGAAGAATGGCATCAACAGTTGGTTTTCGGCAGGGATAGAATGTGTAGATATTACCCAGAACAATATGCCAGGCTCAGCTATAGCTAAGAGTAGTCAGAAAGCAAGTTGGTAGTTCGAGTATTTCTTAAAATACCCAACTTGTCCCAGGCTGCAGTCTGAATCCCTGCGAATGTGATTTCCTCCTTGTCCTTTTCATGGCCTGCATGTTCCAAGAGGTGGCGTCATGCTCCAGGATTCTACCAGGAAAGTTGTGATGTAAACAGCACATGAACCTTTGCTAGTTGGCCTCACAAATTCTCTATTGACTGGAAGCCAATAATAGACAGCAGATAGTTCATGCCGTGTCATGATCCAAAAGTGTACTGGGAGTCAGCTGTTTCAATCCAGTGCAGCTCATTCATATCTGATCGGCCCTCAGTGAGATGGGTTACTGTGTTAGGTTGCCAGGAACTTGCAATGCAGGTGCTAATATCCCAAAAATGATGTGATAAATGGGCAGGCATGGGTGTGAGGGAGGAAGGCTCCCAGGTTGGCCCACAACAGCATAATCGATCACAGCTGAAGTTATCATAATCTAGATTCTAACTACTATTCCTAATCTCTGCTTCTATGAGATGAAGAATCCACCAGAGGGATAAGATCTAGGAGCTGAGAAGCTCTTAAAGAGAGCTGGGTGGGCGAGCGTGTGTACATGGGTGCCAGTGACTGTGAAAGCATGTGTCCCTGTGTGTGTGCACGCTGACTCACAGACATTCACACCCAAATAAGCGAGGCTATGGGTTTGGGCGGTAATGAATTATATGGTGGATGAGGAAGAAGGCGTGGGAGTCGGGAGCCAGCTTTTTCCTTTTATCCACCTGCCGCTCTCTTCCTGTCTCAGCCAGGGCTGTGCCAACCTTGGACCTCCAGCAGAACAGCAGGAACCCATGCTATAGGCCAGTGGCTCTCACACTTGGGCTTACAACAGGATGACCTGGGGCGATCGCCTTGCTAGCCTTTCACTGGGCCCCACCCCAGGAGAATTCACACCTCTAAGGAGCTCCCAGGTGCTGCTGCTTCTGGCAGTGGTCCAGGCCACATCCCAGAACCCCTGCTCTAGAAAGAAGTGAGGAATGGTGGTGGGAGCTCTTCCGCAGCCCACCCCACCTCACCAGCCAACCGGCACCGGGAGGATGGTGGAGTGAGGAAAGGCAAGGGCCTGGAGTCTGCATGGGGAGAAGCAACTGTGGGGCATTCCCTCCATCCCTCCCACCGTCCCTGCTGAGGCCACCACAGCAGCAATCACCAGGCAGAGCAGAGGCGCTGGGCACAGATGAGAAGTGGGGACAACATGGACAACCAGAGATGGGAACTGGGTGAGAAAAAGAGTAAAGGTAGGAGCGGCAGTGAGGGCCCAGGACAGTGGTGAAGGGTGAAGTGGGCATGTGCACATGGAGGGGAGGGAAGGAAAATCCTGGGGGTCCCAGGAGGAACAGGGAGTCCTGACAACTTCCTGCCTGCTTGGGCCAGAGGAGTCCTGAGAATTGGTAGGTCAGGAAGCCTAGACTGGAGGTGCCCTCGGGTCCTCTCTGCATATGTCTGCTGGCTGCGGGTTTTACACCAGACCTTGGCTCATCCATGCTTCCTTTTTGCACCCCCTCCTCCCAACCAGTTTTTGCTAGACCTTGAAAAATGTCCTGAACAAGAAGCACCTTCTGTCTTAGCACTGCCCCAGGACCCAGATTGCTCAGCCCTTCAAAAGCACGGCCCTGGGTCAGAGAAGACAAGGCAGGACTCTCAGGCTGTTCCTCACTATGGTGGATCCCTCAGGGCCTCGGGATCATCAGGACACTGCAGGATACTGAGAGCTGGGAAAACGCCAGCAGGGCCAGGCTATACCTAGGGTGCTGTGGGTCCCAGGCTCCCGCCAGCTTCATGACCTGTTGTTATGGGTTGAACTGTGTCTCTCTAAAATTCATGTCCCAGTCCTAACCCCCAGCACCTGAGAATGTGTCTCATTTGGAAACAGGGTCATTGCAGATGAAGCTGGTTAACGTGAGGTCGTGCTAGAGGAGGATGGGCCCTAGTCCAATATGCCTCGTGTCTTTCTAAAACGGGGAAACTTGGACACAGCCAGCCAGGCATAGAGGGAAGGTGATGTGAAACACAGAGGGAGGCCACCAGGAAGAGAAGGCAGAGACTGGGGTGGTGCCTCTGCAAAGCAGGCCACAGCAAACCACCAGAAGCCAGGAGAGGCCTGCAACAGACTCTCCCCCAGAAGCAACCAATCCTGCCAACACCTTGATTTTTGGACTTCTGGCCTCTGGAACTGAGAAACAAACTTGTTATTTCAGCCAATCAGTTTGCGGTCCTTGGTTATGACAGCCCTAACAAATTAATAGAGGCAAAAAGTCACATCCCTGCAGTAGGTTGGAGCCATCTAAGGATTCCAGTGACAGCACTACTGCATCCATTTCGGAAGCTCTCCCAGCGAACGCGGGGGAACTGCACGGGCCTGCAGCCTGGCAGCCACAAACCTACAGAAAGAGGATGCGGCGGAGGGGGCCATGGTTTAACTCAGGCTTAGCTCTCTCTGTGGGTTCTACTCGGTTGCAAGCACGTGGGAGCACACTGAGACAAGGAGCTGATGTTTGGAGCAGGCACGGACTGACAGGCAGACAGACATGAGTGGGCTCACCACGTTCATCAGGTTCTCGTGGTCCCCACTGGGCTGTCGCGGCTTCTTTTCCCTGAAATGAAGAGTGAAATGCTGTAATGTCAAATGTGCCCTCCTAAAATCAAATGCATACGGGCCCAATTCTTATCAGCTTTTAAATCTCTCTTAAGAACGATGTTTATTTTGTCAACGAAGACAAAACCAGAAAGCGGCTTAATGGCCCATTTGCAGGTGTTGGTTAAGAGGAGGTCAAGCCTCAGCTAGGGACTGTCCACCTCCCCTGGGAACCCTTCTTCCAGGAAAAAACATACAAGTTCACGAAGAGAGGGCCGAGGCCTGAGCCTGAGTAGAAACTGTTTATACCTAAACTAGCAGAACAAGTTATGCCCCCTCAATCCCCACCCCCCCGCTTTTTTTAAAGAAATTATCTTTAAAAAAAGATAAAACAAGTATGAGTCTCTGCAAAGTCACACACTGCCGCGGGATGGAGAAAATAAAAAAAATACAAATTTTGGCACACCGGGAAGGGTACATGCTCTCAGGATGAGTCATATGTACTTCCAGTCTATGGGAAAGTCTGTCAAGTAAAAATAGAATTTGTTTTTACTCGGGACAGTCTAAAAAAGGCCATCAGTTGTAGAGAATAGGCAGCTCATCCACGTTCTCTATAAAACAAGGGTGACACCTAGTGGGAATATGAGTAACTGCAGGGGAGCCCGGGCTCTGCAGCCTCTTTATTCATCTTCCCAGCGACTCAGACTCTGTTACAGCCACAGAGGTCTGGGTCCCACCTGGGCAGGGATTAGGAGGCTGGCTGGGTTCAGAGAGTCTTGGATTTTCTCCTCCTGACAGATTTTAGGGTAGGAAGCCATTTCACAATTTTAAGTGACACCCCTGGAGTTGCTTCCACGGTGGAGGGAGGGTTTGGACACAGGGCTGGCTGATGGTCAGCTGGTCTGCACGGGCCTCTGGTGGCATCCCGCCCATCAGAAGGTTGCGTGCTTTATGACAGTTCCAGGATGTCCTGAAAAACCACTCCTGGTTAGAAAGAACTTCTCTCTGAGCAAAGGTTTCTCTTTTGGGGGGAACTGACATTTTATATGAGACAGAGGAGAGAGAGAAAGTACAACTCAAAAAATGACACTGATGATTATTTCACATACAGCATGTTTCTCTCCTGGGAAAATTAATCTGTTTCTTTTCTTTTTGAAACAGAGTCTTACTCTGCTTCCCAGGCTGGAGTGCAGTGGTCCGATCTTGGCTCCCTGCAACGTCTGACTCTCGGGTTCAAGCAATTCTCTGCCTCAGCCTCCTAAGTAGCTGACATTACAGGCGCCTGCCACCAAGCCCGGCTAATTTTTGTATTTTCAGTAGAGACATGGTTTCTTGGCCATGACCATCTTGGCCAGTCTGGTCGTGAACTCCTGACCTTGTGGATCCACCGGCCTCAGCCTCCCAAAGTGCTGGGATTATAGGTGTGAGCTACTGTGCCTGGCTAGTCTGTTTCTTAAGAAACAGAAGGTCTACACCACACATTTTAAATCATAAACAATTCCTCCGAAGCCACGTAGCAGCAAACATTCTCAGTGACTTCTACGGGATGATAGCAAAAAGATGCATGCCACGCAAGATTTCAAAATGCCCACTGATGACAAAAGACAAAATCCATTTTGACAAGCGTGTGCTCAAAAGAACAGCACGACTTTCATTCTGGGAAGTTTAAAATATAAGGGCTTTTCTAGGTGCTCCCCAGCAAAATCAAATATGGGTTTTCCTTAAGTGAATGAAGAATGTCCTGGGATGCTTTGCAGCAGAGAGAAGTGAGTTAAACCTAACACACAGGTTTCTGTGATGGATCTGTAGTGGATTCAATTCCTAACAGGCTTTTCACATAAATGCTTCTGGGTACAGGGGATATATTTGTTTAGGCACCAGTATACACACTCTGGTTCTCACCTGTCACAACTAGAGCACAGGAATATGAGGAAGGCGATGAGGAAGAAAATGGCTACAGCGGCCAGACTTCCCCACAGGGCGATCTGCATCTGTCCGCTGCCCAGCAGGCTCCCCGCGGGCCCCATGGTGGCAGCAGGCACTGGCACAAGCCGAGGGAGTCAGTCAGTCCTTCAAGGGTGGCGACATGGGGGCAGAGAGCTGCATCCTGTAGAGAGACCAGTGTGTGTGGAGAGTAATTCCAGGGTAAAGTGGCAGAATCTGTAATCCGGTCCCTGTCTAAAGCGAGCCCTTTGTGCAAAGTCAGGGAAGCGTGTGCTGGATGCTGAGGGCAGCCCTGGACTGGAGTTGAAATCAGACTCTGGGCAAGTCCGCTCCGTGGTGTAGGCCTTTATTTATTTATTTATTCAACCTGAAAACGAAAGCAGGAACATATAGCTGTCTGGCCCCAGTGTTTGGAGCAATAGATGTCTTACCGTGATATGTTTGGGGGTGGATTCTTCAATTCTTCTTGTTCTTTTTTTCTTTTCTTTTCTTTTTTTTTTTTTTTTTGTTCAAAACAGAGTCTTGCTCTGTTGCTCAGAGTGCAGTGGCATAATCGTGGAAATCATGGATCACTGGAGCCCTGACCTCCCTGGGCTTAAGCAATCCTCTCCAGAGCCACCCCTCACCCCCAACTTCTGGGACTACAGGCATGCACAACCATTCCCAGCGAATACTTTTATTTTTTGTAGAGATGAAGTCTCACCATGTTGCCTACACTGGTCTTGGACTCCTGGGCTCAAGCAATCCTCCTGCCTCAGCCTCCCAAAATGCTGGGATTACAGTGGGCCACTGTGCCTGGCCTGGCTGGCTTCTTAATGTCTATAAATAAAGATTTCAAGTACTCCATAGCAAATAAATACATACTCGTTTGGGTCCATTAAAAAAATCACAACAGTATACAACAATACTTACACAGTTTTTACAAAAATGCAACTCATCATTTGCCCCCACTCCCCACTGCCATCTCTCATCTCCCTAACCCACTGTTCTCTGAGGAGGTTTAAGGTCAATGCAACTAATGAAACAGAATGTCTTTATATTCACCTGCATTTATTTATTCTGAGTATGTTATTTATTCTAAGTATGTTTTCACTATCCTGCTGTAAGCACCCAATAAATGCATTTTCAAATGAATGAATGAAGTGTGTGCTAAGAATACATCCCTAGCAATAAATAAGACCTATTTATAAACAACTGCAAGAGAAGCGTAAGAGCTGTACCTCGTACATTTCCGTACCTGGTATGTGCCAGTGACTCTGCTAAACGCTTTCCCCATTTAATTGCTGTCACCACCCTGTGTAGGAGGCACTGCTAATCCCCCTTTTACAGAGATGGAAGCTGAATCCCAGCAGAGTGGTGACTTCCCCCGAGTGTCACAGGAGCTAAGTGGCAGGGAGGGATGAGTCCAGCTGTTTCAGACTCCAAAGCCTGTGCTCTGCGCCCATCAAGGAAGCTCCTTCTCACTGTGGGGATGCTGGGACTCATAGGGGTCACTGCACCCTGTCCCAACGCTTCCAAACAGAAACAGGTTCCTTGTGCAAAATATTTTAAGAGTTACGGATATTTTAAAAATGGTCGTATATCAAATGATCTGTCATCACATAGGCCTTGTTTAAAGAACATTGGCTTTGCTCAATTCTAGAACATTCGAAATGAAAAGAAATAGCATTTAAGCTGGTCTCGAGTGTCACGAAGAAAGCAAATACGTTTGTTTTTTGATGGTAGTGCAATATTTTCCTCAAAAAGACTGCCAGTATTTACATTTTCATTTGCTTCAGTGACAAAGCTGTGACTGTATTCAGCCATCCCTGAGCAAAGACATCAAGACAGCTGGGGGGAAGGCTTCATAACAAACCAGGGTGCCTCCTAAAATGGGGAAAATAAAAGCCATTTTGGCAAAGGTGGTTTGATTGGACCAAATTAGCTCAGGGTGAAACACTGTCACATTTATTTGAATATATTCTTTAACTTTGAATATTCAAATAAATATGACAGTGTTTCACCCTGAGCTAATTTGGTCCAGCTGAACCACCTTTGCCAAAATGGTGACAGAGTGACACTCTGTCTATTTGAGACAAAGTCTCACTCTGTCACCTAGGCTGGAGTGCAGTGACACAATCTCGGCTCACTGCAACCTCCACCTCCGGGGTTCACGCCATTCTCCTGCCTCAGCCTCCTGAGCAGTTGGGACTACAGGGCTGTACCACCACACCCAGCTAATTTTTTCTATTTTTTAGTAGAAATGGGGTTTCACCATATTGGACAGACTAGTCTCGAACTCCTGACCTTCTGATCTACCCTCCTCGGCCTCCCAAAGTGCTGGGATTACAAGCGTGAGCCACCACGCCTGGCCAAAGTTAAAGAATATCCAAAAGCTGAAGAAAAAGATACTTTTACCTACAATGTATGCAGAGAGAGAGTTCTGAGAGAGGAAGCTGTTTTCCTCAATCTTTGAATCAACATGAACATCTTCTGAGGCTCGATAATTATATAAATGCAGGGCTTCCTGCGTAGTACAGAACTTCGTTCTTCCTGTGTTTGATTGTATATTATGCCTGTAAACACTACAGGCATACAGTAATAACAAGTAAAATTACTTTTGCATGTTTGCCCCCAGACAGCTATAACCAAATGAAAATAACCACCACTTCTCTTGTGATTTGTTGATGCAAAGAATAATTCACTTTAAATGGAGACTACAAATTGGCACCACAATAGGTTTTAAAATGATTCAAGCAAACACCTAAATTATGGTGACTGACGAAAATATATAAAATACATTTTTATACACAGGTCCAAAGCATAAAGTATTTTAGGAAGCACAGACAAAAGGTATCTATCTCCTGTGCAGGCATCTGTTTGTTCTTCATTCATTCATACAACAGATTAATTGATGCCTATTTATAAAACACCATGTTCTTAGAAAATAGTTTGCTGTGTGAGTTATTCAAAAGCCAGAGATCCATCTATGAAACCTAGTGTGGAACTGCTAGCACCTCTCTCTTTTCTGTACATGTTTCTCTTTTCTCTCTTCTCTCTCTTAACAGAAGGAGGTCGACAGACTATGATGAGAGATGTGGGGTGCCCAGCCCATTAGAACAGTGCAGGGAGAAAGAGGATGAAAGGGGATTATTACAAGCTGCTGAATAAAGGACAGAACCAAGAGGAAATGTATCAAAACTCCTGGCTCACTCCCCTTCAATTACAATTTTCTATAAAGCCACTGAAAGACTTTTTCCAAAGTTCTTACTGGGGACAAAATCTCACAGTGAACGGAATGCTCCTCGTCGGATGCACGTTTCTGAGTCAGATGCACTGCAGTCCCCAGGGACAAAGGGCCGGTTGCGGGGGCAGCTTTCTCCTCTCTGACCCTCTCGGTGCTGCTCTGCAGGACTGTGGGACACCAGTCCCCGTGGTCGTAGGCAGTGCTGGCGGCTCAAGGGTGGCTGCACCAGCAACTGCCACCTACTCCTCTTTGGGGGCCTGGCAGAGTGTGTGTGGGGTGGCTGAGGGGATCTAGACTAACATAATCCTTGACATCAGGTGTCCTGGGTAGACGGCTCCCATTTTGGAGATCTGTGTGCTGCTATTTTTCTCTCCTGGTCTCTCTCTTTTTTTCCTGGATGTTTGTTTCCAAAATTCCGCTGCCCATGCCTTCTCTGGCTATCTCCTTAAATTTTGGCAGCTCATCTACAACTGAACCAAGACTGCCTCCCGCTCACCCTCCTGCTTACATGTCTAGATGGACTTCCCAGGAAATGTGTCTGGGTGGACCAGCTCCGCCCTCCCCATGTGCGCAGATGCACACAGATCACTTTGTGTTTCCCCTTCTTGGAGCAGCTGAGGGTAGAGGCCTCATGTGGAAGGTCCAGTGCTCTGCCCCTAGGCTGGACCCTCATGCATTGGTTTTACTGCCCTTCGGTGCAGTGCTTGGGGGTCTGCGCTCTGTTCTTCTGAGTGAGGGGAAGGTGGAGGGAAACCAGTGTCCTTTCCAGTTGCCAGGAGGCTTTTCTTAGGATGAGTGATGGAAGGGAGAGAGAGTAAGTGGTAGGAGGCATAGCATATGGATAGTAAGAGTTACCCTGAACAGGAAGGGCCCTGTGGCAATCGTGGCATTTCCAGACCCTACACTGTGCCAGTTGGGCTCCCTGTGGAAAAGCCACCACCCAAGGCAGTGCTGTCCTGTGACATGGTTAGGGTCCACAAGGACCATCTTATTTTTGGCTGATTCAATATCAAGTAAAATATGTCTTGACTGTCAGGAATGACCTCTTCCACCAGAAATACCTGAACCATTTGGAGCAGCATCTCTCATGATTTTTTTCATGAAAACATTTAAGTCTATTTCTCTGAATCCTGTTCTTTAACTTGACTCAATAAACTTGCATTCAACCATAGAAATTTATTTCTTCCTCCTCCTCCTCTTCTTCTATTTTTTTTTTTTTTTTTTTGAGATGGAGTCTCACTCTGTCACCCAGGCTGGAGTGCCGTGGTGTGATCTCGGCTCACTGCAACCTCTGTGTCCTGAGTTCAGGCAATTCTCTGCCTCAGCCTCCTGAGCAGCTGGGATTACAGGCACCCACCACCATGCCTGGCTAATTTTGGTATTTTTAGTAGAGATGGGGTTTCACCATGTTGGCCAGGCTGGTCTTGAACTCCTGATCTCATGATCCACTCACCTTGGCCTCCCAAAGTGCTGGGATTACAGGCATGAGCCACCACACCTGGCCTTTTTTTTTTTTTTTGGATACAGGGTCTTGCTTTGTCACCTAGGCTGGAGGGCAGTGCTGTGATTACTGCATCTTTGACTCCCGGGCTCTAGCAATCCTCTCACTGCTGCCTCTCGAGTAGCTGGGAACACAGGCATGCGCCACCACACCTGGCTAACTTTTTTGATTTTTAGTAGAGATGAGGTCTTCCTATGTTGCCCAGGCTGGTCTTGAACTCCTAGGCTCAAGTGATCTTCCCACCTCGGCCTCCCAAAGTGCTGGGGTTAACAGGCATGAACCATTGCACACAGCCTATTTCTTCAAAGTTTAAAAAATATTCTCTTATCAGAGTACATGTGTAAATATTCTTTGAGTTATTCAACACAGGGCAATGAAGGACCATTTATTTTAATTGTACCTCTACTAACACTTAATTTTGGCACCTGAACGCCACACATTGAGTCACAGAAGATGGTAATATTAATGTAATCACAGATTTAGCTGAACAGTTGTACATTAATTCTGCTTGCTATAGAATAGACTTCATTATTGGCTACATTGATGTAAAGTCATGGCTGGAAACTGTAATATAATACAAGCATATAGTATTGCTGTAAAAGAGGCAGTGGTGCTACCTCAATCTCCACCCCAATTTTATATAATTTTGAACTACTGTGAGAACTTGTCATTTAGCCTTGAGAAAGGTCAGTGCTTATGATTACCGGACTTTCATTGGAGATTCTTTCAAAGATTTGTCTGATTAATTATTTTGGACCAAAAGATCCATAATCTCTTACCCTTCATATCCATTTATTCATTTTAATGAATAAGTAATTTAATCACTAGAGAAACCACTGACCTTTTAACTTAACAGCAGGCGTCCCCTTTTTTTTTTTTTTTTGAGACGGAGTCTCACTCTGTCACCAGGCTAGAGTGCAGTGGTGCAATTGCAGCTCACTGCAACCTCCATCTCCTGGGTTCAAGCGATTCTCCTGCCTCAGCCTCTCGAGTAGCTGAGACGACAGGTGTGCACCACCATGCCCAGCTAATTTTTGTATTTTTAGTAGAGACGGGGGTTTCACCATGTTGGCCAGGATGGTCTTCAAGTTTTGACTTTGTGATCCATCCGCCTCAGCCTCGCGAAGTGTTGGGATTACAGGTGTGAGCCACCGCGCCGGACCAGCAGGTGTCACTTTTAACCACAAGGTGGCAGCATAATTCTATTCTCAGCCCCATGCAGCTTCCTTTTTCAAGGAAAGCTGCTCAATTATTGTTGGTGCCTTATGCGTGGCATTTGAATTGTCTTAATTAGCCTGCACTATCAGCCACCAAGATCAATTCCAAGAGAAAAGAAAGCCACAAAAATTAATGAAAGGTGTAGACCAAATGGCAGCTAATTTATTTCTTTAGCCAAACATCCTTAACAGGTAGGTTCTCTGATCATAGCAAATTCTATAAATAATAATTTGCTCAAGTGGGGATGGCCAGTGAGATTAGCTCTGGGAACAGACACTTTAGAGTTCCTTTGAAGCAGGTCTAGGTCAGTAATGATAGTCATTACCTTTTTACCACTGTTGCAGTTGACACATAATTAAGCATGACAGAAACCACCTCCACTTATGACCCTTCACTGTTGGAGGAAATAAGGTCAAGGGCCTAATTCCAGTGGGAATTTTTCCTTCCTGGTCATTACCAGACACGAGAACCATGCAGTAAAACGACACCTTATGGGCTCCAAATTCACCAGATTTAACGATGGCAGAGGAAGCAGACTCTTTGGTGGGTTCCCTGGTCCTGTGAGCACGCTGACAGCTGCACACAGGCTAAGGCAAAATAAAACTCTTAACAGAATCCTCAAGCCTCCTGAAAGAGTTTAAAGCTAAAGTGCGTAAATTCAGGTAGTCTTCCATTCAGGTAACAGGGACTGTGCTACAGACAAGCCTGCCACACTGAACTTTGAGAAGTGTCTGTAGGAAACACATGGGGATCACCTACCCAGATGTTTACTGTTCCATCCTGGCAAGATACAAAGGCTTTGCCTACATACCACTGTTACTAAGATCTCCCTATTTTGATCCTTCGCTGAGTCAGGGGCAGAACACACCCAAAGCACAGAGGGTGGTGGAAGGTAAGCTTTTCTTGTTTATAGATTTCTGAATTCTTTTCTAATGTTCCCACCCAGTGACATCTTGACATTTCTTTCTGCAGCAGTTTAAGAATGAGTAATGAAAGAAACCTGCAACACTTAACATCACCAGACCACACCGACCCTGCTCTCAGGACTCACTGCTCATGGGAGAAAGAGCCCAGCACTCATCCTAAGAGCAGGCTATAAATCCTCACGGCCGACTGTCAGCACAACCTGATCACTTTTCGAATACACCAAACCTATCGATCTGCACAGAAACAGAAAAGCTGACCCTTTTAGTGGAGAGGTATGTGGACTGTCACTGGTCTTCAAGAATACATTAAACCTACATCACAGAAATAATATAGTTTATTGTTTATAAACACTTTTGCCTTCAGAGAAGTCAAAAGGCAAGTGAATTTGATGGGTAAGGAATGACTTCTAAGGCTGCTTTCTCCCAAATCCTGACTTGGAAGCCAATTGTAAAGGTTCATTTTTAATGGTGAAGAGGGAGGAGAGAGAGAAGGAGGGAGGCAGGGTGCAGGAGCATAGTCCCTCTAGAAGTATGGATTACATGCACTCCGACAGAACCCCAAGATGCGCTTCTATTTGGGCTAATGTGATATGTTCTACACTGGCCGCCTAAGGAACATGGGTAATGGGGCTTCACTTTGCACGAGGAGGCTTCGTGGAACGTTTCGGACACTGTGTATTTTGGGCTTTAGGTTCTATTTCTTCCTGTCTTGCATGTTGGCTCATCCAATCTAATTCCCTTGAGGGCAGGGATGTCTCCACCTCATTTTCCACCATATTCCCAACACCTCTATGACCTGGAAAATAGGAGCCTGTCAGAAATTTTTATTGAATACATGTTTCTGTAGGAAGAGTGATTCCCAAATGGATTCTCAAACTGCAAGTTTAATTCATAATTTATGCCATAGGGGAGAGAAGGAGAATAACAGGGATGAGCACTAAGCAAACAATTAAAAAGTAAGCTAAGTGTGTCTAAGGCAAATTCTTTTTGTTTTCTTTGAAAAAGAGTCTTGCTTTATGGCCCAGGCTGGAGTGCAGTGGTGTGATCTCAGCTTATGACCCTTTAGGATAGATGTCACTGAATTAATTTTAAGGACTCCTGGGTTCAAGCAATTTCCTGCCTCAGCCTCCTGAGTAGCTGGGACTACAGGCATGTGCCACCATGCCTAGCTAATTTTTTTGTAATTTTAGTAGAGATGAGGTTTCACCACATTAGCCAGGATGGTCTTGAACTCTTGACCTCAAACGATCTGTTGGCCTAGGCCTCCCAAAGTGCTGGGATTACAGGTGTGAGCCACCGCGCTCCGCCTTAAGGCAAATCCTTCACTCTGGAATGAACACAACCACTTGGCTTCTCTGTATCATTACTGAAGCAGCTGAACATCTCCTGAGAAAAGTCACAGCACCGTAATAACAGTGTCTTTATCCCCTGCGGGAGGCCTCTTAACTTCAAGGATCTCACCATGTCCTTGCGCTTCGTGTTCTTCCAACCCCTCCCTGCAATGACAATTTCACACCTTCTCCAAGGTTCCTGACATAAGCCTCAAGGGGGCTGGATCTTCCATTTCTCAAAGGAAACAGGAGGCTTAAACAGTTGGCTCTCTTTCCAACATTTTTCATCTGATGAGTCTAACCATCCCATGAGTCTCACTTCCTTGGGGCGGCTTTCCTGATGCTGAAACCCTCCCACCTCTCAGGTGTAGCTGAGGCCCATCTTCCTAGTATAACTTCCTAGCATTAATCAAAAGGTTTTCCTTCCTAGCACTACTCGAAATTGAAATTATGAAGTGATTCAAGTGTCTCCTCTGCTGGGCTAAGCTCCAAGAGGGAGGAACTTTGAAGAGACTTATCTCGTTCATAACTGTAGCCCTAGCGTGTGGCATAGAGTAGGCAATTAATATTTATTGGCTAAATTAACAGTTAACAGGAAGAAAAGGATGCAAGTGCATACTGACCAGGTCTTCAAAGGTGGTGAGAGTTGGAAGAAACCCTTTTCCTCAGTCCTCTCAAGTGATGCTGAAACTTGATGGGGGCACAAGACCTACAAAAGCCTGCTCACCTGACCACCTGGCCAGGGCAGGTGGATCTCCACAGTGCTCCTGCCTGCACATAATTGATCACCGTGGTTTTTCCCAAGTTCCCTCCAGGGTCCCCAAGAGGCTCACTACATTCCAGTTTTGACTCATAGGCTTGACATAAAAAAACACTGAAAACTGGAAATAAGTAGAGACCGTGTGCCTGCCAGCCGCTTTGCTGGGGGTTATTTTATTTTGTCCTCATGACCCTTTAAGGTAGATGTTACTGAATCGATTTTATGGATGAGGAAACTGAGGCTCAAGGTTAAGTGTCTTATTTAGGGCCATGCAGCTGTAGCTTCCCAGACTCTGTCCCCAGCACTTCCTCTTCTAACACCACCCAGCACACTCTCAGCCCCATGTATTCACTACCTCCAGGTGTCTGGCCTGTCTGGAACAGCAGCAGACAGGTGAGGACGTGGGAGCCACACCCATCTCCCTGGCAGTCTTAACTTCACTCTATCAGGACTTGTTTTAGCGCCAGAGAGAAGAATGTTCACTCCCGTCTGGTTTACCCACTGCTCACTCCCAGCCCTGCATTAATCATAAACCTCCTTCCAAGGGATCTGGAGGGCTCTGCAGACATCCCACCAGCTTTGCCGTGATGGATGTGGTGTTTACAGGCAGGCCGGTTTACTGAGACCAGCACTATTTGCAGTCACACTCTGTTAAGCATTGCTTTGCACTGTTTTTATTTGGCTTCTGAGGGACAGTAATTCAGCCACCTATTTTCTTTCCATAATAAAAGACTTAACAAAAAACAAACTTCAGTTTCTTTGCCGAGAGGTTCAAAAATGTACTGCTTGACACAAATGCCTCTCGATCAAATTCCCTACTCGTGGCTCATGATATTAAAAAGATCCATTTCCCTTTAGCACTTGTTTAGCCTGGGCTAACTACAAATGCCCCCTTTCTGCAGACAGCTACCACCTCACTGGGACTGCACAGAAAAAGATGCTTGATCTGGAAAAAGTAAACCCTCAAGATTGGTGAAGTAAAATTTAAGAGCAGATGATCATTTCATACGCCAAGGGAGTATCAACAGAGGAGTCTGTAACACCAGTTCACTGTGAGCTAGTGCCAAGTTAGAGGACACATCCTGTGGTCTCTACCACACCTTCAAATGTACTGCCATCGTAAGGACTGCTGGCTTAACCAAGCAGTGTTAATATTTTACCCAGCACTGGCAAAAATGTGGTTCAGATTATTACCCAGTGCTTTAATCATGGCTATCTATATGATGTTTTAAAAATATTAATAGCCAGGCAAAAATATTTCTTGACTCATAAAAAATAGAACCAAAATCCTCAAAACACACCCCTCCAAGTTATTTACTGGTGTTATTGTGAATTACTTAGGGCTGGGGAAATGTGTCAAGAGAGACTAGCTTAAATAGAGAAAGTCAGAACTTGTATTTGAAAATATATGTTCAGAGCTATTCTTAACAGCTTTCTGCCAGGAGAGGGCAGGGAAGGCAGATGACTCAAGGGGTATGACTCCCAAGCCCCTTGCAGAGGAAGGGATGGGGTCATGGTTCTTGGAGAATGGAACTTCCCCAAGGGTGGTCCGGTTAGCAGCACCTGGGAATTTGCTGAAATGCAGAATTCTGGATGTTCCCCCACACTTATGACTCAGACACTCTGGGGGTGGGGCCTAGCAACCTCTGTTTTAACAAGTCCTGCAGGTGATGGTGATGCACCCTGAAGTTTGATAAGACTGTTCTAGAAGAGCTGCTATATGCATATATGGTGATCTGGGATCTTGTTGAGGTATAGATTCTAACTTGGCCAGTCTGGAGCGGGGCTCAAGATTCTGCATTTCTAACTGGCTTTCAGGTGACGTCCAGGCTGCTGGTCTGCGAGCTACATTTGAAGTAGTAGTAGTGTAGATGCTGAAGGTTATACAGCCGGATCCCTGCAGCTGAAACCTGGCCTTCAGCTACTCAAAGATTACGAGACGATAAAGTCAGAGCTTCTGCTTCCTAGGAGCCTTCTCGATTCCCATAAAAGAACTTGAACGTAAGGCAGCTCTTTCCCACTCCAGAGTCTGGTAAAATGACAGTGAGTGGGTACGCTGCTGCTATGTAGAAGTACAGTCCAGGTTCTGCTCCATTCTTTTCCACTGAATTGCTGTGTAGCCTGAAGCAAATCTAAGCTTCCCCATGCCTCAGTTTCTTCTTCTGACAAATGCAGTCATTTCTAAGGGTTCTTCCGAACTCTCAGCTTCTATCTTTTTATAAAGGTTGCCAGTGATTCCTAAAGTCTAAGACAAAAATTCAGGGCTTTCCACACAACAGCCAATATTGCTCCAGCAAGAACCTTAAATTCTCAACGTGTTCAATAGTTTCAACTCCCCAGAAAGCACAGTCTTAGTAATTCAGAGGCAAACCCGATGAGGCCATACCAGTTAAGTGGATGTCAGGAAGAGAAACCACGGACGGCCTTTTTAGTCAGCGTGCAGTGCCGGGAATCACTCCCGACAGCTCTTCCAAACACCATTTGTACTCTGGCAACACCACCGTTGCACACCGGCTGCAGGGCTGACTTAGGAGTCTCTTTATTTTTTCATTAACATGAACTTGGCATATGTACATATTTACAATTCAGATTTAGAGTAGCCTTTCAACAAAATGCGAAGACAGAACCAAAACACGCAGATGGTGCATGGACAGGTAATGCAGAAAGAAAACACTTCTCCTGGAAGCTTCTAGGCTGTTTACAGGCATATGCCCAAATTTTTGAAAATCTTACACAGAAAGCAAGTTGGAAATGGATCTTTCTAATTTCTAATCTCAGGACTTGATAAGCTTGAGATTCCGAATGTGATGAGAGATTCTGGAGACCTTTTCTGTTTCTATTGCTACAGACAGTCTGCACTTTGGGTTGGTTTCACTGGTTTCTTGACTAACACCTTGGATGATATTTCCTGCTCGCTGACACTCTGTCATACGTTAAACACCGAATTGATAAATACTTACTATGTGCCAGGCCCAATTTCATCTTCTAATCACACCATGAATATGAGATGATATTGGACCACTACACACTTTGCAAGAGGTAAACTGTTTAGGATTCAGTTCCTAATTCAGAAATATATTTTGACCACAAATGAAAAGCCATTTATGGTTGAACTGCAAGCCTGGGCAATCAGAACAAAAAAGCACATGTCCTTTCATTTCTACCATGTTGCACTAGAAACAACATTTAATCACAATAATTGTTGCTTGATTCTGTTTAGCCTGGTGGCAGAGGCTGCATCCATGGCATTGATGCAGCTGCAGTGCCCTTGGACTGATGTTGTTTCAAGCTGAGAACTGTCCCCAATGTGTCTGGTAGATTCCAAAGACAGCCTTTGCATGTTCAGAGGGTGGAAGGGACTGCCTCCCACGCATGCACTTGACCACAGCCAGGGCCAGTCAGCCTCTGAGGATGGGCTGGATCCCAGGGACCAAGAAGGTACTATATAGAGCCTACCTCTCCCAACTTTCTGAATGGAAGAAAACTGCTTTCACTTTATAGTTAAAGCAAAAGCTTAAACAAGCAAATATTCATGAAAGAGGTGATGCATGCATTCAAAATCACACCAAGGCATAAGTGACTGGCAACAGACCAAGTCACCTGGCGAGGAAAAGAGGGGAAGGAGAAGGATGACAGGGCTGACGCCAGGACGTGGGGACCTTGTGTGTCTGAGAGAGACAGGACGTGGGGGAACAGACTTGGGGAGCTTTCCATGCAGATGTTTTCTGCTTTACCTCTTTGCCTGTGGCTGGCCTTAATCCAGGGGGAATTCCGTGAGAATGACATATATATGTATGTATGTATGTATATGTTTATGTACTCTAATACATCGATCTCCCTCTTCTCCACTGTCCAATTTAGGGAAGATAAAGCTAAGTCAACAGAGGTGGGGGAAATTGGTATAACAGAACAGTAACACCTAATACCGGTATGGATCCTGTACCTTCACAGTCTAACATGGCTGAATGTGGAACTCAGTGGCCAGAATCAGTCATGCTCTTTGGAAGAGGTTCTTGTTCATTTCAAAGGCTGCTAATACCTTGGAGAGCCAAAAAGACTTCGGACCCTGTATAAAAGGCAGTATGGAGAAAACTGGAGGGTTCCTAGGAGAGACATAACAGTGGGACAGAACATTTCTAAGCAAGTGTGTGTTCTGTCAACTTAAGTGATGAGTGTGATTGTGGCCTTACGGAATACCCAGCCTCCATCTGTACCAGAGCGCATGGCCTGCAGGTCCCTTCAGCACACCTGCCCCTCCATCTGTCAGCCTTGTCAGCTTCACTTGCCATCCTTCCCAGGCAAGGGTGCCCTCCAGAATCCCTCACTCCCTGACATTCTCCCCATCCTGACTTATAACACATGGGACAATTTGTTAAATGGCTGAGGCCAAGATATAATAGAGTTGGAGAGGGGCACAAGAATCTATATTTTAAGTTTTTAATTTAAATTTTAATTAATTTATTTTTTGAGACACAGTCTTGCTCTATTGCCCAGGCTGCAGTGCAGTGGCACGATCTTGGCTCACTGCAACCTCCATCTTCTGGGTTCAAGTGATTATCCCCCCGTCATCCTCCCAAGTAACTGGGATTACAGGAATGCACCATGACTCCCGGCTAATGTTTGTATCTTTAGTACAGACAGGGATTCACCATGTTGGCCAGGCTGGTCTCGAACTCCTGACCTCAAGTGATCTGCCTGCCTCAGCCTCCCAAAATGCTGGGATTACAGGTGTGAGCCACCACACCCAGCCAAGAATCTGCATTTTTATCTTGCATCCTAAGTGATTCCAAAGTAGGTCATTCACTGGAAACTGTTCGAAGGACACAAGTCTGGAGCTTGTGAGTCCTGCACTGCCCAATCCTGAATCTGTTCTCTACCCTTTCTCTCCCCATGTGGGCGCTTCTCTTCCTGTGTGCCACCTCTTCCTTGTCCCTCTCCATCTCACTGCTTCTGTAGACAAGCCTCACTGTGTCCCTGGTTCATCCTGTGAAAGTAAAAATCTAATCTCATATTGGGTCCCATGGGAGGACACAGTGAAACTCCAGAAGTCCACAGAGAGAACTCAGAAAACTGACCCTCCTTAGAAAGCCACGGAGCTGATGTGATTACAAGACCTCATGCGCTGACAGAATACAATTCTAAATGAAAATTACAGTCTTCCTCAAGATTTTCTATTTTTTTTCTATTTGGAAATCATGAATAAAATGGAAGTTATGGGTTAAAGCTATGTCTATGAAAAGTCTTGGAGTATAATGTGAAGAGTTTTATATTTTGAATGCCACAGTGATTTTCAAGTTGAAGGATCATATGTATTATCTGCCACCGTATTAATAACTTTTTTGGAGAGGCCTTAGAATATGGATTCATTAAGCTAACATTTTAAAGACAGCCCTTCCCCGAGCTGAGTTCAAAGCCCTCTGTATGTAAGGCAGCCAATATGGCCACACTACACTTTCTTTGGAAAGTAGAAAGCAAGGAAAGTCTTCAAATTGTACAATGAGAGTGAATATCATGGTATGGCTGTAAGAGCCCTGCCCCCTTCACTTCTCGTGCTGTTTTCACTCCTTTTCTGGAAGGGGTATTTTAAAGGCATTCAATTGAGAGGCAGAGAGAGAGTGGCCTATGATAAAGCAGCAAGGCTTACAGGTAGGGACAGGCATATGTGTTAGAGATGTGTTATGGAAGTACAGGAAAAAGGTGCCAAACACATCTAGAAATGTGGAAGTTACTGGATTTTCAGTTAATTTATTATAAAAGAAATACTGATCTTTATGGAGTACAAAGTTCTACTAAGAATTTAAAAAAATAGGCCAGGCACGGTGTCTCATGCCTATAATCCCAGTACTTTGGGAAGCTGAGGCAGGTGGATCACCTGAGTTCAGGAGTTCGAGACCAGCCTGGCCAACATGGTAAAACTCCATCTCTACTAAAGAAAAAAAAAATTAGCTAGGCATGGTGGCAGGCACCTGTAATCCCAGCTACTCAGGAGGCTGAGGCAGGAAAATCGCCTGAAGCCGGGAGGTGGAGGTTGCAGTGAGCCGAGATTATCGCACCACTACACTCCAGCCTGGGCAACAGAGTGAGGCTCCATCTTAAAAAAAAAAAAAAAAAAAAAAAAGAACAAAAAGAAGAAGAACTTAAAAAATAAAACACGGTAGCTCAAAGAACTTCTCGTGCACGGAGTCAGGAATGTGAGTTCAAACTTCTCTGCCACTGAGGCTTTGAGGAGGTCTGGCTGTGCTAAAAGCATAGACTATACTTCTGTGAGTGGCACCTCCTAGAGGCCTGAGGTTTGCACTATATAGCTGTGGCAGTGGCCCTGCCAATGCATACCATGAGAAACATAACTGTGAAATTTGGTCCAGGGAGAGTCACTGTGTGCTTATTTCTCATGCCGCTATTACAGGACAACTTCAAGAACAAGATACTTACAAAATATGACAGGAAGATGTGTTTTTAAGACAAAAAGAAAATTCACCTAGGAAAATCAAGGTAGCCACTGACATCTAGCTATTGCTATTGGGAAAAGAAGTTAGTATGTATCATTTTTGTCCATCGGATTAAATAATGTAAGTTATGTGGCTTTGTTCTAATTCTTTTTGTAAGCAACTATTTGTAATGTTACATATTTCTAGACAGGAATGGTAAAACAATATGCTTTTACGCCATAAACAAGAACAATTAAGTCTTTTTCACATCACGTATCTTAGGCCTTTCTCCAAACTCTCAAAAACGTACTCCATTGTACTTCTTAATAAATTGTCATGTTATAGTGTTTCAGGAATAAACAAACTTTAGGGGCAACTGGCCCACTAGTAGTCACTGATAACACTGCTTCCCTTTAAACATAATTAACAACACTGTTGGGCCAGGCCCAGTGGCTCACACCTGTAATCCCAGCACTTTGGGAGGCCATGGCAGGTGGATCACAAGGTCAGGAGATCAAGACAATCCTGGCTAACATGGTGAAACCCTGTCTCTACTAAAAATACAAAAAAATTAGCTGGGTGTGATGGCACATGCCTGTAGTCCCAGTTACTTGGGAGGCTGAGGCATAGAGAACTGCTTGAACCGGGGGGCAGAGGTTGCAGTGAGCTGAGATTGCTTCACTGCACTCCACCCTGGGTGACACAGTGAGGCTCCATCTCAAAAAAAAAAAAAAAAAAAAAAAAAGGAACAATGTAAGGTGTTCTTCAGTAGCCATTCATCTATCACACGTCTTTCTCTGATTCTGCAGCCAGGATCTATCTAAGACACCAAGGTATATGACTGCAATATAGTTCTCAAACCACAGTGAGAATTTAAAACGGTAGGGTGAACCTGACAGATCAAATTCCAGTCTCACATTTCCTAAAAGAGTGGTGTTCTGCCCTATGCTTTCCTAGTCTACGACTTGGTATGGCTTTTGGATGACCTGAAGGACATCCCCCTGCCACAGCTCACCGGACTACCAGCATCCTCCAGGACTGTAGCTGGCACGGTCCTACTGTCGGGAGCTGGAGACTGAGGTAGCACCTGAAACTACTGACAAATTAATGTCATAAAAGTAGATTCTATAAAATATTAATATAAGAAATTATCTTGATTTGTTTATCTGCATTTCTTATAAGACTATGAATGACATTGTTCTACTGTGTGGAACATAAAGCTTTATGTGTCTGCATGATAAACTCTTAAAGATTTTAGTTCTTAGAAGAAGGCTTTCTGTCCTGGTGAATTAGTTTGCCTTTTTGTATAAAAGATAAACTACAAATACAAAAATCATATTTCCTTTCTTCTTTTCCCCTCACATGGCTGGCTGGATGCTCAAAGCTATAATTATCTTTAATTATAGCAATTACCTTCGTCTAGCTCTTTCTTTCCTCTCTCTACACCAATGCCAATTACAAGTTTTTTATTTCATATGTTTTTTAAAAAACCGTATGTATCTTTATTATAACAACCTCAATATTTTTAGAAGCAGATATTAATTTCTGAATAATGGATACATGAAACTTGAAGTTTAATTATCATGGACTATTCCTTTATAGATTTAAAAAGTTCTCAATATCCAGATTATGCTTTAGAAGAAAAATACATTTTCAAAACAGCAAAGAATAAAAGGAAAAAGGAAGGAAGAAATGAAATATTTTCCCATCAAACTAACCTTAGGGACCATAAGTTCTGATCTCTAAAAAAATAATGAATTAAGTATTACCCAGATGATAACATATGAGATACAAAGAGTAAGATGGCTAAAATCAAACCAACGTTGCCCGAAAGACTATGGTGACCTATTAAATTAGACCAGTGGTTTTCAACCCTCGCTATCCATCGTAAACTTTTTTTTTTTTTTTTTTTAAACGGCGTCTCTCTCTGTCACCCATGCTGGAGTGCAGTGGTGTGATCATAGAGAGCTCGCTGTAACCTTAAACTCCTAGGCTCAAGAGATCCTCTTACCTAGGCTTGTTAAGTAACTGGAACTACAGGCATGTACCACCATATCTGGTTAATTTTTATTTACTTATTGTTGAGATGGGATCTAGATATGCTGCCTAGGCTGGGCTTAAACTCCCCACCTCAAGTGATACTCTTGCCTTGGGTTCCCAAAGTGCTGAGATCACACACAGGTATGAGCCACTGCACCCAGCCCAAACTTTTTACAATACACTAATACCCAGGCCTAACTCTCAAAGTTGGCTTAATAATTCAGGGATGGGGCCTGGACACTGATGTTTGTAAATGTGTCCCAAGGGCATCTGAATATAATATATGGTTGGGGCTGAGAATCAGTGAGTATATAGATGATTCGTTCATATTTCTAAGCTCTTAACTAGCAGATGCTATGTCATCTTATTTATCTTGTAGTACTGGAATATGTCAGAATCAGGATGTGGCAATATAAAACAGATACAGCTCACTGTCCCCCTTCCCATACAATGAGCCTACGCTGGGCTTCGCATAAACCAAAGTTTTGCACATGCATATCTTTAAAGCCCAGGCCAAAACAGATCATGTTTTTTTATCTATTCCAGAAGATGGTACCTGAACTCACAATATAAAGACTCAGATTCAGAAGATAGGGATTTTGAGCCACATTTTTTTTTTTGCTTGTTTGCTATATTATGTCTATGTATTTTTCTCTGTATCCCTCAAAATAACCTAAAAGTTATATGTCTATTATAATTTATTATAGAAATTAAAATAGCATTTTAAAATTTTAAAATTAAAAATTTTCAAATATAAAAATTTCAACAAGAAATATATAAAATCTCTTGGCCTGTTCCTTGTTTGAGGGTAACATACCACTGTTTTTAGGCTGTATGTCAAAGCTGATCTAAAATACATTTCTCTATCCACTTGCAAAATGATCCATAATTCTTAGAGGGGAAGAATGTCCTAGAAATCAATACATTGTTATGACAGTCACTTTTCTTTATGATTTAGGCTACTCTGGCTTTTCTACTGACCTTCATTGTTTAAATAGACACAGTACACTTGTACAGCTCAGTTTGACCAACATTAATTGATGTGTTCTCAGGGGGCAGGTGGACCCAGCCACCCCAGCCTCAGCTGGTTCCTTGGTCTCCTTGATCATGACCTTTCATGTGCTTTTTTCTTTCTAGCCCTTGACCATGTCAAGCTTCCCCTCACCTGGAGATTTTATACTTAGCTGTTTGTTTTCTGGAATGATCTTCCTTCAGGTCATCATACAGCTGGTTCCTCCTTATTTTTTCAGTCTTGCTCAAAGATCATGTTCTCAGAAAAGCATGACCAACCATTCGAAAGCTCTCCTCTCCACTCCACCATACTCAAGTCTTCATCCCATTACTCTGCTGTCCTTTCCTGTTATCCTTTTCTGAAAGCATAGGATTTATTGGCCTTTGTGTTTATTGTTGTATGCGCACCCTCTAGAATAGAACTTTCATGAGCACAAACTCCCTGTTTGTTTTTGCAGCTATAAATAAGGCACTGATATAGTTTGGCTGTGTCCCCACCCAAATGTCATCTTGAATTGTAGTTCCCATTACTGCTGCATGTTATGGGAGTGACCTGGTGAGAAATAATTGAATCATGGGAGTGGTTCCCCCATACTGCTCTCATGGTAGTGAATAAGTCTCACAAGATCTGATGGTTTTATAAGGGGAAACTCCTTTCGCTTGGTTCTCATTTTCTCTTGCCTGCTGCCATGTAAGACATAGCTTTCACCTTTCTCCATGATCATGACGACGCCCCAGCCACATGGAGCTATGAGTCCATTAAACTTCTTTTTCTTTATAAATTACCAGTCTCGGGTATCTCTTTATCAGCAGCATGAAAATGGACTAACACATGCACTTACAGCAGAAAAGGTGCTTAGTAAATATTGATGGAGTGAACGAATGCCTATCTTTGCAGTCTTACTAAGAATAGTACCAAATATAGTCCTGTATTCTTTAAGGTTGAAACTACTGATGGTTAATAGATAATGAGTGTGTACAGTTGCAATTTTATTTTAAGCTATAGTCCCTCATGCAATATGCAAATGTATGGATTTTAATTAGATTCACAGTGCCAGCCACTTTTGCAGAGAAGGCGTTTTGTAGCCTGTGCCTTGCTGACCTCTGACTGGCTCTAAGCTTCTACTAGAGAGGGCTTCTCCATTTGCACATTTTGCAATCTTAGTTGTTCCTTTCCATTTTCAGCAGAAGGCTGCTAGACATTAATGTCTGAAACTGTACTTCCAATTATGTGTTGAGGCTTCTTTAGATCACTTTATTGGGAGTAGCACCATGTTTATTTGGCATAGGGTCCTCAGTCTGCCATGGTAAAGTTTTTGGGTCTCTTGTGATTGCTCATTTCCATACATGTCGGCTCGAGATGGGAGGTGTATTGCAGAAAGCATCCATTTAATGTTAGTAGACTCATTACAGCCTGGGATCTTTTGTTTGTAATCTTATCCTCCCATTATTACCACATGATACTGAGAGTACTGGCCAGGGAGTCAGCTGCAATATCTTCAGGACAAATCCTTCTGACATATGGAATGACAGTTGGGCACTACCACTATTTTGAGGCACTTCTGTTTGGTCTAGACTAGCGCTTTAAGCCATATTGATATTGTACTCTGCCAGCCTTCCAAACATGTGCCTATGTTTGCATGTCAGCACCATTCAGTATCTTCAGTATTTCAGACTGCCATTCAGCATAGAAAAGTAGATTTGAAACCCCTACCAAAATCAGCTACACTTGTATCTCGTGCAACATGCATAGTGCAGTGCCCTTGCCCAGAGTAGGCACCCAATAAATATTAATTCTTTTTGCTGCTTCCCTGGTGGTTTGGTAAAATCTGATTTTATTCAAAAACACACTTAAAGAAGAATCTGCATCTTCCTGCATTTGAAGCAGCTGATTCTGCTGTTATGATTTATAATTTATAATTGAATTTAATGCAGCTGTAACTAAAACAGAGAAATAATCAGATACCAGCTATACAGTTGAATATATTATATATACATTGAATGTTTAAAAGAAGCAGATTCTTCTGAATCCAGTGATGAATGTTAATGTCAGGAAAAGAGGCACAACTAGACATTGTGTTGTGTGATGCAACAGGAAATCCTGGGCACTAGCTAGTAAGTCTAACAATAATATAAACTTGCATTGATCAAGCCTTTAAATCTACCTACTAGAACTTTTAAAACATTATTTTTCACTTCTATCACTTAAATCATCAAATAGCCATCAAGAATTTTGCCTACCCATGTCAGTCAACTCACATCCACAAGACAGAAGTTTGTGTATGAGTTTCTGTGAGAAAATATCGGATCAAATTTCAGACATTGTGTAACTATCCAGAATCATTATCATCCATATGCCAATTTAAAAGGCAGAGGTGTGGGTCAAAGGATGATGACAAACTATGGTAACCACACATTTGAGAAAACACCCCAGAAAGCTGGCTCCTCTCCCTAGCTGTGAAATACCATAGTTGTTTAAGGTGTGGTCTTGGGCCCTTTCCCTGATTTTGCTGCATGTTATCTTCCTGGACATGTCATCCACAACCATGCCTTCAATTTCCATTAGGTTGCCGTGATCCCCAGAATTGTATCTCTGGCCCAAGCTTCTGTTCTGAGCTGCCATTCCATATCCAGCTGCACCTGGGCTTCTCCGCTTGGGTGTCCCCCAGGCCCTCCACCTCAGTGTGCACAAGGCAGGACTCTCCATTGTTCCCTGCCTAGGGGTCATCCTCCAGGGCTCCTCTCTCTGGAAATAGTGTCGTCTTCAGCTAGCTGCCCAAGATCAAATCCCAAGTTCTCCCTGTTTACCATCCTCTCAGTTTCCTCCCACATCTAATTCAATATCAAGTTCCTCCTGCCCTCTTTTTTTGAGACAGAGTCTCACTTTGTCACCCAGGCTAGAATGCAGTGGCGTGATCTCAGCTCACAGCAACCTCCGCCCCTGGGGTTTAAGTGATTCTCCTGCCTGAGCCTCCTGAGTAGCTGGGATTACAGGTGTCTGCCACCATACCTGGCTAATTTTTGTATGTTTTGTAGAGATAGGGTTTCACCATGTTGACCAGACTTGTCTTGAACAGGAGTTCAAGACCTCAAGTCATTTGCCCACCTCGGCCTCCCAAAGTTCTGGGGTTACAGGTGTGAGCCACTGCACCCAGCCTCAAGACATATGCTTAATACAACATGTTCAATATAATATAAATTCCTTACAGTATCAGTATTAAAAACCATAGAATGTTCAGGGATCTCTGAAATCTAGTCCCACAAATTTCCATTTACATTTTATTTACTAAAAAATCACTGCAGTAATTTAAAATATTTGTAGGGTTTGCCAGGGTAAAATTCTCATATTTTGGGCTTACAACTTTGTACATAACTCTAGTTTGGCAAACAAACATCAAAAATATGGAATCTCCCTTAAAGATATTATGCATAAGTAGAGTCATCAAATTTAGAATATCAAGCCCCAGATGGTTTATCAGTAGCAACAAAAACTGCTTTCCTTGACAACACAAATTTTATAAACTGGAAATCATTCTCAGGCATGCACAGACAGACATATCAAGTCTACAAATACTTATTGCTATGTGCTTGGCACTACGTTAGGTACTTCATTACATGGCCCATAAAACATTACTTTAAAAACAAACGGAGAGTTGAAAACAAACTATTTACTCTTTATAGCAAATGCACTGAAGCCGTTCCAGAACGTGACCCATCCTCCAGTGCCATAGAGCAAGGCAGGGACCAGCAGGCTTTGAAAGCCAAAGCAAGACCATCAGCAAATCTGATGTTGGGCTATCCTAAAAATGTTAATTAATTTATATTCTTTTTTCTTTTCTGGTGACAGAAATTGTTGGGGATTCAATGTTTGTGTTGTTGTTAAGAGCAAATGACTCTAAATATGATAGAATGACCACGTAAACATGTCTTCATACGACCACTGTTAAGGAAATAAGGAATGAGGCTTGTAGCTTTAGAAGCTTCCCCTGTCACTCAGAGAGGAAGAAAATGAGAGACACGAGGATCAGAGCCACAGTGCTTAATCACTCCCCTACTAAGACTTTGTAAAATCATAAGAGGAACAGCAGTATAATGGAGACTCAGTGTTTGTGAAGGAAGTACAATCAGGCGGATAGAGGGCACTTTTGGGGGCCTTGAAGCTTCTGGAGGTGGTGGGTTGGGAAAAGCAGGCTGGATCAGGAGGCAGAGCCCAAGAACCATCTGATCTCTATCCTTTAAGCCTTTAAGGAGCTTAGAAGTTCCATAATCATAAAAAGGCAGTCGCCACCCTCAATGCACATTTGCCGTATTTCTACACTACACATTCTTGAAAGAATACCCTTTGATGTTCTATTTATTTCAAAGAGGATAGGTATTTTTTCATCCATTTCACATCACTCATTAGAGGTATTCTAGCTGCTAGATAAATAAATCTCAATTGAATGCAATTTATGGGATCCAAAAGCAATGTATGGATCAATCTAGAACTATATGAGGCTTAGCTGGTTTTATGAAAATACTTGTAACAGTGAAAAAAATCAGTAACAATTTATTAAGGTTTTTGTTCTTTGCATAGGTTTTGAAATGAGTTCTTACCCATTATAAAAGGCCTTAAATATTTTGGGAGCTGAAATATTGTACATTACCATCTCTGGTTCTTTTCCTGAGTTGACCCTTTATGTTGATAAAGCATATTTTTTTTTATACAGTGCAGCTGCCAGGCTCTGTCAGCCTCCTTAGGTGTTGGCACCTGGATTCCATGCCTAGATACACACACACTCAGAGGTGGTGAGCTTTCCCCCACTTACATTATCTTTCTGCAACAGGGAAAGAATGTGTAATGTTTAACCTTTGTAAGAAGCACTTGGAGGCTCATCTGATATTCTATAAAAGTAAGCAATGAAAGATTTTGGCTTAAAATCTGATTTCTAATTTTTACAGGAAAGGGATATTCAATCCATACATTGAATATCTATGACTACCTTGGTACTTTTTAGGTTGGAGCCTCACCTAGAAAAATCAAGTTACATTTAACTTTTTTTTCATAGGAGTGTTGTGAGCTATAGATAGGTATAAAAGATTCCCTAGATGGTTGAAAGTCTTCCCTTCCCTGTATCCTCACATTTTGCAACAAGACTTTGTAGCTCCTTCCAGCAAGAAATGATGTCTATTTATCTACTCTTCATGGTGGGCTGGCTTTGTGACTCCCTTTAGCTCATGGACCTCAGTGGAAACAATGATGTGTCAAGGCTGAATCCTGCCCATATGCTTTGAATGCTTCTACTCTAACTCTAAAACCCTGCTGATCCTCTATGTGAATAAGCGCACACTAGCCTGCTGGATGATGAGAGAATGTGGTTGTCCAGTTGTCATTATTATTCCCCCAATACCCAGTCATCCCCAGAAGCAGAGACACCTAGGTGACTGCAAGCTGACCAAAGACACAGGCATGAGCCCAACTGAGGCCAGAAGAACCTCCCACCTAAGATGACCCAAACTATAAAACTGTAGAATGAGGAGCTGAGAAAATGGCTTTGTTTTTAAGCTGTGAAGTTATTGGGTGGTTTGTTATGCAGCAAATGCTACCTGACATAAGAGGCATTATTGTCCTCATTGTACTAAAGAGGCACAGTAACTTGTTCCAGCTCAACTAGCTGGTAAATGGGAAGGCTATCCGGTTATTATACCTGCTTTAAGGGCCTACACTCTTAGTCACTTCACTGTCTTTTGATGTAAATGACAAAGTACATGCTGAGTGCCTTCCACATGCTCAGTGTTGGCTAGACATTTTCTATGTTTAGGGAACTTACTATTTCCATTTTGTTTTCCACTAATGAAAGTATAATTTGACAGTTCTCCTTATGCTATTGCCTCTACCTGAAATATATTTTCTACTCTTGAAACCTGCTCAAATGTAACCATTTATCAGGAACATCTTTTAATGTCCCAAAATAGAATTAAAGTTTTCTACCTGTGGTTGACTGCAAAATTAACCATAATTGCTCTCCTTCATTTCTCCTTGTCCTTTAAAATGTGACTTTTTAGTACATTCCATCAAGAAATGAAATCTCTTTCTCCACTCCTTGTGTCTAGACTGGGCTTGTCACTTGCGTTGGCCAGGAAATGTGGCAGAAGTGATGGTGTGCCAGTTCTCACACCAGGCCTAAGGTGCTTTGCATACTTCAGGCATTCTCTAGGAAACCCTAACTCCATATTCCAACAAATCTGCTGATGGCTGAGAGGCCAAAGGACCAGAGCTCAGTCAGCCAGCTTGCCTCAACTAAAGCTCCCAGACACGTGAGAGAACTCCACCAGGATCAGCAAAGCCAAACCACAGCTGACCACTGTTGCACGAGCGAGCCTAGCCAAGACGAGAGGATCGCCCAGCTAAGCCCAGCCTAAACTATCAATCACAGAATCAAGAACTAAATACACGTTCATCTAAAGCTACTAAGGTTGTTATGAAGCAACAGATAATGAATAGCTTCTTTGTAGTCTTTGGGCATGTTAAACTTATTTTTTTGAATAGCATATGTATTCAACAAAGGTCACCAGATGAATAAATAAATGACTAAACATTCAATTACTCTGAGATAAGATTTCTCTAACAAAACAGAACTCTGACTTTTTATTCCAGAGTGAATAATTCTATTTTTCCTGGCTATGAGACAGAGTGATGTTTATAGCACAGGGCCTAATACGTAGCAAGTGTGCTCAATAAGTGTTAACTTCCATTGATCATATAGGTGAAATAAGATGCCTAACAAAAGTTAAAGCAACACCATGCATTGACGCAAGCAGGATGTTAATTCCCAAATCCTTTCAAAATCAGGACAAACTCTCCTGGTATTTGTAGGATGGAGATTTAGTGCAAGCAACATGTGCTTTCTGCCACCATCCCCTCCCCCTCAGATACTGGCAAGCTTCTTTCTCTTTGAAAATAAACTTCTTTAAATAACTTCATAGCTACTCAAGCTACCCAGTTACAAAGAGCAGGAGCGTTATGCTATAGAAAGACCTCCCCAGGAGGCTTTCCTTGCTTGTTCTCAAGGCCTGTACATGTCAACTTTGGCTGCATATTGGAAAAACCTTGGGAGCTTTAAAAAATGCCTCCAGAGACAGATTTAATTAGTTTGGGGGTACACCTGCAGATGGGAATTTAAACAGTCCCTTGGGTAATTTTACTGAGTAGCCAAAGTGGAGAGCCACTACTCAACCTTTTCCTGGAGTGCCTCTACTAGTCAAATGATTATTATCAGATTTAACTTTAAAGGCAGTCCTAAATAAACCTTTTTGATATGTCTATAAGCAAAACCCAGCACTGAAATACTATAGCTGGAAAATAATTTCTTATAATGGACAATGACTGGCTCAAAAGAAATTAAGAAACAATAATCAGATAAGTAACTTCCTGATAATTAACTCAACAAGCATAATATGAACATCTGGCAAAGTCTTAACTTTCTTAAAAGCCTTAACATAATTACGTATTCAAAATTTTATTGGCCTAAATGAAATACCACATAATATTATTCACTATACTGAATAATAAATTCAAGCTAAATTGCATTTAAGTGTACAATCTAAAAACACATTAGCCTAAAATTTTTCTTTCTGAAAGTGTACATTATCATTTGGATGTAATGCTTTATCACAAATTAAGGCACAATTTAATATTTTAATATAATTTTGAGCTCAGATTCAACATGGGCATTTCAAAAAACTGGTCTTGCCTTCCTAGTACATAAGTGACTCACGTGGCAATATGGTTTGGCTGTGTACCCCTCCAAATCTCTCTTGAATTGCAGCTACCATGATTCCCATGTGTTGTGGGAGGTACCCAATTGGAGGTGACTGAACCATGGGGGTAGGTCTTTCCTGTGCTGTTCTCATGATGGTGAATAAGTCTCATGAGATCTGATGGTTTTATAAAGGGGAGTTCCCCTGCACATGCTCTCTTGCCTGATGCCACGTAAGATGTGCCTTTGCTTCTTCTTTGCCTTCCACCACGATTGTGAGGCTTACCAAACCATGTGTAACTGTGATTTCATAAAACCTCTTTCATTTATAAATTACTCAGTCTTGTCTATGTCTTTATTGGCAGCATGAGAACAGACTAATACAGTAAATTGGTACCACTGGTGGGGTGCTACTATAAAGATACCTGAAAATGTGGAAGCGACTTTGGAACTGGGTAACAGGCAGAGGTTGGAATAGTTTGCAGGGCTCAGAAGAAGACAGGAAAATGTGGGAAAGTCTGGAACTCATTAGACACTTGTTGAATGACTTTGGTCTAAATGCTGATAGTGATAGGGACAATGAAGTGCATGCTGAGGTGGTCTCAGATGGAAATGGCAAACTTGTTGGGAAGCGGAGTAAAGATCACTCTTGCTATACAAAGAGACTGGCACACTGTGCCCTTGCCCTAGAGGTCTGTGGAATTTTAAACTTGAGACAGATGATTTACGGTATCTGGCTGAATAAATTTCTAAGCATTCAAGAGGAAGCAGAGCATAAAAGTTTGGAAAATTTATAGCCTGATGATGAGATAAAAAAAGAAAAACCCATTTTCTGGGCAGAAATTCAAGCTGGCAGCAGAAATTTGCCTAAGTAATGAGGAACCAAATGTTAATCATCAAGACAATGGGGAGAATGTCTCCAGGGCATGTCAGAGACTTTCCCAGCAACCCCTCCCATCACAGGTCTGAAGGCCTAGAAAGGAAAAATGGTTTAGTGGGCCAGGCTGAGGGCCCGCCTGCTCTGTGCAGCTTTGGAACATGGTGCCCTGCATCCCAGCTGCTTCAGTTCCAGCCATGGCTAAAGGGGGCCAACATACAGCTCAGGCCCTTGCTTCAGAGAGTGCAAGTCCCAAGCCTTGGTGGCTTACACGTGGTGTTGGGCCTATGGGTGCACAGAAGTCAAAAACTGAGGTTTCAGAACCTCCACCTAGATTTCAGAGGACATATGGAAATGCCTATAGGTCTCGGCAGAAGTTTGCTGCAAGGGTCAGTCCTTAATGGAGAACCTTTGCTAAAGCACTGTAGAAGGGAAATGTGGGGTTGGAGGCCTCACACAGAATCCCCACTGGGGCAGTGCCTAGTACAGCTATGAGAAGAGGGCCACTGTCCTCCAGACCCCAGAATAGTAGATCCACTGACAGCTTGCACTGTGCACCTGGAAAAGTCACAGAAACTCAACACCCACCCGTGAAAGCAACGAGTATGGGGGCTGTATCCTAAAAACCCACAGGGATAGAGCTGTCCAAGGCAGTGGGAACCCATCTCTTACATCAGCATGACCTGGGTGTGAGACATGGAGTCAAAGGTCATTTTAAGGTTTAATGACTATCCTATTGAATTTTGGGCTAGCATGAGGCCTGTAGCCCCTTTGTTTTGGCCAATTTCTTCCATTTGGATGCGTGTATACACCCAATGCCTGTACTCCCATTGTATCTGGGAAATAATTAACCTGCTTTTAATTTTACAGGCTCATAGGTGAAAGGGACTTGCCTTGTCTCAAATGAGACTTTAGCCTGTGGACTTTTTAGTTATGCTGAAATGAGTTAAGAATTTGGGGTACGGGTAAGTTGAGCAGGCTATATGCACGTGGAGATAGTAGTGCTGCCGGAAGCTGGTCCGCACTGTTGTACGCCCAGCTGGGCAGCGTGTGCGCTGTCAGACGCGGAGCAGTCGTGGCTAGCGATTGTGGTCGTAAAGTCGAATGGTCGTAAGTTGCATAGGTCGTAAGTCGATCAATACCTGTATATTTTTAAAAGTAGGATATTTAAATTGATGTAGTACAGAATAAAATGTCAATTTATTAGTCAGTAACTTAAAAGTTTTTATCTTTCACTGTGAGGAAGTAGAAAGGATGTCAAAATCTTTGAAGATAGCCAGAGATTTTAAGTACACATCTTCTGTATAAGCAGTAACTTTGTCCCACGTTACCATTAAGCACTTTTTTTGGTTGGTAATAAAAGTAAAGGAAGATTCTGTCAAGCATTAACTAGAGATAAGAAAAGCTTAATTTCTGGCTGGGCATGGTGGCTCAGGCCTGTAACCCCTGCGCTCTGGGAGGCCGAGGTGGACAGATACCAACCTGGCCAATATGGTGAAACTCCATGTCTGCTGAAAGAATACGAAAAAATTATCCACGCCTGATGCGGGTGCCTGTAATCCCAGCTACTGGGGAGGCTGAGGCAGGAGAATTGCTTAAACCCAAGAGGTGGAATTTACAGTGAGCCACTGCACCAAAAAAAAAAAAAAAAAAGAAAGAATTTGGGGTACAGCTAGTAAGGCATGATTAGTTTTGAAAGGTGAGGACATGAGATTTGGAAGGGGCCAGGGGTAGAATGATATGTTTGGCTGTGTCCCCACCCAAATCTCATCTTAAATTTTAGCTCCCATGATTCCTACATGTTGTGGGAGGGATCTGGTAGAAGGAGATTGAATCATTGGGGGCGGGTCTTTCCCATGCTGTTCTTGTGATGGTGAATGAGTCTCATGAGATCTCATGGCTTTATAAATGGGAGTTCCCCTACACAAGCTCTCTCTTGCTTGCTGCCATGTAAGATGTGCCTTTGCTTCTTCTTTGCCTTCCACCATGATTGTGAGGCCTCCTCAGCCATGTGGAACTGTGATTCCATTAAATCTCCTTCCTTTATAAATTACCCTGTGTTGCGTATGTCTTTATTGGCAGCATGAGAACAGACTAATACGGCAATAGTGTTCTTTTTTGTGATTACTTCTTTTTTGGTAGAGTTCAAAAGTGCTGAAAAGTGATGGGTAATCTTATGTTATAAACTATATAGTGCATATATAATGCATGCAAATTTCTTTAATGCCAAAATTTCATTTTCAATAAACTCTATGCTGTAATCACAAATGGACCTCCAACACACATTCAGAATCAAAATTCTCTAAACCACAGGTTCTGAAAAATCTGTTTTGACCCTCTGACTTCACAGATAAGAAAAATGACACCCAGAAAGGTTAAACAAGTCAAACAACACCCATAACACCAAATGGCTGGGAATGGAGTCCAGGACATCTGAACGTGCATCCTCTCGCTCCTCTAGGGGCGTCTGGAAGATAACAGTGAAGTGTGTTCAAGCCCTACAGAAACAGGTGGCGGGGCTGGATTTGGTACCCAGCTTTTGCCAAATACTTGGATTTTGCCAGCCTCTGCTATAGATGGCTATGTTCAGTAGAAGACACTGACAACAGGAGATATCATTATCACTTTTTATACTTCAATTCTTCTTATCACAAAACAGGCTGAAGTCAACTATGGTTATTTAATACATTAGTTATAAATGCATTTGCTGTACTTTTTCTAGTCTATTATTAACGTCTTACATTAGTATGGTACATGTGTTACAATTAATGAACCAATATTGGTACATTATTATTATTATTATTCAGATTTTCTTGATCCTTTTATTTTTGGTTCCAAGATCCCATCTAGGATGCTGCATTACATTTAGTCTGCTCATTTTTCGTGTGTGTGTGTGTGTGCTTGTGTGTGTGCGATGGAGACAGAAAGACAGAGAATATGAATATTTTTCTTCTATGTAGCAAATTAAGGGTAAATCTTACAAATTACAATTCTCATGTTCTCTAATGTAAAAGAAAAGGGCATATGTTAATGAAATAATCTGTAGTTTCAATTATGGGAAAAACACTGTGGATTAAAAAAGGCCTGGGTTAAAAAGAATTTGACATTTAGAAGGGCCTGGAAACAGAGTTTCTGATTCCAGCATGGATTAACAAAGCCTAAAAAGCAAGGAATGGAGCAGAGTAGTGTGAGAATTTGGAGTAATAAAAGTCAGTTCACACAGAAGCATAGTAATGCAGAAGAAAGAAAAAACATTGCGCAATTTGTCATCATTTAGTTTAGAGGAGTCTGCATTTTTTAAATCCACAGAAATGCAGTGATAGTTTCCTTGCCAGTATTTGTGTAAAACATTTTCCAAACAAGACTGATTCATCTTACTCTGAAATGAATTGTTAGATCACAACAGTGAATGTTAAGGCGTTTGCATCCCTTATAGAAATGCCAAACATTTTACTATGCCTGATGCTGTACTATAAATAGGGAAATTCAAATGCTAAAAATGTTCCCTAAGTTGCCAAACATAGTGCTTTACCATCTACTTCCTGGTACAAATGACTTGTTCTTCCCAAGTCTGAAAATGAAAGCTAGCTGCAATTCAGAAAAATGCTGCAACTCACTTCAATTAATTCAACGTAAAAGTTACTTCATTTCTATATATTTCCTTTTCCTTAGATCATATTTACTGAAAGCCTCCTTTAGACATTTAACAAAGTTTTACTAAATCATAATTAGTCTGATGGCAGTTGGGTTTTAAAATTAACAATTGGAACAGCCAAGCAACATCAATATTGCTGGAAAATAATCATGCTGATCTAAATCATTCTGAATTGTTAGCCACATTTGGATATAATAGTAGATGTAAAATTTACTTACCATATTTTTTCTCAATAATACACGGGCACAATAATGCCCATCAATTAATCAATTAAAGGTAAAAGGTATTTCATTTCACAATAATGCCCATATATTATTGGGAAAATGGTACTCATTTATAATTGGTATTTCAAAATACTACCAATATCTATGTATACCTTCAATAAATAAAAAGACCATAAAACAGTATAGGGTTTTGTATAACTATTTAAGGTTAGTATTCATTGGAAGAAGTAATCCTTGTTTTTCACTGAGAGCTGGGACACGGAGTTATAAGAGATTTTCCTATGATGTGCACAGGGCAAGGCACAGCAAGAATTGCTTTATAACATTTTCTTCAAATTAGCTGACTATCCCATTGGCCTTTAATCTCCCTTCTGCGACTGATCAGACCTCACATTATCCAATTATCAGTAATCTACTCGAGAACAGCAAGATTCTCTTTAAAATGAATACAAATAATTATTTTAATATCTTTTCCTGACTTCTTTAAAGGTTTCATATGTTTTGACTTGTATAAACTTTGCAAACCTCTATGGAAAATATTTTAATTATTTTTAAATTTTATGGCACGTAAGAAGTAACTTAAGTAAAATTATTTGATTTTAAGTAAATTATTAAAGGTTACATTATCAAGTTCATTTAAATACAAACTTTACTAATTCTAATTTGACTTTTTTTCTTATTTAACAGTTATGTGCTATTTAGTCTATTTTAAGTTAATCATGTAATGAAATGCATGACTTGTAGACAAATTTTCGAAATGACAAATGGGCATATACTTGGTTTTGGGACCAATTCTTAAGTTTCAAGCCACAATTAATATGTCATGATAGATAAACAGATAAAAGTTGTTTTCATTCATGAATATTTGGTAATCTTGCATTATGGACAAAAATAATCAACCTACAATAGTTTTTATGTTTAATTATAAAATAATGAGACAAGATATAAAAAGGTTTAGGTTGCTGTTTGTATACACTTCTCTGCAGTTAATGTATATATATATATTGTGTTTCATTTGACTGTGTTGTCAGCCTATCAGAAACAATGTAACGAAAGAGAGAGAGAGCAAAATGAGAGAACGAGAAAAAAAGAGAGAGAGGGAAAGAGTAGTATTTATTTCTAATAAATAAAAAGCCAAATTATATATGATTATCATTACTTTTTCTTTTTTCAACATTGAATTTTATACCATATAAATGACCTAATAGGCTAATATAAAACTTTACAGATATATTAAGATATTTAAGATTAAAAGAATAATGCAATAAACACCCATGTTTAGAAATAAACACCCAGTTCAGGAAATAAAACATTATCTACACTATGAAAAGTCTGTAAGAATTTTGACCAGATGACTGCAGTTATAAAAGTCACATCAGTTGCTTCCTCTGCTTACTGTCTTTAATCAGTTATCCATTATACGTATAAAGTAACAGTACATGACTAATTATAAAAACTAATTAAAGCCCATGGGGGCTTGCAGTGTTTATGTGAGTCATAAGCATGTTCACTCATCTGACTCGCACTAATAGCTTCACATACTTTAAGAAGTCCTGAAGCAGTATTATTTTCTTAAATGTATTTAATCATTTTATTTATTAATAATTACTTTAAAAATGGAACCTAGTTCTGAACCTTTACTACTGGAACAGAGTAAAACCCCTAGGACACCTTTGCATTGCAGTGATTTTGTGAAGAGGCTGCTGGGAAATGCAGATCCAGGCTTGGTCAAAGCTAAGTTAGAGATGCAGGAGGGAGAACTGATGTGAAGACGCATAAAGGAGGCCACCTGGAGAGCAGCTGATACTCCCGGGCTCCTGGCACACAGCCCCTCCAGGATCTGGAGAAACTCCAGAGTCCAGAGTTAAGACCCGAACAGCTCCACATATACACAAGATGGGCTGGGCTAAAACATGTAATGGTTCAATAAACGTGGATGATGTATATAATATGTATGTATCCACAGGTACCTATGAAGTGTATCTACTGGTACACTTGGTGCCATTCTGCCACAGAGCTGAAATTTCTACCTAAAAGACCAAAGGACAATACCACAGCATTAAAAGCCATGGGAAAAATTTGTTCAAACTGGGAACAATTGTTTCTTCTAGAAAAATGTTTGTTTTTAATTAGGACTCTGTTAATTAGGAAGTTATGGTCCTAGTTCCCTTTTCAAACTGTTCCTTAGAAAGCACAGAACAAAATTTGGTTTTATCATATTAACCATGAAGGATTTCATAGAACATATTTTGCATAATAACTTCCCTCCTTCTTCCACCTTTTTATTTTATTTTATTTTATTTTATTTTATTTTTGAGATGGAGCCTCGCTCTGTTGCCAGGCTGGAGTGCAGTGGTACAATTGTGGCTCACTGCAACCTCACCTCCCAGGTTCAAGTAATTCTCCTGTCTCAGCCTCTCGAGTAGCTGGGACTACAGGCACTCATCACCACGCCTGACTAATTTTTGTATTATTAGTAGAGATGCAGTTTCACCATGTTGGCCAGGATGGTCTTGATCTCTTGACCTCATGATCTGCCTGCCTTGGCCTCACAAAGTGTTGGGATTACAGGTGTGACCCACCGCGCCTGGCCCATGTTTTCTACCTTATTATTCTGTCTCATTTTACCCTCACCAGTTTTCCATTTGATGTGTTGAATATTGCATCTTATTCTTAAAACTGTTCTAGAACAAAACAGCCACCAGCTTATATGGAAGAAAAAAGCTTAGAGAAAATTCAGTTCCATCCTCCGTATTTTACAAATGAGAAATTTCAGGCTCTAAGGTCCCAATAGCTATCAGTTTAAAAAGAGACTGGAATTTAGAGATCCAGAATATAGCTTATTGATTTTCCCTCAATATCTGTTTGTCTCCTGTGACATTAGATTTTTATTTTTTTTACCTCTCCTTAAGACAACACTGTCCAAGGGATGTTGATAGACATTTTCACTGACCTGAGGCAATATACAATTTAGGAAATTCTGCATTCTACATGTTGCTTTGGAGAATCACAAGAAAATTCTGAGAAATCCTGTGCAATAAGTAAATCAATTTCATTCTGCTGAACCCATGTCTCCCAAACATATCCAACCACTAATAAACCATTTTTTCTTTTCTCTTGTGGGGGCATCCAAATGAGAGAGAGCTGCACCCATCAACACTCCTCAGATTCCACTTTGGGAAGTTCTGAGTTAAGAAAGGTCTGCAGGAGCAACGGTCTAAATCCCCACAGTAGCAGGAAGGGAGGAATGGTCAAAAGTCCATTCTGAAGAGCAGCTGCTCTCCACACTACCAGGTGGTGCTACACCGCACTGTGCCCAGGGCCACAGGATGTCAAAGGGCCCGGGATCCACCAGTGAAGAAGCTGTAAAGGAGGGCAGGGCAGTACCCTAGGCCTTTCTTTGCATGCTGCTTGGGTGTTCTTCTGCAGGCATGCCACAGGATGCAGCTCACTCTGACAGCCACAGGAGGAGGTGCCTGGAATCCTCTTTACTATGTAACATTAGTCTGCACCCACTGTGAATTCTAAAAAGACAGGGATGACAAATTCTTCTTCCACTGAGCAAATGCCATCAGTCAGTGGGGACAGAGTTCCAAAAATGACAACATAGCATGGTGTGTGTACCTCTGTGGGGGCAGCGTGTGTGTGTACAGAGCCCAAAGGGGCCTGACAGCTAAGCAAGCTCTGCTATGGCCCAAGGGACACCTGTGTTTGGACCTATGGAGCCCTAACGCCTAGACCCTGTAGTAGATGCCAATGGCAAGTCACTCTACCCTTTGGCAAGTCACTTACCTTCTCCGCTTTTGGTTTCCTCTTTGGTAAAACAGAATTGTTAATAATAGCAATAGGGTGATCAGGAATATTTGCAAAGTGCTTAGACTACTGCTTACCTCACTGTAGGTACAATTTAAGTGTTTGTTAAATAAAATAGTGTCATTCACCTATAATCCCAGCTACTCAGGAGGCTGAGGCATAAGAATCACTTGAATCCGGGAAGCAGATGTTGAAGTGAGCCCAGATGGTGCCACTGTACTCTAGCCTGGGCAACAGAGCAAGGCCCTGTCTCAGGAAAACAAAACAAAACGAAATTCAAAATAAAATAGTGTCATTAAGTGTTTACTCCAACTTCCCTCAATGGGTAAACATTTTCTTTCATAATTGATGGTGACATATAACATTGGTGAAACAAGTCCCTTGCGTGCCGTGCTTTGGGGCATCTGGCCGAGCTGTGATGATGACACACATGAGGCCTGTGCCCATGCTTACTTAGCTGCCTGCAGGCTCTCCCAGCTTTCTGGCGAGGTGCGGTCACATGTTATGAAGAGCCAGCTGCCGGCATGTGCTAAAGATCAGGCCTTGGGGGGTTACCGGAGATCCCGGTAGAAAAGGAATAAGCACGCAGGACAGGAGGCGTGGCTGCAGACTCACAGATGGGCCAGCAATTACCCTGCACATGGCGGTGTCTTCCAGGGGCCTGCTGGTCCTGCTGCTGCAGGCAGCACCTCCAAGGAGCCCTGGCTGGACCAGGAGAGCTTGGCCCTGCCTCAACCTCACGTCCCTTGGTAATCCTTATCTCAGCTGTGAAAAACGATAAAATAAAAACTGCTTGAAAAACAGACCAAAAAATGTACCAAATAGAAACAAGAAAGGGAAAGTGTATTAAAGCCTTGGTTATTTTTTCTTGCTATCTTTGTAATGTACTTGAAAGTACCATCATGTAAGTATATTTCTAAACATTTTCTTTTTTTGAGACAGTGTCTTGCTCTGTTCCAGACTGGAGTGCAGAGGTGTGATCTCAGTTCGCTGCAGCCTCTACCTCCCAGGATCAAGTGATCCTCCCACTTCAGCCTCCCAGGTAGCTGGGCCTACAGGTGCATGCCGCCATGCTTGGCTAATTTTTGTAATTTTTGTGGAGATGCGGTTTCAGCCATGTTGCCCAGGCTGGTCTTGAACTCCTGGACTCAAGCAATCTGCCTGCCTTGGCCTCCCAAAGTGCTGGAAATTTAGGCATGAGCCACCACAGCCAGCCAATTTCTATACATTTTTTAAAAGACAAACATGCATCATCAAAAGGACTGTCTGACAAATTTATTTTAAAAGACTGGGAAACTTAAAAACAACAAAGCACATAGTATATGTGAATCATGGCACTAGTGGTGGAGTAAAGGACCGGCTTTTGTTACGTAAGATTAACCCTTATGCAGGCTACATAAAAAGTAATCCAGTGCTCTACTGTATACTGATACTACCACAGATATAATTTTAGAAGTCTCATAATTTATATTATGTAGTTTTAAAAAAAAAATCCAGGGATCTGTTCTTAAAAACATAGGCCATGATTGGGAAGTAATGATAAATTTGTCTGTAAGCGTTAAGGACGAGGTTGCCCACACCTGCTGTTGGGGCTGCTGGTGGCAAGCTCTCCCACTCTCTAGCTCACACACTGCCTGTGAACACAGTAGCCTAGCACACATGCACACACACAAAGTCCCCAGACACCTGGGGCTATCAGGGACCATCATATTGCCGACTCCTTGTATTCAGGGAGAGGTGGAAACACATAGCCTCAAGCAGCAGAAACACCGGGCCTCAGTCATGGCCAGTTCAGTTTCCAATTCCGGGTCTGCACGCTGCTTTGAGCCTTTGCTTTTATAGTTGTTGCCTTTAAAGTTCTGAACATTTGGGGCATGGCTCCCTCTCACTAGCAGTGTACCTCTACCTCAAGGCACATTTTTAAATGTATCTTTGGCAGCACACACTCACTTCTGTGAACCACCAGATGACGTACATAGGTTAATTTTCATTTCTACCAACGTGAATGCTGACATACAAAGGGCAATATCAAAGCAGGTCTAGTGAGTTCATCAAGTATTTCTAAACTTCCATGATTTTAATTCTTGTTACTACAGTATTTGGATAGGCATTCTGCTATCTTAGAGACTTTTTTTCATGTAACACAGGCAAAATGCAATGTGAAGAAAACTATCACTGAAAGGAAAACTATTTCCCCAAATTATGACTTACATCTACAGTAATGAGAAGCTATTAAAACAGATTTTTGAAGAATCTCTAAGCTGATCTGCTGCTTAGAATTTTGAGATTTCCCACTGCTCTGCTATTTTCCCATTCTGTACGCACAGCACAGATTCCTGCCAAGCCTGTTACAGTGAACAAACAATGTCCTCTCTGTCAGAACAGAGAATGAATAGTATCACAAAATTCTCCTCTAATGTACAGCCTACATTCCCCTCACCCCAACCCTTCAGAGGAGAATAACCAGGATGAGGACCGAGGAGGCAAACAGGACTCTCTCCTCATCAATCTGAAACTGCCTTCTAGAACACTAAGGGCTAAGTAGTGCCAACTATATCATATTAACTTCTAAACAGGGAAAGTTGGCAAGTTTATTTTCTTTTAAATGAGATCATATGTTTTTGCATTTCTGTGTGTGTGGGTTACACAAATATCTTTATAAGGAAGGAAGGAGGTGTTTCATCAGATAAAATTTTAAGAGACATTTCATCAGATAAAATAAAACAGCTTTTAGCTCCAGACTGAGCAGCGACAGGGGAACTTCATAGAAATGACATAGCAATTTGTGCTAAAATATTGGCAGCTAATTCATGAATGCTGAAGCTGACTATGAATTCAGCTGCTTCTGTTAAGCCTTTATTCCCACTGAGCTCATGATTCATAAAGAAAGCGCCTAGAGTTACTCCTGTGAAACACAGAGTATCATGCTGACAGATTCTTCTTTGGTCTCTCTCTCTCTCTCTCTCTCTCTCTCTCTCACACACACACACACACACACACACACACACACGCCTCCCCACAAGAGGCATTAAAGATACAATTTCCAAAACAAGAATTTCATAAAGCATTTCTCACAAACCAATGAAAGGTTTTCTAAAGACTTACTTAGCAAGTATTTTCACAGAAGAACATGGAGTTCCTTAAAATCTTTCATACTTGTCTCAGTTGGTGCAAAATATTATGATTCAGGCTTTCCCCCTCTTGTGATATGAATATAGCATATATTTCATTTTAACCTCTAAAGGAAACTACTCATTTTTTTTCCTCATTAAAGATAAAATGTTATTTTTATAATCAAACCCCACTGGCTTTTGTGTTCACAAGCATCTGTAACATGAAGAAAAAAGGCCAGCCTCTCCTTTCTTCCTCATTTCCCACACATTTTTCGTCCAGCCCAGTGAGCTCCCAGATTCTGATGGCATTCTCCTGGTAACACATTTAGAAGAGGCTGCAGGATGCCCCCACAGCACTGCTCTCTTCTCTGTCTTTCTCTCACATCACTCTAGGTCTGTATGAGACTAAACAATTAAACCTTTGTGCTGTACTGCTGCCATTTGAAAATTCTAATGATGTGCTCCCTTATTGGTTCAATGGTAATATTTACCTTGGAGAAAACGTTTGTCCAGAAGAGTATTCCAAATTCTGGCAATGTATCCCCTTTGAAATGTTGTGGTGAGAGTTCTCTCTTCTTTCTTGGCCTATAACCAAAGAGAAGGAAAGTTAGAAAAAAGGCAGATGGGTATACACTGTGAAAGATACTTTTTCAGTTCACTGTAAAAATGCCAGTGTTCCTACATCAAACACCGAGCTTTTTATTCTGATATTCCTTCCTGAACAAAGCAAAAGGCAAAGTAGAGGCACAACTATAGACAGTAATAATTAAATAAACAATTTTCAATAAAGAAAAGTTCTTTTCTCCCCATCCCCCCAAAAATTTTTATTAAAAAAAAAAGTCAAGTCAGTATCTAATCAAATACAAATCAATTTACTTGTTCTTTCCATATTTTTCCTAGTTTATGCCAAGTAAATCTCTGTGTTACTATAGTGATATTAAAATCCAAATAACTGTTTTCTGAAATTTGAAATAAAACAAGTGATTTGTTTAAAAAGAGGATTTACACTTTTTGGTAAGATAAGCTGTAATTCAGTTCAGAACATTTCTTATTAAAAGGAAACTTTGGTGCAGAGTGAACAGTGTGACCTGGACTACATGCAGACCTAGCCCCAAGCCATCCCTTCACGTATTCTGCTGTGGAAATGGGGAAGATGTGCAGAAAAGGAGAGGCTACATGGGCAACTTCCTTTGCTGTCCCTCCTGATTCACCAGCTCCCCAATCCTATCTGTGGTTTTGCCCTATTTTTGGTGTCTAGCCCTTCCTCTGCACCTCTTCCTCTCTACTTCTCTTTCCATCCTCAAATAAGCCTCTCCCATATTGAACACTTACTTTACATAAGACACCATGACAAGTGCAGTGTGAAACGGAGGAGGGAAGAGGGATGGAATGAATTAATGAATGAACGAACAAATGAAAGAATGACTGTGTTCACACTCCAAGGAGAATATCCTGGCTGTTGACTAAGATTCAGAACATCGCAATCATTTTAACCAACTGAGGTATAACTCCTGATTTCCAATATAACAAACAGAGTGGAACATGAGCCTTCTAGATTTGCATCTACTGATGTTCTTTTGTTAGAACCACATATTATCATCTTAGACTGTGTGTTGCTTTCTCCCATAGCAGAGTCAGCAGAATATTTGTATTATCTTGAGGTATATCTATTATTTCCTTGACAGTTAGAAAGTGAGAAACTGCTGCCTTTTGTTTGCCACAGCATTCAGCTACATTATTATTTTCTTTCAATAAGTTTAAAAAGATCAGAACAAGACACACAATCATGGGCTATCTTCTTCTAACCCAACTCTAGGTCTTTGTGCTGTCAATCACACCAACAAGGAGACAGCTTCGCTGGGTGCAGGGCTTAATGGACAACTGAGTTCCCAAGGCATCGTGCCACTCCTTTATTGGACTTCAGGACAAGCCTGCTTCTGAGCTCCTGTCATGCAGATATATTGAGATGTGGATTCCAACCCTAAACCTCTCCACTTTTCCATGTCATTATGGTCAATCCAGGGTATTCTCCTGAATTAGTCAGAAATATGAGCAAGATTTAATTATCTAAATAAAATTGCTGCAATTTTAACTGCAAATATTTACAGTTAAATAAGGTAAAATGTAAAGAATTAATGATTTTCTTAAAAAATGTCAAATTCTATTAATGTGTATCAAAAATAATGTTTGGATGTGCTTTCCCTATTACCAGATATGAATAAGATCCTAATTTGAAAATTAGAGACAAGATTTGACAGTTAATTTAATAATACAAAAATGGTACACAGTTTTATATTTTCAGAACATACATTTTGCAACTTAAAAACATTCCAAGGAAACAAGGTCATTAAGACACTGTAGTGCTATCATAAGGACAAACATAGAGCTCAATGCTTTAGCATCCAGAAATAAACCCATATGTTTATATTCCTTCAACTATATGGCCAATTGAGTTTTTGGCAAGGGTGCCAGGACTATTCAACAGGGAAAAAACAGGCTTCTTCAACAAATGGTTCTGGAACAATTAGACAGCCATTCTTTTATAAGAGAATAAACTCAGACCACAGAAAAAGTTAACACAAAATGGATAAAATACCTAAAGGTAAGAGCAAAAAGTACAAACCTGTTAGAAAAAAACCAAAGAGCTAAATCTTCATCAGCTCAGATTTGGCAGTGGCATGTGACCCCAAAAGCACAAGCCAACTAAAGAAAAAAAAGATAAACTGGACTTTATTAAAATAAAAATATTTGTAATTTAAAGGATAATATCAAGTGAATAAAAAGACAACCCAAGGAATGGGAGAAAATATATGCAAATCGTATGTGATAAGGGATTTACATATAGAATATATAAATAGCTCTTATAACTCAATAATAAAAAGACAAATAACCCAACAAAAAATGGGCAATGGATCCAAATAGACATTTCTCCATAAAAAATATACAAATAATAAAAAAACACATGAAAAGATGCCAACATCAGTAGCCAGCAACGAAGTGGAAATCATCCACAATGAGATGCCACTTAATACCTTCCTAGTGATCTGCACTTGGCCATAACAAACATGTCTAAGCTAATAACAAGTGTTAAGAGGATGTGGAGATATCAGAACCCCCATGCCCCGCTGATGGGAATGTAAAATGACACAGCTGCTTTTAAACAGTCTGGTAGTTCCTCAGAATCTTAAACAGAGAGTTACCATTGGACCCAGCAATTCTACTAGGTACATAGCAAAAGAAATGAAAATACACATTCACACAAAAACTTGCACATAGATATTCACAGAAGCATTATTCATAACAGCCAAGGAAGGAGAAACGGTGCCCCTCAACTGGTGAGTGGGTATACACAAAACGTGGTATATCCATACAAAAGAATAATATTCAGCCATAAAATAGAATAAAATACTGGTACATGTTACAACACGGACGAACCTTGAAAGCATGCTAAGTGAAATAAACCAGTCACAAAAAACATATTATATGATATTATATGATTATATGTTTATAAGAAACGTCCAAAATAGGCAAATACATAGACACAGAAAGTAGATTTGTGTTCCTTAGGGCTGGGGAAGAAGGGGTGATGAAAATGTCCTAGAATTGATGGTTGCACTTTAAATAAGTGACTTGTATGGTATCTGAACTACATCTTAATAAAGCTCTTATTGAAACTAATATTCCAAGGATTTGGATGTTATAAGCATCAGTTATTTTCCAGATCAATCTTAAAAAATATGGCAAACCCCAAAATAATTTTAGCTGAATCATGAGAGTTGTTACACTAAGCAGATGACTTAGCTCTGTTGCAAACTATCATGCCCTGACTGGGACAAAGTGAGTATAATTCTGATAGACCAAACACTCCTTCAGGTCTCCTTTCATCATGCTGATTATTCCCAAGGGTGATAGAGATAACAAGGTGCATCACTGCAAATGATTATTGACCCAATCAAACAGAAATCCTGTGCCTTCAATATTGATTTCTTTTTCCACCAAGTGGAATTTTAGGACTTCCGATACTGATGATTAAGTCAAATATGCCCTCTCCCCAAAACTCACATATCCTGTCCATGGAATGCCATGCTCAGCAGTTTCTGCTACACCTGGCTCTCTGACAGTTTTCACAAGGGTGGTTAGCAGCTTCTTAACACTGATGATGACATTCCTAAGAAGGCCCAAGCGAGTGAACTCCGGGAGTACAGGATGTATTTTTACCAAACTAACCTGAACTCTTGTTCTGGCTAAAGCCACTCAGAAGAACCGAAATAGCGCAATTCTGGGACACTGAAACCCTGACAGATGAGATGTGCACCCGACAGATGGCCAGGGCTGAGTCCCCGCTGGCAGTGCTGGAGAAGGGTCTTAGGAGAGGAGCGTTTTCTCAAGATTATATCCTAACAGTCTTTTCTGGGGAAGGAGTAATGATGTTGAGAGTGCAGTCTCCCTGCTATCTGGGTAGACAAATACAGGGACTGAGGAGAACAGACTTCAGCAATCTACTCCAAATTCACGTCTGACTTTTAAAAACTATACCTGGAGGCAAGATATCTACTCAGAATGAGACTAGAATCATGAAGCTCAATTATAGATTCTCAAATTTAAACAAAACTTAAAGATCATCCATAAATCAACCCCACTTGATACCTGAATCCTTTCTACGACGTCTGTGACATCTCATGTGTAACTGCAATGTCAAAAGGACTTGGTTAAACAGTTCAACATACTGAGCACTGACTGAATCACAGTGCTTAGAATATAGTAACTGCTCGAATTTATTCACTGACTGGGTGAATTAATTTTAAAAAATCAGAGTAGGCTCCAGGATGTTGCTGTAATAAAACCTCTCTCCCTCACAATCCTTGAAGACAGAGAAGAGAGTAGGATTACAGGTTGCTCATGACTGGCATACCACTGAAGCAGTATTTCCCACATGCAAACATCATTCCAGTAAACACAATACTTTACCTCTGTTGCAATGGAAATAAACCAATAAACAAAACTTAGACCTACTAATCTACCTATGCTGAATTCCCTTCCATAACAAAGGGCTTCCTCCATCCTAAGGAATCTCTTTCTGTCTTTGGGAAGCCTTGTTAAATTTGAGCTAGGAGTAATTAAGAAAGAAAGCCTCTGTGCTCCAGAGGCTTAGTGGCTTCAACCTACTTGGAATCTCAGTTCTAACGTCTAGGGCCATGCAGAACAAGCCCAATAGTTCCCCAACACGGCAACGCTTCAAATACTGGAAGACATCTATTTAAAGAAGTCCCTCTTCCCCTGCCCTTGAGCCTCTCCTCCTCTATTCCAAAGAATATGGTTTTATGTATCACCTGTCATAACTCAAAAGAACACAAAGACTGCCAGAAGAAGGGAGCAGTTCCCTGGCCAGGTCTGCCCACAAGAACAGACTAGGTGAAGAGCCTGCTCCAGCTACAAAGCCCAACCTGGGAGGGCAGGCCAGCAACCAAGCACAATGTCCAAGGGACAAGGCAACATGGACCTGATTTAGGAAATAACCCTTACCTGGGTTTTGGTGGTGGGAGTGAGTGGGGATCTTTGGGGCTCATCTATCACAGGGAGGCAAAGCTATGAGCAAAGAGTAAGTAAGTTGGTGAAGTCAGGAAGGTGATCCATTACCATCCTGGAGGTCTAGTTACAGCAACAGAATCTGGCCACTGAAGTGACTCAGAGTAACAGCCACAATTCTCAAGAAGGCCACCTGGCAAGAACAACATAGACTATGAGACCCAAAGAAGATCTTCAGTCCCAGACACTTGGTTACACAGCAGCAGAAAGAGCTGAAACTTGGAAGGCCAAGGAGTAAGGCTCATGGGAGCCTGAGAATCATTACTGGGATACCAGAGCCTACATCTGCATGGCCATAAAATCGCTGGAATGCAATGTAGTCATCCTAGTGTTCACTGGGGCAATACCATCTCAACATGGGAGATTACCATTCAAAAACAAGCACAGCTGGCACTGGGCAAGATGCTACTGTGGGCGAGGCACAGAGAGAGTATAATTAGTATGTGCTCCAGTGGACTGTGGGGTAGGTTTAAATATCTTAAGCGTTTCCTGCTTTAGTCAGAACAAATTCAGATTTGGGGAGGGCAACGATGGTTCATGCGAGAGGGACAGATAGTGAGGAAACAGGGAAGGCAGCAGATGTACTGGGGGATGGGGGACTGGCACTGTCATTGTCTGGATGTTCTCTTCTAAAAGATCAAGCTCAAAGGCAATTCTCCAGGTTAAGCACTTCATTAGTGAAGAGTGGAACAGGACTCTTACTTCTGTCCACCCACATTATTTAGAAGGCCAAAGATCACAGAATCCTTTTTACCAGCCCTGCCATACACACACACACACACACACACACACACACACACACACACGCACACACACATACACATGTGTATATATGTATTAACATATATACATGCATCTATATATACAATGTTATATACACATATTAACACATGTCTACATATACTTACATTTGACTAAAATCTAAATTTCTGTGAAACACAATGTTGCTAAGCTTCATCTCTCCTTACTGTCCTTTTGCAATTTAACTGGGGGAGCAGGGTGCTTACATTGATCCCTGTGACATTTCTGCTTCTTAGACTTGGGTCACTATGTTAAATGTCAAGATGTTCCTGAATCCTGTTTCCATCAGTTTTTACATCTGCTCTCTCTCCCAACTTTGGGGCATGCATTTATATAGTTTTACTCATGTGAGGCCTAACATGTACTAAGATTGAAAAAGGTTAAAATATCAAAAACCTCTCTTCAGGAAGAGAGTAATGTATTAATCAGTTTTCTCTGGATATACCTACGAAACCAGTTATTAATCCAGCTAGTTACACACATTCCTTATTTGTCCAAATACTAAATGTTAGCAATTTGATATACTTTTGATTAAAAAAACCCCAAAACTAATGCATGATACCCATAAATTAATGCATGATATTTTTCATTAACCTGTCTGACTTATATGATGGGTTTAATACATTATCAATATAACAGAGATCAACCTCAAAGCATAGCTATTTCACTGACATTTCATATCCAGTCCACAGTAATCACGTAAGAAAACGGTATTAAATATGCTCAATGACACAGCAATGAAAGACGTAGCCCAAGACAATGCATATGGGCTATGGTGCCCTGTGCAATATTGGAGAAACATAACTACCAATGCTTCTGCCTCCCTTATCCCAGGATTCTTGTTTTCATCAGCTGCTCTTCTCCCCTTGCTAAGCTCCGTCGTGTTTCCTGGCTGCTTTTTCTTGCTGCTTCTCCCAGCTGTGTCTCTCGTTTTTTCCACTCCCCAGCTGCTTTGGCTCACACTTTCAGCCTTCCTGGTATTTACTGTGTTAACAGTTCTAGTCTTCATGCCATCTGATGTCTTCTATTTCATTTTTCACACACTCGAAAGGCTGAAATCCCTGATGTATGCAAAGCAGCAGTCCATTAAAAGAGGGTTTTCTGGGTTTCATTTTTTTCATTGAGTACAGAAAAAATGGAAGCAGCGAGAAAGGGTAGTTCACAGAGCTGCCAAAGAGAGGCCACTGTGAAGATAAGATGAAGGCAAAAAAAAATAATAATCAGATTTCTTTAGGCATCAAAAAGATTTTAAGTATGACACTGGAAAAACAGTTCCTTCTGAAAATCCTCTTCAATGGTGTGGCTTAATAAAAACGTTGTAATCTCCTTTCCAAGAGGAACATAATTTTCTTGAATTCTAGGAAGCTGATGATAAAAATCCTTAAACATGTTATCCTTACACTATCTACAATATACAGGATCCAGGTAAGACAGATACAGTTATAATATATACACTGAGTTTTTTAAAAATGACATTTTATTAGCAAAAGTCTTCTATTTTTAAGTATGCCACCTAGAAAGAGGATTAAAATGCCATGATTTAGTATAAGCCTTATCTGTATGGATCCATCCCAAGTGTGGCTTAGATATGAATTCCTTGCAGTTTCAATACCAGCAGAGAAATAATCAAAATGACAAAAGTGTTCAAAAGGAAAAGAAATCTTTCTTGATGGCACAGAATAGGACAGTTTGTAATATGCAGCACGATGTATTTAAGAGAAGTTCTACAGCCTGCTTCTCAGGCATCTGAATACAAAGCAAGACTAGCTTCAGTACTTAAATGTTGCCTTAGTGAATAGAAAACATATAAATTGACCCCTCTAATTATTAGTTTATAAATTGATAGTAAAATACAGATTTTAAAACATCTTCTTTTAGGTAATGTAAGTAAACACGAGATAATAGCTAGCACAACTGTAGAGGATATTCATTCAGTGATTCGTTCATTTTCTTTATTCACCTGTCAATGTTATTTCCCTGCTTATGAATAAAATGGACAAAAGTAAATATTATTCCAGTCCCTTCCACTCTGCACATTTAGGAACTTTCTTTTGGACTGGGACTTCAGCTGCCATTTTATAGAGCTTTGGCTTGTCTTGGCCTAATGCACATGACCTATCCTGCCACTGTACATCATGGGCACCTAACTGGGTAGCCACCTGGAACACTGCATTGTCTCTCACAGAGCCTCAGGTCTGCCTCAGGCATTTGTTGATGAGAAACAGTTCTCTGACTTCTGAGTTATCTAATCTTGGGATCACTCAAGGAGTTAGGGGTTGGAGGTTGCTGCCCCAGCAGAAGTTGTGTGAATGGGTATGCATGTGAGTGGGGAGAGGCATGCCAGAAAGACTTCCCTTTCCCCAGGATGCCAAGGAAGGTGTAGGGTCAGTAGCTAACATGAAGTCTGCCCAGGTGTGAGTTCGAGATGCCAAACATTCATGAAAATCTGCCGTGAAGTTCCTCTGCTGTGAAAAGTCCCAGTCCAACGGTAACTTCCCAGCCACAGAAAGGACCCTTACCTCTGTTCTTGGGGTTCTGCAGAACTGGCTGGGCTGTTTGTGTTGACCTGAGGCAATGGCTCTATCCTGGCTTACAGCCTTCAGAGGGAACACGGCCCTGCCGATGCCAGGATCTCAGACTTGCAGTCTCCAGGGTGGGGAGACAATCAATTCTGGATGTTTAAGCCACTCAGTTTGTGGTGCTTTGTTATGGTAGCCCTTGAATACAGAGCCAGTGCATAAAATGATGGTCAAGTTACCTAATATTCCAGTCCTGACTTAAAGACACAGAGATTAGGGTAAGGAAGGTAACTCTTATTACTTTACATACTTCATATCAAGAAAGTTTACATATCAACCCAGCTGCTATATAGAGTTATTTCTTAATCATATAAATTCGGATGAACATCAAAATAAGTCAAGTTCATGCAATTCATTATACAATTTCAAAGAGGGAACTTGCATTTTCAATTGTATTTTTTCCCAGCAACAGCTTGAGAGATGAATGACCAAAAAATATGCAGCATAATTAATGAGAAAACTTTCAATAATTATTTTAATTGTGAGGAAAAATTTTAAAGGGCTCCACAAGAATTTGTATTGACCAAAATTCCTGGGAATTTCTTTGCTTTACTGGGACACAGTATCTAAGACTGATATGCTAGATCACTTATTTTCTTAGACTCCCCTCTTGGTTAATTCATGCTCTGCCTTGTCTTTGAAAAGTCACTCAAAATTCATGCTCCTGAGTCTGCTCTGGTTCTCTATGTACATTTCCTCAGCCTGTAGTGTATAATGATGTTTCTGTTCTATTGTTTAGTACTTGTGTATATTTCAGAGTTATATTAATATACTTTAAAATTAGAAACAAACTCCATGATATTTCTGCTCAATCTCTAATTTTAATGGCAAGGAAACTGAGGCCCGGTTGCAATCACACAGCTATCTGAGGTCTGAGCCACAAACAAAACTCAGGCCACTTTTCACTACCTTCACCTCCATTGTGGTGGCTTAGCCATTTAACGCCACGTGTGCTGGTTTCCCCAATCAGGTGATTTGGCATTAGAGCAGGTGCCAAAAAACAAACAAACAAGACAAAAACCCTCATCCCAAAGGTTTTTCTGCAATGGCATGTCCAGATGAGTCATATCAAAATGCTTGCTTAAATATGAAATATTTATGATATAACTACATCTGTGTAAGAAGAGACTACTTAACATACGTGGCTGTTCTTTAGTACATTTATTATTTTTTAAGTCTCTTCCATTTATTTATTCTCTAGAATATATTTCTTTCAACCTGATTGTTTACAGAACTAATTGGCATTATGTATAGCCCATGTTTTACTTTATTAGTTGTTTTGACAACCAGACTAATGGCATTTTAAGTGAGATGTGAAATTTAGACCTTACTACTGCAGACCTTTGGCAGTCTAGTCAAAGAAGGAATATGGGCCCATCTAATTGATCAAATAAGGGTGGAAGAGGAAAGAGAAGAAGGAAATAAGAGAGGAAAGGAGAAAGAAAAGACAGACTTGAAAGACTGTGAACTCCCTTGTACAAAGACACAATGTCTATTACAGTTGTTAAAAATCACGACAACAAATGCTCCCGAGGGTAACATGGCTGCATCTTTGCATGTAAAACTGAAGCAGCAGACAGCAGTTTCCACATCAATCTGCCAAAATGGAGAAAACTGGTGTCACCCACAAGACTTGAAGAAACAAAAACACCCCTTGAATCTTAACCATGAGAGTGAAGATCAATAAATATAGGAGCAGCCTCCTCCCTGTGGAATCACATATGTTTTTTGTCTGCCATCAACAGGTGTTGCCATGGTAACTATCCTGTAGTTAAGGAGTAGTAAAAGCAAGAAAATCTATACAAAACCACAACAGAGGGACGAAATAAGAAAGACATGTTATAGCAAAAATAACCTCAGACCTACCGGAATGAGCAGCCAGAGACTTGACTGGCCATTTACCAGATCTTCATGTTATTAGAAAGAGATGCTGGAAGGAGAGAAGGTGTCAGCCCAGACCATGGTCCCTAGAGGAACCAAGGCCAGGGAAGTATTGTGAGGGGCTGCTGTGGCCTCCATTTGTTTTAGGTTCCACTTTATATTCCTATTCCTGTCTGTACATTTCAGCTCTGTGATGACTTTGTGAAGGAAAGCTGCAGTTGGGTAGTATTATATCAGGAAACGTCTAAAAAGTAAACATATCACCGAATGACTTCCTTGATTGTACTTCTATCTCTCTTAGGTCATACATTTAGTAATAATTTCTCTGCTTTCTTCCCTTCAGATACAGAAGTTCAGGATTGCATGCTACAAATTGGTGAAATATATAATTCATAGCTAATTCTTCTTATGAACAAGTATCACCAATATTTGTAGGCCAGGTGCCAGTAAATACCTCAGAGCCTGGCTGGGATCAAAACTTTATTTATTTATTTAAATTATACTTTAAGTTCTGGGGTACATGTGCAGAATGTGCAGGTTTGTTACATAGGTATACACATGCCATTGTGGTTTGCTGCATTCATCCCCCCGTCATCTACATTAGGTATTTCTCCTAATGCTGTTCCTCCCCTATCCCTCCACCCACTGCTATCCCTCCCCTAGCCCCCCACCCCCCGACAGGCCCCAGTGTGTGATGTTCCCTTCCTGTGTCCATGTTTTCTCATTGTTCAATACCCACTTATGAGTGAGAACATGCAGTGTTTGAAAACCTAATTTCTTTGGCCATTCCTCCATTGCTCATGGCTCACAATAATATCCACAGTAGTATCATGAATGAGGAAGTAACACTATTTTTGAAAATAAATTCTGGTTTTTTACTTTGTTAGCTATTGTTGGTGGTCCCCCAAATGGCAAATCTTATCCCCTTTATCTATCAAACTTCTTGTTGTTCAAATGACCACCCTGCTTTATAAATAAATAACATGGATTAACATACTTTGCTAACTTCTGTGATTCTTCAAGATTAAGGCAGCTGACAGAACAAGATTTTGGAAGATAAAGCCTGAAAGGTTTAGCTCAAGAGACAAATCCAAGGGGTATCAACTATATTCTTCTGAGGGCAGGCAGGCAACAGAGTGTCATAGAGAACAGACAGCCGATGCCTCACCAGTCAAGGCTCTTGCCCATTTCTGGGATTCAATGTCCCCTTCCATAAAGACATGGAAGCATTACCTCATTCAAAGGGTCAGTGTGAGGCTCAAACAAGATAATGCTGTGAAAGCATTTGGTCACTAACTGCAAAACACTAGGCATATAAAAGCTGATTTGGAAATATTGTTGTCACTTGTCTTTTAAACTTTCTGGTATGTTAACATTACTTTTAACACACTTTTTTAAATGATAAAATAAGTAGGCCATGACAATATTCACATGATAATTTTAGCAGAAAATCTTTTTCCTCTTTATCATTTGGAGACATTTATCTGATTTGAACATCATTTTCTTCTATGAATTCCCTTTCTTTAACTTTTTGTTCAGGCTAACAGATTTGTATCACAGGGTGGGTAGGTACACACGTGTGTATGTGCGTGTAAAAGAGAAAGAGGGGTGAGGAAGGGAAGGAGGAAAAGGAAAGTCAAACAGAGATGGGAAATCAGGGAGAGCAACAAGTGAAGGTGTTGGTGAAGAGAAGGAGTAAAGACTTTTCCCACCCATTTCAGAGATAAGTACCTAGACCTGAGGTTGTGTGTTACTTTGTTTGCAATTTATGGATCACTAGGAATAAGTCATTGGTGGCGTATTGGTGGCTGTATACACTCTTTAGCAGAAGAGATTCTGGGAATGGCATTAATTTCTGCAACTGGATCTCATCTCAGGGCACTGTTTCTACATTCTCAGCTCATGGGCTCCACCAATTGTAGCTGAAAATGCACAAATCCTTCTGTTTCTCTAACACTCCTAGACCCTTTTTACATCAAAATACACACTTTGTCTTTCTTTAAAGACAGTTCCCTTTAAAATGTTGCCCTTTTGCTTCTGGGTGTTTTGAATTCATGTTCCCTCTGCCACATCCCCTCCATCCTCCTCTACTTTCCTCTTTTACCACCCTGCTGTTTACCAGTCAGCTACTGGCCAAGTCTCAAGTCTCATGGAGTCTGTCTCCTTAAATGTTATAGTAAATGTCCAGTTTTGGTATACTGCATGCTTACTGAAAAAGTTCACAGAGCACAGAGGATATAGAGTATTACATTTTTTAAAAAAGAACGTTCCTTTTCACTATATTGTATAATCCCATAGGTAAGCACTGTTAGAGTTCAGTACAATACTTTTAAAAGGTCTGGAAAGATATAGAAATCTAAGAATACTTTTTTCTTTCTTTGTTACATGTATAATACCCTATTCTAGTCACCGTTCAACAGTTGTATTGTGTTCATTTACTGTGTATTAGAGAATGTTCCCTGGCAGTACATATAAGGTTGTCTCATTCCTTTTAATAACTATAGATATTCAATGAATGATATGGTTATACTGTAAGTGGGCATTCCGTGCCAATGCATGCTTAGATTATTTTTGGTTTTCCTCAATTATAAATGACACTAGAATGATTAGTCTTGCATATATACATATCTCAGCACATGAGTGAGTATAGATAGGATTCCTAGACATGGAGTTGCTGAGTCAAAGGACATGCACATTTTTCATTTTATTCTCCCGCTCCTTACTGACCTAAAAACCAAAGTTTTATTAATATATAGTAAGTAACCGTAAAAGGGAATATAATCCTTGGTTTTTCGGGGTTTCACCAGTCAGATTCATTTCTTTTAGTACCTTCTGGGAATTTTTAATATCCTTCTCCACTGATGGTATTTCTCTCTGACTTTCCAGTTTTGCTGTGGATGTGTGGATTTCTTTTTCTTCTTCTTCTTTTTTTTTAAACTTGAAGAATCTGGAGCATGACGGATAAAATAACAGCCCACCAGACTTCCTGTGCAGTCAAGGCCAAGAGGTTCCCAACTACTCTTGCCCCTTTTGCATTCATCCTCCACACAGCTCTCCAAGTGACTTGCTAAAATGCAAATATTAACACTTGACTCCCCTGTAATAACACCTGGATGCCTGGGGACAGATATGGGCTGAATTTTATTCCCTAAAAAATGTTAAGAGTCCTAACCCCCAGAACCTCAGAATATGACTTCATTTGGAAATACAGTCTTTACAGAGGTAATCAAGTGAAAATGAGGTCATTAGGGTAAGCCTTAATCCATTAGGATTGATGTCCTTACATAAAAAGTGGAAATTTGGACACACAAACAGATGTACCTAGAGAGAAGCAGATGTGAAGAGACACAGGGGAAATGCCATCTGAAGCCAAAGGCAAGGGCTAGGATTTTGTTGTCACAAGCCAAGAAATGCCTGAGGCTATCAGAAGCCGGAAGAGGCAAGGAAAGGTCTGTCCCCTGCAGTCTTCAGAGGGAGCATGGCCCTCCTAACATCTTGATTTTGGACTTTTGGTACCCAGAACTGGCAGAGAATACATTTCTGCTGTTCTAAGCCACCCAGTTTGCTGTACTTTGTTACAGCAGCCACAGGAAACTAAAACAGTGGGTCAAGTCCAACTCCTTAGGGATCTCATATAACCCCTTTCACACACTGACATGCAGCCTCAGAATCCTCCTCACAAACTTTCCTGCAAACACCCTACTGCCTTATCTACTCACATCCAAAGGTTCTAGGATGCTTCCTATGTCAGTGCATTTGAACACACCAGTCCCTCTACCTAAATTTGCTTCTCCCATTCCCTAAGCATGACTAATGTTCCATTGCTCACCGGCAAGGCCACCTCCTCCATGAGCTGTTTCTGGCACCCCCCTCCCAACCAGTCTCCCTGGGCATAGCTGGTTGTCCTTGTGAGTCCCGCTTGTGCTGTACCTGGAGTATTTTAATGTTATTTTGCACTTGCTTGTTTAGACACACCTATCGCCCACTTCTGTGCTGCAAGCTCCTTGAAGATAAAGCCATTCAATGTCTCCTAGCAAAGTCACCATACACACAATGTCCAAAGTGGGATTTTGCTGGGTGAACTGTACCATGAAAATGTAACAGCTGTCAGCAATGTATCGTACTTTTTAATTTTGTTAAACAGGTCTCATGCAATGAGGTAGAGTAGGTCAGGCTGACTACAAGTGACTGACGCACGCCATTGACAATGGCTGAAGGGTACTTTCCTAAGCACTGAATTTGTGGCGATTTTCAGGCTGTTATTTTTGATGACATTCATTCTTCCAGTCAGTCTTATTTAGAAACCAGACTTTTCCATCAGATACTGCAAACGCTACAGTTCCAACCATTAAATATATGTGTTTGGATAAAACTTCACTATGGTGCTTAGTCTCTGAGCTCCACTGACTGTCCCCTTCATTTAAGAGCAGCTCATTAGAGACAGAAAGTAGATCAGTAGTTGCCTAGAGCTGGGAGGAGTGGGAGATGGGGAAATTGGAGGTGGGGTGACAGCCTAAGGGTGAGGAGTTTCCTTCTGGGGTTATGAGAATATTCTAAAATTGATTGTGGTGATGGTTACACAACTGAATATACTGAAAGCCACTGAACTGTATATTTTAAATAGGTGAATTGTACAGTATGTGAAAGATATTATATCTCAATACGTTTGTTGTTTAAAAAAGAGTGATTCATTCAATCCAGCCCAGTCTACAAGGATTTCTGTTAAAACAAGCCAATTCTTTTATAAGCAAACATCCACACAGACAAAATAAAATAGACCTTCTGCACTAATAAAAAAGAAAAAAAATACTGCAGCCTGTAACGTTTACAGCATCTAAAAGAAAACCTGACAGACGAGGATATCTCATGCCAGGCACATTTACTCTGAACCATCCCACTGCTTCAGCATTGGGCTTAAAACAGCATAACTCGACCTCAAACTTTCCTTTTGTCTTACATTATCCTTATTCTCTCTTCTTTTGCTCTGTGTCATTAGGGATACTCTTAAGTCAGTAAATATTAGAGCTGGGAAGAAATTAAGACATTCGATTGGTTCCAAAGCCCTTATTTTACAGATGATAAAATGACAGCCAAGAAGAGAACCCTAAAAATCTACCAAGCTTTTGGTCTTGGAGAAGGTATCAGTTACAGAGCGAATCCAATGATCTCTGCGCAAGGCAGTAACATCTGTCAGTGTATCAGGCAAAGGAACGCATCTTTAACGCTTTGCAAACTGTTTAGTAAGCCTTCTGAATAAATGAAGCATTGAATGACTAAAAGCAGACATCCTGATGCTTATCCATAAGCTGTTTAGTATTTACCACTTACCATGTGAATGCTTATCACATCTCCCCAGTGAAATTTCAAACTCCTTAATGACAGGAAAGGCAGCTGATGTGTCCTTTCCCCCTTCTCTTATTACCATTTGATACTCAAAGCATTCAGCAAAGAGTTAACAATTGCTTTATGGGTACAGGATAGACCCATACAGAGTTTCATATTAAAATGTTTTTTTCTTTTTAGTAACATTGTTTTTGAGCAAACATAATTTAATGCATGGAATAACAAAATCTATGTAATAATCCTGTAACTGATTGTGACCACTCTTTGAAGCCTCGTTTCTAAGGTCTTTTTTTCTGTTTTAAAAATTTCCAATTTTTATATTAAGTTCAGGGGTACATGTACAATATGTGCAGGTTTGTTACATAGGTAAACGTGTACCATGGTGGTTTGCTGCACAGATCATCCCGTCACCTAGGTATTAAGCCCAGCATCCGTTAGCTATTCTTGCTGATGTTCTCCCTCTTCCCACCCCAAAACCCTCTGACAGGCCCCAGCGTGTGCTGTTCCCCCCATGTGTCCATCTGTTCTCATTATTCAGCTCCCACTTATAAATGAGAACACACGGCATTTGGTTTTTTTCTTCCTGCACTAGTCTCTTGAGGATAATGTCTTCCAGCTTCATCCCTGTCCCTGCAAAAGACATGTTCTCGTTCCTTTTTGTGGCTGCATAGTATTCCATGGTGTATATGTACCACATTTTCTTTACCCAGTCTATCATTGATGGGCATCTAAGTTGATTCCATGTCTTCGCTGTTGTGAACAGGGCCACAATAAACATATGTGTGCATGTATCTTTATAATAGAACAATTTACTCCTTTGGATATATACCCAGTAATGGGGTTGCTGGGTCAAATGGTATTTCTGCCTCTAGGTCTTTGAGGAATCACCACACTGTCTTCTACAATGGTTAAACTAATTTACCATCCCATCAACAGTGGCAAAAGATTCCTTTTTATCTATAACTTCGTCAGCATCTGTTTTTTGACTTTTGGTAACAGCCATTCTGACTGGTGTGAGATGGTATCTCATTGTGGTTTTGATTTGCATTTCTCTAATAATCAGTGATTTTGAGCTTTTTTTCATGTTTGTTGAAGATATAGAATAAACCTAAATGCCCATCAATGATAGACTAGGCATGTCTTCTTTTGATAAAAGTTTTTATTTTGGAGGAATGTACACTATAATCACTTAAACAGAAATGGAAGCCTTTAAAATCAACAGGCTCTTGTCTCATGCAGCTGGGGATGACTCGGTAAGCAGGATACCACAGGGTCCACTCGGATGGACACATACAACAAACTTCAGCTTTAAAAATATCTCAGAGCTAAATGTCTTTTAGAGGTAGCTTCTACTGTAACCACAAACAAGTTTTTACCATGGTAAAGGAAATAGCTTCCCTCTGCAACATGTCCTTACATAGGTCATACACTCAAAAAATTAAAGGCTCTTTGCTATCAGAATCTGATGATTACTCATTAAGTTCAACGTATAATTGGAAAGCCCATAGTTAAATGTAATTAGCCAAGATAAACTATAGAGAGAACCATGCAAATATATGAAAACCATTCTTAGAGTTCAGTGTTCCAGGATACAATAAAGGAAAAGTAAACCTCTCCTACCCATGTTCACAAAGAAATACTCAAATGTACCACTTCCGAAAGCTCCCTGGGTAAGGAGGTACTCCCTATTTCCTGTGGTTAGAACTTTCCAGCCTTCTGTAACTTGATCCACCAGCCTTGACTGCTTTCCAACATAAACTCACCATCTCTGCTTGTGCCTTTGCTGATACCATTCATGCCTGGAATGTTCCTCCCCCTTCTCCCCTGACAACTTATCTCTGAGTCCTGACTGTCCTTTTTATTAAGGCTTGCTATTTTCCTTCTGCCCTTAGATTCTGCCCAGTTCACTTGACAACAAATATTATATTACCTGTCCTATATTGGGGGAGAGTTCTTTTTTCCTTACACATTTCAAGCATATAACACCTTTCTTTCCATCTCTTCATTTACTCTACCCAAGGGGAGGTTCAGTGACATACATGTCTAACGGGCAATTTGGGGAAGCATCTCCTGGACTCATCTCTTGACTTCTCTCTGTAGGCAGTAGGGCTACCATCCAGGAATATGAATTCTCTGATCCTCCAGCAAATAATTAGACTTGATTCTTTGGGCTCAGGAAGGCCTGTCCCAGCCACTGTGGCCTGAGCTTAATTCCTGGGTTCCATATCAGAAGACCAAACAACCCATGTCCTGCAGCCTGGCCTTTATAGATAATAAGGGTGATGTTTGAGGCTTATCTTCCAATGATTTCATCCTATCTCTTAGTTTTTCTCAGAACTTGGGAAATTCAAGGTGGTTGTCATTATTATGATTTACATCAATGACTCCAGCATCATTCATATATATAAGCATACCTATATTTATTAGATGATCTTAAAAGCTGATGTGAGATTGCGTCCCATCTCCCTGCCTGGACAAAGTTTTGGGTCGTGTTTCATAAGCCTTTGCAGCCCAGTGTTTCATTACAATATATAATATACAGTGAAAATAAACTCAAATGGGTTCAATCATTAATATATCATCTAATTAAGGATATACAGAGAAAATAAAGCAAAAGTTAGGACTACAGCACTTGTGATTCTGGCTAATGGTCATGACTTTATTAATGCATTTTTGGTGTTACTTAGAAGTGCTAGCATACAATCATTATAGGCAGAATGAATATAAAATTAATATATGCTCTACACTGTGATCCTGCAGAGCAAATCTAATTGCACAATGAGCAAGAAAAGAGAATAAAAGATAAGGCATATACCGATTGATTTTCTTCATCAAAACCCACAAGATCTTGCTTCAACAAAGCCCTGTCATTAGCTTCACAATATATCTAAAATGAATTTTATGTGATGTATGTACTAATCTAATTTCCAAAGCAGTGACAGCAATAAACCAGCTTCTCATTTAAGTACATCTTAAACCTTTATATTATGTGCTACATTATCTTTTGCTGACTCCTATTCACATGTACACAAAAAGCTACTAATGTACAACGCTGCAGAGAAATGATTTAGTTGTCTAAATACGTATGTTTTTCAATGTCCATCTATGGAAATGCAAAAGTAAACTAAGCACATAAATGAATTACAATTATGCCTACATAAATACTGGGTATGAAAAATGCTAAGTCAAATAATTTATGATAAATTGCTAATGTGTCCTCAATTTTACTGTCAGTGCATTAGCTTATCTTAAATATGCATTCGTTGAATGTTAACTCGATGCTAATACTAACAAACACAGGGTACTAACAAGCAGCACAGGGCAAAATAATAACGCTAGAAAGGATTGCTTAGATCACCATTTTCCAGTTTTCTAAGACATGCCACACATTTTCCCTTTGTTCTCACGTCTTCCACTAAAATGACAGTAAACATTGCCCTGCCTACTTTACAAATGGGGAGATGGAGACTGAGAGGATCAGTGACACTACTGAGGACTAACAGGGCAGGTACTCCAGTCTAGACTGCTAACTCCCAGTAGTTAATAATTCATTTGGAGATTCAAAAAATATGTACTGAGTGCCCACCATATAACAAACCCCATGTTGGGCCTGGGGATGGAGAAGGTCCCTCCCTGCTCTCCTGGTCTCTCACCCAGTCTGCCCCATTTGACACAGAATGGCATGTTTAATGTACTATTTTCACTTTATATGTGGACAAAATTTAATTTGTTAAATAAAATTATACAAAAATTTGCTAATATTTTTCCTATAAAAACCAAACTAGGGAAAACTGCCTTAAAATTAATACAACACAATCATTACTTTATAACTTAAGCACATGTTTCACTGCTAGTCCTCAATACTCAAAACAGAATCATAGTGTTTCAATTAAAATTGAGACTGTAAATTAAAAATATCCTTTGGCATTTTGCAATGAAGCATTTAATCCTCTATCAAACAAATGAGAATTTAATCACATAACTTAGTCTACTTCATTCATATACCCAAATGTCAGAATTTATCTAATAAAGCAAACTTAGATTTAAACATTCACTGGAAGAGTGGTAATAATGTGTCTGGAGAAGACCCTCTTTGAAATTCAGTTTTGAGTTTTATGCATCTAAAATCACAGGGATCTGAGGTTCCAGTACCATGCTGCAGTTCTCAAGCCACAGTTTTAGTATGAAGTTACCCCTTCATAAGTGTAGCTGTCATAAAATGCCATAAGATACGGGAGAGAGATCAAAGCTTAGTCCTGAAATGAAAAAAAAATGGTACTCACAGTGCTTTCTATCTATATTTGCCCATAAGTTAGTTCATGTGTGGTAAAAACATTTGGATTTAAGGCATTTGGATTCCTTCCAGATAGGAAAACAGACAGAAAAGCAAATCCAGTGAGGCAATATGTAGAGAAACCCAATGAGGCAATGAAAAGAGAAAAGTAGGTGCTTGAGTCCATCAGCTGGTAAGTCAACTCCACAATCACATCCTCACATTCCTGCTGCATAAGCTGGCAGAACCCAGTCGAACATGTGCTCGTTACAAAGGAAACACAAACCTACTGCCTTCCACCTCCTAGAATCATCAGTCTTATAGAACTGAACAAGTAGAGAAGATGGCCAAAGTAGATTTCAGTTGCACATATTCTTCTACTACTCTCTTTCTCTATAGGCTTGTGACTTTACATTTGTCTTACATTTTACTTTTCTTAAGATAAAACTTATACATATATATGTCTCTTAATGATTGCAGCACTATTTCTTTTGCAGTGGGTTTTTCTCCATCCATCTGTAACCTGTCTCTGATACTGAGTGTTGGGCGGAATGACGCGATGGGCCAGCGCTATCATATGCCCAGGGTAAGCCTGAAGGCTCTGCTCTAATGTAAAATGAACACTGCTGGATTACCGTTCCTGTTAGATGTGATAAGAGGAAATAGAAAAATGAGAACAGAGAAATCCTAATTTATATGAATCACAGCCAGATGCCCTTTAAAAATGACTTAAGATTTTTGAAACCATCAGCCCCAAACTGTCACATCAATTTCTATAGAATGACACATGTACTTGGGCATTTCTCTATTTGTGTTGGATTAATTAGAAATCTAAATGTTCTGTTCATCTTCCCCCCTTTTTTGGCTTATTGCACATATATAAGATTCTGGAAACCCAGAAAAAGAAAAACATCAGAAGAGGCCTAATTTATAAAAGGAGCTTACTCCAAAAATTCATCTTTAAGTCATTAGGAAGACTGAACATACTTTCTCATTAGAATGATGTGAAAAGGAGGGTTTTTACAAATAGATCATAACAATTTTTATAAAGTTAAACAACTTTATAGAAAACAGAGAAACCAATGAACATTAAACTCAATTGTACTCTAACGTTTCCTTTGATCTTTAATTTTATGTAAATATTTAGCAAGTTGCCATCAGCAAAGACAGTGTTATGTATAATTTTCAGTTATGTCAAAAAATAGCCTGCATAAATCATTTTAGACTATAAAATGATTACATTTTTTATATATTACATATAAGTAATATTTTTATATAACATTTTTATATCCTTAGTCACATCCTCATTGTTGAAGCAAGTAGTTTCCAAATTTTCATTTTCATAGCTAAAATCTGTTCACTAAAGACTTGAAAGTGATTTTTATGTGAGACTGTGTCGAGACTATCAGTGCCACCCTCTAGCTTAGGTGGGAGCTCGGCCAGGGGCACCTGCACTCCCAGCAGAAGGCAGGGTGAAATCATATAAGTTTAGCAGCCTCCACCACTGCATGAGGCTAGTTGACAAAAAGGGCATTGAGACAGTATTTTAGCTTATTATCCTTAACCACTTACTTTTTTCCTGTAAGTATTTCAGTTATTTTGCAGACTGATGGTGGGTGGCATTTTCTGTAAAGCAGAATGTAAAATCATCCTTAATTTGACAGTGATTGAGCCACACTGCTTCTTTACATGTCTGATCAAAATATAGCTTTAAAAGTCTACAGATAATTAAAATTTCAGGAAGTATTTGGAAAAGCTTATTAACGTATTACATAATCATTAACCACAGAAATATATTAATCTCTAAGATCATTGTGAGCATAGGGAACTATTATTCTTGGGATTATTTTGTGTAAACAAACCCAAATCCCTGTGCTACACAAAGGCTAATGTCTTTGCTCAGAGGATTAGAATTAATTTATTACCTCTGCTTTTGACTTAAATGCTATAAACATCTCTGTTGTTCTTGGAAAACAAAGGCTGCTCCTGCATAATTTTTCAGATAAAGAAACTGAAATTAAAGTACTATGAAAATATTTGCTGCATAGAACAAATGCCAACATCAAAGATGCTAAGACACTGAGTGGATATTTATTATCCCCACTAATCCTTTTATATTTCAAAGTTAATTTATTTTTACTATGCTGTTCAGTGCTTTCCATCAGTTATTATAGCATAATTGTAATTGTAAATTCATAAAAGAGAATGCAGAGTTAATAATATCATAAGCTTTGGAATAATATTGAAGTGATACTGATGAGGGTGAACATGAATGCATTATCTGAATATATTTTTTGGATGAACAAGAAAAAATGATAATCTGATGTTAGAACTTTAACTTCTTACCCCGCCAGCTAATGAGGGCCTGAGTAAAGAATAGAGATTTAATTTTAAAACATTAATGATGAATAACTTTCAAGTGACAACTTAATAAATCATATACCCATTTTTCCCCATATAGTCAAGTAATGACTACAAATTTTACAATATTCTGACTTTCTAGCATTCTTTAATTCTTACTTGTGAAATAGTATCTGAAGTTGAGAAATGGATCCCTATTTCCATGGCGTACTTGATGGAGACAGATCATAGATATTTCTCATTGAATATTCCTTAAAGTAACTTCTGAGGGACTGTCAAAGGAATTTCTGGTCTAATCACACATGGGGCCTGAGAATATTAGAATGATTAGCATTGATTACTTAAAGGCCTAGATTACTGTCTTCAGAAAGTGTATATATTCAGGATAATCAATGAACAGGCCTTTTGAAGTAATCAGGCACGAGCAATAAAAAAGGAGAGATACTGGTTGGGCAGATGGTGTGTCAATAACTGGGATAGGGAATTCAAGAAGAGAAACTGATTTCCGGGTGGGAAATGGACATTTGAAGAAATCAAGTTGGAAAATGTTGATTTTAAGGTAGATATGGGGCATGAAGAAATTTGGAGGGTGGCTAAATTTAGGAATCAAGATCTCATGAGAAAGGCTGAAAGTAGTGAGCAAGATCAGGGTATATGAATACTTTCCGTAAAGGACCAGAGAGTAAATATTTTAGGCTTTGCAGGCCATAGGGTCTCTCACAACTACTCAATTCTGCCATTGTTGCACCAAAGCAGCCATTAACAGTAGCTAAAGGATGAGTGTGCCTGTGTTCCAATAAAACTTTATTTACAAAAATAGGTGCCAGATGTATTTGGCCTGCAGGTGATAGTTTGCCAACCCTGAATTAGATGGAAAATGAAGCCCTTGGAATGGATAAGATCACCCAGGAAGAATATATGTAAGGCAAATTTGTATGCTATGAAATTTGAAAACACGTAATTGTTAATTTCCATTCAGTTCAATAAGGATATATCCCGTATACAAGGCTTGCAGTCAGACAGGTGGTTCCAAAACCCTGGATCTGATTCATACTGACTGTGTGTGAAATGGGGCAAGTTATTTAACCTCTGAGACTCAGATGCCTTGACTGCAAAATGAGGATAACGATTCTAACAGCTAACACAAGGCACAGGGGTCAGAGGTATATTAATATTTCTACTAATCCTCAGAATAAGATACTATTATTTGTTTTATAGATGAGTATACTGAGGCACAGGGGGCCAGAAAACACGTCTAAGTGACACAGCTGGTAAGTGGTGAAAGAGGTCTGATTCCAGCCCAGGCAGTCGGCCCTATACCCCTCATTCTCAATCATTCCTACGTTTCAAAAGCTCATAAGATTGCATGGGAGAAGGGGGAAACTTTTATCACTGCTTTTGGTATGCAGAAAAAAACCCAATGTGGCCATTATTATTATTATTTTAACCTCGAAAGACATCAATAGTTTAAGGATACAATGACTAAGCCAAGATCAGTTCCTGTCCAAGACACTAACTCATCACTGAATTAATTTATCTACCCTCCCCTCCTGTCCCCTCCCATCCCTTCCTCTCCCTTTCCCTTCCCCTCCTTTCTTTGTTGTTGACAAAGGGTCTTGCTCTGGAGTGCAGTGGTGCCATGAGAGCTCACTGCAGCCTACAACTCTTGGGTTCAAGCAAATAGCCTTCCAAATAGCTGGGCACTACAGGAATGAACCACCATGTCTGGCTAATTTTTAATTTCTTTTGTAGAGACAGGGTCTTGCTATGTTGCCCATACAGTAGTGCCATTATCTGGGACAGGAAATTCAGAAAGATGAACTGATATCAGGGTATAAAATAAACATTTGAAGAATTCGGTTTGGTCAATGAATGCAATGAATGACTTAATCCCAAGGTTCATATTATTTGAAAAGTTAAGAACTGACTTTAATTGCATCTTAGCAATAATTGATAGTTAAATAAATTTAACAATGAGTATGTTTCATGTGATTATTAAATTTTTCATAAATGTTTGGAAACATAGTATCACTGGTAAAATATACTGGAATATGAAAATCCAGTCTTTTACTTATAACTTAAATTCCTTTTCTTTTTAAGTTAATGACATTTCTTATACTTCCTCCTACCATATATACAAATCATTTGGTAGCCATTGTTTTACATATCAATAACAAAAGCGAGAATAACTCCAGTCCCATTAGTCAAACTCCTTGTCTAGCAGAAGGGACTAAATAAAGGGATAACAGTAAATACTGCCTTAAGGGAGGTATCAAAAACTTGCCAAGAGAAGAGAAATAGAAAGAATTAGGGAAATTTTTTCAGAGGAGGGGAGATTTGAGCTGGACCTTAGTGGATGTATAGGCATTGTTCAGTGAGAGACTTCTGTGTTCATTTTCCTGCAATCCTAATCCTAGTTCCTGCTAAAATTAAATGCTTGTTAAACCATAATCTATCATGGACCCAAAAAGGAACCTGTAGCTTTTTATAGCAGGTTTGAACAACAGCAGCACAAAGAAAAAGAACCCATCCTTCTGCAGGTTTCAATGTGTGTACATAAAGGAGAATAAACCAAAACTTACTAGGAATACTTGGAAAAAACAAAAAATGCCAGGCAAGTGATAATAAAAGCTGACACTATTTTCTTTCCTAACGCCCCTGTAGGTGTGAGCCTGTGGGAGGCTAAGGCAGGAGGATCACTTGAGCCCAGGAGCTGGAGGCTGCACTGAGATACGATTACACCATTACACTCCAACCTGGGCACCAAGGCCAGACATTTTAAAGCTTGTATTAGAAACTCAGGCTAGGCATGGTGGCTCACACCTGTAATCACAGTGCTTTGGGAGGCCAAAGTAAAAGGATGACTCAAGGCCAGGAGTTTGAGACCAGCCTGAGCAACATAGTAAGACCCTGTCTTTACAAAAGATAAAAAAATTAGCCAGGCATAATAGTGTGCACCTGTACAGCTAGTGCTCGACTTACGACCACGATTGGTTCCGACAGACCGGTCGTAACACGATTTGGTCGTAAGTTGAGTAGGCTATATGCACGTGGAGATGGTAGTGCTGCTGGAAGCTGGTCCGCACTGTTGTACGCCCAGCTAGGCAACGTTTGCGCTGCCAGACGCAGAGCAGTCATGGCTAGCGATTGTGGTCGTAAAGTCGAATGGTCGTAAGTTGCATAGGTAATAAGCCGATCAATACCTGTAGTCCCAGCTACTTGGGGAGGCTAAGGCAGGAAGATTGTTTGAGCCCAGGAGTTGGAGGTTACACTGAGGTATGATTACATCATTGCACTACAACCTGGGCAACAGAGCAAGACCCTGTCTTGAAAAAACAAAACAAAAAAATGCATCTTGTTGATTCAATAAGTGTTCTATGTAACTATTTCTTTAATAATTGTCAGCATCTTAAATGTATACGTCATTGCAAAAGGATTAAATACAATTGTCCCTTGGTATCTGGGGGATTGGTTCCAGAACCTCCCTCAGATACCAAAATCCCCAGACACTTAAATATATATACTTAAGTATACATGTACATAATGGCATAGTATTTGCATATAAACTATACACATCCTCCCATAAACTTTAAAACATTTCCAGATTACTTATAATACCTAATACAATGTAAATGATATGTAAGTAGTTGATATACTGTATTGTTTAGAGAATAACAAGAAATGAAGTTTGTACATATTCAGTACAGATGCAAGCCTTCCTTTTCTTTTTCTTTGAATAATTTGAATTAGTGGTTGGTTGAATCCATGGATGTGGAACCCAGAGATACAGAGGGCCAACTGTAAATGTTGTTTCTATTTAGGGAAAAACATTATAGCATTGCATAAAATTCAAATTTACCTGGGGTGATATGTTACTATGAGAAATTGAAAGACCAGTATTTACAGCACAAAATTAAACATGCCTCCTGCTTGGAAGAAGTAAGTCAATGGTGTAATCGTATTTACCTGGAGTCCTATAGATAGATGCCAACAAGATCTTGGCCAACTTTCAGAGGGGTCTGTAAACTACCTGTAACTATATGAAAAATTTTCTGTGCATGTGTCTTTCTTTTTTTTTTTTTAATTTATTTTACTTTAGGTGCATACTATATCTGGCATTTCTCCCCATGTTATCCCTCCCCACCCTCCCTTCCCTCCCCATGTTATCCCCTCCCCAACCCCCGTTGTCTCTCCCCTCCCCCCTCAACTGTCCCCTGTGTGTGATGCTCCTCTTCCTGAGTCCACGTGTTCTCGTTGTTCAACACCCACCTATGAGTGAGAACGTATGGTGCTTGGCTTTCTGTTCTTGGGTCAGTTTGCTGAGAATGATGGTTTCCAGATTCATCCAAGTCCCTACAAAGGACACGAACTTATCGTTTTTTATGGCTGCATAGTATTCCATGGTGTATATGAACCACATTTTCTTTGTCCAGTCTATCATTGATGAGCATTTGGGTTGGTTCCAGGTCTTTGCTATTGTGCACAGGGCTGCAATGAACATACATGTGCATGTGTCTTTATAGCAGAATGATTTATAGTTCTTTGGGTATATACCCAATAGTGGGATTGCTGGGTCAAATGGAATTTCTATTTCTAGGTCCTTGAGAAATTGCCACACTGTCTTCCACAATGGTTGAACTAATTTACACTCCCACCAACTGTGTAAGAGTGTTCCTATTTCTCCACATCCTCTCCAGCATCTGTTGTCTCCAGATTTTTTAATGATTGCCATTCTAACAGGCGTGAGATGATATCTCAGTGTGGTTTTGATTTGCATTTCTCTAATGACCAGTGATGATGAGCATTTTTTCACGTTTGTTGGCCTCATATATGTCCTCTTTTGAAAAGGGTCTGTTCATATCATTTGCCCACTTTTGAATGGTTTTTTTTTTTTCTTGTATATCTGTTTTAGTTCTTTGTGGATTCTGGATATTAGCCCTTTGTCAGATGGGTAAATTGCAAAGCTTTTTTCCCATTCTGTTGGTTGCTGATTCACTCTAGTGATGGTTTCTTTTGCTGTACAGAAGCTCTGGAGTTTAATTAGATCCCATTTGTCTATCCTGGCTTTTATTGTCATTGCTTTTGGTGTTTTAGTCATGAAGTCCCTGCCTATGCCTATGTCCTGGATAGTTTTGCCTATGTTTTCTTCTAGAGTTTTTATGGTGTTAGGTTTTATGTTTAAATCTTTGATCTGTCTGGAGTTAATTTTAGTGTAAGGTGACAGGTAGGGGTCCAGTTTCTGCTTTCTGCACATGGCTAGCCAGTTTTCCCAACACCATTTATTAAACATGGAGTCCCTTCCCCATTGCTTGTTTTTGCTGGGTTTGTCAAAGATCAGATGGTTGTATATGTGTGGTGTTTCTTCTGGGGTCTCTGTTCTGTTCCATTGGTCTATGTCTCTGTTTTGGTACTAGTACCATGCTGTTTTGATTACTGTAGCCTTGTAGCATAGTTTGAAGTCTGGCAGTATGATGCCTCTGGCTTTGTTCTTTTTGCTTAGGATTGTCTTGGCTACGGGGGGTCTTTTGTGATTCCATATGAGGTTTAAAGTGGTTTTTTCCAGTTCTGTGAAGAAGGTCATTGGTAGCTTGATGGGGATAGCATTGAATCTATAGATTACTTTGGGCAGTATGGCCATTTTCACAATATTGTTTCTTCCTAACCATGAGCATGGAATGTTTCTCCATCTGTTTGTGTCCTCTCTTATTTTGTTGAGCAGTGGTTTGTAGTTCTCCTTGAAGACGTCCTTTACATCCTTTGTTAGTTGTATTCCTAGATATTTTATTCTCTTTGTAGCAATTGTGAATGGGAGTTCGCTCTTGATTTGGCTCTCTGTTTGTCTGTTATTGGTATATAGGAATGCTTGTGATTTTTGCACATTGATTTTGTATCCTGAGACTTTGCTGAAGTTGCTTATCAGTTTGAGAAGATTTTGGGCTGAGACAATGGGGTCTTCTCCATATACAATCATGCCATCTGCAAATAAAGACAGTTTGACTTTCTCCCTTCCTAATCGAATACACTTTATTTCTTTTTCTCACCTGATTGCTCTGGCTAGAACTTCCAATACTATGTTGAATAGGAGTGGTGAGAGAGGGCATCCTTGTCTAGTGACTGATTTCAAAGGGAATTCTTCCAGCTTTTGCCCGTTCAGAATGATATTGGCTGTAGGTCTGTCATATACAGCTTTTATCATTTTATGATACATTCCATCAATACCTAGTTTATTGAGAGTTTTTAGCATGAAGGGCTGTTGAATTTTATCGAAGGCCTTCTCTGCATCTATTGAGATAATCATGTGGTTTTTGTCTTTGGTTCCGTTTATGTGATGGATTACATTTATGGATTTGCGTATGTTGAACCAGTCTTGCATCCCTGAGATGAAGCCTACTGGGTCGTGATGGATAAGGCTCTTGATGTGCTGTTGCAAACTGTTTGCCAGTATTTTATTGAAGATTTTTGTGTCGATGTTCATCATGGATATTGGCCTGAAGTTTTCTTTTTTAGTTGAGTCTCTGCCTGGTTTTGGCATCAGGATGTTGTTGGTCTCATAAAATGAGTTAGGGAGGATTCCCTCCTTTTGTATTGTTTGATACAGTTTCAGAAGGAATAGAACCAGCTCCTTTGTACATCTGGTAGAGTTTGGCTGTGAACCCATCTGGACCTGGACTTATTTGGTTGGCAGGCTATTAATTGCTGCCTCTACTTCAGGGTTTCAGCTTCCTCCTGGTTTAGTTTTGGTAGAGTACAAGTGTCTAGGAATTTATCCATTTCTTCCTGGTTTGCCGGTTTATGTAAGTAGAGCTGTTTATAGTAATCTCTGATGGTAGTTTGTATTTCTGTGGGATCAGTGGTGACACATCCTTTATCGTTTTTTATTGCATCTATTTGATTCTTCTCCCTTTTCTTTTTTATTAATCTGGCTAGTGGTCTGTCCATTTTTTTGATCTTTTCAAAAAACCAGCTCCTGGGCCGGGAGCGGTGGCTCAAGCCTGTAATCCCAGCACTGTGGGAGGCCGAGGCGGGTGGATCACGAGGTCAAGAGATCGAGACCATCCTGGTCAACATGGTGAAACCCCGTCTCTACTAAAAATACAAAAAATTAGCTGGGCATGGTGGCGCGTGCCTGTAATCCCAGCGACTCAGGAGGCTGGGGCGGGAGAATTGCCTGAACCCAGGAGGCGGAGATTGCGGTGAGCCGAGATTGCGCCATTGCACTCCAGCCTGGGTAACAAGAGCGAAACTCCGTCTCAAAAAAAAAAAAAAAAAAAAAAAAAAAAAAAAAAAAAAAAAAAAAAAACCAGCTCCTGGATTTATTGATTTTTTGAAGGGTTTTTTGTGTCTTTATCTCCTTCAGTTCTGCTCTGATCTTAGTTATCTCTTGTCTTCTACTAGCTTTTGAGTTTTTTTGATCTTGCTCCTCTAGTTCTTTCAATTTTGATGATAGGGTGTCAATTTTAGATCTTTCTTCTCTTCTCTGGTGGGCATTTATTGCTATAAATTTCCCTCTCAATATTGCTTTAAAGGTGTCCCAGAGATTCTGGTAAGTTGCGTCTTCATTCTGGTTGGTTTTGAAGAACATCTTTATTTCTGCCTTCGTTTCATTGTTTATCCAGTCAACATTCAGAAGCAAGTTGTTCAGTTTCCAAGTGGTTGTGCGGGTTTGAGTGTGTTTCTTGATCCTGAGTTCTAGTCTGATTGCGCTGTGGTCTGATAGATTGTTTGTTATGATTTCTGTTCTTTTGCATTGGCTGAGGAGTGACTTGTTTCCAATAATGTGGTCAATTTTAGTGTAAGTGCAATGTGGTGCTGAGAAAAATGTATATTCTATGGATTTGGGATGGAATGTTCTGTACATGTCTATTAGATCCGCTTGGTCCAGCTCTGCATTCAAGTTCTGGATATCCTTGTTAATTTTCTGTCTCGTTGGTCTGTCTAATATTGACAGTGGAGTATTTAAGTCTCCCACTATTATTGTGTGGGAGTCTAAATCTTGTTTTAGGTCATTAAGAACTTGTTTTATATATCTGGGTGCTCCTGTGTTGGGGGTGTATATATTTAGGATAGTTAGCTCTTCCTGTTGGATTGATCCTTTTACCATTATGTAATGTCCTTCTTTGTCTCTTTTGATCTTTGTTGGTTTGAAGTCCATTTTATCAGAGACTAGGATTGCAACCCCTGCTTTTTTTTTGTTCTCCATTTGCTTGGTAAATCTTCCATCCCTTTATTTTGAGTCTACTTGTGTCTTTGTATGTGAGATGGATTTCTTGAATACAGCACACCGATGGATTCCAACTTTTTATCCAGTTTGCCAGTCTGTGTCTTTTGATTGGGGCATTTAGGCCATTTACATTCATTTACATTCATATATACATTGTTAACAATATTAACAATGTTAATATTGTTATGTGTGAATTTGATCCTGCCATTTTGTTACTGGCTGGTTTTCTTTCTCATTAGGTGACTCATTTTCTTCATTGCATTTTTGGTCTTTGCCAACTGGTTTGCTTTTGCAGTGACTGGTACTTGTTTCTTTCCATGCTTAGTGTTTCTTTCAGGAGCTCCCTTGTAGGGCAGGTCTGGTGGTGACAAAATCTCTCAATAATTGCTTGTTTGTAAAGAGTTTTATTTCTCCTTCACTTATGAAGCTTAGTTTGGCTGGACATGAGATTCTGGGTTGAAAGTTCTTTTCTTTAAGGATGTTGAATATTGGCCCCCACTCTCTTCTGGCTTGTAGGGTTTCTGCCAAGAGATCTGTTGTGAGTCTGATTGGCTTCCCTCTGTACGTGACCTGACCTTTCTCTCTGGCTACGCTTAGCATTTTTTCCTTCATTTCGACCCTGGTGAATCTGACGATTATGTGCCTTGGGGTTGCTCTTCTTGAGGAATATCTTTGTGGAGTTCTCTGTATTTCTTGAATTTGAAATTTGGACTGCCTTGCTAGGCTTGGGAAGTTCTCCTGGATAATATTCTGGAGTGTGTTTTCCAGCTTAGATTCATTCTTCCCATCATATTCAGGTACACTGATTAAACGTAGATTAGATTTTTTCACATAATCCCATATTTCTTGGAGGCTTTGTTCATTTCTTTTTGCTCTTTTTTCTCTTGTATTGTCTTCTCTTTTTATTTCATTGAGTTGATATTCAATCTCTGATATCCTTTCTTCTGCTTGATCAATTCGGCTATTAAAATTTGTGTTGGCTTCATGTAGTCCTCGTGCTGCGTTTTTCAACTCCATCAAGTCGTTCATGTTCTTCTCTAAGCTGGTTATTCTAGTTAGCATTTTGTCTAACCTTTTTTCAAGGTTTTTGGTTTCTTTGCATTGAGTTAGAATGTGTTCCTTTAGCTCTGAAAAGTTTATTATTATCCACCTTCTGAATCCTGTTTCTTCAATTCTTCGCACTCCTTCCCGGTCAAGTTGTGATCCTGTGTTGTTGAGGAGTTGTGATCCCTTGAAGGAGAAGAGGTGTTCTCATCTTTGATGGTTTCACCTTTTTCTGCGCTGGTTTTTTCCCATCTTTGTGGATTTACCTGGCTGTGGTGTCAGAGAGCTGCTTGATGAGGTCGCTTTTCTGCCTGTGGGGGCGCAACTGGGTTTCTAGGGACTCCTTCAGGTTACTACGGAAGCTTCCTGTGTCTTTTTTGTTTATGCTGGGAGATTAGGCCCGCCTCTCCCGCTGACCTGTAGGCGCTGCTGGGTTGTCAAGAACGCTGTCCCGGTGCTACGTAGGCTTCCTGTGTTTTTTGTTAAAACATGTAGCCCAGTCCCACCCCTCTAGTGGTGGGTTGTGCCCTTCCTCCACTGGGCTGGTTCATTCAGGGTTCATCTCAGACTGTGGCACTGGCTATGCAACCCACTAGAGTCAGAGCTTCAGCCCTATGGGGTTTGTGGGGGAGGGTAGGGACCCGCCCAGCCACACCCGGCAGTCTCCCCCTTTCAGCTTTCTCTCTCTCAGGTCATGGGGTAGGGACAGCCCAGCTGCTCCAGCTTACAGCACCCTCTCTCTCTGGGTGGGGGGAGGGAGCGATAGCTCAGTCTGCAGACTCTTATTCAACTCCGCACTTGTAATTCCAGGTGGCACCTGACTGGCAAAGACCCCCTGTTCTGTGTATTGCTGAGGCTTTGGGGGAAGCGCTGGATCTGGACGGGAGCTCCAGAGGTGGAGCCTCCGACTCGCTGGTCAGATGCACTTTCTGGGTGAAGCAGCACCCCTCCCTGCCTCAGTCTGCCCTGAGTGGGCTTTGCTCACCCTCGGACCAGACCCGTTGAAATGCACCTGGTACCTCGGCTGAAGCTAGATCTCTGGGTTTCTGCGTCTCTCTCGCTGGGTGTTGTGCGCTGGAGTTGTGTCTAATCTGCCATCTTGGATCCCACTCCCACATGTGTCTTTCTTCAGAAAGTCTAGAATAATAATTAGCTTCTCTAAGGAGTCTATTATCTCCCCAAAGCTAAATCAGCTTCTGCAAACAGGTCTCCCTAAAGCACATTTATCTTGCTTAAAAAGGCTAAGTATTTTTTCGGGCTGCGCATGGTGGCTCATGCCTGTAATCCCAGCACTTTGGGAGGCCAAACACTTAAGGTCAGGGGTTCGAGACCAGCCTGGCCAACCTGGCCAACATGGTGAAACCCCGTCTCTACTAAAAATACAAAAATTAGCTGGATGTGGAAGTGCACACCTGTAATCCCAGCTACTCGGGGCCTGAGGCAGAAGGATCGCTGGAACTCAGGAGGTGGAGGTTGCAGTGAGCTGATATTGCACCACTGTACTCCAGCCTGGGCAAAAAGACTCTGTCTCAAAAAAAAAAAAAGTCTAAATGTTTTTTTAACCCCCTGCTTCTGAAAAAATAAAAATAAAAAAACTGATTATCCATCCTAATTAAGCAAGTAAATATTTGTTTTTCTGCACTAGACTACTGGTGGTAGATCCAAAAATCAAAATTTTGTCTATTAGTAAGAAGGCAGGGTTACTCTTTCTTAGCATTTTAAAACAATTCAGTGTTTTCAGGCATCTAGATATCTTTTTATAAAGTTCAGAAAAAGACAAAAATCAATAAATACCCTGAGCTAAGGACTGAAATGTGTGACTATTAATTAGCATACCTAACTTTTAAATTAATCTGTACAATTAACTCTACCTAAAAGTCAAAGGGCAGAGCAGCCCAGAATGTTTTTCTTACAGGTTGATTATTTTTTGAGATACACCACCACAAGTTGATGACAAAATTAAAGGATTGAGAATTCCTGTTATTCTATTCATAAGCAATAATCCATTCTCTTAATAAATGAAAGGCATTTTAGCATCTCTTAGGAGAGAGAGCTATTTTTTCCAGAACAAAATAAATTTCTCTCAGGGATTAGCTTTTAGAGACTTTATGGCACTTACAAAAGGCTTTTGACATATCCCCCTGCTAATTTAAATTTCTGCCTTTGCTCTGTTAATAGCCAGGACCAGTTGGGAATACCTTCTCCATATTATTGAAAATCAATGAGCAGAAGTCTTACTAATACTTTGAAGCCACCAATGTATAAGAGGTCACTACTTCAAAGTGTTAAAGATGGTTGAAAACAAGTTGAGCTTAAATTAGGGAGTAAGTAGACAAGGCTCTGAGATTCAACAGCTGTTTTTTGTTTTACCTGAAACTATCCAATAAGCATTACTTTGATGACCACAGAACCAACATTTGCTTGTGTTAACCTGACATGAGGGCCCATAAAATTGTATTTAACAGACTCTACAGCAGCCTCTCTGCTCCCTTGAAAGAATAGCTTTAGTCATACAGATTCCAAATTATATCTGTTTTGCATAAATGAAGTAGACTTTGTGGAAAAGACTGGATTCATTATCATGTAAAATACAGCCATTAGCAGAAAATCTAGTAATTCTGTTCCCAGATATAACAAGATGAGACTCAGGCTACTGGGCTGGAAGTGGGGGGATGAGAAGTGAAGTGTTCCTAAAAGAAAGCCTTCTTTCTTATATTAGTACTCACAGGGAGGAAGGCGGGGAGGGGTAAATTAAATAACAGTACCAAAAAAGGAAGATACAATAGGCTACTCCTCAGGTCTACCATCAGAGCAGAACGTTCTGACCAAATGATCTTGAATGTTCACACCAGCATAGGAAAGACTTAAATGTCTATATGTTTCTCTCTCAAAACCTTTCTCAAGCTATCCTGTGGCTGGAAAATTTGATAGGACTCACTTGCCACAAATGCTTATCATGTTGATGTACAGTAGATGTGTTATCATCATACTAATCAGATGCTGCAACCAGGGAGTAAATGCTGGTTAATGACGGAAATTCAGAGAATACAGTACCACGGATTCCAAAACAAGGGCTGATTCGAGGCAATGATGATGAAATGGTCTCAAGGTCGGGCACGGTGGTAGGTCCAAAGGAGAATGCCCACAGATGGAAAATTTGATGAATGCCTACTCAATGCCAGGCACAGCTCCATCCAGGCACTCAGGCCACAGGGTGAACAAAACAAATGGGGTCTCAGCTTACTTCCTTGTAGGTGAAGATTGACAAAAGGCTAACACCAAGGTATCAGACAGGGAACATTTAAAAGGGAAAAAAGGAAAGGGGAGAGTGTCTTGGGGGTTTCCTGAGCCATGGATGCTTGGGGAAGTCCTCTCTGGGGAGGTAATCCTTAAGCGGAGATCTGAATGACAAGAAGGAACCATCCTCTATGCCTTCAACCTATAAAAACCATCTTTTATGGGAAAAGGATGATAGACAGCAAATGGGAGGGAGCAGTTAAGTCTCATAATTCAGCAGTTTTCATCATTTTTGGTGTCTTGGAGGCGTATTTTCAAATATTACTGTATTTGTTAGATTATATTAAGGGATTACAAAACAAAGCAATTTAAAATGAGTCAACAATAATTACAATCCAGCCACTCTCTACACTTCAGCTAACAACACTTCAGTTATCTATAAAAGCACCCACACTCATCCTGATAGTCACCAGCAGTTCACATCAAGTCTGAGGTGCTATTTGTGGTCTGTGATACATTCTCATATACTCAGAAGGCAGACTTATCTCTGTTAAAGTAAACGGGAGATCTTTTGTTAGCAGAAGTTTAAGAACACACTAAACTCCTTGCATTCACACTAGTTTTGTGCAAACATAACCAGTTTGGCTTAATACTTGTCTAACAACATCTTAATGGTATATATAAATTTTATAAAATATATATATTCAGCTATGAAAAAATACATGTAAACATTCATACTGGCAGCATGTCTTTCGGCTAGGCGGCATCAGATGGGCAATGGCAAAGAATCACATGAATGAAATTGTGATCCCATTTCTCATTTTCTAAGTTTTCCAGCTATCCCATTATCAGACATTTTTCATTTTTCACATAATTCTCAATCTTTTGGTTCTTCCCTTATATGAAATATTAGGAAAAATTTTTATTTATTTAATTTAGTGCTGGCTGATTTGTCATAGTTAAAGCCACCAGAGACAGGGTTAACTTTATCCTTTCAAAAAAAAGCATTTTTTTTTTTTTTTTTTTTTTTTTTTTAAGAGATGGGGTTTCTTTGCCCAGGCTGGAGTGCAGAAGTGTGATCATAGCTCTCTGCAGCCTCAAAGTCCAGGACTCGAGTGACCCTCCCACCTTGGCCTCTTGAGTGGCTGGGACTACAGACATAAGTCTTTTACCAGGAATCTTCAGAAGCACAATAGCACCATGATTAAATTTCACCATGGCTGGTCTAAAATCTATTTTAGAAAATATTATGAAATTATGAGTTTCCTGTTTGGCAAAGTGCTATGCCACATAGCATTTTGTTTATTTTAAAAATCTACTAAATTAAAGGGAGAAGAAGGCAAAAAAAGTGAAAAGAAGAAAATACGTAAGTGGAAGAATAATGCAGAGCTGCCCCTTTTCTTAGTCATGAATAACTATGAGAAAGTTGGAATTTAAACATCTAAAATGAAAACCCTACTTGGAACTGAAACATCTCTCCTGGTGGGCCTGGGCAGGGCTGTTCTAGCCTGTGTGGTCTCTGCTATCTGAGGCTCAGATAAGGCCATGAGAGCCAGGTGCTTCCTTCGTAGGGTGATATTGGTACCAAGGGGTTGGGGGAGGGTTTTTATTCCTAAGGTGGCAGGCCCATAAAAAATATCTTTTTTTATGACATGAAAAAGAAATATGAAAGGCAGCCACAGTTTCATTAAACCTTGCTCAAGAGGCTGGTCTGGAGCTCTCTGTGACTGAACAGGAGAGGCCTCAGTGAGCCTCCCTGGCCATCTGCAAGACACAAACACCCAACAGGGAAATTCTTCACTGGTGAGGATGGAGCTTTCAGAAGACAGAGTGGGAGTCTCTAAAAAAAAAATTTAAAAACTTTTTTAAGGTACCAGAACCTGTGGTTGATTCTAGAAGTCTAGCATTCAAAATCACCTTATGTTAGTAATTTGGATGTGACAGGTGTCTGGTTGTGAAACTGTCACTCCATTAATGACCAGGTGTTTCATGAAAAGGCCATATATTCAAAGTGACCCCCAAACACAGAAGGAGTCAAGAAACCAAAGAAGGAGACAGACAAGTCCATCTTGTTGTTACAGGGTGATTTTATTGGCGAACTTATGGACAGGAGCATGGTCTTGGGTGACCACAAGACAGGCGGATCTCCTCATCATTTGACCCCCAGAACTAAGGATTATATACCAGAGAAGGGGTACACATGCTCCAGAAGAAATGAGTAGGAATTTGATCTAAGGGCAGGATTTACAGTAAGTACCAGTATACCAAGGTTGATCTGCTCTAAAGGCAGGATTTATGGTAGGTATGTGCTCTTTCACAAGGAACGACAGATAAACTGAAATCTCAGAGGCATTCCTAGAACTATTCTTAAGAAGTCAACATGGTAGATTGGCTTACAAGTTGGAGTTACTTTAGTTTCCACACCGGGGTTGACTTGGGGAGCCAAGACGACCTCTAAAGCAGTAGTCCCCAAACTTCTTGGTACCAGGGACTGGTTTCATGGAAGATAATTTTTCCACAGACAGGGGGAGTGGGGATGGTTTTGGGATGAAACTGTTCTACCTCAGATCATCATAAGGAATGCACAAACTAGATCCCTCACATGTGCAGTTCACAACAGAGTCCACGCTTCTGTGAGAAGCTAATGCCACCACTGATCTGACAGGAGGCTGGCCCACCACTCACCTCCTGCTGTGTGGCCTGGTTCCTCCAAAGGGTGAAAACTCATGCTCTAAAGGAACCAAATGCAGGGTCAAGGAGGAAGACTTCCTAATTAGCTTCCTAGAGGAGCGCATAATTAATGCTAAAAGAGCAAAACACAGTATTAAATAATAAAAAGCAGATTATACTGGAGGAATGTAAAATAAGATTTTGGAGGACTTAGCTAAAGCCAGTTAGAAAATCTAACACACAGACCTTATCATAAATGGTTAGATTCCAAACAGCTAACTCTCTCTTCTTCAAATAGGTCCTCTTGTGTGATTTTCATGTCAGACAGCTCGGGTTTCTACTGAAGCAGAGACCTCAGCCTTGGTCCTCCAAAAGCAGTTCCTACAATCTTCCCAGACATCCATTCATGAAGTGAATAGCAATCAATGCTCTTGGAGCTTAATGTGAAAAACTTGAAGACACTGACATGCCACTAGGTTATCTCCATGCCTGTGGCTGATGTGGCAAAGGAGAAACAGACCAGCAGTGAACAGGTATGTAGTAATGCCATTTATATGCTTTCCCTTCTAATGTCTAGAACCCTCCTCTGAAGAAGCTCCCAACATAGCTACCAGTGGAGAGGAAACATCAGAGATCCAAAAAGACAGCACCTTCAAGGCTTCTCCAAAACCTCTGGCAAGGGATCTGGGCATCCTGGGAGCCACAGGCCTGGCAGAGCACCAGCTGCTCTCAGGGGCAGGGCTAAAGGCCCCAGCCTCTAACTGGAGCTGCGTCCTCCCTGGCCCCCTTGGTGTCCTCGATGGCACAATTTCTAAGAAAACCGTGTGGCTCCTGGTAGCTGAGTTAATCATCCGAAATCTTTTCACAGAAAATCATGGGCTTTTAAAACTAGAAGGAACCTTATTCTTCATGAAAAAATAATCCTCACTTCTGCATTATTTTATTTCTCTTTTCACTTCCTTTTTTTTTTTCTTTTTAAATAGCAACTTTCAAACGGAAGAATCCTGGCGTATGGAAGTCTATGGAAATCAACAAGTAAACATCTACCAATTTCACACAAACTCACTGTTATTTAAATTAGGAAAAACACAACAATATAAATAAAATGTTCCATAGAAGTTCAGAAACTCACCTTAGGTCACAAAGCGGCCATGAGTGGACGATGAAACTAGCTTTTAGGTCACCTGACTCTTCAAACAGTTCTACTGTGTGAGGATCAGACCACCAATAAAAAGCTGGACATTTAAAATTCTAAATGGTGCCATTCTAGCCATTAGAAGCGTTTTCAACCATAAAAATAAATCAGTTAATGTTGAGAGAAAATCCGGGGCATATTTTACCTAAGTTAAAAAAAGGCTAACAATAATTTTTATATCCTAAACACTTTTAAAAGAAAATAGACTATGTATCACACACACACACACACACACACACACACACACACACACACACAAACACATCAACAAAAGGAGTACACTTTTAGGATTACACTTGACTTACATGGCCCAGCTACACAGAGAGCTGTTACATGTATTATAGTACACCAACAAGTACACAGAGATATTCCAAGGTGAATGAAGTATCCCAAAGTGAGTACTCTCATGTTAACTGCCCCTTGGACATCAGTGCCCATCCTTTGGTCCAGGGAGCAGAATTACAGGGGACAGATCAACAGGGTCACTACATCCTTCCAGAGCAAGCTGACATTTGGTGTCAACAAGAGACTGTGGCTGAAGCTTTGATTCTATCCAGCCTGCTGTTCCTATAACAGGTTGGCATCAGACACAATCATGGCTTGGCTTCAGCTGCAATGCATTTAGGTCCATTTGCAAAGCAGTATAGGAAACAGAGGAGTAAAACTTAACCATATGCTGCAATGCTCCTTTTATACTTGGAAGCATCGCAAATGCACTTTTTCAGGCTTTTGAGGATGCCCTCTAGCATCAGAACATGGATTTTTGAGTCTTACAAAAGCTCTTCTTACTGTGCCTGCACCACAGATTTACACTGCTGTAACTCCTGTCAGACATCATCTTCGCTTTATGAATAAATAAAACTATGCTCTAGGGAAACATTGATTTAAGAGGAAAAATCAATACCCATCTAGCATGTAGCAGACTTGAGCTTTAAGGCAGCTTATTCCCAAAGTACAATACAATACGAAGTGTAAAACCATACTTTTTGCTTCCTAATAAAGGATAAATGAGAGTGTGTGAAATTGGCAGGCAAATACTTGCTTTCTGTAGTCCTAAGAATATCAGGAGTCCTCTTTTCCTCTTAAAGGTAGCTTACTTGATATTTCAAAAAAGGAAAGAGAAAGGGAAAAAGAAAAAAGGGACAGATGAAGCCATGGTGTCAAAAGCTTGATACTCTGTGAATCTAGACTGTGAGTGTGTAAGGACTCAGTGATTCTGTCCTGTGTGCATAAAACTTTTCATCATGAGCAGTTTAAAAGTATGAGGCTGGGCATGGTGGTTCATGCCTGCCATCCAGCATTTTGGGAAGCCAAGGTGGGAGGATTGCTTGAGCCCAGGAGTTTGAGATCAGCCTGAGCGACATGGTGAGACCTTATCTCTACAAAAATAAAAAGAAAAAAAAAAAAAGAAAACTAGCCAGGCATGGTGGTGTGTACCTGTATTCCTAGCTACATGGGAGGTTGAGGTAGGAAGAGCTCTTAAACTCAGGAGTTTGAGGCTACAGTGAGCTATGTCCAACCTGGGCAACAAAGTGAGACCCTGTCTCTAAAAACAAAAACAAAAACAAAACAAAAGGAATTTAAAAATTATGTATGTTTGCTTGGCAAAATTCTCAAGGAAAAACATCAGCCAAGATGCTAACAACGGTTCTCCTTGGGTAACGGATTCACAAGGAAATTTTTTCTTCCTTGAGAGTATTAAATTTTCCAACTATAGTGAATATAGTGAATATGTATGTTTTTATAGTTCAGAAACACACACACACACACACACACACAAACATAAGGGAGGATAGCAAAAAGAAAATGAAAGATTAATTAGGCTGACTGTAAAGTATTTTGTTGACTACTAGCCTAGATATAGCTAAGACTTATACTGTAACACTTATTTATATTCCAGGCCAACTCGTTCTGACTGCTCTTGGATGCTTTTCAGAGCATAAGCAGGCTGCTATTAAAATTGACTGATTTAAAAATTAAAGCTACAGCTTATGCTGAAATTAACCTTGTCTTTGTGAGCCAAAGATCAAATGCGAGACAAAAGCTGGCTAGAGTCATCATTTCCTCAGCTCTGCAATCACCTTACAACCTAAGACCATTTTCACAGTGGAGACAGTTGTTAAAAGTTCTGACAAGCCCTGCGGTAACCTTTGATTACAAAGCCACTCCAGAAAGCCAGGGCTCTTGCTTAGAATTGGTTTGAATTAAAAATGAATCCCATTATTTTCCCCTAGCTCTTCAAAGATGCAGTTCATCACTAATTGTGTTAACTCTGGCCTCTCAAGAAATCACACTTATTTGTTAATTTGGCTTAGGAGTGCACATCTCCCTGGACAGTTGCTGATTCTGTGTTCTCTGCTTATGTTTCTCTTTTTTGGGGGCAATCTTGGCACATTAAAACTTCTGCCTCCTGGGCTCAAGCGATTCTCATGCCTCAGCCTCCCAAGTAGATGGGATTGTGTGCAACACCATGCCCACCTAATTTTTGTACTTTTAGTAGAGACAGGGTTTTGCCATGTTGGTCAGGCTGGTCTCGAACTCCTGGCCTCAAGTGATCTGCTCGCCTTGGCTTCCTAGAGTGCTGGGATTACAGGCATGAGCCACTGCACCCTGCCTGCTTTGCTTGTATTTCTAGTAACTGGAAAGAACAACTCTGGATATTTGAAATATATTTCCAAGGCACAGGCACATTAGAAGCCTGAAAATGAGTTGGGGCAATTTTGAATTTTGAATTTCAAACTAAAACATCATAAAGTAGCTACTATTATCACTAAAGCTGGTGCGAACACAGTCTGAATCTATTTCCACTGTGGAAATGATAAACAGTTACAAAAGAATGTAGCCACCATGCTAGTTCTGATCTCAGCAGAAGAGGGAAAGGGGACATAAATTGGTTTTGGTGGCTCTTCTTTAATGTATAGCTAATAAAAGCAAAACTAACAAGCAAAGCATTATTGTTGAGAAGAATGCTTACGTTTAGTCAGAAAAAAATGCACAGCTTGAGATAAACTATTTTTCATGAATTCTGTCTTCTTCTTTTTTTTTGAGATGGAGTCTTGTTCTTCTCACCTAGGCTGTAGTGCAATGGCACCATCTTGGCTGACTGCAACCTCTATCTCCTGGGCTCCAGCGATTCTCCTGCCTGAGTTTCCCGAGTAGCTGAGATTACTGACATGTGCCACCACACCCAGCTATTTTTTTTGTATTTTTAGTAGAGATGGGGTTTTACCATGTTGGCCAGGCTGGTCTTGAACTCCTGACCTCAAGTGATCTGCCCACCTCGGCCTCCCAAAGTTCTGGGATTATAGGCGTGAGCCACCATGCCCGGCCTCTATCTTCTTTATTACAGTGTCAGAGATATATTCACTTAAAGAAATTAGAGCATCCACTGTGTGTTACTATGATCCAGGCATTTATTGGATGCTGTAGGTACTAAAATAAGATACAAACATTGCCTTCAAGCTTAGCTTCTATAGGAGGGTCAGATGGAGTAAAACTCAAGAGGGCAGCCATGTATAAAAGAGTACCACACAATGCTTTCCAGAAATTGGGAGGACTGTGGTTCTACTACAGAAGCATGTGATGCCTATTCTAAAATACATAGACTCTTGAGTTAAATCTCAATTACCCCCAACTGGAAAATGCTCTACATTTCAGGACATAATAATGTGTGTAAGGCAAGCAGCTCTAGTGGAAATGGAAACGCATTAGAGAAAATGTCTAATCCCTGAATCGAGATTCTTGTCAAATATTAGGAGATCAGAGGAAGGCATTTTTAGACTGTGGATAATCAAAGCTCTTAATGCACTGATTCTTTAGCCTACGTTAACTAACAAAAGGCAGGCTGATTTCCAGGATCTGCAGTTATATTTAGAGAGACTGTGGCCTCAGAGGGGAACCAAAATAACCCTGACATAGCTCCCTGCTCTCCTAAGAGGAAAGGGTTACTTTAGCAAGAGAAGGAATTTCTCAGTAAGTTGAAGCAAAGATTTAATTAAAAGACAGTGGCCTATTTTACATAATTCCTTTGGTGAAGAGATTGGGAAAGCTTAGATAAATTCCTTTTCAGGCCACACAGGCATTGGATAATGATTTAAAATGAATATGAGTCGGGCAGACCATGACATTTGAGGTTTGTAAAATAAATCTTTCAAATGGGTGGACATAGTGCTTCAAAGTCCAGGATTCATTATAAAAACTGATAACCACTGTAGTAAACTAATTGCTAAAATCAAATGCAGAATGTCTTTGTGTTAACCTGTTCATTTAGTCTGAATGTTTTTTTTCTGTGTTTGGTCTGTTCACAGAAGATGACTCAAGGTCATTAAGGAATTAATAACATAACTGTATCATCAGCACAAAATGAGATTACTAATACCTTGAATAATGATAACCAAAAACACAGCCTCCTATCATTTTGGTGGTGGTGGCAGTGAGCACTATGTATCCCATTAATTTCTCTATTAAGCTCATGAGGCTATCCAATTACTATCCCTGTCTCAAAGATGAGGAAAGAGATTGAGAGAGTGTAGGCATTTAGCCCAATTCACAGAGGTTTTACAAAACTCAGCCACGATCGGCTTACCACCAATCAAAGGGAAACACCATGCTGTAGAAAGTACACCCATTGGCATCTTGATTTCTACTGCAGAAGACCTCAGGTGCTAAATTCAAATCAGACTAGCTCATACCCTGGATGTCTCTCAGCTTAGAAGCTATGTGTCTGCAGACTTAACCCAAACAGAGTCTCCAAATCAACAACTGATACATGCAAAGTTAAACTAAAAGCTAGGTTGAATGAGTAATAATGTAGAATAAACCAGATAAAGAAATACCTTGAAATCACCCTTTCTCAGCAATGAAGTTGTGCCCAACTGCCAAAATAGGAGAACGACCTCGTGTTTTCTGGAAAAGAAACACAAGAGAGAACAATTTCAAAATTCTGAACTGGATTAAAACTGCAACAACTAAGGGTAAAATAATAATCTTTTCATTTACTTATTTAAGTTTTGGCCGACAGTAAGCAATTGAAAAACAATTATTTAATTAGGCTTTACTGCCTTAATACTATAAAAAAAGAATGTTAAAAAGCAAAAGCTAAAACTTGCTCTTAAAATATCCAGAACTATATGCTATCCCTAATTTTATACATGTAGAAAAGTAAAAATGATGACATGAATCAATGTGATAATAAATTATCCTCACACTTTCACTCGTTGCTGTCTTCTACCTCATTTGCACCAATTTTGATAGTGACTCCGAGTTATCACCAGCACTGCACTTGCACACCCTAAACACAGACCCCTAGAGCCCATGTGCAATGTACATGGATTATGCAAAAACGAAATTGGTTGCATGCCTCAAGAAGATGACAGTATTGTCAGTAAAAAAAAAAAAAAGTGAAACAAAATTGTATAGAGACATGATAACTGTTATATTTAGCTATATTATTTAATGTCTTCATCTTGAAATATGCTGTATTTTTGTTAGCATGGCTTCTTATGCTTAAAAATAAAATTATCACTTATATAGATCACCTCTCCAAGAATAAATGTGATTAGAGTTTGAGGAATGTAATCTCAAATTGAAAATTCTGTTTTTGTGGAACTGTGGATTTAAGCAGACATCTGAAAATATGCTAAGTGGAAGTAAAAAGCATGGGCAAAGAATGAACCTAATAATGAGACTGAATTTTTTCAGGAAAAATATCCACTGAGGGAAACTGGTGCCTCCTCTTTTCTCTTTGCTTTTTGGATAAACTTTAAAAGAGAGGAGAAAGAGCTATTTTTTTTTTTTTTTAGAAGCAATGAAAAGCAAAGCAACATTTGAAAGACCAAATAGTCAAGCTGACAACAAGCAAGGTGATAATCCTTCCATAAGCTCCAGTACCGAACTCCACAGTGGCCATCAAGACATGAATCCCCAGACTCTTAACCCATGTGGTCTAAGAGCCACTTGGATACAATTATCAAGAGAAAAGTGCAGTAGAAGGCGAGAGAAAGTTCCCATGCCAGGAAGGGCAGTTAAATGGTAAAGAATACATTTGCCAAGAGTCCACATGCAACAAAGAAAGGCAATGGAAAATCTCTTTTCTTGGCCTTTTGCTAGGAAATCCCCTATCCTGAACTATTAAACATTACGGCTCAACAATACTATGGGTGCTGGGAAATTTCCCTACCAGCCTGGAAACCTATCATTTACAAAACCAGGAGGATGCATTTCAAGTTCTAAATAACTGTGTCGGAAACAAGTATTTGGGAATAGTACTTGTTCAAAAGTGGAGAAACAATTATTTTGAGAGGCTGCTAGTGGTGTCTAAAACACTGCCAAATCTGTTTAATAAATACTTACTGATAAATCTCTTTGCTATTACGAGGGGTATACAGAGGCAAGATGATAAGGCCCAGTTAAGGAGCCCAAGTTACAAGTAAGTAGCACAATACAGAGAGACACAAGGAATCAGAGGAGTATGAACAGGTTGCATAAAGTACAGAAAAGAGCAGGACAGTTTGGTTCTGGAGGGCCCCATCCGTGCTGTTCTCCACAGCCCTTGGGATAAAACCCAAGCCCCTGGCATTGGGACAATCTCCCCATCATGTGCCCAACCTGTCCAGTGTCATCCTATCATCCTCACTGCCCTCCTGAGTCCTCCATGCGTCTGCCACCCTGTCTACTTTACAGGCTAATCAACCAATAAAGAATGGCATAGGCACCCACTGAGATGTGTGCTCCTTCAGCTGTACTCACCAGTGTAGGTGAAGATGTGGCATGGGGAGAGAGCTGGGTTATGCAGGGTTGGGGTTTTGCTAGTGAGTATATCTAATAAAGCTGAAAACTGTAGTGTGCTTGTAAATATCTAATGAAGCACTTGTTTTTAAGCTGGAAACTGTAGCATGCTTGTAAAGAGCTGGTGAATCCTGGCACCTGATAGGTGGGTCCTCCAACTTGTCCCAACCTCCTGTCCCATTATGTCCTCAGGCAGTCACATCCTTCTCAATCCTCTCCTTCCTTTATTTAGAGACCGATGAGGAAATAATTAGAAACACCAGTGGAAAGTCATGCGCTAAAACAGGGCTTTCAATCTTGGCCTTGCTAACGTTTGGGGCTGGAGAATTCTTTGAGGGGCTAGCATCTCCTGCCCTGAGTTGTAATAAACAAAAATATCTCCAGACTTTGACAGATGTCCCCTTAGGAGCAAAATCATCCCCAAGTTGAAAATCACTGGTCTAAGATGAATGATGACTTATTAAAACACAATAGAGCATCATGGCTCACACCTATGATCCCAGCTACTTAGGAGGCTGAGGTGGGAGGACTGGCTGAGCCCAGGATTTTGAGGCTACAGTGAGCTATGCTGTGCCACTACACTCCAGCCTGGGCAACAGAGTGAGAGCATCTCTTAAATACAAACACACACTCATATATTCTCATATGTATGTCTTAACTTCCATATCATGCAGAAAAACAGTACTATGGACAAGGACCCTTGGAAAGGGCATAGATGAGGGAGTGAATGCATGTACAAAGCCTCTGTTGTATTCTTGGCCCATATGAGGTTATTTTATCCAATACCCACAAAACACCCTGTGCTTTTCCCTCTGTGTCACAGCTGCTCAAAACCTTAAGAGGCAATGATTTAGTGCATGCTGACAATGTTATTAAAAGCAGAACTCTTCACAATAAAATAAAAATAAGCATTGCTAGCCACACCTTTCCTTCACTTTCAGTAGACTGAACACCTGACACTTCCCATCCTTGAGAATGACCAGGACAGCACATTTTCATGGCAATTAACTTCATTCTGTGATGTTTTAGGACATTTACACTGCCGACTTAAAGTCCTGTGGTTCTTTTCATCATGACTGGCCCACATGGAGTCCCAGGCATGGCCATGATATATCTCTTTTTCCTCAAACCACAGCAAATTAGGCATATTTAGCCTGCAGATTTGTGAAATGCAACCGGTTACAATTCTGCTAGTATCCTAAGTGAGGATGACAAGTTTTGGAGTATAGAGCAGTGTCTGGAGGTTAAATCCTGACTCACACTACCAAAGTGAGCATCAAATGAGACAAGGGACAGGAATTCACAGACGGAATTTCATGTTGGTCCTTTCCCCTCCTGATCCCCAAAGGGCCTGGTGGGCTTAGCAATTTCTAGTATATTGAGCACATTCAGGTCAAAAGCATCCCTCAAAAAGGATCTTACTTAGCCTTGTCTATTCAAAAAGACCCAGAGTAGCTTTTTAAATACATGTATGGATATGCAGTTCTTCCTAGTTGGCTTTTTCTGATTCTGTCCTAACAATCCCACCTCCCATGCTAGTATCTATCCAGATACTTTATTTAAGGAGAATATCCATGTGTCATCCACTATTCTAGGTGGAGGTTCCGATACTGACCAAGGCAAAATTCCCTGTCCTCATGGAGCTTTCCAGTGGAGGTGGTAAACAAACCCATCATCTGGCAGAACAGCTGTGATAATAAGGAGAGTGTACAAGAAGGTGATCCAGAAGAGAGGAAGAGTGAACAGAATAGTGGCACAGGGACCCACTGAGATGAAAGTGAGACCTGTGAGCACGGTGACGTCTGCTCCTTCAGCCGCACTCACCAGTGTAGGTGAAGATTTGGCATGGGGAGAGAGCTGTGTTATGCAGGGTTGGGGTTTTGCCAGTAAGGATAATGAAGAAAGAGGGAGCAGAAAAGGACTGGAGGGTGGATGCAAAAGAATAATTATAACATGAGATCACGGAATCTAAGCTGTATAACTAGGAAAAAAGAACGGGAAAGGGTGACAGATCATGAAAATCAGTAAGATCACTGGGTGGTGAATACTGGTGGGCCATGAATGGTTAGAGTTAGGGTACATGGGATAGAAGATGGGAAGTGGTGATCAGAGAGTGGAATGGTTGGGGAGAGAGTGGATTAGATACTTGCTACTTAGAGTGTGGCCCCAGGACAGGCAGCTTCTGCAATATCTGGGGACTTGTTAAAAATAGCAGAATCTCAGACCCTACCTCAGATCTACGGAATCAGACTCTGCATTCTAACAAGATCTCCAGGTGATTCACACCAAGTTCGGGGGAAAAACGGCCTTAAACCACTATCACATCTGCACCATGCTGGCTCAATTTGCAGGCAACCAGAAGCCACAGACACCCTATAAAAAATGCTAGTGAATAGGTTTCTGAGGTTAGGAAATTCCCTGGGGCTCTGCTTCCCCTTCAAACAGCTCCACTTTAAATCGCTCATTTGGTTTCTTGGGTTTCCATCCAGCTGTCTCATGCTCTTGTTCTGCCAGGCCTTGCAGTCTTATGATATAGTTAGCAGGCTTAAAGTTCCATTTCCCAAAGAACACTGCCCCTTCAAGTGTTGGTTAGCCTTCCCTCCCTGTCTGTAGGCAAAGAGCATCTCCTTACTTCCCACAACCAGGTTCCAGATACCTGTCTCCACTCTAATTTTCCTGAGAGAAGGCAACGAGATATTTAGGGTCCTCAGTCCAGCCTGTGTAATTCCATGTGCCCATACAGATCTATCCCAAGACATCAATGCAAAATGTATAGTATTGCCATTTGTGGCTTTTTAGAAGTCTAGCTTCCTACTATAATAAGTGTTCAGGGTTTTGTATCTTCTAGTATGAGTAGAGTGACTTGCCTCTTTATAATTTATAAAAAAGAGAAAACAGTTGTATATGACATTACAGAGTGAACGATGAGGGTGAGTCTAGTTAAGGGAGGCTTGCTTTGCCTTAACAGCTTTATTCTTAATAAACAGAGTGTGACATTTTCATTAACCCAGATACAACCTCCTGTATAAACACTTGCATGTGAAATAATTTAGAATCCCTAGCTTCTTTCAAGACAAATGATTTCAGATGCTGTTACGTATGAGTTTTACTATGATTACCAATAATTATCAAGTACTATTTGCAGACACCACGCTACACATTCCATACATCCTCATCTCATGCAATGCTCATAAGAATTCTATGGGATTCATACTATTGTTATGCTGGTTCTACAGATGGGAAAGCTGAGGCCTAAAAGGTGAAGTAATACAGCAATGAGTGGTGGAGCCAAGTTTCAAACCCAAGTGCACCTGATTCCACAGTGGCTCCTCGTGCACACACACAGGATAACACAGAGCTGAAGCCCGAGAGCGTGGCACACACAGCTTCCTCTGGATTCCTGTATCTCTGAGCATACACATAGTCATGACTAAATATTATATGTGCCTACTTGAATTGAGAAAGTATAAACAAGGGTCTCTAATCTCACTATTGGTAAATATTTGACACAGAGACCGTCGCTTAGACGTGAAGATTTTCTAGATCTGTGATCATTCTTGTAGCTCTCGCTAAGCTAGAGTAATCGATGAAATCAGCCATCCTGGCATTATTCTGCTAACCTGTGATATGGTTATAACAAACTGGCTCCTTACCATGGGTACATGAACACATTCTCTGTTGGTGGTGACTTGGCCTTCAGGAATAGAACCTGTTCTGCTGTCAGAAGAAAGTGCCGGCAATGACCTCTTATCTGATCCTATCCCACACCAAGGCAGATCAAGTCCTCAGGTCAGTTCAGCAAACGCAAATGTGTACAGAAAAAAGAGAACCAAATCCAAAGCTTCCCATGTGAATTATCACAAGGCTTTGGACAAACCAGTTTCCTTCTTGGCATCAGCTCACAGCCCATGATTCAGAGATAACAATGTCCAGCCTTGCCTCTTTTGCTTCCTAGGGATACTGTCAGGATGACTAGATGGGCTTAAGATCCTTGGGTAGGAGGAGATGAGGTTAATTTAATAAGCCTATGTACACACACAGTGCCAAGAAGCATAAAGTCAAGCCAAGGCACCTGCATATGGTAATCAGGGTTAGGCATTCAGGGCTGGGAAAATATTTCTTTTTAAGTCACTGAGGCCAAAATCAATCAAACAACAACATTAAAGGTAGCCTCAGAAACTGATCTTCCCATTTCTAACCCCCATCTGCAAAAAAGGAGAAACCTTTTGCTTTATGTAAAAATTATGGGGCAACTTCTTCGGTTTCCCAGATTTTGAAAGGAAGACAAGATGTAAGAAAATAAATATCCTAGGGCCCATGCTAAATACATACTCTTTTTATTTTCATGTGTTCTATATCTGGATGAACATTTATCACTCAATATTTATTACTGCCTCAATATTTATTACTGTCTCTATACATATTTCTCTGTCTTAAGTTGTCAAGTCTGATAAGGCAAAGACCAAATCTACTTAGCTCTTTTTGTAAAGCATGGGAAACTGTTATACATAATTAGACACTTAAAGAGTTTTTGATGAAGATGATTATGAAGAATGAGAACAGTTAATACCATGATAGGCATGTTTCATGAAACCTTCCTGTCTTTTCTAAAATGTCAGATGACTGCACATTCATAGAATCGTAGAGCTAATGGAAGCTTGAGCTTAGATATCATGCAGAGCTTGCTAAACAGTGTGTGATCTGCAGACCAGCAGCACTGGCATCACCCAGGATCTTGTTAGAAAGGCAAACCCTGGGCCTCGCTCCAGACCTACTGAGTCAGAATCTGCACATTTAACAGGATGCACATTAAAGTCCAAGAGACACCAACTAGAGAATCATCAAGTACAACTGCTTCATTTTATAGTTGAGAAAGTTTGGGACCCAGACAGGCTAAGTGACTTGTAAGCCTGTCCACATCCTGATCTGGGATTCATTGCTCTCCATTCCAACCTTCTACAGCTACTTCTACTTCAGGAGTATTCCTCCTTGCATTCTCTTCTGTAGGCCAATAGGAATGAAACCATAATTAATAACAACCCACAGATTGCAAGAAACACTGCAATACTGGTAATATTTGTTTACCTCACAGGTCTTTATTCTTTCCACATTTTGAATACACTTACAAGATGCCACCAACAAAAATCTAGAAAGATATTACAGCAGTGGGCTGCCTCACTGCACGTTGCCAGAGATGAGAGAACATGCTGTGATGGCGTGCTGGACCAGATACTATGCTTTTCAGTTGAGCTCTGGATCCCCGCGTATTTGTACGTTTCAAGATGAGTGATGCAGCCCAGGCTGTTGTTCACTTCTGACCTCTATTTCCCTACTTCATTAAATTTTCCTAGTCCTGGTTTACATATGGCTCTGTCTTGGAGTTCTAGATTCCCCAAATGAATATAATACAAATCTTCAAGGATATGTATCCCAAGGAAAAAAAAATAGAACCTTTTTTAAAAACTCTTAAAAACTTCTTTGAGTTGCTGTTGACACTACATCTTTCATTGGTTGATTTTTCATTGCATCTTTCAAACCAGTTCCCTGCTGGACCTTGCCAGTCCAGCCACATTACATTACTTCCTACTACAGAGTAGGAGATATTAATTTCTAACTAGAGAAATTAGATTATGAGCATGTTCCCCTAGACTTCAGCCATGAAAAGTAGTTAGTAATGAATATTACAATTCCATCACTGTTGTGCCCTCAATGTTTTCCAAAGCTGGAAAGGGATGACATGTACTTTAATCAGTCTGTATATGGCAGATATCTGTCCTCACATTTGAATACCAACTGTCACCCTCCTAACATATGGTGACTTTTATGGAAAAAACAACCTCTCCAGGTGTAAAGAGATTGGCTGTACTTTTGTCCACAACTAAGTTTTTTTTCCACATTTAGAAATCTGAAAGGAATTTGTTGGATATAAAAGAAAAATGCTGTCTTGAAGAAGATATGCCTTAAAAACAGCAAAGATTAATCAAATCAATAATGCAAGATATGGAGTAAAGATCTGAAAAGAATATAAAAATTTTGCTGAAAGTGAAATGTTTAGGTTGGTTAGAGATAAAGACAGACTGACCTGTGTTCTATCATTTCCTAAATAAACCTTGGGAGAGAACACCCTATCAAAGAGAGCCAGAAGGGGACAGGCTTACTTAAAAGCACTCTCCTATGCCTCAAAGCACGGCCTTCATAAGATGACATTGTCCCATCATTGGGGAAAAGTACAAAAAGAATATGCTGCTGAACTCATACCATGGAAGCTAACATGAATTAGGTGAAGTATCAGGTTTTGGAAAACGTTTATGCATCTTTGGGGTTGTTAAGTCAGTATATGAAGCACTTAGAATAGGGCTTAACATGTGGTAAGTGGAATGTAAAACCTACCAGCACTGGGCTCACATTCCCACATTCTCCAAAAGCAGTAACTTCTCCCTCTTGAGATGACGCATGCACTCTCTCTTTGCCACAATCCTTACCACTCCCTACTGTCTCCCATACTGCAGCCAAGTGCCAGCTATCTTTCGTCACTGCACAGCACTGTTGTTTTCACACACCTCTCTCCCAAATCACTGATCTTCCAAGAGAGCTTAGAGATCCCCAGCCTTAATTCACTCATTTATGGATCCCATCTGAATCTGTGGCTCTTGCCTTGGATGCTACCAAGTTGATACTTCTGCTGGGACCAGGATCTCTTCTCCTTTCCCACCTGCCCAATTACAACTCATCCTCCAAGGCAGACTCAGTCATTCTGACCTCTTCAGTCGGAATCTACTGCTTTATTAGTATGTGTATAAAGATGTTAAAACTGGTTTTCTCAACCATAGATCATTTTAGACCAAGGGTTGGATCTTTTGATCACCCTTCTCATAATTTTAGGCCTTCCATCACTTACAACATCCAGCCACAATTTCTCCACCTCCTTTCTCTTGGAGCCCTCATCACCAGCCTACACACACCTCAGCATGGCAGAAGGGGGTCCTGCTGGAGGGGGAGATGGAGAGGAAAGGGTGTGAAAGGGACCAAGAAAAGACCCTGTACCTGCCTCCTGCAGATCTCCCTTCCCCATAGGACCTAGAAAGACACGGAGTAAGTGGCAGGGGAGACCAGAAAAGATGAAGGAATAAAAGCCGCCGCACTTTCTTCTGGTACTTCTGGAACTCTCCTCTTGGCTTCCACTTGGCAATCCAGAGGGCAAGTCAGCTCCATGTGACAAGGTGGGATCAGAAGTAAGGAGCAAGAGGCATAGGCACATAGGCAGGAGAAATAAACATCCCTAACTTTTTTCCTCATCTCTTCCTAAGCCACCGCCATAATCTTCCACTTCAGAATAAAGTCTGCAGTTGCTGAAAGAATGGGAAGGCGGAGAAAAGGTGTTGAAGAGCAAGGGGCAGGCCAGCCTCATGCCACTCTGCTGTTTCAAGAGATGTTATCCTCTTCTTTACTCACGTCCTCTTCCCAGTCCCAAACTTCCCCTCAGCCACATGAATCCTTCTTCTCGGGATTCACTCTGCTCCTCCCAAATCCCTAAACCCATTTCAAACAGCAGCTCCTTGAAACAGGACTCCCATGTTGTTCAATTTGTGTATTACTCTGCCTACCATTCTCCAGCCCATAGTAACTAAACCCATGTAAATGAAATGGATCAATAAAAAGCCAGGGGCTGGGCATGGTGGCTCATGCCTGTAATCCCAGCACTTTGGGAGGCCGAGGCAGGTGGATCATGAGGTCAAGAGATCAAGACCATCCTGGCCAACATGGTGAAACCCCATCTCTACTAAAAATATAAAAAATTAGCCAGGCATGGTGGCACATGCCTGTAATCCCAGCTACTTGGGTGGCTGAGGCAGGACAATCACTTGAACCTAGGAGGCGGAGGTTGTGGTGAGCCGAGATTGAGCCATTGCACTCCAGCCTGAACAACAAAAGCAAAACTCCATCTCAAAAAATAATAATAATAATAATAATCTAGGAACTCAAAAATATTATCTCCGACATGGTCATTGTTATAAATGTACTCACAAAATGTCTAGAGGTACAGAAGTAGGAAAATACAAAGAAAGTGTCTGCTAGCTCATCTCCTTCGGTGCCAGAGTTTTTGGATTTGAGGTAGTTGTATGTGACTTTTTGTATACACGTTTATTGAGATAAGTGGGCTTGTACTTTTAATCTGTTTAATAAAATCAACTGCAAAAGTATTAAAATCTATTACTATAGATATTTTGCAGAAAATATCTCAAAATAATTGAGGTCAATTTATTTCATTGTAATTTGAAGGTTTTTCTTCTCTATCCCTTAGTTAAGTAGGGATAAGAACTAAGGCTTTCTCTACCATGGCCAAAGACCTTCCTAACATATTGTAAGTCATGAACAGATGTATTTTGGAAATGAGAAGATTTGGGTTTAGTGCACGGACTGAATCTGAAAAATCATCTAAGGTTGGAAATGGGTTCTCTAAAGAGACACATTTTCTTTGGTGAAAACACACGTTGACAAAGGTTTCAAATGCAGACAATTGCTTATCCTTGCTTACTATTCCTTTATCCTTCCTTATTTTTTAAAAATTTCTTCTTAGGTTCCTGACTCCATACACTAAGGGACAGGCTATTTAGGATGGCTTTGTAGGTACAAAATAAAAGGAGCAACTGACAAAATTTTTTTTTCTAGTACGGAGATGCTGCTAGTTACTGGCTGTTTACACTATGGGGTAAATACTACTATTATTCCCATTTTACACACGAGGAAACTGAAGCATTCAGAGGTTACTTATTTGTTCAAGGTTACACAGTCGGCTGGCAGAGTGATGCAGAAACAAAATACACATAGTCTGGCTCCAGAGTACAGATGCTTTATTCAATCTTTATTTCATTGTTCACCCTTTCACTCACTTCCTTATCTTCCAACTTGCCTGCAAATGCTAAGTTCCATCTACAGTGGAATTATAAGCTGAGAAGTCACTGATTTCCTTGTCTGGTGAAATCCTGCCCAGGACTCAGCCTTCGCAGGCTTCCCCTTCCAGTAAAGATAACATATATTAGCAACCAGAGGTCAGACAGGAAGAGTCTACAGATTCCAACTCAAACAGCCTTTCCATTCCTTGATTTCCCCTTCTTACATCCGATCAGCTCAAACACTAATCGCTGCATTAATATGGCAGCCAAACAAGTAACCACTTCTTCAGGAATCACATGCCTAGCCTGGAAGGTCAACCTGACACCACTGACGCAAACAAGGCAGCCTCCAGTCATCTACTCCTTGATCAGAAAAAAACAAAAACAAAAATACTTCTGACTGTAATATAATTTGCAGAATCATTATTCTCAGACAATACTGAATTACTTAGGAGTCTGACATCAAACACAATCATTTCACTTCTGGATGTCTACTCTGTAACTATTCATAGTGCTAGGCACTACACGAAGGCTATCAACAGGAATAACTTATTAACCCTTTCCTCATGGCAAATTCCCCTTCTGTGAAATTCTTAACTTCCACTTCCTACTTGATCAACTATTTCAGACCGAGCATATGAGACTCAGGAGAGACAATCAGAGTTGGGCTCCTTAAGAGAGAGGCCAATAGGGGTGGAGGGGCCTTGAACTGTAGAACTGAAAACACTTCAGTAGAAAGCCAGACACAGAAGAAATTATTATTATTATTATGCGTACCACATGTCATGAAGCAAAATCAATTTATTTATTTAATTAATTTATTTTTTGAGACAGGGTCTCACTCTGTCGTTTAGGCTGGAGTAGGCTGGTATGACCATAGCTCATTGCAGCCTCGATCTCTCAGGTACAAGTGATCCTCCCACCTACAGCCTTCCGAGTAGCTGGGACTACAGGCACAGACCACCATGCCCAGATAATTTCTTTTAATTTTTGGTAGAGGTTGAGTTTTGCCATCTTGCCCAGGCTGGTCTCGAACTCCTAGGCTCAAGTGATCCTCCTGCCAAGGCCTCCCAAAGTGCTGGGCTTGCAGGCATGAGCCACTGCACCTGGTACAAAAGCAATTTATAAGCACCTCATTGAATCTCTAGATAAATTACTAGAAAGTCTTTAGAAAGGAATGTTAAAGTAATTGTAATGATGAACAGAGTGACTGCATAATACTCGTAGTTTCCAATTTAAGAAATGTTGAAGGACACATATTCTATTTCATGTATGTCTATTTTGTTTTAGTGACTAGCCTTCATGGATGGACTAGTGATTTCAGCACCTCCAATTCTATTGGGATCTTAAGCACAACAACTGCAAATCCACTAATAATGGAGATTTTCAGAAATATAACTTTAAGTAGTTTATAATCAGGAAGAATACAACAACACAAACTGCTAAGGTAAAAGGTAAAACAAAAGCCATGATTGAGTAGTGGGTAGAAGCATTTCCTCTACTCTAAGAAAAACAACAGTGTTGCACAATAATAAAAACCAGCTTATGGTTGGCTATGGTCTCTGCCTAAGGAGTGGTAAGGACTGAGGCAACACCTCTAAAGAGGCATTCCCTAAACATCCTGCATCTTTGGGAGAATTTGAGAATGTAAACCCAGTGTTGGCAGATTTTCTTATTTTTCCTGAGAAGCTAGAAACCTAGATTTTTATATGTCTCACAATGTTTAAGTATGTGCTGCTAATGTAAATTTAAAAAGACAAATCTACTTCCCAGAACTAAGTGGGCAAACAAAATATGCTTGAGGATCAGTTCTGAGGGTCATTTGGAATACGGCTTCTCCCAGGTGGAAGTAGGATGGGATTTTGATAGGAAAGGTCTTGAATTTCAGTCCCAGACCCATGCCTCTGTGACCTAGGAAAAGCGCTTAAACTTACTGAGGTGAGTGTCCTGCTCTGGAAAGATACTTGGATACTAATAGCCTATGCAGACAGGCCAAAGAATATAGTCACTAAGAAAGGATGCAGCCATTGGAACCAGACTGTCCAGTCCAAATGCGACCTCACTACTCATCAGGAGGGCAAATCATTCCACCTCCCTGTGTCTCAGTGTGTTCTTCTTTACAATAATGCTGACCTCACAGGGTGTTTAGGAGTCAACAAGTATTATTTATTTTTAACATATATGATTGATAAAACAGAATCCCTTGCCTTCCTTCCCAATTCCCAAGCAAATAACAAAAAATTAGACTTTAGAAGTGGCAACTTCATACTAACATCTTTCTGAACTTGGATATGCAAAGTTCTTCATAGTATGATACAGCATTGTATTTTCAAATTGATGTAGCTATAAGAAATTTAAAAAGTTCTTTATTTTTTAAATTAAATTTTAAAATTTTAGATAGCAATGGATTCACAAGCAGTTGCTTATAAGAAAAAGAGATCTCATGTACCCACTGCTCAGTTTCCCTCACTGGTAACTTCTTGCAACACTATAGTACAATACTACAACTAAGGTATACGCATTGATGGGGGAAGATACAGAACATTTCCACCACCAAGGATTACTCATGTTGCCCTTCTGTAGCCCTGTCCACTTCCCTCCTGCTCCTACTACATCCTTAGCTTCTATCAACCACAAATCTCATCTCTATTTGTATGATTTTATCATTGAAAGAATGTTATATAAATGGAGTCATGTTACATGTAACCATTTGGGATTGGCCTTATTCACACAGCATGGCTCTCTAGAAATTCACACTAGCTGTTGCATGTATCAATAGCTCCTTTGTTTTACTGTGGAGTAGTATTCCATGATACGGATGTTCCAGTTTGTTTGCCACTCATCCATTAAATGACATTTGGGTTATTTCCAGTTTTGACTATTACAAATAAGGTTGCTATAAGCATTAATGTACAGGTTTCTGTGAGAATGTGTCTTCAATTCTCTGCGATTAAATGCTGAGGAGTGCAATTGCTGTATCTCAAAATCCTTGTCTGGGTGCGGTGACTCATGCCTGTAATCCCAGCACTTTGGGAGGCTGAGGCAGCCAGATCACCTGAGGTCTCGGGAGCTCAAGACCAGCCTGGCCAACATGGTGAAACCCTATCTCTACTAAAAATACAAAAATCAGCCAGGCACATGCTGTAGTCCCAGGTACTCAGGAGGCTAAGGCACAAGAATTACTTGAACCTAGGAGGCAGAGGTTGTAGTGAGCCGAGATTGTGCCACTGCACTCCAGCCTGGGCAACAGAGTGAGACTCTGTCTCCAAAGAAAAAAAATTCTTATATTACTTACCTCTGCAAAATCCCTTTTACCACATTAAAAAAAGAACCTGATTCACTGGTTCTGGGATTCAAGATGTGATTGGCTGGGATCCATTACTCAGTCTACTAGGCTCAGTTTCTTATATCTGTAGGTTTCAGTCTTTTGTTAAATGTGGCAAGTCTTCAGCTATGATTTCTCAAATACTTTTCCAGCCCCTCCCTCTTCCTATGCTTCTTATGGGACTTAATGACACACATGGTAGATGTTAAGTGTAGTTCCACAGGTCCTTGAGGCTCTATATTCTATTTTCTCTCTACTGTTGAGACAGAATAGTTTCGATGGTTCTTTCTTTACTGATTCTTTCCTCTGTCTCCTGCATTCTGTTGTCCAGCTTATCCAGTGAGATTTTTATTTAGGTTACTGTATTTTTCTGTTCTAATATGCACACTAGCTTCTCCATTATGTTTCTCATTTGGTTGCTGAGGTTTCTATTTTTTCATTTGCATCCAGCATGTTCAGAATTTCTCAATAAGCCTTTTTACAATGGCTGCTTTAAAATTCTTAGCACACAATTCTAACATCCCTGCCATTTTGGTGCTGGCCTCTGTTGACTGCCTTTTTTTTTTTTCTTCATTCAGTATGAGATCTTCCTGGTTTTTGGTATAATAAGTGATTTTCTTCATTGAAACCTGGACATTTTGGGTATTATGCTGTGAGACTCTGGATCTTACTTAAACTTTCTATTTTAGTTGACTTCCTCGTTGCCACTTCAACAAGGGAAAGGGAGACTGTATTATTATTGCTGGGTCAGCCTGATTACTGGCGTAGAATCAGGTTCCCCACTACACCTCCCTTGATATCTGAGGGGGATACATTCTTACTGCTAGGTAGGGAGTTTTGGCTCTCCACCGGGCCCCCACCAATACCTCTTGGCTGGGAGAAGTAGTGTTACTGGTTCCCACATGATGTCCACTGACGCCACCCAAGTCAGAGAGGAAAAGGACCCCTCTCATTACTGTCATGAGTTGGAGAGGGTAGAAACCCAGGTTCCACATGTGGTTTCTACTTATATGGAGTTGGGGTGGAGGCTTTTGTTACTACTCAGCAGAAATGAAAGCCTTGGTCCCCTACTCAGTTTTCTGTGACACTACTCAGTGGGGAGGGCTGGGGTGCCTCAGGACACCCCAGCCTTCAATTTAGAGCTGGCAAGGGTGGAAGTCTAGGCTTCCCTATCAGCTTTTGCTGGCAGGGTGAGGCCACATTTTTTTCTGTGGGGCTTGGCTAGAGTACAACATTTATTATCTAAGTTTTCCATTTTGCTAGGCTGTACCTTTTCTGGTCCTCTAGTTACAAAGAACAGATTTTCATTGTTCACTGATTTGTTTTTATTTGTGTCTGTTGGTATTTGCTGCTTGCTGCCTTCTTCGTCAGGAATATACAGGATCTCAGTCAGGTTGCAGTGGCTCATGCCTGAAATCCCAGTACTTTGGGAGGCAGAGGTGGGTGGATTGCTTGAGGTCAGGAATTCAAGACCAGCCTGGCCAATGTGGTGAAACCCCATCTTTACTAAAAATACAAAAATTAGCTGGGCATGGTGGCGCATGCTTGTAATCCCAGCTACTCAGGAGGCTGAGACAGGAGAATCACTTGAAACTGGGAGGCAGAGGTTGCAGTGACTCGAGATGGCGCCACCGCACTCCAGCTGGGTGACAAAGTGAGACTCCATCTCAAAAAAAAAAAAAAAAAGGACTGTATGGGCTCTGGGATATATGATGCAAAGAGAGGAAAGCCAGGTAACTCCCACTGTATGCTGCTTGGGTTTTGAGGTCTATAGATGTTCTGCCATCTTTCCTCTACTTTTCAGAGTCTTCTTACATTTGATTTATGTACAATGTCTAGGGGTTTTAGTTGTACTTAGTGGGAATAACAGGGAAAAGTATGTCTACTCCATCTTCCTGGAAGTAGAAGAAATTCTTCATTTCATTTGGTGGTTAAAATTAGTCAGCCTCAAAATTAAGACAACTGCATTTGCTATACTGAAATGGCTACATCCAATAGTAGCAAAAATGTATATAAAATCAATTTAAAATACTTTCAAAGTACCTTGAAAAAAACTTCAAAACCATGTGTTTAACTCTTAAGAAAGTCAATTTTAAAATAATATATTTTAAAAGTTCTCAAAAAGTACCCAAATAATGTTCATTAACTTTTTATTTCAAGATATTTCAAGAAAATGAAAGGAAGTGAATTTTTCTATGTGGGAACCATTTTGCAATTATTATCCTTAATACCAGAGATTTTTAGTTTTCTTCCTACTTTGGTAATTATTTGAAGGCTTCTTTCTTTCCTCAGCTATCTATAAGAAGTGGTTACACAGGTCTTATGTACAATTATATTTACATTATCTCAAAAATTTTCTCCCCAATGGCTTTTTATGGGATTTAAGAGAACTGGATGTACATTATGAGTGTCAGTCACTGTATCAGAGCAGACAAGCTCCAAAAATTACATCTATTTTCCTTTACAGAGTAGCAAAAACATAGTAAAAAGTAAATGGAAATCTGTGTGAAATACACTAAGATGAAGTGTTTTTTTACAGTTCAACATGAAAAGTTACTGTTAAGAAATTTGAAAGTATTAGAGTCAAATAAGATACAAAAAATGTCAAGAAATGTATAAATAAAAATACCCTTCAAATTGATAAAGGCACTTTTAAACAATCTAGGAGTAGCTGTGAATTCAGGCGGTTGCTGGGCCTTTACTTGGAATAGTTCTTAGAAAAATGAGGGCTCTGATTTTATGCTCCATGTGCCAATTAGAAGTAAATGGTGATTCCTCCGGCTAGACTCTAAATTCATCACATTATTGCTTCATATAGCCATTTTCTCTTCTTTCGTTGAACAGAAGGAAACTGCATGGTACAGTACTCAGTGAAATGTAAAATAAGGATTAACAAGCCATTCTGGAGATTTAGCAAAATTAAGCTTCATCAACCAGCTTGACTCACAGCCAATCCAGCAAAAAGCACTCTAGAAAGAAAACTAAACAGTGAAGTGACAAGTAGCACAAAAAATTAAATAACTCAGGCATTAAAATCATGAAAAGGTGCATTGTGCTCTGCGATCAACCAAGCCCATTACTAGAATAACAAGAGTCCATTCTGTACTCAATATGCAAGTCCAAAACAGCCCACTGGCCCACCGTGAAATCTGCTTAGGAAAGAAAATAGTAGAAAGAAAATAGTACATTACCCTATCTCCACAGAAGTAAATTTATCAACAGAGAAGAATATATAGGATTTTGTGAGGACTTATTTTCCCTTTATGTGAAAAGGACACATGACACATCCTTACCGAGATGAGGTATATAGCAAAGGCTATACTATCTCCAGCTGCCTGAGACACAGAAATAATGCTGAATAAATCCGAGTTTTGTTTGGTCAGAGTAAGTCTTTCATATGCAAAACTGAATTTTTAATACAGTCAGGTAAATCTAAGTACACAGTCAATATTTGAAGTCTTTGAATGCTTAACGCTATAGCATGCATTTTGGTCAATTATGTTTTTTTGGTTTAGAATCTTTTTCATATACAATTCTAATTCTTCTAGCAGGTAGTTACACTTTTACTCTGGCTTGTTTTTACAGGCTATTTCGCAATAGAATTTTACCTTATTTAATAATGAATATTTAGTCTAAATCAGAATTTATTGCCGAGAGTACTGTAAAAAGAAGTCATCTGGTTCATTTTTTTCATCTTCAGACAGGAGCATGTTAAAGTAGTTCAGGGCGAACATGAGTAGTTCTTACTTCTCACTGTTAGGGAAGAAGGAAAGAAGTGTGTGTGTGTGTGTGTGTGTGTGTGTGTGTGTGTGTACAAAAGGATGCAATAACAGGACACAAAAGAGAAAATATCAGAAACATACAGAAGTGGAATACTCCCTGGAATATATAAAAATACCTACATATTAATAAGAAAGACACAAACAGCACAAACAAAAAATAGGCAAAAGATACAAACAAATATATCTCATGAGAGAAAGCGCACATTGTTCATAATTGTAGGAAAAGATGTTCACATCATTGGCAGTCAGGGAAATGCAAACTAGGGCCCATAATAAGATGCCATTTCTTATCTACCAGACTAGCAAGTTAAAAAATAAAATGTTAGGTTATGGTGTGGAGGCACACTGGAGTACTCTCATGTACTGCTTGTGGGATAGTAAACTGATATAACCACATTGAAAAAAGTTTCTCATTGCCCTTTAAAATATACATGTCCATGACTGATGTTAAGCACTCCTACTCTAAGGTATATTTCTGAGAGCAGGGCTCAGTTTGCTGACCCCTACTCCATGGCCGACCAGCTAAGAATTGCTTTTACATTTTTAAGGAGTTGTAGAAGCAGCAGCAGCAACAGTGACTATGTGTGCCCTTGTAACGCCTAAAATATTTACTACCTGATCATTTACAGAAAAAGTTTGCTGACCCATCTTAAAGAAACTCTTGCATATTCTTTGCATTGTGTCAATAATAAAACAGAATGACAAAACCCAAATGTCCATCAACAGGAGAGTGGATAAGTCAATTGTGGAATAATCATACAACACAACCCTATTCAGCAATGAAAATAAACCACAGCTAGATGCAACATATTATAATCTCAACAATGATTGAGTAAAAGAAGCAAGTCACGGGACACACTGAGTAGGACTCGACTTGCACAAAGTTACAAAACAAGCCCAGCTCACGTTTTGGGTATAGGTGTACACAAGAGGGGCTCTGCGGCTGCAGGAGAACAAACCCTCAGCTGCAAGGCTACACTGTTGTCAGTCACCTGGTCTGGCCAGGCACCACATGCTGTGGCCAGAGACCCAAATAAGCCACACTGGATGTTGTCTACTATGATTTTAAGAATTTTGACAGTTTTAGGAAAGGAAAGGCATTTGAGGCATCATTGGGTTCCTCCCAAATACACATCAAAGATCAGTGGGGAAAAAAATACTGAATTAAAGCTTAAGATTTCTCAGAACCAAAATTTACTCTCATTTGAAAATACTTTTGTGCTGTCTAATTACCGCATTTTTTTTTTCACAAATAACTCCTCAATATCTATTATCTCAAGAGAGCTTCCAGTCTGGGTGTGCTGCTTTGATTCCGTATTATTTACATCTCAACTCCTTCCTAAAAGGATTTGAAGCAACATGAGTCATTTACGTGTTTATGAAAAAAACGTCCCAGACACAAGTGAAGCATTGTGTTTCAATAGTAGTTCATTAGATTTACAACTGGTTATCAGTGCTATTTATATGATCTTTAATCTCCCCAAATCCATTGCCCTTCAAAAGAATTGTTCCTTGCACTAAAATAAGCATTCCATCATCATTATTAACTGGGGATTTTTTTCACTTCTCTTATTTTTTTTTTTCTCTACTGCATTTAACACCATAATATGTTTATCCTTGTTATAGTTAGGGGTTAAGGTTAGAAGTAGGGTTAGGACAAATAGCAAAATGACTATAACACAAATATCAAAATGACTATAATACAGAATAGACAAATAGCAAAATAAGTATAATATCTTTTGGTGTAATCAGAGAGAGCTGAGTAAGGAGACCTAGAAAATAGTGGGAAAGTACTAAGTCACAAAAAAGATCCCAAATAAATCTGCATTGTCTATTTAATATAAACAAATATTTGAACAAACAAGCAAGCTAACACCTTCAGAAAAGATGCTAGCTTAACATGCCAGTGGAAAGATCTAGAAATGCTAAACTCTAACAAAAGCAAAGGAAAGTTATTATGGAAAATATCAAAGTGAAAGGCTTTAGACAAATTGAAGATGTTCATTTAACATCCTTAAGGAAAAAAAGGTAAATCAGCAAATGACAGTTTCTTTCCTGTCAATAATAGCTGATCACGTTTTTAGCTTTTTGAGAAAGCATAGTACCACATTCTTACTGTTCACCACTGTAATTCAATATGCTAAATGATTTTTACAAGTGGAGATTTATCACAATTCTGTCAAGAACTGTGAAAGATCTGAGATTTCACCCAACTTACAAGTTAACAAGTTGGCCTGCACATTTTTACAGATGCTAGAAGAAGACACAAAATTCCTGGGTCTGAGACAAAGGACTTAATTATTTACACGATAGTTAACAGCATTAAGTTTCATGTTCAGTCACTTCTGCTTGGTGCCCAAATACCAGGAGCACAGGCAGATGCTGTGCATGTAGTGGGTTTGCATCATACTTAAAGAACCCTAAGTTTAGGGAACTTGAACTGTTCATAATGGAGCCCTGCCCTGCTGGAAGACATTATCTTTATTGGATTGGACAGTAAATAAACCTACCCTTTGCTCTGGAGGGAAACACTATCTTTGGCTTCTATAGCTTTATCTTCTACAGCTACTTTACAAACATCCTTGAAAAGACAGTTCAGAACAAAAGGGTTGTTAGTGCCTCTGCTTACACAACAGGCAAAAACGTGAGAGACCATGAAGAATGCTTTCCCAGCCCACTCATTAAAAACAAAACAAACAAACAACAACAAAAAAAAACCCACAAAAAAAACAACCTGTGAGGGAAGACTTTGATTGAAACTGCATTGGAGTTATAGATTAATTTAAAAAAATTAAGGATGATACTATATTGAGTCTCTCAATTCATAAACTCTGCATATATCTTTCCATTTACTCTTTGCTCTTTTACGCATTTCAATAGTTCTATAATTCTCCAAGGGGCATGAGTAGTTTCTGTTGCTAATGTAAATGTTATTTTTATATAATTAAAACAATCTCAAACAATTCTCTAATTTCCTGGTGCATAGGAATGCAACCATGACATATTCTACAATTTTTCTAAACTCTCTCTCAGGTGATTTGGGTAACTCTTTCTTGGCTTTATCAATTGATAGCATTCTACAAATATTCAATGAGTACTGTATATCCCTGGGATGGATTATAAGACAGGAACACATCTATGGAGCTCTTATTCTGTGCCAGACTCTGTCCTGATGCTTTCTATATATTAGCTCTTTTATTTCTCACAAAACTCTATAAGACAAATTCTGTTATTTAGATGAGGACAATTAAAAAGACAGGATATGTAACTTGCCTAACACCACAAATAAGTGATTGGTTCCTACAGACTAGATTCAATGCTAGACATTGAGGAAATAAATATTAAGATGTGACATCTGCCTTCAAGAAGCTCACAGTCCATTGGGAGAAAGAGAGACCACTAACCAGCAATTACAGCAGAGTGTGAAACGCTCTTTGAAGGGGATGTAATAGAGCACGTGGGAATGCAAATGAGGGACACTTAAAACAGATTAGATTGAGGTAGTTGGCCAATCAGGATCAGCTTCTCAAGAGAATAGGGTATCTGAAGAGGGAAGTCAGCTGAGGAACTCAAGGAAGTGGTTTATGAAAGCCTCGGGCCACACGTGAGGAACTGAGTTATACAACTGGAACATAGATCGCACAGCAGAGTGCAGGAAATGAGGCTGACTGACCACCAGGAGTCTGATCACTAAAGACTGTATGCCACGTGAAGGAGATAGATCTCTCATCTAGAGACAATGTTCAGAAAAATCAATGAAGGATTTTAAAGAATGACCTAAGCAAACTGGCATATTAGAAAATTCTCCCTGGTGGAGGGTGGAAAATATTAATAACATAGTCCTGGCCAAATGTGGCAGAATGGAGACTAGCTAATACAGGAACATATGCCATCCAGATGATAAGGATCTAAACTAAGAGAATTGCGGAAAGACTTGAAATCAAAAGCAGATTCAATATTTTATAAGATACGGCATACAGACCTTGAAGGATGAAGAGGCATCAAGAGTGATTTCCTGTTTTATTTGCCTTAGCTATTGAATGGGAGGTGGTAAAGCAAAGGCTACAGAAAGATGTAAGATGTGGTAGAGGGAAGCATATTGGGGCATACCGACAAGCTGGTTATGTGCACATGCTGAGTTAGAGTATGACATAACAAAAACTCATTTTGTATCAGGCACCTAAGGGACTCTCCAAAAGATGCACTAAACACAATTCCTTTCCCCTACGATCTAGTAGAGAATGCTGTCATGTTTCACTTAATGTCGGGGATACAGTCTGGGAAATGTATCATTGGGCAATTTCATCATGTGAACATCATGCAGTGCACTTACACAAACCTAGATGGTATAGTGTACCACATTCTTAGGCTATATGGGGTAGTCTATTGCTCCTAGGCTACAAACCTGTACAGCTTGTTACGTACTGAATACTTAAGGCCATTGTAACACAACATAGAAAAGATAAGGTAAAAATAGGGTTTTATAATTTTATGGAACCACTGTTTTATATGGGATCCATCACTGATAAAAATGTTGGTATGTGGTACATGATTATATACATATATAAATAAACAATTCACAGCAGGACTTGGTAAGTGCTAAAGTCCATGAAAGCTTCAACGAGCAGTCAAGAACCAGTTTTATCAATGGGATTTACAATAAATACATCCTAAGTCACAGAATGAAGAAAGAAGAAAAAAAAAAAAACACCCTGCCCAGGTACAGTGGCTCACACCTATAATATTCTGGAAGGATGAGGCAGGAGAACTGCTTGAGCCCAGGAGTTCAATGCTGTAGCAAGCTATGACTGCATCACTCCAGCCTCAGTAACAGAGCAAGGCCTTGTATCAAAAAAAAAAAAAAAAATACAAACAAACAAACAAAAAACTTGGACAATATTAGTTAAGGCGCCTGTCTGAATAAAAGTAAATCCAGGCTGGGTGCAATGGCTCACACCTGTAACCCCAACACTTTGGGAGGCTGAGGAGGGTAGATGGCTTGATCTCAGGAGTTCAAGACCAGCCTGTGCAACATGGTGAAACCTCATCTCTACAATGAAAGGAAAAATTAGCTAGGCATGGTGGTGTGCACCTGTAGTTCCAGGGGTGGTGTGCACCCGTACTTGAGGGGCTGAGGAGGGGGGACTGCTTGAGTGCGGGAGGTCAAGGCTGTAGTGAGCTGTGTTCACTCCACTGCAGTCCAGTGCGGGTGACAAAGCAAGACTCTGTCTCAAAAAAAAAAAATCCATTTGTGAATATTAAAATGACAATATCATTTTCTATAATGAAGCAGTGAAGAAAGACATTTATTCTGAATATAATTTGATCTCTGTTAAATATGACAAATCCATAGAATCTTTACATCTCAGAATGAAGGGGTTTCTAAAAGTCAACCAAGTAACCATCAAATGTCAATGGTCTTCTACAGATTCAGCAGTATTAGCTTGATCCAAAATTGTATCCCTCTTTATGGAACTGACTCAACAAATGAAAGAGCATTACAACTTTTAAAATTAAGTTCTTCATTGAGCAGTATGCTTTTCTCAACATCATATGGAAAAAATTATGAAAATTGTTTCTCAAGTTCACAGTATATGCCATTTACCTACGTCAAAAGGACGTGTGATCTGATTTAATAATTCATTTTTAATCCCTAACTGATGTTTAAAATTAATGCTGATTTCTTGTAGTGGTGAACTTTAACAGGAGAAATCATATAAAAATTGAGAGAGAAAGCATAAAACACAAACTCCATCAGCTCTCTCTTAAAATCTCAACTCAAAAGGTTCTTAGTTGCATGACATAGCAAGTCACACCACCACTTCAACTAGATTTCCTCCCTTACAAAGTAGAAATTGTGAGGCCTTAATGTACGATACACATTACTGTGCTTAAAAAATACTTGTTCCTTAATAAATGTTTAGTAAGTGAAGATATACGCTAAAAACAACAGTAACAACACAACAGAGAAAATGGCATGCTGACAGCATACAGCCTTCTTGGCACCATCACGATCAGCTGCACGGAGAACAGAATGACTATACACCTTACCTGAACCTGCCCCAGGTAAGGCATCTACCTTCAGTGGGTGAGCCATGAATCCACGATGCAGCTGGAATTGGGGAGATGATCTAAAATGATTAATTTTAAAAAGCCTGAGGGTGGTCTAGAAATCAATGAAGACCAATGTATAATTAATGGTAGGTTCATTTTACTTTACATAATGTGTTCTAGAACATAGATGTTTCCAGACTTTATGAACAATCGATGCAATCAACACATAAATGCTTTCACTACAGTCACAAAGCTAACGTCTCTCCCCCATGCAAATCCATCATTCTTAAAATTGCAGTTAACTGTCTTCCTTTCAAGACTTTCACGGAGGTTCCTCTTTTACTTAGACACAAATGTGGGCACAGACAAGGGGGGAACACCTTGCTTTTACAATATGATCATGTCTTGTATGCCATACCTCCAGACATGGCCCTGAGCCCACCTTACATCATAAATGATGGTAAGTAAGACTGACCACCAAGACCAAGCAGCACAACCTCCCCCTAGGGAAACCTGTACACAAGAAATCACCCTCTCTGGATGATCAGCCACACACAGTAGCAACTGCATTTGATCACTGCTGATGAAAATAACCTCAGGAAGGTTTGTTCATCCAACGTTCTGAAATAATCAAAGCAGCAATCTACACTGTGACAATTGTGATGTAGTCTGTAAACAAAAAGGCCTGCCTCGCCCCAGCCAATTCTGTAGGATATAATGGCCAGGCTTCAGGGGGAGGTGCAGCCCCTCTATCACTTCCTGGCATCTCATTCAAACTGGGTTCATGCCAGAGACAGGCAGTTCACGCCCTGGAGTCTGCTGTGGGGTGAGGGGCTGACATTCTAGGGGATGCTGCGGTAGAGCTCACTGCAGTTCTCCCCAGCTGAGAGTGTGTGGCGGAGCAGGGACCACCCCGAGAAAACGTTTTCTTGTCTTGTTTTTTCACCTTCTTCCTTTCTACCTATACCCCAGGAGAGACACCTTCCTAAAAGTCAGGACAGGCTAAACTTCATTATGAAATTAAGTCTCCCAGATAAATATGTTCAATACCTTGTCCACATGAGCAAATTAAGCTAGAACCTTTGTCACACATTCGAATGGGGGCAGGTAGGTAATTTATTGAAGCAAATGTGTTTCCAAGCTAGCTTTTAAACAAGATTTCTAATTATCAGTGTGCTTTTCACTCAGCAACCCTCCTCCACCTCTTCAACATCATTTTTGCAACTCTTGGTTCAAGAGCCACTTAAGAAATAAATGATTCATGGCAACTGAAAGCATGATAATTTTCTGTGAGGCCTAATGGTTGGGTTTCTCAGTCTACGGGTGATAAAAATATGCTACTCCTTGACCCTCTCAACTTCTTTTATGGGAAAAAGAGGCCCAGAAACACCAATATTAAGATCCAAGCTCTCCTTTGCAATATATATATTTTCCCCTAGAACTTAAAATTCTAGCTTTGTGGAAAAAAAAATTAAACTTCTTCAGAAAAGAGAAAAGCTAGCAAAAATAAACACTCTGGCTCTATCCCAAGATGGGATATATGAAGTCCTGTATCTGAGAGATGGACCATGTTCACTCATGAAACAATTAACCCTCAAAGGTTTTCTGAATTTTGCAGGGCTCTTCTTACCATTTTCACACAGGCAGGATTCTCTGCAAAAAGAAGCAGATTGCTTTGCCAGCCACGACACGCACCAGCTATGTGACCTTGAGCCAGATGCTTAATCACACTGAGCATGCTTCTTAATCTGGAAGCTTGGAAAAATACGCTTCTCTTACAGGGTTGTTTTGAGAATTAAATGGAATATTAAAGTAAAAGTACAGTCTTTAGCACAATATTTCTCAAAGATTGGTCCATGAACTCCCTGCATCAGGTCACTCAAAGGTTTAGTGAAGTCTTCAGTGGCCAGTTCACATCATTAGGTGAGGACCATGTCCAGAAACTGGCATTTTTAAAAAGCATTTTAACAAGTTAATTAAGGCTACTGTACTCTCGGGGCTGTGAGGTCCAATCTGGGTTTGAACAGAGGACAAAAGAGGAGCCCAGCATTTCAGCATCAAGTCAGCACGCTGCCTGTTCTATTCGCAGCAAGTACCCTGGTTTTGAGTTCCCAGCATACCTGTCTTGGGTTCCAATTCACCCTTTGTGCTGCTACCAGAGTCATCTTCCTAAAATACAAACCTGGCCATGCTGCTTCCCGATCCTGAGTACAGGCACCCAACCTCAACTCTCTGCCCTTCTGGCCTCCTTCAACTGCCTGTATGTACTCTGTCCAGGGTGATCTCAATTCATGCCAGTCCTGTTGTTAGGGTCACATTTCAGCTTAAATGTCACTTCTTCAGGGAGACCCTCCCTAGCCTCCCAGTCACTCCTAATGACTACATATATTTTACTCTCTGCTAAAACCAAACGTCTACTACTGATAATCCCTTGGTTATGTGATTGTCTCCTTCCACTAGGAAGTAAGGGTAGATAGCTTGCTTGCTTCTATATGTACTACCTAACCCTGTGCCTGGTACACAGTAGGTACTCAATAAATGTATGCTGCATGCCCCCTTAATTAATTATTGGCCTGCACCACCGCCAGTCGTGGCAAGGTTCGCACTATACGTGTAAGGCTGACAAATACAAAAGCTGCATTTCTTACCATGCAACAGGACAACAGCAGGGTGGTGTTTGCTTTGTGCAATATCTGTGCTCAGGAAAAATGAATGAACAAACAATTTTTGTAAACCAATTCCATTAAAGATGGCTGGCATTTATATAACTCTTATGGAGAAGTTTGTCAAGTAAAGCACTTTTGTCTTAATTTCTGTACAACTGGATATTCACATAAATTTTGCATTGGATTTCCTTAAAACATCTCTGCATCCTTGTTATTAACACCAAAATCACCTCACTTAAATTTTCCTACTTACTAATAAAAATAAAATTACTGTCTCTGGAAAAAAATAATTCCATAATAATTAAGCAGTGGGGTCCAGAGAGTACTGTACAGGACTCATGTTGTAAGTGTTCTCAGCAACTTTAGAAACTCTGTAGCCAAGGAGCACAGCCAATGGCCCTTGTGTATTGCCCTCTGGAAAAGGAACATGCATTCTAACCCCAGAAAGCCTAGAGAAGAGACTTCACAAAGATCGGTTTATAAAGAAGGCTATCCAAATGAATCTCTGCCCAATTCCTGGACTTAATAATATATAAAAAGAGATTTTAGAGCCCCATAGATATATCAAGTAGAAAAGAAAACTTCAAAAACAATGACAGTTCAATTTTGGTAGTGGCCTCCCCTCTCTAATTCAGCAAAATTATATTCTACACAATAGTTTTCCAGCAAAGACTCTGCCGTCCATCTTTCCTGCAAGTGAAAAGTGAAGTGAAAAATCTCCACTTGAGAACTTTAATGGGTTCTGTTGTGTGTGTCCTTCGGGCTAGTGAGTTTCAAGTGAACTGACAGCAGATGAGCTGGGAGGGTGCATGACGTTGGTTTACAGAGCCTTACAAAAAGGAAAAATGAAAATACTAGGTTGCAGGGTAGGATGCCCAGTTAAGAAAGGAAAAGCAGGCCCCCGGTGGGCTGCCTCATGATGAGATAAGCACAGGCCTTGCCTGAAGTGGGTTCTGGCCTGCTGGAGGCACATGGCTGACAGGAATTTACTGATGAGAACACACGCCCAAGGGGAAGAAGTCACACCAGTTAGGTGGTCATAGGTGCCACTTGCCAGAACTCATTCCTTTGAGCTGAAACTGAAAGCAAACAGAGGGATGAGGAAGAGTTGTTTTTTAATCTCCTCTCATCCTTTTTCAAAACTCTCTGCTAACCTTTCCACAATTGCTCTCATTACCTAAGATGGACAGGTGTTACACCCTATGCACCAGTGGTTCTCAGTGCTGACTGCATCCCCAGGGAAAGCATTCAAAAATCACCAAGGTTGAGGCCCCAACCCCAGGGTACTTTAACCAGAATTACTAGGGATGGGCCCTGGTAATCAGTTATGGTAAATGTGAAACTTCCCCAGATGATGCTAGTCACAGCCAGTATGGAGAACCACCCTCTAAAAAGCATCACCAGAGCTGGGGAGGGGCGCGGGTAGAGGATGTCGTTAAATGTGGAAAGGGGTGCAGCAGCAACAAGGCGAGGCTGTCAGCTTTTTACCAACAGGAAATGTGGTAAAAAGAAGGAATGTATGCAAACTCAGAAAGACACTTGGTAAGAGGAGGCAGGTGCAGTACTGAGGCAGGACAAGTTTAGCTTTTGAAAGCTGGGAGGTAAAAGAAAAAATGATATCTGCAAAGAGCCTGTAAGACTTGTAAACAAATTATTGGCAGGGGTTGGAGGAGGTGGCAGGGGTACACCAAGACACCTACGAAAGAAGTCTGTAGGTAGGAAAGGCGAGGTGCATACTTCCACAACCAAACAGAAATGATTCAATTTCATACTGATGATTCACCTTCAGACAGAGATTTTGGTGGCACAGTTGAATCAATTAAGAACTTAAAAAAAAAAAAGAGGTAATAAACAGCAGCAATATATTCCCCGGTACACGCTTCTGAGTGTCTACAAAAGCATCCAGAATTACCAATTCACTCCCATGTAGACCTTAAGCATCACGTTGCTCTTTGAAAACTTGGTACTGCCTTGATGATGCTTTTGAGTCCTTAGAAGAAAATGTTCTTATAAATGTTTTATCTGATGCTGGTGTAACATTACACTCTGCTCTTTCTCATAATTTGCAGAAATTAGATTTCCTTGCTTATAAATGAGTCCTATAATCTAGAGTATATTCTGCTTAACTAATATTGCCATAAGAATATGCATTTTATTTGTAAGAAAGCAAATTTTACACATCCATCAAAATATTCATTTAGATTCATGATGGGTCTATAGCAACCCAGAAGTGCCACAGGAAACCAGTTAAGACCCACTGGCCTGAAGTTATAGTTTTCTAAGAACCATCACTGGAAATCTGGAAATTAACACAGACGCTAAATTTATGATTAAAAGACTAACGGGCTTGCTAAGGACCATTAGGCAAATTACATAAGATGATTATGCAAAATTCAATAGTTTGCAACAAGTCCTCAATGTTTTGCTTTGGAATGGCATCCTACTTCTGAGCTGTGGGTCCAATACAGAAACCCACATAGTTTTCTTCATGTCTTTATCTTCCTTGAACTCGAAATATCTTTCCTTCAAGAAAATTTACTCTAGTGAATTCTCTTCCCTGCTTTGACTCTCCTCCTATAGCTGTCTAGTCTCACTGCTTAGGATTTCATGATAAGTGAGAGGGATATGGAGCATAAGCCTGGGGCTACCGGGAATGGCAGCTGCCATTGCTACCTTTAGATTTTTCTCTATGGGTGTCTTTTTGACCCAACAAAACTATGTTATTCTTTTTCAACCCAGGGGCTGGAGCAGATGAACATGGCTACAATCCAGGCCTTTAGCAGGGAGGTGAACCACAAACCACAAACCTAGCTGGCCATAACACATTCATATCTTGCCTTTGTCCATCAAAAGTGAACAGCTGATTTGGCATTTTGTCAAGTCTGATCGGAAGGTAACATAAAAAAGAAAGACAAATACATCCATGGCTAAGTTAAATGAAGTGTGATTATGGGAGAGGGGATTGCGAGGTGGGGAGCTGGAAAGAGGATGAAATGCAATAGTTTGAAATGCAAGATCCTGGGATACACTGAGAGAGTCTCACAAACCTTTGCCCACAATTTTGAAATGCAGAAATTTCTGAAAATAGAATTTCTTTGTTATTTTGCTACAAAATGAATTTGCTCCCTGAACTGACCTGAACTGACATGAGGTGAATTTTTCCCTGTCTAACTAAATGTGAATATTCATCCACTTTGCTACAAAAATTACTGTGTGTTGCCTGGATCCCATGGGGGTATTACATTAATACACAATGTATGCACTGTCTTACCATTCTAAAGGCTGAATTCTGAAGAGACATTTGGCCCCAAAGGGTTTGGCTAAGTAATGGTTGACCAGAATACAGCTCCCAAACAGGCGTGTTCTCCAGATTTAATCCTTTTATAGTTTCCCCACATCTTGCAGGTATTTATCTGACTTCAGCTTTGCAATTATTTCTATAGAATTATTTTTATAGATAGATTTACAAAAGTAGTAGGGGGGTGATCACCGTTGACCCAGGGACAGAGCAGGGCAAAGTTGAAAAACAGGCACACCTTCCACTCTTACACGCATGCTTATTTTCTTCTTTGCTGCATATTTCACTTTATTAGTCTGAAAGTTCTGATAACTCAGAGTTCCTGAACCTGCCTTGTAGCCTGTGTATGGTACAGACAATATGAAAAATACAAGGTGATGCTGATCTTGAAAAAAAAGATAGAAACTACATTTTTACTGGTAAATATTAATATCCCAAATGAAATGTCCAGAGATTTGCTAAAGGGCAAATGTATAAAGACAGAAAGTGAGACAGAAAAGAAAGTGATAGAAAGATTGGTAGCTGCCTGGGGCTGGCAGGGAGAATGAGAATTAACTGCACACTGGCACAAGGGAGCCTTCTGGGGTGATAGAAAAGTCCTAAAACTGAATTGTGGTCACAGTTCCCTAGCTCTGTTAGTTTCCTAAAAATCAGCAAATTGTTCAGTTGAAATTGGAGACTTTCATGGCATGTAAAAGCCAGTGAAGATGGTAAAAAACTAATTCCCTAAATTCTAAAAGTAACACTTTTTATGTTAATACCTTCCTTTCTTTCCTGACACTGCAAATTAATACTAGTTGAAATTTTAAAAGACAATAAAACTTATCCCTCATTACCAAGGAAAAATAAAAAATTCTGTACCCACAAATGACTGATTCTACATTTAGTCAGAGAACAATCCCTTTCAGAAATTCTCTTATATTTGCCTAGTGAAATCTAAATTATTTTTATTTTAACATGCCATGCATACCTCTAATCACAGCATGCATCACGTCGAACAGTTTGATTTTATTTACTAATCATTTTGGCAAAGAGAGAGTATACTCCTGAAGCAAGAACCATGTCACAGTCTTCATTGTATTCTCAGAGCCTAGTAGGTATTGAATAAATGATTATATTAAATGCAATGATTTCTTCACCAGAACCATCTATCACTTTTCAATTGCATCAAAAATACAATACAAATTAAACAGACATTCCCTACTTTCTAAATCAGGGTTTCTCAAGCTTAGCACTATAGACATCTTGGGGTGGAAAACTATTCCATGGAGAGGGCTGTTTTGTGCATCGTGGAATGTATAGCAGCATCCTTGGCCTCTACCCACCAGATGCCAGTAGCATCCCCCTCCCCAGCTGTGCCAACCAAAAATGTCTTCAGACATTGCCAAATGTCCTCTGAGGGGTTAAGAACCACAGCTCTAGACAGAAAAAGTTTAACGTGGATCAAACCAAACTGACATGAATGCATTTCAACAATGCCTTTCATGCTATGGCTTCTGAAGCTAATGAGAACATCAAGAAAGAAAAAGCATATGATTAGCAAATTATGATTCTCTAACCACGGGCCTTGGTGTATTACAGGGAGAGAAAAGGAGAGAAATTCTTTTCATTCTCCATGCAACTGTGGAGATTCAAAAGGCTAATTCTAATATAAGGCTGACAGTTTTCAGGAAATGTGGAGCTGTAGAAATATATAAGTGTCCAAATGCCAAATAGCCTGTGGCTATAAAACAGTCTGAAGGAAGCATGCTTGTTGCCAGCACTGTGCTGTTTATTATGAATTGTATCTAGGAGAACAATTTTGAAAATGCTATTGAATATGTATTAAAAGGAAAGATCTATAATTCAGGTCGTGACATGCCACTATTAGCAAATAACTCAGTCAGTTGGAAAGGTTAAGGACGGTGGGAGCAGAAACCATTAAATTAAGTGTAAGTTTAGTACATCAATGCTTTATTTTATTTTTCTCAGTGACCACAGTATTTGGCAATCCTCTTCCAAATATCTCAGTCCAAAAACTAAAACGCTGTTATCCATATTGTATTTTTTTTTTTTTTTTTTTTTTGAGACGGAGTTTCGCTCTCTTGTTACCCAGGCTGGAGTGCAATGGTGTAATCTCTGCTCACGGCAATCTCTGCCTCCTGGATTCAGGCAATTCTCCTGCCTCAACCTCCCAAGTAGCTGGGATTACAGGCACGCGCCACCATGACCAGCTAATTTTTTTTTGTATTTTTAGTAGAGACGGGGTTTCACCTTGTTGACCAGGATGGTCTCGATCTCTTGACCTCGTGATCCACCCGCCTCGGCCTCCCAAAGTGCTGGGATTATAGGCATGAGCCACCTCACCCGGCCCATATTGTATTTTTTAATAGGACTCCAAATGTTTTGGTTTCAATTCTACCTTGGACATACTGAGCATTTCATACTAAAGTTCAAGATGTACATTTTGAGCAAAGTAACCATTATATAATAAAGCAAAAGACATTTTTAACACTATCTAAGTATGTACACATATCTATAGGATTTATGAAAAATATTTTAAAGCATCTTTATTTCTTATTTAGCAAAACAGAGGAGTACACTTCTAACCTCAATACCAATAATTTAAGCAATACGAATGACACCCTTCTAGTTTTCAGCCACTTCTATATTTCTTAGCAATCTGTTCATGAGAAAGAAAATACCATAGGCAGTCACATGTTAATTCCTAACACTTGAAAAGGAAGCATATCGTTCCAATTCTGTTGGTAAAAATATTTACATTTTGCCCTGTGTGCCGACTGGTAAACATAAACAGGTTTAGGACTCTTTAATATTAAGCACGTAATTCCCAAATCCACTAAGAGAAAGAACATACACGATGTGCAAAAGCACTCCATTCAATCAAGCTCTAACTGTACACATAATTATGGTATTCAAATTAGATGACTAATTTAGACATGTTCTATCATGTCAACTATATACTAACATAAAAATGTCTGAATAAAATTCAGTTAGAATAAGAAAAATGAGGTGAAGAAAATGTAATTACTCTTTTTAGAAAATGAAAACTCCTAGTACCTAATATTAAAATATATACTCATAGAAAGATGAGTAGGGAATGCAGTTTAATTGTTCATCTTGGTAGTGAGTGATAAATTCAGTAGCGTCAAAACACCTGAACAGAATACTAACTCTATGCCCTGGATTAGCATATTTGCATTTGGATGAAATTGGGACACATGAGGCATGAAATGACCAAATTAATCTTCATTTTACCTCATTTGAGTTTCCTCACATATTATTACAAAGCGCAATAAAAATCAAATATAAAATACTATATTACTTTACATTGTTATTTAAATTTTCACACGGCTATATTGTAATTTTTCAAATACATTGGACTAAGGCTACTATAAAACACCATGTGTAGTCATCACTCAGAACTAAGATAGTGGCCTAACGTTTTTTAAAACTTTTTAAAATTTACAAATGTATTGTTATTTTAAAAAGTCAGCACCAATAACAAAAGAGCAATCCACCAAATGTCACAAAGGCATAAGCCCCTTTGGATTCAACTTTTCCTACCGAAGCTAAAATGTAAAATGGGCACCATGAAGCTTGAAATTGAGATTTAGGGATAAGCATTAGCACCAGCATTTTGCTACTTGCTAGAAATTGCTTTCATCTGGAAGCTGCAATTTAGTATGCCTCCTGGATATTTTTTTTGAAAGAAAAAAATGCAGCAACATAAACTTTTTCCAACAGCCATAACATTCTATGTACTTTTCATGATTCTAATATTACTGTGTATTAATAGCTAACATCTGCTTTAATAGTAGCAAAATTAGGTAAATCAAAATTTTAGACTATCAGGAGCCAAAGTACAAGTTGTAACATTAAAATATATCCCTTAGATTTATCCTGCATCATTTTACACTGCTTACAGAAGACAAATGCTTTAATACTTTGGCATTAAATAAGTAACATAATAGCTGCTTTGGCAAGACAAAGCAAGCAAGATATCATTTAACGTATCTGGAGAATTCAAAAATATTACAAAAGGAAAACCAATAGTTTAAAATTAATTAGGCTGAATTTTATTTTCCATACATGCACACACAGATATGTGTACACACAGAATGCCTCTTACAGACAACAGTCATTGCAACTGCTGAAAAACAAATTCCCACTGTATCACAAACAGGTTTAACAACAATAATTTTATAAGTTAAAATACTGATTCCTTGCATTTATACTCAGATTCTTTTTTAGCACTCCTGAGATAATGAAAGCAAAAGATGTTCATTTTGTGCAAAAAAACCCCAAAAAACCAGATTTTTCCCCAGTCTAACTTAATCACATATTTGCATAAATAACCTGTGGCCCATCAAATATAGAAATTGAGGCTGATACAGTTTCTACTGTTGGTGCTTTGAGCAGACTAATAAAGAAAATCTCTTAAACATACTACCGCCTAATTCTTCTTTAGCAGTTATTCACAAAAATACAAGCAACATGATGAAGTATTGTGAACCCAGGACACCTCATTTTGGATCTGAGAAACTATACGACTTACTAGCTGTGTTACCTCCACCCAGCCATCTGAACCCTGTATCTCAGTTTCCTCATCTGTATAACTTGAGTGATTCTGCCTTCCGGTCAAAATTAAAGGACAAACATTTGGGGACTGAAAGGCATGATATTTAGCTAAAACATACGGTAATGATTTCCATCATCTTCAAATATTCCAGTTAATCTTTTATATAATGTGTCCTATTTTTATAAGACAAGTCAAAATTACAGGACATTGTACTCAGCATATCTCAAATAATCCAGTGAGCTGAAAGTCTCATTAATAATTATATAAGCATTGGTTCAAAGGTTCAAACCCTCTAATAACATTATAACCATGATAAAAGCTTAGTTTTTATAATCTGTCAAATAATGAGTCTTTTATCACTTTCTCTTTCAGTGCGTTATTTTGTGGATACAATGAGATATGCCTGCTATGGGGAACTGAGGCACTTCAATCACCAGGAAAGTGATTCTTTCACTCTTCCCATTCTCCCAAGAAGCCTGTGTCCTGCTGTCACTGAAGGAAAAAAACAAATGGAAAAGAAAAATAAGAAATGACAATTCTATAAGCTTCTTGAGATCCAGAATCATGCTTTGTTATTTTATTCCTTTCCCCCTCCCCTTCCCCACCCACCTTCCACATAGTAGGTCTTAATATTTACTGACCAGGACTGAAAACTCTAGGAGAAAAAGCCACCATTACCTGTGTAGATAGAAGCAAGTCAACAATCAGACCTGTCCCTTTGCTCTCTTTCTATTTCAATTTCATGTCTTTTGTCACTTAGTTCCCATTCAGTCAAGCACCTCATTCTGCTTTGCCTCTGGCTTCTGCCACTTTGTGTCCAAGCACTTGTCAAAAACTTCTCTCGCTTAATCTGACTATGCCATCTCTTTTTCTTCAGACAGCCACCCTGGCCTTCCTCCTTGTTTTTTTTTTTTTTTTTTTTTTTTTTTTTTTTTTTTTTTTTT